>NC_088703.1:20470592-21070592 GCF_028017835.1 Emys orbicularis
TCCCTGCAGGCCCCTGTATCTGCCTCGTCACTGGGGCCAGGTTGTGAGGACCGGGCGCAGTGACCGTGCCGGGGTCTGTGTCTCACGGCCTGTCTCCTCCTGCCTGCAGAGCCCAGCTACCCCAAACCCAACATCTCCCTGCACCCCAGTGGGCAGGTCGCCCTCGGGGGAGCTGTGACCATCCGGTGTGAGTGTCGGTGTGCGGGAGCGAGGTTCCTTCTGAGTAAAGCTGGAGACCCGGACGCACGGCGCTCGATGGACCCCGCGGGGAATGTGGCTGAGTTTCCCATCCGCAATGTGAATCGGGGAGATGCAGGGAGCTACAGCTGCCAATATAGCACCAAATCTGTCCTGTCTGTCTGGTCGGAGCCCAGCGACCCCGAGGAGCTGGTGGTAACAGGTGAGGGGCCCGGCTCCACGTTCCCGTTCCCAGCCCCACACCCAGCCGGACTCTCAGCAGGTCTTGGCCCCGACGGGACACTCAGAGCCAGGCTCTGACCTGAGCCCTGGGCCCAGCAGAGGGGATGCCCAGATGGGGAGCGGGGATGGAGTCACTGGGGGGTTCCCCAGCCAGGGGGCAGCAGCAGCCCCTGGTGTTTCAGGGCCGATGGCTGAGTGCTCGGTGCCCTCCCTCTCGCTTCCCAGCCGACACTCGCTTTCATCCCACAGAGGAAACCGACCCAGCTGGGACCCAGCAGACGGATCCGCCCCCGACAGAGTTAGAGGGAGAAGGTGAGCGAGAAAATTGAACAATTCATCCCCCAGGGAACAGGGTTCCCTGCACAGACGCCCACGGAGCCATTCGGGCTGTTTGGAGGGGGATGGTCCCTGCAGACAGAACTGATGGGTTCAGTTCTTCTAGATAGAGGGTGATGGATAGATCCGTGGGGACCTACGGCCACATGTCAGTGGGAATGTGGGTCCTTGGGAACGTAGGCGGTGGACAGATGGGAGCACGTCTGGTAACGGATAGAAAGATGGACTAAGACCTTGTCTACATGAAAACTGGACCCAAAATGACGAATCCCATGTGGTTCCCAACCCCCGCTGGTGATCTCAGAGCGAGTCTGGGCTGTCGGTATTATCCCCCCCTGGTTTGATACAGCCCCGTTTGGCAGACAAGCTCCCCTGTAGCTCTCTAGACACAGGGACGTTCCTCCTCCAAAATAGGAACAGCTGCTCCCAGACCTGCTCCGCAGTGACTCCAGGTGTGAATGGCATCTGGCTGGGGCAGGGACCGTCTCTGTGTCATGTGTCTGTACAGCGCCGAGCACACGGGGGAGCTGGCCCATGACGGGGGCTCCTGGTAATTAATACTAGTCAGTAATGATTTCGGTTCCAGTTTCTGTGGAGCCAAGCAGGGGCTGTATCTATGCTGAGGGTCTCGCTGGCCCGATCCTCCCAGTTCTGGGATCCCCGGGGCGCTGAGCCAACCCAAATCCCTGGGTCCCGTCCTCTCCCCAGGGACGCCAGCTCAGCCTGGGGAACAGCCACCATTTCCAGTTGCGGGGGGGAGAGGTTCCCTGTATAACTAACCACAGACACCAGGACACCAGCTTTCTCAGCCCCGTGCCCCACCCCTGATAAACGCTGGTTCTATTCCCGCAGGGGGAACCAACCTGATCCATCCAGGAATGGTGCCGACTCCCAGCCACCCAGGTAACGCAAGGCCAGGTACTGAGTCTGGGGGCAGGAAATCGCCGTCAACCGCCCAAGGAGCCGCCCCCAGGGGGAGCCATGAGGGGCTGGCTGGGTGGGACGGGAGCAGCTCCCCACAGCCAATGCCCCATCTGAAACCCCCCAACTCATTTCATATGCTGGGGGGTGTCACTGGGCAGATGCCAGATTGGCTTTGTGGGGGCAGGGCCTGGGAGAGCTTCCCCCGAACACACAGCTCCACCCCTGAGGCCCCACAGACTGGGGAGACCACCGTCACCGTAAAGCCACTCCTGTGGGGCACAGCTTGATGCGTATCCCCCTGGGAGAATGGGGCTGGGAACGGAGAGCCGGGGATAACAGTCCCTTGTATCCCTGTGTCTGCAGAGGGCCCGGGGGAACGGCTCAGAAGCAGGGCTCCCTCTTCCCATGGGTGCTGTCCAGCAGGGCGTTAACCCTGGAACCTACCAACCCAGATAGACACGGTGTTAACACTTGAACCCACCGATTCAGATTGATGCCTGGTTGAGCCTGGAAGCTAATGATGGCAGTCACAATGACAGTGTTGTTACGTCTTCCACTGCTGATTACTTCAGCGGGGCCTGGTTCTCCCAATGATCTCAAAGCCCCTCCCCACCAAACCCCCCACCCCACTGTCATCCCCCTCCACAGATGATTCCTATGCAGAAATGAGCTGAAGCTGCTGGGAAATTCCCAGGACAGGGGCAGGACCTGGGGATTGTGGGGGGGGGCAGCGGGGAGCAGGTTGCAGGGTCTAGGCCCAGCTAGCTTCACAGGGTACATGGGGCCTGAGGTACATCTCGCCCCCGCCCCAACCCCAGTATAGTTCTCTGCCATTGTGAGTAAACCACACTGACCACTACTACCCAGAATCCCCTCTGCTCCTGCCCCCCACCCCAGCCCCAGAGAATGTTCTGCTGTGGGTCCCTGGGTCCTCGAGGGGGAGGGGCTGGGGCAGCAGGTAACGAACCAGCCACTCACAGTGCTCGCGTCCTGGTGCTGCTTCCCAGGGGGATCAGAACCACTGTCACCTCTGGATTTGACCCACACCATCGTCACTGGGATGAGCGTGGCGGCCGCCGGCCTTCTCCTCCTTCTCGTGGCCTTTGTCTGCTATAGAAGAACAGGAGGAAGTGAGTGCCCCGCCCAGTGAGGGAAGGGGTAAACCTGCTGCTAAGCTGGGCTGGGAAGGGGTCATGGCTTGGATGGGAGACGGAGAAGGAAACTCAGGGGGTGGGGCAGGGGCCCAGCAGGGGGCGCTTTCCCCTGGCAGGGAGAGCTGGCCCCAAAGCCCCTGGGCAGCACTAGGGGGTGCTGTTCTGCAGACGGTGGGGCGGGCAGCTCCATAGGGGGTGCTGTGGTTCAGCAAGAAGGGCAGGAGGCTCAGTAGAGGACGCTGTGCTGCAGGTGGTGGGGGGCTTCGTAGGGGGTGCTGGATTGCAGGGAGCCGGGCTCAGTCTGTCTGTAGGGTATCCAGGCTCAGCAGCTGGAGGAGGAGGAGCTCCCCCTGGGCAGAGCAGTGTGTGTGGGGCTCTCTCCTGGGCCCCCTATCCCGGCTGCCCCATAGGGCTGAGGGGCAGGGCTTGTACATGGGATCCGGGTCGATTCATGGACGATTCTGCTTTGTGTCTCTGCAGGGAAAGGACCAGCCCCGAGACAGAGCAGGTGAGACCCCAGCTCCACTCCCCACCCCCGATCTTCCTGCCCCAGGACACAGGACTCCTGGGTTCTCTCCCCGGCTCAGGGAGGGGAGTGGGGTCGAGTGGGTTGGAGTGAGGGAGTGGGGCTGGGAGGCAGGACTCCTGGATTCTGTTACTTTCTTTCTCTTTCTCCCCGTAGGGAGTCGGAGGCTGTGAAGGCTCTACCGTCCCAGCCCCAGGAGACCGACTCTGGCGCCGAGGAACTCACCTACACTGAGCTGGGCCACCAGGCCAAGCCGGGGGGCTCGGCCATTGCCCCTGAGCCTGTCCTGTATGCCACCATCAACGTGAGCCGGAGACCCGACAGGCAGAGCCCCAGGGGTGCAGGTTGCCCCCCACCTACCCCCATAGCGTGAACCCAGGGGGAGTCATTGGAGCAATGGGGCAGGGAGCATGGGCCACCAGAGGGTGACAGAGTGATTCCCCCCCCCAGAGAACGGGCTTAGCTTATGGCCACCCCATAACCCCCCTACAGCTGGTGCTGCCCCACCCAGCCTCACGAGGGGGGGCATAAAAGGTGCTCAGTGCTTGGAGGGGGATGGGACGTGCCAAGGCAGCTGTTTGTGTTATTTTGCATCCTGTTAATCTCCAGATTTCTAATAAACACAGAACCACAAACCAGCCTCCCACCCTGGCCACCCCACAGTCCCCCAACCTGGAGTGTGTGTAACACCTGGGGGAGATGGGATTGCTCTGGGGTGGGTTGACAGCTCCTGAGACACCAACACAACCGCGTCCTACCTCCAAACCCCCTGCCTCAGAGAATCCTTCCCCCCAACCATTCCCAGAACAACAGCCGCACCTCAGTATCGAACCCCCGGCCCCCGAGCACCAGCCCCTGTGGCACCAGCTAGAGGAGCTGCCCCTGTGCTGGGCTCATTGGGCTCCCCTCAGAGCAGCCCCTGGAGGGTGCCTGGATCCCACTTGCTGGCCCAGCCAGGCCGGTCTCTGCTCAGGGCCCTCAGTGGGGAGCGAGGCCATAACAGGCTCCAGCATGGGGAGGGCCTTTCATGTATCTGTGGTGAGCCGGGGGCCCTGGGGGGGCCAGGCACTCGATAATTAACCCCTCCCTGGACAGACTCCCAGCACCGGCCGCTCTGCCTCCTCCCTTTCCTTGGGGCCGGGTACCCGGCATTTCACAGCCACGGTCACCCCACCCGCCTGCCACCTGCCCCTTCACAGCCAGCTCCTGCCTGGGAGTCCCCATCGAGTCTAAACCGGCCGCCCCCAGTTACAGCCTCCCCCTCAGACACCTGCTGTCGTCCCCGTACATCCAGGGCCACACTGGGAGGGTGCGTTTGGCCCTAGCGCTTTCCCAACAGGTGGCTGGGTAGTTAAATCCCCCAGTACCACCAGGGCTCATCACCCAGCCCTGAGCCCCCTCATCTCAGACAATCACAGCCGCCCCCCCATCATCCCTAGACAGAGCCCCTGGCCCTTGTGTGGGGATGCTGAATCTGGCCCTGGTGCTGGAATAACAGCACTTACTGCCCCCACTGGTGTTTGTCCCTCTCCTCTCTCCACTGCAGGGTCCCGCCGCCCCTTTTCTCTCCCCCACTTTCTGCCTGTCACGGAGTGTGGGGGGGCACAAGGCCCTGCACCCCCGGCTTCCTGCGATTCACCATGACTCTCAGCCAGCCAGTAAAGCAGAAGGTTTATTTAGATGACAGGAACACAGTCCAAGACAGGTCTTGCAGGAACAGACAACAGGATCCCCCCCCAATTAGGTGCATCTTGGGGTCCCAGGGCACCACAGCCCCCTTGGGAGGTCAGAGCCCTGTCTGCCTCCCAGCCATTCCACCAGCCAGCTCTGAAAACCTCCCCCAGTGTCTCCTCCCCCAGCCTTTGTTCAGTTTCCAGGGCAAAGGTGTCACCTGGCCTCTAACCCCTTCCTGGGTTCTCAAGTTACATGCTCAGGTATTCTCCCTCCCGGCCAGTCTCCCATCCCCCAATGCAGACCATCCTAGCCACACTCCCCTGCCTTCCCAGCCAACCTCCCCACTCAGCATTCAAAGGCCACATTAAGAACAGTCCCAGTTCATCACACTCCCCCACTCTGTATTTCTATTGTACAAACCCCCAGAGCTTCCGTCTCCCCTGCCCCCCAAATCTCCCCACCCCAGGGGGACTGTGATTCCGGAGCCTCCAAATGTCCCCTCGTGGTGGGTTCAGCCGACAAAGGTGAGTGAGAAGTTCAGGCAGCGTCACGAGAACCTGGACGAATGAACATTGGGGGGGAAGTTGGGAGTCAGAAATACAGGATTAGTCCAACCCGAGCAGTCACCGGACAGAACCCACAGGCCGGGCTGGGGCCCGCCTGGGACACGGGAGAAGTGGGGGAGCAGAAATCCGTGACCCAAAATTGGGCTGTTGGAAACGAGGCCTCATTAGTGCATAAAATATTGCGGGGACGGGCTGTGCCGCCCACCACCCTTTGCGGCCTTAAAGAAAGAAACTCGCTTCACCATTGTGGCTGCCACCCCCCGTCTCCTGGGCCCCCCAGGTCATCTGGACTCTGCTCCATGGAGACTTCCTGAGCAGAGCGGCCGGAGAGAGGGACCCCGATGCCATCGCCCCTCCCCTGGCTGAACACCAAACCCGGGAGGAAATTGGGTCAGACTTTAACAGCAGATGCGGCGACGCCAGCTCCAGCCAGCTCCGCCGGCTCCTCTACCCCCAGGACAGTCACTAGTGTCTCTGGGGTCAGTGGGGAGATGCCCGAACCCGGGGGATTTTCCAGCTAGAGACTCGCTCCGGAGCACGGGGCTGGGGCTGGAACAAACCCCTCATTTCACACGGCGCCTGCCACAGCTTCCCTGGTTCCTGCTCTGCTGTGTCTGTAACAGCCGGTCTCAGGGGTCAATGGGGGGTTTGCCATGGGGCTGAGCAGGCTGCGGGCTCTGGACCCTGCCCCCAGCCTGTGTTTAACCCTATTCAGTGTGGGGCAGGGGCTGGGGTGTGTTCGCACCTTGGGACCTTTATTGCGTCTCCATGAACACAACAGGGCACAGAGTGATTTAACTGCCAGCTCTTCTGGGCCCCCCCCATGGTGGGTGTTTGGGGGGAGCCAGATGGGGGAAACCGGGAGTTTGGGGGAAGTAGGTTGGGGGTGTCGGGAGGGGGGTTGAGGGCAGAGGGGCCAGGATGGGGGACAGGAGCTTGAGGGCAGACAGGTTCCCCCCAGAAGGTCAGAGCCAGGGGGCAGGATTGTTGGGGGAATCAGAGGAGGGAGGGGGGAACCAGTGCTCCTGAGTGCCCCCTGGGCTGCCACTTCTACCCCCAGAAGCGTTCCCTCTCACTGTCCCCCTCATCCTCCCTCAACTCCAGCCCCCTCAGCCCCAGGATCCCCCATTATCTTTTCTGTCTCCGAGTCCTCAGTCTCCCGCTCACAGCTCCCCTGCCCCACAGTCCCTGCCCCATAATGACCCCCCACCCCACATTCACCCCTTCCTCTCTCCCTGCCCCTCTAGGCAGTCCAGGGGGGCAGGATTAATTTCCACCCCCAGGCTGAGGCGTTGGCCACCTTAGCCAGGGGGCAGCATGGCTGCCCTGCGTTGGCTGCACGGGGCGAGGGGGAGGCCATGTTAACTGAGGGCAGTTGGGGCAATGGGAAGCAATGGGAGATGGCCATGGCTAGTGGTGGGGCAGTGAGGGTGCGACAGGCTGGAGGTGCTGGGGGGGCAGAATGGGGGAGGGTGTCACGGACTCACAGGTCGTACCCACTCTTGGTTCCCTGCAGTCCCTGGGGGGAACCCCCTTCAGGGTGACAGCCCTTCCCTTAGGGAGTCCACTTGCTCTGGACCCCCGGGGCCTCCACTCCCAGAGGGAATAATGCAACCCTGTTCTCTCGCCCAGAGTGACTCTCAGCCAGCGTAAAACAGGAGGGTTTATTGAGAGTTTGAACCCAGCACAGGAAACTCTCAGGGCCTCAGGCCTGGCCTCCCTCAGCCCAGCACATCCAAGTCTCCCCTGCATCCAGGTGGGCCCTGCCTGCTCCCCCTCTCTAGCCCAGAGCTCCCCTGCTTCCCAGCTGGGCATCTGATATCACCGGCCCCAAGCCCCACCTCTGTCCATTGTCTTCTCTCCAGGGAAACAGGGTCGCCTGGGCCTCCTCTCCCCTCTTCTGTACTCTGGCCCCCTCTGGCTGGAACCGGCTGGTTAGGTCACTGGGGTCCTCTCTTCACAGCCCATGGTCCTCCCACTGGCCAGAACCAGCTGCAACTCCTGTGCTGCATCTCCGGGTCATCAGGTCACCAGTCGCCGGGGTGTCCATTCTCCAGGGCATTGCCTGGGTTCCCGAGTTCCCTCTCCGGTCCTCTGTAACAAGAAACTCCCTCTCCCTTCACCTCGTTAAACAAGTAACACCCAGGGACACTGAGTCCCACTCCCTCTGCATGAAAATCCCCCACTTCATCACATCTCTCCCCACTTCGAGGCTGAACGGAGCAGGGTCACTTAGCCAGTGACCTGGGAAGTTCAGGGTCCCCGCCCCGTGATAAAGCATTGGCTATAACGTTGGCACTCCCCCATACATGGACCACCTCCATGTCATACCCCTGGACGAGCAGGGCCCACCTCAGCAGCTTGGCATTAGCCCCTTTCATTTGCTGCAGCCACGTCAGGGGCGAATGGTCGGTGTACACAGTGAAGCGCCGCCCAAATAGATATGGCTGCAGTTTGTTAAAGGCCCACCCCATGGCCAGGCATTGCTTCTCGATGGCCGCATAGTGCTGCTCCCGGGGCAGCAGCTTCTTGCTCAGGTACACAATGGGGTGTCTCTCCCCCTTAGTATCAGTTTGCATCAGTACCGCCCCCAGCCCTGTGTCCGAGGCGTCGGTGAACACCAGGAAGGGTTTGTTAAAATCCGGGTTTACCAGCACCGGGCCCTGGATAAGTGCCCCCTTCAGCGCACAGAGAGCCCTCTGGTACTGCTCGGTCCAGACCACCTTGTCCGGCTTTCCCTTTCGACACAGCTCCGTGAGGGGTGCTGCCAGGGAGCTAAAGTGGGGCACAAACCTCCGGTAGTACCCTGCCATCCCAATGAACTCCTGGACCTGCTTCTTAGTCTGGGGGGCGGGCCAGGCCTTGATTGCCTCCACTTTGGCCGGCTCCGGCTTCAGGTGGCCGCCCCCAACCTTGTGGCCCAGGTATAAAACCTCTGCCATCCCCACCTTGCACTTTCCAGCTTTTATGGTCAGTCCTGCATCCTGGAGGCGACCCAGCACCCTCTTCACCTGGGACACATGTTCCTCCCAGGTCTGGCTAAAGACACAGATATCATCAATATACGCTAGAGCAAAGTCCTCCATCCCCCTGAGCAACTGATCCACCAGGCGCTGGAAGGTGGCAGGTGCCCCCTTGAGGCCGAAAAGCAGGACCAGGAACTCGAAGAGCCCTCTTGGGGTGGCGAAGGCAGACTTCGCCCTGGCCTCCGGGTCCAAAGGCACCTGCCAGTAGCCTTTGGTAAGATCCATGGTAGTGAGGTACCGGGCACCCCCCAACTTGTCTGGGATCTCATCGGTCCTAGGCATGGGGTAGGCATTGGACACGGTGATGGCATTGAGCTTCCGATAGTTCACACAGACCCGGATTGACCCGTCCTTCTTGGGGGCCAGCACCACAGGTGAGGCCCAGGGGCTGACGGACAGCTGGATCACCCCTAAAGCCAGCATGTCCCCGACCTCTCTCTCCAGGTCCTGGGCTGTTTTTCCAGTGACTCTGAATGGGGAACACCTGATGGGAGGGTTGGCTCCCATCTCCACCCCGTGGACAGCCAGGTTAGTGAGCCCAGACCAGTTGGAGAACAGCTGCCGGTATGAATGCAGCACCTCTCTGATCTCTGCCTGCTGGGCAGGGGTTAGCTTGTCTGAGAGGGGAATTGACTCCAGCAAGGGGTTAGCCCCAGACACAGGGAGGAGTCCCACCAGGGGATCCTCTCCCTTCTCCTCCCACTGCCCACACACAGCCAGCACCAACTTCTCCCTGTCCCAGTACGGCTTCATCATGTTGACATGATACACCCGGTGGCTGTGTGCCCGGTTGGACAGTTCCACTACATAGTTCACCTCGTTTACCTGCTGATGACTCTGAAGGGGCCGTCCCAGGCAGCTTGCAGCTTGTTCTTCCTTATGGGGATGAGGAGCATCACCTGATCCCCGGTAGCATATCAGTGGGCACGTGCTGAGCGGTCGTACCAGACCTTCTGCTCCATGCTCCGCGAGCTTTTCTCGGAAAGTCAGTACATACTCCACAACTGATTCTCCATTGGGAGAGGCCTTTCCCTCCCACTCGGCCCTCATTAAGTCCAGGGGCCCCCTCACTCTCCTCCCGTACAGCAACTCGAAAGGGGAGAACCCTGTGGACTCCTGGGGTACTTCCCTGTATGCGAACAGCAGGTGGGGCAAATACTTGTCCCAGTCCTGTGGGTGCTGGTCCATAAGGGTTTTAGCATTATCTTTAGGGTCCCACTGAACCTCTCCACCAGCCCGTTCGACTGAGGGTGGTATGCTGAGGCACAGGTGTGTCGGACCCCACACCTCTCCCACAAGCACTGGAGCAGGGTTGACATGAAGTTAGATCCTGGGTCTTCCCCACCCTCTGGCAGGAGTCACAGGACCTGCAATACTGTTGGACAGGGTTGACATGAAGTTAGACCCCTGGTCTGTAAGGACCTCCTTGGGGAACCCCACTCTGCTGAAGATGGTCAGCAGCGCATCTGCCACGCTGTCTGCCTCGATAGAGGACAAGGCCACCACCTCGGGGTAGCGCGTAGCGAAATCTACCACCACCAGGATGTATTTCTTCCCTGACCGGGTCACCCTGCTTAGGGCCCCACTATGTCCACAGCCACCTTCTGGAAAGGCTCCTCTATGATAGCAAAGGTCTCAGCAGGGCTTTACACTTATCCCGGGCCTTCCCCACCCTCTGGCAGGAGTCACAGGTCCTGCAATACTGTCGGACAGCGTCAAAGACCCCGGGCCAGTAAAAGTTCTGCAGCAGCCTCTGCCTGGTGAGCCAGATGCCCTGCAAGGGGGATATCATGGGCCAAGTACAACAGTTTGTGGCGGTACCTCTGGGGAACCACCAACTGCCTCCTGACTTTCCCAGGTTCAGTTTGCCCTGAACCAGCCCATTCCTGGTACAGGAATCCCTTCTCCTACAGAAATCCCTTCCGGTGGTCCTCCCCCTGGGACCCTGCACTGCCGTGGTCAGCCGGGGCTCTCAGTTCCTCCAAGGAGGGATCCTCTTGCAGCTCCACTTGGAATGCAGCTGCTGGGTTGGAGGATACAGCCCTGGCTGGTGGTGCCTCAGTTTCCCCACCTTGGGGCAGAGGCTCCAGCCTAGCCCTTTCGAGCCCTGCCCTTGGTGTTTTGGTCCCCCACCCCTTTGGGAGGTCCCGAATCCCTCGCTGGCTCTGGCTCCGGGTAAGGACCAGGCCGCTCTGCGTGCCATCCGGCCAGTTCTCCAAGTCATTACCCATTAGCACTTCGGTAGGCAGGCGATCGTGCACCCTGACCTCTTTGGGTCCCTCTTTAGCCCCCCCCCTTACTTCAGGTCTATCCTCACTACAGGCTCCTTGATAGGGGGCCCAAACACTCCCCTCAGGGTCATGTAGGCATCGGGCACTAGCTGGTCTGCATCCACCACATCGGACCGCTTCAGTGTCACCTCTGCGCCCGTGTCCCAGAACCCCTTGATGCGTCTTCCCCGCACCTCAATGGGGATGATGTGACGATTGTCCCCCGGGGCCTGTCCCACGCTCACCCGGCAGATTGAGTACGGGCGCTCTGGACCTGGGGCCCCGCCTTCCCCTGCTGGCCTGGCCTGGCGGTCCCCTCCCCCTGGCACGGCCCTCTTGACTGCGGCCCCCTGAACTGGCAGTGCCCCCTCTCAGTGGGCTTCCACCCAGTTAACACCCCGCGGGTTCTGCTTGGCCGCCATTTCCTTCATCTTCAGGCACTGGGCAACCTTGTGCCCCTTTTGGCCACAATAATTACATTTCAGGTCCCTCAAGTCCCACGAGGGGGGTTGCCCCGCCCCAGCATTCCCGTGCACCCCGAGTTGGGCTTCCTGGAGTCCCACCTTTGAGAGGTCTCTGGGTGACTCCCCTTCTGAGGCCCCAATGAGGATCTCCCTCTTGCCTCCGATCTGCTGTCCACAAACTCATCTGCCAGCGCCCCTGCACTGCGCCGATCCTTGGGCTTCTGGTCCACTAGCCACATCTTAAGGTCCGGAGGGCAGATGTCATACAGCTGCTCCAACCCCACCAGGTTATACACGTCCTCTGCGGTAGTGGCCCCTGCGCCCTTCCCCCACTTGCAGAGATATTCCCCCAGCAGGTTGGCGACTTCCTTGTAAGTGACACCTGAGGTCTTGCGTACACCCCGGAATCCTTTCCTGTACGCCTTGGGGGTCAGTTCAAACTTCAGCAGCAAAGCCTGTTTGAACAGGTCGTAGTCCCCCGTCTCAACACCATCCATTTGGCTGAATGCCTCTATGGCCTTGGGACCCAGCAGGGGGGTCAGACAGTGGAGCCTGTCTGCAAGGTCAATCTGGTTCAGATCACAAGCCTTCTCAAAGGCTGTGAGATAGGCATCAATACCCCCCCACCCTTGAACTGGGGCAGGAGTTTGGTGTCTAGATTCCCCACACCACTGGCGTCTCGGGGCCCTTCCCCACTTACCCCCTGGCAGGCCCTCTTGGCCCGCCATCCGTACAACTCCAACTCGTGCTTCTGCTGTTCTGCATGGTCCGCTCGTTCTCTCTCTCTGTCTGCCAGTCTCCACTCCACCAGTTTCAGCTCCTTCACTTTCAGCTCCAGCTCCCGCACCCGGACTCACAGGTCATGCCCACTCTTGGCCCCATGCGGTCCGTGAGGGGGTGCCCCTTTCCCTTTCAGTGCGACAGCCCTTCTCGGAGTCCACTCTCTCTCGGGGTTAAACCCCTCCACCTCCTGGAGCCGCACCTCTTGGAGCCTTAGCACGCCTGTCTCTCACCGTGGGCCCCCTCAGCAAGAGCAGTTTGCCTTCAAGAAACTCTGCAATCTGCTTAAAACAACATTTAGGGTGAGAAATTACTGCTTGTAACCAGTTTCTTTAGTATCTAAGCTCATATTGCATTTTGGTTTTATTTGCTGGGTTATCTGCTTTGGTCTGTTGGCGATCCCTTATCATCACTTAAAATCTGTCTTTTGTAGCTAATAAATTTGTTTT
The DNA here is from genome assembly GCF_028017835.1 of Emys orbicularis. NCBI lineage: Eukaryota > Metazoa > Chordata > Testudines > Emydidae > Emys > Emys orbicularis. The sequence goes on from NC_088703.1 coordinate 20,483,182, forward strand.
TGTTTTCTTTAAAACTAATTTGTGGAATTTATAACGGGGGGGGGCAAAACGCTGTGCAGATCTTCCTCCCCATTGCGGGAGGGAGTGAATTTCATGCGCTTACGCTGTACAGTTCTCTGTGCAGCACAAGAGAGTACAGTTTGGGTTTACACTCCAGAGGGGGGGTGCACTTGAGTCCTGGGCAGCTCCTGAGCTGAAGGCTTCGCACGCCGAGCTGGTTTCAGTGTCTGTGTCTTTCTGCAGCTGGGTGCGTCCCTACCTGTGTGTGTGCTGGGGAAGGCTTGAGGGCCTGGCTCAGGAGGACAGTGTAAGGGAGCCCAGGCTGGTGGAATAGGCGGGTTCAGTGGTACCCCAGTACATCGTGTGGCACCCCGGGGGGGGGGGGGGGGAGCAACCTGCCACAGACCCACTAGGGGCCTGGGATGGAATTTCTCTTTCTCTGATTTTCTTTTGAAGCTGGTTTATTTGATTCACACGCTGAGAAAAGCCCCTTAGAACCAGACGTTACAGTGTAAAGCCTTCATCACTGCTGAGCTATGACGAAAGAAGCAGCAAACCCAGGAATTCCTCATCGCCCCCACTCCTCACACCGTGCCACGGCTCCTGTCAGCCATGGGCAGGTTTGCAGCCTGAGCAGGAAGGCTGCAGAATCAAACCCTCCAGAACCACAGTTAAGGTTTCCTGAACATCCTTTACTCTGCCCGCTTGTGCACATGCATTACAATGCCAACCTTTAATTTCATGATCACAAACTAATTTTACCTTCATGGGTTGTCAGCCAGGTTTGAACCCAGAATGCAATAAATCAGGGGCAGGGGAATCTGTATGGAAATAGTGGTCAGTCAAAGATTGAAGATCAGACCCTGTGGCCTCCTGGATTTTGGGAGGGAGAGATTGTTAGGGGGCTGGGAAGCCTCCTCCATGCAGACCCTGGCTGACCTCAAGCCTCTCCCATTCAGTCAGGTACATCAGCCCCTGTCCCTGCAACCTCCGTCCCCATTGGTCTCTGCAGCCTCCTTCCCCGTCCCCATGTGTCCCTGCAGCCCCCATCCCCAGACTCAACTCTGTCACCCCACTAACTCCTGAGCCCCAGTCTGTGACCCCCCAGCAGCCGTGTCTTCATAGATTAATAGATTCATAGATTCTAGGACTGGAAGGGACCTCGAGAGGTCATCGAGTCCAGTCCCCTGCCCTCATGGCAGGACCAAATACTGTCTAGACCATCCCTGATAGACATTTATCTAACCTACTCTTAAATATCTCCAGAGATGGAGATTCCACAACCTCCCTAGGCAATTTATTCCAGTGTTTAACCACCCTGACAGTTAGGAACTTTTTCCTAATGTCCAACCTAAACCTCCCTTGCTGCAGTTTAAGCCCATTGCTTCTTGTTCTATCCTTAGAGGCTAAGGTAAACAAGTTTTCTCCCTCCTCCTTATGATACCCTTTTAGATACCTGAAAACTGCTATCATGTCCCCTCTCAGTCTTCTCTTTTCCAAACTAAACAAACCCAGTTTTTTCAGCCTTCCTTCATAGGTCATGTTCTCAAGAGCTTTCATCATTCTTGTTGCTCTTCTCTGGACCCTCTCCAATTTCTCCACATCTTTCTTGAAATGCGGTGCCCAGAACTGGACACAATACTCCAGTTGAGGCCTAACCAGCACAGAGTAGAGCGGAAGAATGACTTCTCGTGTCTTGCTCACAACACACCTGTTAATGCATCCCAGAATCACATTTGTTTTTTTTGCAACAGCATCACACAGTTGACTCATATTTAGCTTGTGGTCCACTATACCCCCTAGGTCCCTTTCTGCCGTATTCCTTCCTAGACAGTCTCTTCCCATTCTGTATGTGTGAAACTGATTGTTCCTTCCTAAGTGGAGCACTTTGCATTTGTCTTTGTTAAACTTCATCCTGTTTACCTCAGACCATTTCTCCAATTTCTCCACATCATTTTGAATTATGACCCTGTCCTCCAAAGCAGTTCCAATCCCTCCCAGTTTGGTATCATCTGCAGACTTAAAAAGCGTACTTTCTATGCCAATATCTAAGTCGTTGATGAGCCAGGCCCCACTCTGTCCTAACCTGCGGGCAGGTGCTGTGATGAACTTCTGCTCCTGGGGGAATTCTGCAGCACGGGGCAGGCAGAGAATTTTTTTCCCCACAGAAAATACATTCTGCCCCAGAAGTACTGCAGTTCTGCCTTTTCCCCACCAGGGGCCGCTGTGGCGCCAGAACAGCCAGCTCCGTTCATGCTGCTGGTTGCTCTGGTGCCACAACGTCCTCTGGTGGGCAAAAGGCGGAACTGCAGCACTTCTTGGGCAAAATGTATTTTCTGCAGGGAAAAAACAAAATTATTCAGGACAGCTGAATTCTGCAACTGGCCTGGAGTTGCCAGGAATTATAGATAAATCTTTAATTAAAGATGATGTCATCTGATGAAATCTCCAGGAATACAGGGAGCTACAGCTGCCAATATAGCATCAAATCAGACCGGCCCATTTGGTTGCATTCCAGCTACCCCGTGGAGCTGGTGGTAGCAGGTGAGGGGCCTGGCTCAGCATGCCTGCTCCCAGCCCTACACCCAGCCAGACCCACAGGGAGGCTCTGTGTTGATGGGATGCTCAGAGCCAGGCTCTGCCCTTAGCCCTGGGGCCCACTGGAGGGGGGGTTCCCCAGACAGGGGAGAGCAGCAGGCACTGGAGTTTCAGGGCTGAGGGAAGGGAGATTCCAGCCCCCAGAGAGAGCTGCAGAAAAGGGTGCCTTTCCCAGGAGGAAGCTTCCTCAGGTGTCCCTGCTCTGGGGATGCACAGAGGAGTCGGGGTCGAGGGGATCCTGAGTTGGCATCGTCCCCAGTGCTGTGTCGGGTACATCAGATTGGTATTTATGGGTCATGAAGATCTCTGCTCTGGGTTGTGGTTCAGTTTGGACCAGCAGTGGTGAGACCTCACCCCTAGGACATTGGGTGGGAGAGATCGCAACTCCCTGGGGCAGGAGAGAGGTAGGTGAGCAGCAGTCCCAGGCTGGGGCAGTGAGGGGAACAGGGCACACCCCTCCTGGCTGGTGGGGGTGGGTTGCTCTGGGTAGCCCAATTCCGGGGGGCCGGGATACAGGAACTCGGTGCAAACTGTGGAATCCCAGTGTGGGAAGCTGTGAGACCCCAGGGACTGGGTCGGGGTCGGTGTTTCAAATCTGTTTCCTTCTGAGTGCAGAGACCTACCCCAAACCTGCCATCTCCCTGAGCCCCGGCAGGGTGACCGCCCTGGGGCAAGATGTCACCGTTCGGGGTCGGGCTGGTCGCCGGGACGCCAGGTTCTCTCTGTTTAAGGTCGGGGATCGGACCCCGCTGGGATGCGTGGAGCCTGCTGGGGCTGGGGTGGAATTTCTCATCCACACCATGAGATGGGGAGACGGAGGGAGCTACACCTGCTATTATCACTACACAACAGATCCTTTGCCTGGTCAGAGCCCAGCGACCCCGAGGAGCTGGTGGTAGCAGGTGAGGGCCCCGGCTCGGTGTCTAGAGCCCCACGCTTAGTGGACCCTCTGCGGGACTCTGCGCTCATGGGACTCCCAGAGCCAGGCTCTGCCCTGAGCCCTGGGATCGGTAGAGGGGGCGCCCGCCTGGGGAGTTGGGACAGAGTCAGCAGGGGAACCCCAGCCAGGGAGGAACCACAGCTGCTGGAGGTTTGGGGCTGAGGGAGAGGGGAACCCTGCCCACAGGGGGAGCTGCAGACCAGTGGGCCTTCCCTGGGGCTGCTCCCCCAGGCTGCCCCCATTCAGGAGAAGCACACAGGAGTCGAGGCCCAGGGGCTGCCCAGCCGGCACCGTCCCAGCTACATAAATCCCCCCCACACACACACATACACACACACCTGGGAAAGACCCTGACGATTGATGCTGAGTCACAAGGGGGAGAGGGGGGGAACCCTGAGTCGCTGTTTCAGCCCCTCCCCCCGCCACTGACAGAGGCTGGTTCTATTCCCGCAGAGGGAACTGACCTGACCCAGCCTGGACCAGCGACGGCTCCCACGCACCCGGGCAGCCTGGGGATAGGTACTGGGGCCGGGGGGGAATCTATTGAGTCAGAGATTATGGGGCAGCTTCCCCCAGTGTTTGCTCAAGGGGAGGGACTGAGGCTGTTCTCGGGGGCAGTGACTCCCCCCCACTGATGGATTTGGAAGGGGAGCAAAGCCTTCTGCTCAGACATGAACCTGCCACTAATGGGGCAGCCAAAGGCTTGCTCCTAGGGCAGCTGGGCCCATCAGTGACCACAGGGGAGGTAGGGACCTGGGCCTGGGCCTCCCCGCGAAGCAGCCAGGAGCAGCCAGCATGGGAGGCGGGATACCGGGCTAGATGAGCCCGTTGTCTGGAGATGGTGTGGCCAGGCCTGACTGGTGCCATGGCACTTGTCACGGAGTGTGGGGGGACACAAGGCCCTGCACCCCCGGCTTCCTGCGATTCACCACGACTCTCAGCCAGCCAGTAAAGCAGAAGGTTTATTTAGACGACAGGAACACAGTCCAAGATAGGTCTTGCAGGCACAGACAACAGGACCCCCCTCAGTTAGGTCCATCTTGGGCTCCCAGGGCGCCCCAGCCCCCTTGGGAGGTCAGAGCCCCGTCTGCCTCCCAGCCAGCTCCCCAGCCAGCTCCTGAAACTCTGCCTTCAGCGACCCCTCCCACAGCCTTTGTTCAGTTTCCCGGGCAAAGGTGTCACCTGGCCTCTAACCCCTTCCTGGGTTCTCATGTTACATGCTCAGGTATTCTCCCTCGGCCAGTCTCCCATCCCCCAATACAGACCATCCTAGCCACACTCCCCTGTCAGCATTCAAAGACCACATTAAGAACAGTCCCAGTTCGTCACATCTCTCCCCCCTTCAAGACTGAACTGAGCGGGGTCACTTTAACCAGTGACCCGGGAAGTTCGAATCTACCCCCGTTCCCATGGATGCCCCAGCATCCCTCCCATTCCTTGGTGAGAATTACACCAGGCCCCTCCAGTTTCACGCCCCCCTTTAGGTTGGGTGTGCTCGATGGTACTCGTAGTTTGCATGTGGGAAGGTTTATGCGCCCTGTGCCCTTTTCCCACCCCAATACCCCTGGGGTTCCAACTGGGCTGTGGTCTTCTCCCTGCATTCCAGTCTGGAGCTCTGTGATTTGGGCTCTCTTGGTTCAGAGCCCCCCTTTTAACCTTGGCCACCCTCCGGAAAGGCTCCTCTATGCTGGGCAAGGGTCCTAAAGCCGTTTTCCCCTTGTCCCGGGCCTTCCTTCCCCTCTGACAGGGGTCACAGGATCGGCAGTACTGTCGGACAGTAATAAAGACCCCAGGCCAGTAAAAGTTTCGTAGCAGCCTCTGCTGGGTACATCAGGTTCCCTGGTGCCCTGAGAGGGGAATGTCATGGGCCCGGCACAGCAGCTGGCGGCGATACTTCTGGGGTACCACCAGCTGCCTCCTGATCCCCCCTGACTCCATTTTCCCTGGGGGAGCCCATTCTCGGTACAGGAACCCCTTCTCCCACAGGTACCTTTTCCGGCCGCCTCTCCCCATGGTCTGTACCGCACCGAGGTCGGCCAGGTCCCTTATCTTCCGCAAGGAGGGATCTTTCTGCACCTCGGCCTGGAACTCAGCAGCTGGGACAGGGATGGCCACCTGCTCTTTCTCGCCGGCTGGGTCTGAAGCCGCAGCCTCCCTGAGCCGTGTCCCTGGGTGTTCCCTCCCCACCAGGTTAGGGTCCTGTGCCTCGGGCAAAGCACCCTCCCCAAGGTCACAACCAGGGCACCCTGGGGGTTGCTTGGCCAGTCCTCCAGGTCCCCCCCCATCAACACCTCAGTGGGCAAATACGGGTGTACCCCCACATCCTTGGGGCCCTCCTTGGCCCCCCACTTCAGGTGTACCCTCGCCACGGGCACTTTGACTGGGGTCCCGCCCACCCCCGATAGGGTCAGGTAGGTGTTGGGCACCACCTGATCTGGGGCCACCACCTCGGGCCGGGCCAACGTCACCTCTGCGCCCGTATCTCAGTATCCATTGACCTTCCTCCCATCCACCTCCAGGGGAACAAGGTACTCTCTCCGGAGGGACAGCCCCGCGCCCACCGTATAAACCAAAAATCCTGAGTCTGGAGCATCCAGCCCCCCAGAGGAGCTAGCCTGGAGCTCTCCTCCCTCCTTAGCAGGTGGTAGTCTGCCAGCCCCCCTTCCCTGGGAATGCTGCCTCTCGCCCGGCTGGGTCTCTACCCAGTCAACCCTCTGTGGGTTCAGTCTGCTCAGTCTGTCCCTGAGCCTGGGGCACCGGGCCCATATGTGGCCTCTCTGGCCACAGTGATAGCAGCCCATTTCCCATGGGTCCCCTCGAGTGGGTCGGATGGCCCTGACGCCGGATGTTCCCCGTTGATGGGGGTTTTCCGTATTTTCCCGCTGGGAGGTCCCATGGTGACTCTCTCTCTGTGTTGTGGTGGGACTGTTCCTTTGGGACCCCTCCCTGTTATCCCCTGACCGTCTCTTTACAAACTCATCGGCCAGCCGGCCTGCATGTCGCGGGTTCTCTGGTTTTTTGTCCCTCAACCACAGCCTCAGGTCGGATGGGCACCACTCATACAGTTGCTTCAGTACCAGCAGTTTAACCAGGTCCTCTTTCGTCTGGGCCCCATCTGCCCACTTGCTGGCATATCCCTCCATGCGGATTGCTAGTTGCAGATATGAGATCTCAGGGGTTTTATCCTGACTCCGGAACCTTTCCCGGTACCTCTCAGGAGTCAGCCCAAACTCACGTAGCAGGGCCTTTTTGAATAGTTCGTAGTCCCCTTTCTCCGCCTCTTCCAGTTGGCAGTACAATGCCACGGCTTTGGGGTCCAGTAAGGGGGTGAGAACCCGGAGTCTGTCTGCAGGATCAACCTGATGCAGCTCACAGGCCGTCTCAAAGGCATCCAGGAAGTCATCCACGTCCTCCCCCTCCTTACGTGGGGCCAGGATGCACTTATCAAAGCTCCGTGCAGTTCTGAGTCCCCCCCTCACTCACCGCAGCCGGGGGCTCGCGGTCCCTCAGCCTCGCCAGCTGCAGTTCATGATGCCTCTGTTTCTCTCTCTCCTCCCGTTCATGCTGTCTCTGTTGTTCACGATCCTCCAGCTCTCTCAGTTTTAGCTCTTTCTCCCATTCCAGCCACTTCTGCTCCACGGATGCTGCGCGTCGCCGGGAGGATCCCCTGCTGGCCGTGGGGGTCATGGTGCCCTCGGTATTTGCTGGGCTCCTCCCCACCCTTCCCCTAGGCATAGGAAGGAGGGGTCTCGGGAAGCCCTCAGCAGCCGGCTGACCACTCCCAGCTGGGACAGACACTGGGGCCTGCGCTGCATCTGCCAGGCTGCTTCCCTCAGAGACAGGGATCAGTTCATTCGCGCGATCTCCCTCCTCCAGCTGGGCAATGAGCTGTTCTTTGGTGAGCCTCCCACTGCGCAGCCCCCTCTGCTTGCCCAGCTCCACCAGGTCGCTCTTAAGCCGCGTGGCATACATCTTCCTGCTGGCCATTCACAGCCCTGGGTGCTCACCGCTCCCCACACTTTCCAGGGAGCCCCCTAGTGTGCCAGCCCTTCTCGAGGTCACCACCTCTCTGCCAGGGTTGAGCGGCAGATTCCTCCGCCCCTGGGACCGCTCACAGTCCCAGTTCGTCACAGCACTGTAGGGAGGGAATGGAAATGACGGCCAGGCTGGATCAGACAGCGCCCCCTAGTGCTGCGCTGGGGTAGTGGGGCCAGGCCTGACTGCCAGGGGAGAGCGTCCCCTACTGAGCCCCTGCCCGGCAGCCCAGGGCCCCCTGGTGCTATGTATCACCCACGACTTGCTTGCTCTGACTCCACTTGGAGTTGGGTGTGGGGTTCTGCTCTGGGCCAGCCGGGGGTGCAGGTCAGTGGGTGTCTCTGTTCCACTGATGCCTCCATCGATGAAGGGAAAGAGCTGCAGACCCTGGTAAGTGTCCCCTGTTCCCTGATGGGGCCTGACCCCCAACCTTGACCTGCATGGACCCCAGGAGCACCCTCACAGCCCCCCCCAGCCCTGGCACACTCAGTGGTTTGGGGTGGGGGTCAGGCTATTGGGAGGGGGGTGGACTTATGGGGTCACCAGCTGGGATTCAGGGTGTGTGGGTGTCCCCATGCCCCCTGCTGGAGGTGATGGGCCCCGCTCTGTGTGTGGGGTGGGCAGCGGTGTTTGATGTATGCGCACGCACACCCACCCCAGTGACTCTTTCCCCTCCCAGCCCCAGGAACCCGACCTCAGCGCTGACAGATTCACCTACGCAGAGCTGGACGGCCAGGCACTGGAGGCCAAGCGGGGGGGCCCGGCCCCTGCCCCTGAGCCCACCCAGCCTCAGCGTGAGAGCCCCCTGCAGCCATGGGGCACCGGCCCCCAGGGGGCAACAGACTCACCCCCCTGCAGTTCCAGCCCCAGAGAACTCTGCTTCCAGGGAAGATTTAGGGGGGACGCTGCCCTCCCCCCACTGCAGCCCCATCCCATCGAGCTGCTGTCCCCCTGCCCTACTCAGACCCACATGTGAGGGGCAAGAGGGCTCAGCACTGGGATGGGGAGGGGATACATCGCGGCAGCTTTGCATCCTGTTAACCTCCAGATTTGTAATAAACACAGAACCCCAAACAAGCCGCCCAACCCCCCGGGAAGCCCCAGCCCCCCGTCCCGGAACCAGGAGTGTGTATCACACCTGGAGGAGATAGAATCGCTCGGGGAGGGGTGGGAAGCCCTCCTGCTCTAGCCACTAGACCCCACTCCTGTCCCAGAGCTGGATCATATTATTGGGTATCTGCTGGGGAATCAGGTTTACGCTGAGTTTCACTGGCAGTAGCAGAATGAGCAAGCGAGCGTCGGCTCTGGACACACTTCCCCTTTTCTCGCATTTTTTGGCTGCTGCTTTAGCAACTTAGGATCTAAATTTATCCCTCCCCTGTCCGATTACGGGGGCCGGAAACCACAACCCCTCCACCCCTCTGTCCTGTCTGTCTCACACCACTGTGCTAAGAACAGCATCTGCAGCGACACTACCTGAGAAGGAAGTTGGGCAGGTCCCTCCATCCTCATGCTTCAGGGTGGGCACTGGGCCCAGCCGGGTCAGGAAGGAACCTCTGCCCCGCTCCGTGGGAGAGGGTCGCCCTGTGGGGGGCACTGTGTGGTGTGGTGGGAGCCCTCCTCTGCTCTGAGTTGCTGCTCCAGGGAGGCTAGACAGGCCTGTTGGAAAAGATCAGGTCAGCCTGAGCCTGGGCACTTCTTGATGGCTCCTGACATTCCTCCTTTCCCAGCTGGTCCCTGGACTGGGCAGCTCCCATGTGGGGTTGGGATGTGATGGTGGGAGCTGGGATTGGGCACCTGCAGGAGGGGATGTGGTTTGCTGGGTGTCACAGGGAGTTGGCTTTGCTCTGAGCACGGTAGATTTCAGCTGGAGATTGCAGAGAAACCATCTGATGGGGAGGAAAGGGGCCGAGCGCATCACGGGCTTCCTGGGGCTGCAGCCCCCGGCGCAGTTCCTCATTCCGCTCGCACTCGGGATTCAGGCTCGGTGGAGCTCAGCACTGGGGTGTTGGTGGTATCGCTGAGGGGCCCCCCACTGTCCCGTCATGGCGTCTGCTCTCACCGTCCTCCTCCTCGGTGAGTATCAGAGACAGCCAAGGGCATGTGTCCATAAGAGGGAATCTGAGACCAGGGCGTGTGTCCATAGGGAGGGGGGCGGATCTGAGACCAGGGCGTGTGCCCATATGGGGGGATCTGAGACCAGGGTGTAGGATCCAGTTGCTCTGGGATCTGGTCCCTAATGACCCGACTCCTTTCCAGGCTGCTGGCTGGCCGGGCGGAGCGGGGTGTTCGGAGGTGAGTATCTGTGGGGAATGGGGCAGCTGAGGGAATATCTGCATTAAGCACAAGGGATGTGGGTCGGAGGTAGGGTGACCAGATGTCCTGATTTTATAGGGACAGACCTGATTTTCGGGTCTTTTTCTTATATAGGCTCCTATTATCCCCCACCCCCATCCCAATTTTTCACACTTGCTGTCTGGTCACCCTAGTTGCAGCTGGGGGGCGAAAATCCCCCAAGGGATGATCCTGTCAGACCCCTGCTCCCTCCCACACCCAGAGATGGGGACTGAGACCTCGCCCCACTCATTACAGGGATGGGCACCACACAGGATGAATTCACCTGCACTCAAAGCTCTGCCCCCCGGAAATACAGAGAGAAGGCACCAGCCATCCCGCAGTGCCCCCACAGCAGGATTGAATCAGAAGGACATGGTTTGTGTCACCCCCCACTTACTGCCTGTTTGTTTGTGCATCCAGAGGGGTCCCTCCCCAAACCCTCCATCTCCGTCAGCCCCGGTGGGGTGATCCCCGTGGGGGGAAATGTCACCATCCGTTGTCGGCATCAGCGCCTGGGCCTGAGGATCCAATTCTACAAGGCTGGAGATGGGAACTATCTGAATTACACAGACCCTGCTGGCTCTGAGGCTGAATTTCCCATCACCAGCGCCAGACGGGAACACGGTGGCAGCTACACCTGTTGTTATAGACACAGAACAGGATCAACTGCCTACTCGGAGCCCAGCGACCCTGTGCAGATCATTGTAGCAGGTGAGGGGCCCAGCCCGGCATTTCGGCTCCCAGCCCCACACCCAGCTAGAGGGGACGCCTGGCTGGGGAGCAGGGACACAGTCACTGGGGGGTTCCCCAGCCAGGGGGGAGCAGCCTTCTACCCTGCACATGGTCTGACGCTGCCCTGGTCACAGCGGTGTCGGGCGCCTGCCAGTCGAGCATTAAGGGACGTGGCCTGTCTGTCATGGGCAGGTCGTTCTCTCTCATCCTCTCCCCGAGGGAGGTCTGTGCCCACCGCGGAGGGTCTGGTCTGGGGTGGTTTGGGGGGGTCAATGGCCGCGCTGCCCAGGGTCGATAACGGAGCAGGCCGGCCGGGGGAGGGTGCCTGGCCTTGGAGCCGGAGGTGGGGAGGTTTGGGGGGCCCTTGGCTGCTGGGGGAGCTCGTTCTGCAGCCTGGGCCCGGCCCCGGAGGAAGTTCTGTCCCATGCTCAGACGAGCATGACCCTGATGGTAGCCGGGCCGGAGGCAGGGAGCCGTCACCCCGGGGCCACCCCAGAGCTGGGGGCTGTTGTCGGGTGTCTGCCCTGCAGCTGGGGGCTGGCGTGCGGCACACGGGCTAGCTCGGATGGAGCTGAAAATTAGCAATGGAGCCGTGGCCGGACAGGACTAGCCGCTCGCGTGTGCACCCAGCGCCCTGGGCGGCTTGTCCTCGAGCACCCAGCCCGGGCCCACTCACCCGGCACTCATAGCACCCTGCAGCCAGAGCCGTGGATACGTTGGGCTCAGCCCTCGGGCACCTCGGAGATCAGGACAGAGACCTCGCACTTGACTCCGTCTGCGGGAAGCCGATGCCGGGAGCGGGGGCCGGGCGTGGTGCCCCCGCGGCAGGCTGTGCTGGGGAGGAGCCGCGCTGCAGCGTCTGGGCCAGGTGGAGTCTGTGACGGGCTGATGGCTTCCTGCCCAGCTCTATCACAGCACGGTCCGGCCAATGGGTGCCAACGGCGTGACCCGAGGGCAGGTCATTGCCACCAGGATGGGACAGCGTCTCCCAGCCCAGCGCAGCTGGGGGAAAACGCTGCTCATGGGCGCTGCTACGTGAGAGCTCAGCGGCCACGGGGAATCCAGGAGCTCCCCAGACTGCAGCCTAAATTGTGGGCAAGCGCCGTCAGCCACGGGAGACTGTGCTACACCTGCTGATGCCTCCCGGTGCTGCCCTCCGCCCCCAGCATCGCCCCTGCCTTGCTCGGGGTCAGCTCAGCTGCTGCTCTCCAGCCGTGCGCTGCCCCAGAGAACAGCTCAGTCACTCTGTGTCCAGGGCAGGCCGGACGCAGTGAATGAGGCAGGGGCCACACACGGGCATATGAGGATCCCAAGAACTAGGGAGCTGTGGCTCAGTGTCTGTGGGACTGGGAGCCCAGCTCGCAGGGCCGGGATTCTGGGTGGGGGGAGCTCTGGGATCTGGGAGAGAATCTCTGCCTGGGGGCCCCTGGATGTGCCCAGGGCTGGGGTAGGCCAGGGAGGCAGGGCTGGGTGGGTACCCGGGTCTGGCTCTCACAGCCGTTCTCCTGTGTGCAGATCCGAGCTTACCCAGACCCTCCATCTCGCTGAGCTTCACTTCGGTCACCGCCCCAGGGGCAGATGCCACCATCCGGTGTCAGGGGCAGCGCCGGGATGTGAGGTTCTTCCTGCACAAGGCTGGAGACCTGAACCCGCAGCAACAGATGGACCCTGCTGGGGACGGGGCCGAGTTCCTCATCCCCACCGTGGGCCGGCAGCACGGAGGGAACTACAGCTGCAGCTACCGGCCCCGATCAGAGCCCTTCATCTCCTCGCAGCCCAGCGACCCTGTGCAGCTGGTGATAGCAGGTGAGGAGTCCAGTTCAGCAGCCCAGCTCCCAGCCCCACACCCAGATGGACCCTCATGGGGTCTCTGCACCAATGGGATGCTCAGAGCCAGGCTCTGCCCTGAGCCCTGGACCCAGCAGAGGGGACACCCGGCTGGGGAGAGGGGACGGAGTCACTGGGGGGTCCCTAGCTAGGGGGGAGCAGCAGCTGCTGGAGATTAGGGGCTGAGGGAGGGGGGATCCTTGCCCCTAAGTTTCCTCTAAGGTGCCGCGGCCAGGCCGAGGCACCTCTCCACCGGCCCCGGGCTGCTGCAGCGAGAGAGGGCTGGGGGGAGTCCTCTCTCCCCGCCGCAGCCCTGGGGCAACCTGCACCCCAAACCCGTCAACCCCAGCCCCACTCCAGAGCCCTCACCCCCCTGCACCCCAACCTTCTGCCCCAGCCCTGAGGCCCCTCCCACACCCCAAACCCCTCAGCCCCACCCCCGCCACACATCACCTCTCTGTGCAGGTAACAAAATTAATTCCACACATGGATGTAACAAATGAGAGGGAACACGGCCCTGCCCCCAGGGGGAGCTGCAGAGCAGGGGCCTCTACCAGGGGGATGCTCCCCCAGCGGACTGGGGCCCAGGGGCTGCCGAGCTGGTACTGGCACCCAGGTACGAAAATCCCCCTCCCCCCGGAATGACAGTGATGATCGATGCTGAGTCATGGGGGATGGGAATGGCTGAGTTCCTTTTTCAACCCCTTCCCCACCCTGACGGACACTGGTTCTATTCCTGCAGGGGGAACCGACCCGACCCAGTCTGGAGCAGTGCCGGCTCCCGGCAACACGGGGCCAGGTACTAGGGCTGGAGGGAATCTATTGAGTCACAGATTATGGGGCAGCTTCACCCAGTGGTTGCCCGGGGGGACGGAGTGTTACCGGATGTGCCCATTACTTTAGGGTGTGCTCATTTATTATTCTCTTCTGGGGAGGGGGGAGGTTCTGTAATTCTATCAATGTGCTGCTTGTGTCACTTGTATGTTCATATGGAGCTCTACTTCACCCTTCTGCAAGTTCCCTCCCAATGGAGCTGTCCTGCAGGACCTCGGTTCCCCAGGGCTGGCTTCTTCCAGCCCCAGAATCTCTCTAACTCTCTCTCTCACACACTAACAGAGCAACTCTGAGCAGATCGCGTCAATCAGCTCTCTCAAACTGCTTATATATGTCCCTGGACTCAGTGGGCGGGGTCAAGCAGCACTTTTAAGCTGTCCCCCTTATATGCCACAGCTTCAGCACGTCCCTATCCCCACTTTCACATCACAATTGTACTGGTAGTAACCCACGTGATGAGCAAACCCTACTGGATTTTGGGTGCTACAGGGATCTTTAGCTTAGGTAAAAGAAGCGTTGCTGCAGAGTAAATGGGGAAGCTAAAAACACAAAAGAGTAAAGTTCAGAGAGAGAGAGAAGCAACCAGCTTAACCATACAAGTTGTTTATTGAATAATAGTGATAACCACACAAGGAGCCTAAACCAACATAACAGTTACAGTATTAAAGGTTAATACTTGAATTAGAAAAGAAAACAGAGGGAAGGATCTCACCCACTCCATGAGGCTTGAACTAGTCGGGGTTCCCAGGTGATGGTGATAGTTCAGGGTCCTGAGGGCAGGAGACAGGCAGAGCCCCCAGCACAATCAATCAGGAGATGAAATCCCAGTGGAACTGATGCAGAGTTTGGGTCCAGGCATCAGAACACTGACTTGGGCATAGGTCGGGGTTTTTGTAGAGAAACCACAATGGTTCAAGGGAGAACACTACATTTGTTTATAGGTAAACTGATAACGCAGGGTTTTCTTTAGGCTAGACAATAGGAGCTGATCACTCTTGGCTATGGGTGGTGTTTTCTTCCAGGGAGCTCACAACGCCACTAGGCAGCTTCAGTATTTGGATATCAATCAAGGATTCCTTACTAGAATTGGTCTGATAATTGCTGAGCTGGGTGTGGGCAGGTGTGGGCTCATTAACAGCTGGAGCAGAGATCCCCCATGATGCAGTGCTTCCCTGCTTCCCTGGTCCCAGAGTTCAGTGTGGTTCTCTGGTCTCCAGTCTGTATGCTAATGGAGATGTCTCCCTGTCCCATCTTTCATGCAGATGAGGCTAGGGGAGTGGCCTCTGTTCTCCATTCTATCTGCTAAGGGAGAAGTCTTAATCATGTCACCCTTGTCAGGAGGAGTCTAGGTGTGTCTCCCATCCGCCCTCCCATCTGCTCTCTGCAAGTCTTTTCTCTGATCGGTTTGGGTTCAAGCAGAGACTGGTGTGTGTGTGTGTGTGTGTGGGGGGGTGTTTTATGAGTCAGGCTGGATACTGCGCCCTGGTTCCCCAAGAACACAGAGCTGACTGGTGTCAGGAGGCTGTTCTCAGGGGCAGTGATCCCCCCCCCCGCTGATGGATTTGGAAGGGGGGGCAAAGCCTCCTGCTTAGACATGAACCTGCCGCTAATGGGGCAGCCAGAGGCTTTCTCTGGGGGCAGCCACGGGCGGAGGGGCTGCAGCTCTCTGCGAAGCAGCCAGGAGAAGGCGGGTTACCGAGCTAGATGGGCCTGTTGGCCTCAGCTGCTGTGGCCAGGCCTGGCTGGTGCCATGGCACCATGAGGGGCAGCGGCGTGGGGGGGAACTGGAAATGATTACTCAGCACCCCCTATTGCCTCGCTGGGGCATTGGGGCCAGGCCTGACTCGCAGGGGAGAGTGCCCCCTATGGAACCCCCTGCAATCCAGCACCCCCAGCACCTAAATCCCCCAAATCTTGCTGGCTCTGACCCCACTTGATTCCCCAGGACCCCTCAACATCCTCCCCACAGAATTTCCTGCTGCCTCTGCCCTGCGGTGTCCCAGATGCTTGGGCGCCGCCTGGGGTGGGAGGGGCTGGGGGGGAACGGACCAGCCACTCCCGGCACTCACGGCTGCTGCTGTTTCCCAGGTGGATCGAAACCTCCGGGTCTGACCAGCCCCATCATCGCCGGGGTGAGCGTGGCAGCCGCCATCCTCCTCCTCCTCCTCGTGGCCTTTGTCTGCTTCAGAAAAACCCGAGCCAGTGAGTGTCCCACCTAGTGAGGGAAGGGTTAAACCTGCCGCTAAGCAGGGCGGGATGGGGTCACGGCTTGGATGAGGGACTGTGCTGGGAAAGCCTAGGAGCAGGGGGGCTCAGCAGAGGGCGCTGTTGCATGTGTAATCCCTGTACACACGCACCTGTCCCGCCCCAGAGGTGGCTGCGTCTCAGTGCCGGGCTAAGGGTCCCTGTATAAAGAGCTTCTCAGGTACATGGGGTGACAGAGGAGCCGACCGGCCTGGATCAGGTTTGTTATAATGAGTCACTAACGAGGGAGGATTGGGGACAGGAAAAGCCCCCTGAGTTAATCTGCCCCTCCCCCCGGTGCATGCTCTGGTGTTGAGCTGCTCCCTGCTGGTCTGGCCCACCCCAGCAGGGATCCACGTTCAGCACCAGCAACACAGGGGACATCCCCTGGCACCTGCATCCCTGCTGCCCTGTGAGTGCCGGGCGCTGGTACTGGGGGATCCCAATCGGCTCATGGGGGATTCTGGTTTGTGTCCCTCTGCAGGAAGACGATCCGCACCAAGACCGAGCAGGTAGGAACCCGGCTCCTCCCCCCTCCCAATCGACCTGCCGGGGTCACAGGGCTCCTGGGTTCTGTCCCAGCTCGGGGAGGGGAGTTCGGTCTAGTGGTTAGAGCAGGGGGGGCTGGGAGTCAGGACTCCTGGCTTCTCTCCCTGGTCTGGGAGGGAAGTGGGGTCTAGTGGTTGTGGGGGTGGGGTTAGGGAACAGGGTTCAGTATGAGGCAGAGTTGGGGGCTCTCTGGGTGTGTTGGGGAATCTTCCTGGGTATGGGGGGATATGACATTTACAATGGGATTTTCTTTCTTTTATTTCCAGCCCTTTGTGGGTGTCGAAGGCCCCAGATCTGGGAGACCCCGACTGTGAGTAACACACCTAAGGGGTACCAGAGTGGGGCACATACCTTGAGAAGGGGCGGGGCTTGTGGGTGCTTCCCCCACATGGGGCAGGGCCTGATTTACAGCTGCTGCTGGACGGGACTAAGGAGAGGGTCCCCGAGGTAGCCAGTGTCAGCTGAGCTTCTTGCCTCCCTCCCCACCAACTCCCTGGGGTCACCCTCCCCTCCCCCCTAGTTCAGGGTCTCCCTCTGTGTGCTCCCCATTCTCCCCACCAGGCCTGGGGCTTTGGGGGTCTTCCCTTCACTTCTCCATTGGACCTTCCCAGCCAGTGACCTGCAAGGAATCCCCATCCACTCCTGGCTCCCAGCCCCCTGCTCTAACCACTAGACCCCACTCCCCTCCCAGAGCCTGGGATTGAACACAGATGTTCTGATGCCCAGCCCCCCACCCGCCCTGCCATAACCCCCTAGACTCTGCCGCTGTCTCTGTGCCTCAGTTTTCCTCTCTGTAACATGTGGCTAATGATCCTGGCCCATGCTGTAGGGGCGGAGGATGGCTGTGCTGGGCTCTGACCCCCCTGGCTGGATGGTGGGGTCGGAGCTGGGTGTGGGGTTCTGCTCTGGGCCACTGAGGGTGCAGCTCAGTGGGTGTCTCTGTTCCGCAGACACCTCCATCGACGAAGGGAAACAGCCACAGACCCTGGTAAGTGTCCCCTGTTCCCCCATGGGGCCTGACCCCAACCTTGACCTGCATGGGCCCCGGCAGCCCCCTCACAGCCCCCCCCTTTCCTGGCACACTCAGTGGTTTGGGGTGGGTGGGCTATTGGGAGGGGTGTAGGCTTATGGGATCGCCAGCTGGGATTTCAGGGTGTGTGTGTGTCCCCGTTCCCCCTGCTGGAGGTGATGGGCCCTGCTCTGTGTGTGGGGCAGGCACACACACACACACACACACACACACACACACAGAGCAGTGACTTTCTCCCCTCCCAGCCCGAGGATCCGGAACCCGGTGCCGATGGTCTCACCTACGTCGAGCTGGACCGCCAGGCGCTGCATGCCAAGTGGGGGGTCCCAGCCCCTGCTCATGAGCCCCCCCAGCCCAGTGCATACGCCGCGATCAACGTGAGCCAGGGCCCCCGCAGTGAGAGACTCCCGCAGCCACGGGACACCGGCGCCCAGGGGGTGACAGACTCACCCCCCTGCAGCCCCAGCCCCAGCCCCAGAGAACTCTGCTTCTAGGGAAGATTTAGGGAGGACGCTGCCCCCCCCCACTGTAGCCCCATCCCATCGAACTGCTGTCCCCCTGCCCTGCCCAGACCCATGTATGGGGAGCTGGGAGGGCTCAGCACAGAGCGGGGGAGGGGATGCATAGAGGCAGCTTTTACGGTATTTTGCATCCTGTTAATCTTCAGATTTGTAATAAACACAGATCGATAAACCAGCCCCCGCCTGGGCAACCACAGCTCCTCATCACACCTGGGGGAGACGGGATCGCTCGGGAAGGGGCAGGGGCCCTCCTGCTCTAACCACTAGACCCCAGTCCCCTCCCAGAGCCGGGGTATATTACAGGGTAACTGCTGGGGAATCAGGTTTACGCTGAGTTTCACTGGCAGTAGCAGAATCAGCAAGTGAGCGGCGGCTCTGGACACACTTCCCCTTTTCATGCGTTTTTTGGCTGCTTCTTTTGCAACTTAGGATCTAAATTTATCCCTTCCCCGTCCGATTACGGGGGCTGGAAACCACAACCCTCCCCCCTCTGTCCGGTCTCTGTCTCACACCACTGCGCTAAGAATAGCGTCTGCAGTGATGCTACCTGAGAAGGAAGTTGGGCAGGTCCCTCCACCCTGTTCCCTATCAGCTCTGTGTTCTCAGGGAACCAGAGCGCAGTACCCAGCCTGTCTGACTCATGAAAGACCTTCGCCCTCCCAGCCTCTGCTTGCACCAAAACCAATCAGAAGAAAGACTTACAAAAACCAATGGAAAGGCCGTGGGAGACCCACCGAAACCCCTGGGACAAGGGTGACAGGATTAAAGAAACTCCCCTGGCCTCATTTGCATCAGAGATGGGACAAGGAGGCATCTCCATTAGCTACAGACTGGAGACCAGAGATTCCAAGGCAAGAACCGCACTGAACTCTGGGACCAGCGAAGCAGGGAAGCACGGCATGATGGGGGATCTCTGCTCCAGATGTTAATGAGCCCACGCCTGCACACCCCCAGCTCAGCAGTTATCAGACCAATTCTAGTAATAAATCCTTTATTGGTATCCAAAATATTGAAGTTCCCTAATTGTATTGTGAGCTCCCTCCAAGGAACACTGTCCATAGCCAGGCCCAGGAATGATCAGCTCCTGTTGTCTAGCCTGAACAAAACAACTTTGGTCTTCTCCCTTGAGCCATCAATTTACCCACAAACACACCTAGTGTTCTCCCTTGAACCATTGTTCTTGCCCTACAAAAACCCCTTCCCACGCTCAAGTCAGTGTTCTGATGCCTGGATCCAAACTCTGCCTCAGTTCCACTGGGACGTCATCTTCTCCTGACTGATCATGCTGGGGGCTCTGCCTGTCTCCAGCACTCCGGACCCTCAGCTACCACCACCACCACCTGGGCCCCTCGATCAATTCAAGCTTCACGGAGTGGTGAGAACCCATCTCTCTCTCTCTCTCTCTAGGTGTAGCCTTCTGACCCTGACTTGTGTGATCAGTTATAATTTTCTAAACCTTTCATAATCAAATTTAGGTTTGATTTAATGTTATAACTGTTTTGTTTGTTTGGCTCCCCTATGGTTATTACCTGGCAATAAATAACTTTCATGGTTAAGCTGGTTGCTTCTCTCTCTCCCCGTCTTGGGTGTTTTTTAGCTTCCCCACTTGCCCTGCAGCAACGCTCCTCTTAACTAAGCTAAAGATCCCGGCAGCCTCCAAAGATCCTGTGGGGTTTGCTCATCACGTGGGTTACTACCAGAACAACTGTAAAGTGGAAATGGGGATAGGGACGTGCTGAACCTGGTACATATGAGGGTTGCAGCTTGAAAGTGCTACTCGACCCAGTCTGCTCAGGTGTGCTCTGTTCCAGTGCGGTGCCCGTGGCATATGAGGGTGACCACCTGAAAATGCTGCTCGACCGAGCCTGCTGAGTCCAGGGGCATATAAGGGGTCACCTTGGGAGTGCTGAGTAACACGGTCCTCTAGATGCGCCCTGTTAGTGTGTGTGTGTCTCTGTGTGTGTTCATCTGATTCTGGGGCTGGAAGAACCCAGCCCAGGGGAACCGAGATCCTGCTCCATTGGGAGGAAACTTGCAGCAGGGAGAAGTAGAGCTCTGTGTGAGAACACAAGTGACACAAGCAGCACACTGATAGAATTACAGAACCCCCTCCAGAAAAGTAACCCTAATAAATGAGTGAACCCCAAAGTAAGGGGCAAATCTGGTAACAACCGTCATGCTCCAGGGCGGGGAATCTCTGCCTCACTCCATGGGAGAGGGTCTCTCCGTGGGGTGCCCTCCTCTGCGCTGAGCTGCGGCTCCAGGGAAGTTAGACGGGCCCATTGAAAAGGTCAGGGCAGCCTGGGCATCTCTTGATGCCTCCTGAGATTGCCCCATTCCCAGCTGGTTCCTGGACTGGGCAGCTCCCATATGGGGCTGGGGGATGATGGGGGCGGGGAGTCCAACCACCTGCAGGGGGGGATGTGGTTTGCTGGATGTCACAGGGAGCTGGTTTTGCTCTGACCGCGGTAGATTTGGGCTGGAGATTGCTGAGAAACCAGCTGATGGGGAGGAAAGGGGCCGAGCGCATCACGGGCTTCCTGGGGCTGCAGCCCCTGGCGCAGTTCCGCATTCAGCTCGCACTCAGGCCTCAGGCTGGGTGGAGCTGGGCACTGGGGTGTTGGTGGCAGCTCTGAGGGGCCCCCCCACTGCCCCATCATGGCGTCTGCTCTCACCGTCCTCTTCCTCGGTGAGTATCGGAGACAGCCAGGGTGTGTGCCCATGTGGGGGGGATCTGAGACCAGAGCGTGTGCTCGTGAGGGGGGAGGGGGGGCACGGTGGATCTGAGACCAGGGTATAGGATCGAGTTGCTCTGGGATCTGGTCCCTAACAACACATCTCCTTTCCAGGCTGCTGGCTGGCTGGGTGGAGCGGGATGTTGGGACGTGAGTATCTGTGGGGCAGGGGGAAATTTAGTGTTAAAGATGGGGGCTGAAGGGGGGTGGGGGAGAGGAAAAGAGGAGCTGAGCCATGAACCTTCACCCCCAAACTCAGTTCAACCTCCTTGTATTGACGCTGGGGGGCTGAGATCAGAACCTGGCCCTGCCCCCAGTGCAGTCAGGGGTGACTCCGGATTGACCCCGGGGGGCTGAGATCAGAACCCGGCCCACAGGTTTCCTGTGTAGATGCAGTGAGGTGCCTGCAGGGTCTATTTATAGTCAGGGCTCAGCTTTATGGCGGGGGCTGTTTCTCACTGCATGTTTATGCAGCACCCAGCACCTCTGATTCCAACCCCCAGCCCCTGCTCTAATCACTAGGCCCCACTCTCCTCCCAGAGCCAGGGAGAGAACCCAGGAGCCCTGGCATCCAGCATCCCCTGCTGTAACCTACTAGACCCTACTCCCCTAGTCCTGGCTCCAAGCCCCCTTCATTCTAATCCACAAGACCCCACTCTCCTCCCACAGTTGGGGATATTACCCCAGATCTCAGTCCTTTGCTGTAGCCAGTAGCCTGCCAATCCTCTAAGGCCCTGAGCCAGGCTGACACTGCCAGGTGGCCGTGTGGCCTAGTGGGGAGAGTGCCCTGGGGGGAGCTGTGATCGTCCTGTGTTGGAGTCGGCACCACAACGTGAGTGAGTTTCAGTACAAAGATGGAAACCGGAATGTGCTGCCGGGGACATGGCTGAGTTTCCCACTCGCAACCTCAGCCGAGGTCTGTGTCTGTGACTGTGCCGGGGCCTGTGTCTCACGGCCTGTCTCCTCCTGCCTGCAGAGCCCAGCTACCCCAAACCCTCCATCTCCCTGCACCCCAGTGCGCAGGTCGCCCCGGGGGCAGCCGTGACCATCCGGTGTGAGTGTCGGTGTTTGGGAGCGAGGTTCCTTCTGAGTAAAGCTGGAGACCCGGACGCACGGCGCTCGATGGACCCCACGGGGGATGCGGTTGAGTTTCCCATCCACAACATGAGCCAAGGAGATGCAGGGAGCTACAGCTGCCAATATAGCACCAAGTGGGATCCACCCGTCTGGTCGGAGCCCAGCGACCCCGTGGAGCTGGTGGTAGCAGGTGAGGGGCTCAGATCGGCGGCCCCATTCACAGCATTCCATGGCTGGCTGTGTGATACTCACCTGGGCTGGGGGCTGTCAGGTTAAAGAGCAGTGGGAGCTGCACACGGTGGCTGCTCACAGCTGTGGGGAGAACTCCAAGGATTCCCGGGCAGCGGAAGTGGGGGGAGCTCGAGCCTGGGGTGGTATTTTTTGTGGTGGGGGAAGAGAGAAAACTGGGGGACAGCAGCCAGCAGCTCCTCCCCCGCCCCCAGTGCTCCTGGTGGAAATGGCTGGTAGAGTTTGGAGGGAGGGTGTCCAGCGCTGGGAGAGAGACACCAGCAGCCAGTGAGGTAGCAACCGGGCCCAGAAATGCAGGGACCCAGCGAGCGGGAGCCAGTGGAAAGGGACCCGGTGGCCGAGCTGTGTCATCGAAGGGGCCAGGCACAGAGCTGGCAGGGAGAAAGTCCCGTTGAGAAGGGACAGAGATGGCAGGAACAGGAGGAGGCAGACAGAGGAAAGACAGAGGCATGAGGGGGAAAGTTAAAGGAAGAACCGGGCAGTGAAACATGAAGGAAAAAGAGTCTCTAAGTTACCTAAGTGTAACCCTTCTGCCCATCTAAGTTGGCAGCAACAAGGGCCGGGTTCTGTATCTAGGGGTTCCGTTTCAATAACACAATGCAAAACCGGCTCGAGCCCCCACCCAGTGACCTGGGACAATTACATACCACCCCCCTGGGTACCTCTAAGAGGCAATACTTCCCCTCTCGCAAGCACGGAGTCTGAGTGTAGCAGAAAATGTTTAATAACATGAGGTAAACGACATCAGCATAAAATTGGAAAAACACCACAAACAGGATTCATAACACAAACCATGAGCAAAACCCACCCCAGCAAATTGGGCTGTGTCCTTTCCCTTTGGCTCTTGAATCCAGCAACCCAAAAATCACCCAGAGTCCCCAAAGTCCAACACCCCCAAAGTCTCTTGGGTCCAGCAACCACCCAAAGTCCCAAAAGTCCAACAACCCCCAAAGTCTCTGTCCCTGGTCAGTGCAGCCCCAGAGTAAAGGGGGGGGGGCACGCAGGGTGTTAAGGGGCACCTTACGTGATCCGAGGCTGGGTCTGTTTCTCCGTGGGGGTTCCGCCGCAGCCTTCACCACGAGCCAGTCCACTTTCCTGCCATCCCACGAACTGCTCCGCTCTACAAGCTGCTCTGCTCCGCTCACCGACCTGTGAGCCGTTCCAGCCGTCCCCGCAAACAGCTCCGCTCGCCGTTCCTTGGGCCACTCCAACTGGCCCCGCAAGGCTCCACGCCGCTCGCTGCTCCTCCAGTCGTCCCCACAAATTGCTCCGCCAGCTGCTGAGCAATATAGCTTCAGGCTCCCCCACTAGTTAACACAGCACTCAGTGATCTCAGCTCTTAATAACATCAGCTCTTTTGTGATTTCAGCTCTTAGCGATTTCAGCTCAATAGTAGGGGAGCCCCAGTGCTGGTGCACCATTGGCCCAAAGTGAATTCAGCTCAGCAGTCTGTAACTAGACTCCTAATAGAATCAAAGTGAGCTCTGACATTCAACAGGAGAGAGAGGAGATGGTGCAATTGGTGTTTTAAACTCTCCAAGGGGGCCCATACCATCAGGTACAAATACCTGTCCCCATCCTCTCTCAATTCACTGGGTTTTGTAACCCATGCCCCTTGTCAAGCAAGTGCTATTTAGGTAATGGTGAAGGACTCACTCAGTCCTTCTGTCATACAACAGTTCCACTGGCCTTGATTCACAGAATCAGGGTAACAAAACTTTATTCTTCCTGCCCCAATAATAGAGAAACTGGGGATCCCACACCAGCCAAAGTAACCACTTTCAGTTGCTGTTGTTCCATGCCAGGCGAGTGGGTGTGCCTATGCAAACAAGATCAGCCCCTGGAGTTCTTTTCCACACTCGCCATAATTCACCACCAGATGTCAGGGTAGAGCTCATCCTGACTCTGCTTACATAAGAAATTGTTAGAAAACCACAAGAGAAGTAAGAAAACCGCAGGAGAAGTAAAGCACGAATGGAATGTGACAGAAATGAGCTGTGAGCAAAGAGAAACGGGCTTAAGAAATGAGGAGGAAGTGAGCTGTAGTGAAAGTAAAGCAAATAGTGCGGACAAAACGTCCGCCCAGCACCTTCAGGGGCAGTGACAGGAAGGGAAAAATTGTCCGAGAGCAAAGGGACTGTAAAAAAAGCAGCGGAGGGACAGTAGTTCAGTTGAGAAGCCGACCCATCACCTGGAGAAATCGCTGCAGGTATCTGAGCTGGAACTCAGAGCAGCAAACAGAGACGGTGCAAGGGGATGGCTCCAGACACAACAAACCAGCCTAAGAAGAGAGAAGCCGCGAAGGGAACGTAGAGCGGTGGGGTTCAGGCCTAGTGCCTTGGACGTTCTAACGCCAGATCCTGGTGCTCCATGAATGTAAATTGTTGCCCATGAAGTGGGTTTAATTCAGCCAATGGTAGTTACTGTCCAGGCGAGCTCAGCAATAGTTCCCAGTGTGACCCTACCCAGCAGTTCCTGCTACACCAGCGAACTCTGATTCACTTGTGATCATTCCCCACTGAACTGATTTCTCCTTCCCCAGCTGATGGAGATAAAACGCAATTGGCATCTAGGTCCCCTCGGCCTCTCCTTGCCCTGCCCCAGCCACCCCCCCATGGGTTCCTTGAAGATGGATCCGCACCGTTGCCCTGCTGAGGGGTGGGGGGCCCGTGTCTCTTGTGTCACTAGCCCAGCTCCCTCAATCTTGGATTTGGGGGAAAAGCATCCAGGAGATTCTCCCTGCAGGCCCCTGTATTGGCCTCATCACTGGGGCCAGGTTGTGAGGACCGGGCGCAGTGACCGTGCCGGGGTCTGTGTCTCACGGCCTGTCTCCTCCTGCCTGCAGAGCCCAGCTACCCCAAACCCAACATCTCCCTGCACCCCAGTGGGCGGGTCACCCCAGGGGGAGCCGTGACCATCCGGTGTGAGTGTCGGTGTCGTGGAGCGAGGGTCCTTCTGAGTAAAGCTGGAGACCCGGACGCACGGCGCTCGATGGACCCCGTGGGGGATGTGGCTGAGTTTCCCATCCGCAGTGTGAGCCGGAGACATGCAGGGAACTACAGCTGCCAATACAGCACCAAGTGGGACCCGCCTGTCTGGTCAGAGCCCAGCGACCCCGTGGAGCTGGTGGTATCAGGTGAGGGGCCTCGCTCGGTGTCCCCGCTCCCAGCCCCACACCCAGCTGAACCCTCAGGGAGGCTCCGCGCTGAGGGGACGCTCAGAGCCAGGCTCCGCCCTGAGCTGTGGGCCCAGCAGAGGGGACACGCAGATGGGGAGAGAGGACGGAGTCACTGGGGGTTTCCCCAGCCAGGGGGCAGCAGCAGCCACTGGAGTTTCAGGCCGATGGCTGGGTGCTCGGTTCCATCCCTCCCCCTTCTCAGCCGATGCTCGTTTTCATCCCACAGAGGGAACTGACCCAGCTGGGCCCCAGCAGCCGGATCCCCCCTTGACGGAGCGGGAGGGAGAAGGTGAGCAGGAGAAATGGAACAATTCATCCCCCAGGGAACAGGGCTCCCCGCACAGACGCCCACGGGGCCATTCGGGCCGTTAGGAAGGGGATGGTCCCTGCAGAAAGAACTGATGGGTTCAATTCTTCTATATAGAGGGTGATGGATAGATCCATGAGATGGACAGCCAAAGGTCAGTGGGGACGGATGGCCATGGGTCGGTGGGAATATGGGTCCGGTGGAGAGATGGGAGCTCGTCTGGTTCCGGATAGAAAGATGGATGAAGGCCTTGTCTACATGAAAACTGGACCCGAAATGACGAATCCCGTGTGGTTCCCAACCCCCACTGGTGATCTCAGAGCAAGTCTGGGCTGTTGGTATTATCCCCCCCTGGTTTGATACAGCCCCGTTTGGCAGACAAGCTCCCCTATAGACACAGGGATGTTCCTCCTCCAAAATAGGGACAGCCGTGCCCAGATCTGCTCCGCAGTAACTCCAGGTCTGAATGGCACCTGGCTGGGGCAGAGAGCATCTGTGTGTCGTGTGTCCATCCGTACAGCTCCGAGCACACGGGGGAGCTGTCCCACCACAGGGGCTCCTGGTAATTAATACTAGTCAGTAATGATTTGGGTTCCAGCTTCCATGGAGCCAGGCAGGGGCTGTATCTGTGCTCAGGGTCTCGCTGGGCCGATCCTCCCAGTTCTGGGATCCTGGGGTCGCTGAGCCAGGCTGAATCCCTGGGTCCCATCCTCTCCCCAGTGAAGCCATCTCAGTCCAGGGAAGAGCCGCCATTGTCGGTTGCGGGTGGGGGTGTGTGTCCCTGTTTAACTAACCACAGACACCAGGGCCCCAGCTTTCTCACCCCTGCACCCCGCCCCTGACAGACGCTGGTTCTATTCCTGCAGGAGGAACCGACTCCTCTCAGTCGGGAACGACGCCAGCTCCCACCCGCCCGGGCAGCGTGGGACCAGGTACCGGGGCTGGGGGCAGGAAATCGCCATCAACCCCCCCTGAAACAGGTTTGCTCTATCCAAGGAGCCGCCCCCGGGGGGATCCACGAAGGGCTGGTTAGGTGCGATGGGGGAAGATCCCTACAGCGAATGCCCCATCTGAAATGCCCCTGGGCTTCAATTCATATGCCAGGGCGGGTGGTCACTGGACAGATGCCAGATTGGCTTGGTGGGGGCAGGGCCCAGGAGAGCTTCCCTCCAATGCACAGCCCCACCCCAGGGGCCCCACAAACTGTGTGGGGCACAGCTTGTTGCATATTTCTCTGGGAGAACAGGGCCGGGGTCGGAGAGCTGGGGATAATGTTCCTGTGTATCCTGTCTGTCTGCCTGAGTCTGCAGACAGCCCGGGGGAATGGCTCAGAAGCAGGTCTCCCCCTTCACAGAGGTGCTGCCCAGCAGGGTGTCAACCCTGGAACCTCCCAACCCAGATAGACACCGTGTTAACTCTGTAACCTAACCATTCCATGTGACACTGTTAACTCTGGATCCTAATGATGGCCATTGCTACACCTCCCGGGGCCTGACAACAGTTCTCTCTGTCCCAGGATCTCACCACCTCAGGGATGTCTCACCATTGACCACCACCTTCCACTCCCACTGTGGGTCCAAGGGGCTTGAGCCCAGGAGAGTACACACAGACATATACGCTGGGGCCGGGAGTGGGAGCCAGTCTGCCACCTCGCCCATCTGGCTAATGACCTCTATGGCCTTGGGACCCAGAAAGGAGGCTAACGCCGGAGCCTTTCCGCAGGGTCAGCCAGGCTCCAATTGCCAGCCTTCCCAAAGGCCGCGAGACAGGCATCTATATCTCCCCCGTCCTGAACCTGGGGCAGCAATTTAGTGCCTAGGTTCCCTGCGGAATTGGCACCCCAGGGTCCATCCCCACTCACCCCGGATGGGTCCCTCTGCCTCTCAGCTCCGCCATTGCCAGTTCATCTCCTGCTGTTCTGCCTTCTGCCTTCCCTGTCTCTCCTGGTCCTCTGCCTCCTTCAATCTCCGCTCCAATTCCATCCGTCTCAGATCCACCGGGGAACCGGGTAGAGACCCCCTGCTGGTCAGGGACATGGGTCTCTGTGATGCCAGGTTGCTCCCCGCCTCTCTCTCAGCCCCAGCTGGGTCAGGAACCAGCTCCTTACAGGGATCATCCTCTTCCAACTGAACAAATAGCTGTGCCTTGGTGAGTTTTCCATTGGGCAACCTTCTTAAGGAGGTGGTTATAGGCAATCTCCACGCTCACAGACTCACAGGCCTGTGCTCTCTCAGCTCCCTATGGTCCCTAGGGGGGATCCCCCTTCAGTGTGACAGCCCTTCTCGGGGGCCAACTCCCTCTTGGGGGTTTAAGCCCCTCCACCTCCTGGAGCCGCACCTCTCTGAGCCTTAGCATCCCTGTCTCTCGCCGTGGGCCCCCTCAGGGAGTCCACTCGCTCTGGACCCCCGGGGCCTCCACTCCCAGAGGGAATAATGCCACCCTGATCTATAGACCAGAGTGACTCTCAGCCAGCGTAAAACAGGAGGGTTTATTGAGCGTCTGAACACAGCACAGGAAATTCTCCGGGCCTCAGACCTGGCCTCCCTCAGCCCAGCACATCCCAATCTCCCCTGCATCCAGGTGGGCTCTGCCAGCTCCCTCTCTCCAGCCCAGAGCCCCCCTGCTTCCCAGCTGGGCATCTGAGATCACCGGCCCCAAACCCCCTCTGTCCATTGTCTTCTATCCAGGTGACCAGGATCCCCTGGGCCTCCCCTCATCTCTTCTGTCCTCTGGCCCCCTCAGGCTGGAACCAGCTGGTCAGGTCACCGGGGTCCTCTCTCCTCAGCCCTTTGTCCTCCCACTGGCCAGAACCGGCTGGTGGCCAAACTGGGCTGAGCCTCTTAGTCTCCAGGTCACCAGTTGTTCGGGTTCCCCATCTCCAGGCCGTTGTCCGGGGGTCCCAGCTGCCAGGCGAGGTCACACCTGGTCCTCTGCAGCAACAAACCCTCTCCCACCACCTCATTACACATGCAGTGCACGGGGAAACTGAGGCACACACACCCGATTCATATAAAACACTACAAAAATCCCCAAGTTCCTCACAGTTCCTCTGGCTGGGTTTTCTCCCAGGGGCCCCGTCTCTGTACGGTGAGGACGGGGAGCAGTGACTGTGCCGGGGTCTGTCTCACGGCCTGTCTCCTTCTCACTGCAGAGCTCAGCTTCCCCAAACCCTCCATCTTCCTGAGCCCCAGCAGGGGGGTCATCCTTGGGGGAGCCGTGACCGTCCAGTGTTGGGGTCGGCACCAGAACATGAGGTTCCTTTTGTACAAAGTTGGAAACCCGAACGCGCTGCAGGACGCGGAGCCTGCTGGGGACATGGCTGAGTTTCCCATTCGCAACGTGAGCCGGAGAGACGCAGGAAGTTACAGCTGCCGATATAGCACCAAATCAGACCCGCCCGTCTGGTCAGAGCTCAGCGACCCCGTGGAGCTCGTGATAGCAGGTGAGGGGCCCAGCTCGGCATTCCCGTTCCCAACCCCACACACAGATGGACATTCAGGGGATCTCGGCGCTCAGAGCCAGGCTCTGCCCTGAGCCCTGGGCCCAGCAGAGGGGACGCCTGGCTGGGGAGTGGGAACAGACTCACTGCGGGGTTCCCAGCTGGGATAAGGAGCAGCTTCTGGAGATTTGGGGCTGAGGGAGGGGGGATTCCTTGAAAACAGCCACAAAACAGCTGCAGTGGGGAGGGCCCCCAGGATTCCTGGGCAGCTGAAGTAGGGTGAGAAACAGGGCCGTCCTTACCCATACGCAAACTATGCAGCTGCGTAGGGCACCAGGATATTTGGGGCAGCAAATTGCCCCAAATTTCCTGGTGCCTTAAGCAGCTGTGTGCTGCTCCAGTGTCCAGTCCAATCCGCCAGCTGGCTGAGCCGGCCAGGAAAGCTGCCCCCGCTCCCACCCCACACCCACTCCACCCCTTCCCCATAGCCCCCGCCCCTGCTCTGCCTCCTCTTCCCACCCCCGCTCCACTCCTTCCCCTGAGCGGCATCCCGGGGGACTGCAGCAGGGGTCGGGCGCGCCCAGCACTCACCGGGTGGCGGGAAGTGAAGCGACCCAGACCCAGCCCACTCCACTCTGCCAGTGAGTGCTGGGAGGCAGTTCCTCCCTACCCCCCAAGCCCCAAGGCTGGAAGCCAGGGGAGCAGAGTGGAGCGGGCTCTGGCCGGGTCACTCCATTTCCCGCCGCCCCATGAGTGCAGGGTTGGGTCCGGGTCACTCCACTTCCTGCTGCCCCGTGAGTGTGGGGTTGGACAGAGCCTGCAATCACTGAGCGGGAGGAAGTGGAGCGACCTGGCCCCAATGCACTCCGCCAGCTCGTGCTGGGGGGCGGGATCCCCCCTGAGCCCCAAGCCTGCTCCTGCCCCCCACAGACCTTGAGCGCAGCCCCCACCCCCACAGAGGCCTGAGGCCAGCCCCTGCCCCCCATGGTGGGGCTGTGTAGGGCACCACAATGTCTAGGGATGGCCCTGGTGAGAAAGAAAACAGATGGGACAGCAGGCAGCAGCTCCCCACAGCCTGGAGCGCTCCCGGCAGAAAGGGCTGGTAGAGTTTGGAGGGAGGCTGCCCAGGCCCTGGAGAGAGACACCAGCAGCCAGCGAGGTAGCAACCGGCCCCAGAAATGAAGGGCCCCAGCGAGTGGGGAGCCAGTGGATTGGGACCCTCGTGGCTGAGCTGTGTCATCAAAATGGCGCCAGGCACAGAGCTGGCAGGGAGAACGTCCCGTTCACAAGGGACAGAGATGGCATGGAGGACTAACTGTCTTGATTTGAGCTGGAACTCAGAACTAGGGTGACCAGATAGCAAGGGTGAAAAGTCGGGACAGGGGGTGGAGTGTTTTAGGTGTGTATATAAGACAAACCCTGAATATCAGCACTGTCCCTATAAAATCGGGACTCTGCTCACCCTACTCAGAACAGCCAACAAAGACGGTGCAAGAGGATGGCTCCAGATCCAACCAACCATCCTTAGAACTCGGCCTCCAAACTCAGACCATACAGAGGCTGCAATCAGAGAAACCACGAAGGGAACGTAGAGCGGTGGGGTTCTGGCCTAGTACGTTCGAACTCCAGATCCTGGTGCTCCATGAATGTAAATTGTTGCCATGAAGTGGGTTTAATTCAGCCAATGGTAGTTACTGTTCAGGCGAGCTCAGCAATAGTTCCCAGTGTGACCCTACACAGCACTTCCTGTTACACCAGCGAACTCTGATTCACTTGTGATCATTCCCCACTGAACTGATTTCTCCTTCCCCAGCTGATGGAGATAAAACACAATTGGCCTCTAGGTCCCCTTGGCCTCTCCTTGCCCTGCTCCAGCCACCCCTCCACGGGCTCCTTGCAGATGGATCCGGGCCATTGCCCTGCTGAGGGGGGGGGGGGGCCGTGTCTCTTGTGTCGCTAGCCCAGCTCTCTCGGTCTTGGATTTTGGAGAAAAGCCTCCAGGAGACTCTCTCCCTGCAGGCCCTGTATCGGCCTCGTCACTGGGGCCAGGCTGTGGGGACGGGGTGCAGTGACCGAGCCGGGGTCTGTGTCTCATGGCCTGTCTCCTCCTGCCTGCAGAGCCCAAACCCAACATCTCCCTGTACCCCAGCGGGCGGGTCGCCCTGGGGAGAGCTGTGACCATCCGGTGTGAGTGTCGGTGTCAGGAAGCGAGGTTCCTTCTGAGTAAAGCTGGAGACCCAGACACACGGCGCTTGATCGACCCCGCAGGGGACGTGGCTGAGTTTCCCATCCGCAGTGTGAGCCGGAGAAACGCAGGGAGCTATAGCTGCCAATATAGCACCAAATCTAATCCGCCTATCTGGTCGGAGCCCAGCGACCTCGTGGAGCTGGTGATAGCAGGTGAGGGGCCCGGCTCCGCGTCCCTGCTCCCAGCCCCACACCCAGCCGGATCCTCAGGGGGTCTTGCCCTCAGGGACACTCAGAGCCAGGCTCTGCCCTGGGCCCAGCAGAGGGGACGTCTGGCCTGGGAGTGGGGACAGAGTCACTGGTGGGTTCTTCAGCCAGGGGAGAGCAGCAGCTGCTGGAGGTTTGGGGCTCAGGGAGGAGGGATCCCTGCTCCCAGGGGCATAGGCGCCAACTCCATGGGTGCTCTGGGGCTGGAGTATGCATGGGGAAAAATTAGTGGGTGTTCTGCACCCACCGGCAGCCAAGCTTCTCTCCCCCCCACCTCCTCCTCCTCCCCTGAGCGCACCGCGTACCCGCTCCTCTGCCTACCTCGCAGCGCTTGCTGCCGCCAAACAGCCGTTTGGCAGCATAGCATGTTCCAGGAGGGATGGGGGAGGAGCGGGAACCTGACACGCTCAGGGGAGGAGGCGGAGAAGAGGCAGGGCTGGGGCAGGGATTTGGGGAAGGAGTCGGAATAGGAGTAGGGAGGGGGTGGAGTTGGGTCGGAGACTTTGGGGGAAGGGGTTGGAATGGGGCAGGGCAGGGGCAGAGTCGGGGTGGGGCCGGGGGCTGAGCGGGTTAAGCACCCACCGGCACAAGCAGAAATCGGCGCCTATGCCCAGGGGGAGCTGCAGAGCAGGGACCTTTCCCAGGGGGATGCTCCCCCAGCTGAACCCGCTCTGGGGATGCACAAAGGAGTGGGGGGCCCAGGGGCTGCCCAGCCGGCCCCAGCACTGAATTCGCTCCCCACCAGCCCGGACAATTAAAGCCATAAGAAACGCCAGGTTGTGGGCCGTTCAGTGTCACCATTTCAGCCCCTTCCCACCCGGGCCTGGGTGCTCGCTTCCGTCCCCCCGCATCTCAGCCGACGCTCGTTTTAATCCCACAGAGGAAACCGACCCAGCTGGACCCCAGCAGCCGGATCCCCCCACAATGGAGCCGGAGGGAGAAGGTGAGCGGGAGAAATGGAACAATTCACCCCCCAGGGAACAGGGCTCCCCACTCAGACACCCACGGGGCAATTTGGACTGTTTGGAGGGGGGATGGTCCCTGCAGACAGAACTGATGGGATCAATTATAGAGGGTGATAGATAGATCGATTAGGATGGACGGCCACGGGTCGGTGGGGATTAGGGTTTGTGATGGGTTGGATCACAGAAACCCCCTTGGGGCTGCCAACTGATGTGTTGAGACTACTTCTGCCCCTGCTTTCCTGCCCTGGCAGCTTGGGACTTCAGTGCCCTGCCTGGTTTGAGCCAGACCCGCTAGCCTGCTGCAAACCCAGACCCAGGTTTGAACCACGTTCCACAAACAGCAGGCTTAACTGAAAGCAGTTTAAGAAATGATACCCCTCCCTCCCCCTGTGTAAAATCCCAGCTACAAGATGGAGTTTTGGAGTCACATGGGCAAGTCACATGTCCATGCATGACTCAGAACTTACAGGCAGCAGCCATGGTTCACATGCTACCTTGAACATCCTCAGGTAGACTTCTTCTGTGGATTGGAGCCTTCCAAGATCCATTGTCCATTAAGTGTTTCTTGATTGGGCACTTAACTTGCAAATTCCTTTCTAAAGAAACTGCCCAAATGCCTTACTAAGGCTACTTAAAATCAAACCAGTACACAGCCAATATTCATACCTTTGAATACAACAATGACACATGCATACAAATAGGATGAATATATTCAGTAGATCCTAACCTTTACAGCGATATGTTACATGGCATATGTAGCATAAAACATATTCCAGTTATGTCATATATATATATATATATTCATAAGCATATGAATATGCTTGGTTGAAAAGGGACCCTGATGGCTCCAGTCAGCACTGCCAAACAGGCCGTTAAAAGTCAGGTTGGCGGTGCAGCGGGGCCCTGGGGCTAAGGCAGGCTCCCTGCCTACCCTAGCTCCACGTGGCTCCCAGAAGTGGCCGCCGGGTCCCTGCGACCCCTAGGTGCTGGGGTGGCCAGTGAGGCTCTGCGCGCTGCCCCCACCCCAGTGCCGGCTCTGCAGGTCCCATAGGCCGGGATCCATGACCAATGGGAGCTGCAGGGAGCGGAGCCTGCGGGCGCGAAGACAGCGTGCACCCCACAGAGCCGCCACAGGGACCTGGCGGCTGCTTCCGTGAGCCAGGTGGAGCGCTGCTGGGACCCCAAACCCCTTCATAGAATCATAGAATATCAGGGTCGGAAGAGACCTCAGGAGGTTCTAGTGCAACCCCCTGCTCAAAGCAGGACCAACCCTGAGGGATGGCTCAGTGGTTTGAGCATTGGTCTGCTAAATCCAGAGTTGTGAGTTCAATCCTTGAGGGGGCCATTTAGGGATCTGAGGCAAAAATCTGTCTGGGGATTGGCCTTGCTTTAAGCAGCGGGTTGGACTAGAACCTCCTGAGGTCTCTTCCAACCCTGATATTTTGTGATTCTAAACCCAATCATAGAATATCAGGGTTGGAAGAGACCTCAGGAGGTTCTACTCCAACCCCCTGCTCAAAGCAGGATCAACCCCAACTAAATCATCCCAGCCAGGGCTTTGTCAAGCCAGGCCTTAAAAACCTCTGAGGAAGGAGATTCCACCACCTCCCTAGGGAACCCATTCCAGTGCTTCACCACCCTCCTAGTGAAATAGTTTTTCCAACCTAGACCTTCCCCACTGCAACTTGAAACCATTGCTCCTTGTTCTGTCATCTGCCACCACTGAGAACAGCCAAGATCCATCCTCTTTGGAACCCCCCTTCAGGTAGTTGAAGGCTGCTATCAAATCCCCCATCACTCTTCTCTTCTGCAGACTAAATAACCCCAGTTCCCTCAGCCTCTCCTCATAAGTCATGTGCCCCAGACCCTTGATCATTTTCGTTGCCCTCTGATGGACTCTCTCCAAATTGTCCACATCCCTTCTGTAGTGGGGGGCCCAAAATTGGATGCACCCCAATCCCCGGCCCCACCCCAGAACCACCGTGTGCACCCCAAACCCCTCATCCCTTGCCTCACCCCAGAGCCTGCACCCCCCAGCCCAGAGCCCATAACCCATCCCCTAGTGGGGTTGGCTGGCCGTGGGAACATGGGTCCATGGGGACTGTAGCGGGGTGGACACCCGCTCCTGCCCTGAAAGGCTTGAAAGCAGCTCTGAGACCTGGGCTGATTGGGGAAAGTGGGCTCAGCTGTGGCCATGCCCCAATCAGGCCCAGCTGGCCTGTATAAAAAGGCTGTGAGCCAGCAGCTAAACAGTCTCTCTCTACCTTCAGAGAGAGAGGGGCCTGGCTGCAGGGAGCTAGACAGGGTACCTGAGTGGAGCAGGGCGGGGAAAGGCAGAGGAGCTGGGGAGCTCCAGCCTGGAAAGCCCCAGGCTGTGGCCTAGCATTGGGCCAAAGGTACTGGGGGTTGCAGAGGGCAGCCCAGAGGTAGGCCAAGGCAGCAGGTCCAAACCCACCCTTGCCAGTGATGAGTAGGCTAATACTGCAGTCTGCCACAGGGCGTGGGGGCTAGATGGTGACTGGCAGTATCCTGACACTGAGGTGAGGTGGGGTTAGTGGGTAGTGGTTCCCCTGGGAGGGGAGGCCTAGCATGTGTGGGTACTGCCAGGGGGCAGCACCCAAAGCAAGGGGCACTGGAGTCCAGGGAGGGACATGGGGGCCAGTGTGAATGACAAGGTGGATCACTGGCCTGCAGAGGGCACTCTGGGCTGGATTGAGCAGATTCCCTGGAATAACCAGCAGGAGGCACTGCAGGGGTGAGTCCGACCTTTTACAGGGACATAGTGCGCTGGACACGTGGGCGCATGTCTGGTGAGGGATACAAAGATGGACTAAGACCTTGTGTACATGAAAACTGGACCAGAAATGATGAATCCCTACGCTACAGCCAATAAAATCCCCCTCCCGCTCCCCACCCCCGGACTGACAATGACAACTGATGCTGAGTCAGGGGTGTGGGGGATCACTGAGTTGCTGTTTCATCCCCGCCCCGACAGATTCTGGTTCTATTCCCGCAGGGGGAACCGACCTGACCCAGCCTGGAGTGGCGCCGGCTCCCACCCGCCCGGGCAGAGCGGAGTCAGGTACTGGGGAGGAATCGCCATCGAGTCAGCCCTGGAAACAGGCTCGCGGTGCCTGGGGCTGGGATGGGGGCAGTGAATCTGGGTGGGTGAGGCCCAGATGCCACAGGAAGGGGCTCATTGACATGGGGGGGATGGAAAGACAGCGCCCACTGCCCCTCCCCCACTGCCAAGCCCCCAGCTCCACCAAAGCCTCCTGCCCTCCAGGTCACTGCCAGGAAACTGTGGGGGATCCTGGGGTGGGACAGGGTCTGGGGTGCTGGGCCCTCCTGGGCACAGGGGTGCTGGGTCTATAACCCACTTCCCTAAGCCCCATGACGTCCCCCTGGCAATAGGGGTGACAACTATCCAGAGTTCCATCTCCTTGCCCTCCCCCCACTGGGTTCTCAGGGGATCCCTGACCCACCCCCCAATAGATGTTCTGCTGCATCTGGCTGGGCCCTGGGCACCACCTGGAAATGGGGGTCAGCAGGTGATGTCCCAGCCTCCCCCAGCGCGCACTGCCTGGCTGTGTTTGGCAGGAGCTGAGGTACCCCGGAGATGGGCTCGCTGCTCAGCAGACAGGCCGGGACAGAGGCACCTGTGGGGGTGGACAGAGAGGCACTACGGGGTGTCGGGTGGCTCAGGGGGCAGTTCAACTGCCCAGGTGCCCTGTTCACTGGGGAAGCTGAGGCTCAGCCCCCGGGGCAGCAGGACGCAGCCTCCCCTGAGGGGTCCAGCCCCAGGGAGGCCCCAGAGCCATGGTGCCTGGGAGACCTCAGACGGGGGCTGGGCTAGACTTGCTGGATAGGGGGGTTGGGGGCTCCACTCCTGGGGCAGCGCCAGCTGCTGATTTTCTTGTCTGAGCCCCCGTGTGACTCTCCCCTTCCCCCCACAGCAGCCCCCCCGGGGCGTCCGGATTTCACCCAAGCCAACATCGCCCGCCTGGTGTTGGGCGCCGGGGGCCTGCTCATCCTGGGGCTGATCCTGGCTGAGGCCTATTACAGCCGCCTGAGGGAGGTGCCCTAGGTGAGGTGACCCCCCCCCTTCTGTGCCC
Source organism: Emys orbicularis (assembly GCF_028017835.1). NCBI lineage: Eukaryota > Metazoa > Chordata > Testudines > Emydidae > Emys > Emys orbicularis. Next base: position 20,519,348 of record NC_088703.1, read on the forward strand.
CTGCTCCCCCGAGGGGCTGGGCCCAGGGTGACATGGCCCCTCTAATCCGCCGTCTCTCTGCGCCCCCAGGACACAGGCTGGGGGGTTACAGAATGGGGGAGAGGCCAGGGGACTTGATGGGACACAGGCTGGGGGAGACAGAACAGGGGATGGGCCTGAGGATGGTGAGGGGACAGGGCCTGGGGGGGCAGAATGGAGGAGGGGTTGGGGGGCGAGGTTGTGTTTCCAACAGCCCCGTATTTACACAGACAGGTGGCTGTCCGGTGGCACATCAGGCCGGGATTCCCGTTCTCCTGGATCTCAGCGCCAGCTGCGGCCCAGCCGGTGTCTGCACAGCCCGGCGGGTCGTGGGGAGAACGGGCCGTTTGTTTTGTCACCGGCTCCAGCCAGGGGCACCTTGGTCCCCATGAAGAAAACGCCAGCATGGGAGCTGCACGCGGGTGGTGCCTGCCAGCGGGAGCGCTGCCAACCTGGGCCTGCAAACAGAAGGGGCTCGGTGCTTAGCAGTTACGTGAGGAGTCCTGGCTCCCAGCCCCCTCCTCTAACCACTAGACCCCACTCCCCTGCCAGAGCCCGGAACAGAATCAAACCTTCCTGGTCCCCAGCGTCGTACTGCCGCTAGCCAATGGCGTATAAACAAAGCCTGTGTCACGTCCCTCTCTAGGGGCCTGGCCACATAACCACTGACAGTGTCTCCTCCAGCTCGGGGGCAGGTCTCTGCTGGGGCATTAGAAGGTCCCTGGATCTCTCCCGGCTGGCGACCCTGTGACACTACACCCCGTATTCTTCATAGAAATATTGTTATAATATGATTATAGCATAACTAAGATGTGTTTTATGCAACATGGGTCTTGTGAGGTATCATTGGAAAGGTGAAGATTTACTGAATAGGATTATCCTATTTGTACGCATGGATCATTTTGTATCTAAAGTTAGGAATATTGACTATACATCTGTACTGCAAAAGTGTTTGCACCTGAAGATGTTAATCTCCCACATTCCTAAGAAGTTTCCTGGGATGCTACAAACAAACTCTGACCCTCTGAATTCATCCGCATCGCCATTAGGCAAGAATTCACCTGCTACTGGACTCCATGATGGAATACCAGTATTTTTCCACTGACGTGGGGGGGAACCATACTGGAACACAAAGAGTTCCCGCCATATGGTAAACCTATTTAAGGCTGGGAAGCAGAGCCGTAACTAGGTATTTTTGCGCCTGAGGCAAGAATATAAAATTGCGCCCTCCCCCAGGGCCGGCTCTTCGGCGGCAATTCGGCCGTGGGTCCCTCAGTCCCTCTTGGAGGGAAGGGCCTGCTGCCGAAGAATGAATGAAGTGGCGGAGGTAGAGTCTGTGATTTTGGGGGGGTCTAACTCATGATTTTTGACTGCTTGGGCTGGTAATGTTGCTTCCAAGATGGTCTTTGGTTCCAGTCCAGTTCGAATCCAGAAAGGGACTCACAGGTTAAGAGAGGAAGGAGGTGCTGGATATCAGCAGTGTCCTGAGAATGCTGGGAGTTCAGGTTTGCAGGGCAGGATCGGGGGTGGCAGGTTTGTAGAAATTTTGGTGGTGCCCAGAACCCACCCCCGCCCAAACTCCATCCCCCCACCCTCCCAAGGCTCTGGGAGGGAGTTTAGGGGAGGGAGGAGGTCTGGGGTGCAGGCCCTAGGCTGGGGCAGGAGATTGGGGTGTAGGCTCTGGAACTGAGTTTGGGGATGGGAGGGGTGCAGAGGGATGGGGTGCAGGGGTGAGGGCAGTGGGTTGTGGCTGCGGATGAGGGGGTTGGTGTGTGGGAGGGGCTCTGGGCAAGAGTAGGATTGTGGGGGGTGAGGGCTCTGGCTGGGAATGGGAGGTTTGGGGTGCTGGAGGGGCTCAGGGCTTGGGCAGAGGGTCAGGGTGTGGTGGGGGGGTGAAAGCTCTGGCTGGGCATGTGGGCTCTGGGGTGGGGCAGGGCTGGGGATGAGTTTGGGGTACAGGCAGGCTGCTCCAGGACAGGGGCCAGAGAGGAGGACTCCCCCCAGCCCTTTCCCTGCTGGCAGCAGCAAGCTCTGGGGGAGGAGCCCCCTTTCCTGCCCCCCCCCAGCAGCACACTCAACCCCACAACTGTCACTGCATGTGCTCCTAGGGCCCCTCTCAGGTCCAGGAATCTCCCTCGCCTCCCCTGTGGTGGGTGCCGGGTAGGGTGACCAGACAGCAAGTGTGAAAAATCGGGACGGGGTGTGGGGGGTAATAGGATCCTATATAAGAAAAAGACCCAAAAATCGGGACTGTCCCTATAAAATCGGGACATCTGGTCACCCTAGTGCCGGGGGGGGGGGGTGCTGCATGCGCCTCCTCCCCTACTGTTGCCCCTGACTGTAGCCTCACTGGGGGTGAGGGATGGGGCTGCCTCCTTGCCCGGTATGGGGCAGGAGCCGTGACTGCAGAGGGGCCTGTGCTGCTGGAGGGTCCTACCGGAAAAGGGAAGGGTCTGAGGGGGAAGGGAAGGCTCAGTCAGTCTGCCCTGGCAGGGGAGTTGGGGGGGGGGCACTAGGACCCTGCGGCAGCAGTTGTTGCTGGGAGGCAGCATGGAGCTGCTGTGCTCTGGGGCCGGGAAGGAGGGGGGGAGCGGGTCGGGGGACACTCGGGGGAGGTGCAGGGGGGCAGGTGGGGCCGGGGGGGGGGGAGATCACCCGGGTTATAAATATCTCTGTGCCAGCAGCCTTTTTTTTTTTTTTCTCTCCACCACTTTCTGGACCCTCCCGACTTTGTGTGCACGAGGAAAGTGCCTCACCCGCTTCGCCCTTGTTACGGCACTGCTGGGAAGTGAGATAATCAGGTGTGATAAATGAAGGGGGGGGGGGAGCTCCCTTTGATGGACACCCAGCCAGCCAGTAGCTATAAAATCCCTCTTAGTAGCTGTTCTCTACTTGCTCTACCTGTAAAGGGTTAAAAAGTCTCACTGCTCTGCACAGGTAACAGGAAGTGAGTGGGCACCTGGCAAAAAGAGCCAATGGGAAGGCCAGAACTTTTTAAAATTGAAAACCGACTCCCCTTTGTCTGTGGTTGTTCTCCGGGGAGAGGCAGAGAGGGAGCAGTTATGCTGTAAGGAGCTTGGGCCAGGTATGAAAAATCATCAGAATCATACCTAGAAACTACTCATCTAAAACCCCAGATATGTAAGTAGATCAGGAAATGTCTAGGAAGACACGATTAGGTTTATCCCTTTTATTTCATTGTGGTGTGCGGATTCCTCTGGACTAACGCCACGTGCTTTTGTTGTGCTTGTAACCTTTAAGCTGGACCCCAAGAAAGCTATTCTTGGTGCTTAATCCTTGTAGCTGCTTTTTTAAAAAAAATCTAGCAATAGCCTGAGTTCTCAGATGTATTTTCTTTCTTTTTTTATTAATAAAATTTACCTTCTTTAAGAACAGAATTGGATTGTTGTGTCCTAAGAGATTTGTGCACATGTTGTTTAATTAGCTAGTGGCATGGATCATTAGCTGATTTTCTTTGTTTTTCTTTCTCCGCTCATCCCCGGAGGGGGGATGAAAGGGCTTGAGGGTACCCCACAGGAAGGAATTCCCAAGTGCACTTCCTGGGCTCTCAAAGGGATTCTGCACTTGGGTGGTGGCAGCGTCTACCCAGCCAAAGTCAGAGAGAAGCTGTAACCTTGGGAGTTTAATACAAGCCTGGAGTGGCCAGTATTAATTTTTAGAATTCTTGCGGGTCCCCACCTTCTGCAAGAGTGCCAGAGCGGGGAATCAGCCTTGACAGGGGGGCTGAGGGTGAGTTTGAGGGGAAGGTTCAGCAGGTGAGTTTGGGGTTCATTCTTTACTGAATCCCTGCCCAGGATGACTTCTGAGAACATCTAAGAAACAAAGACAAGGGGGGGGGGGCAGAGAAGGACTGAGCCAGGCTGGGAAAGGTGTCTGGCCTATGACAGGAATACCTGGAGTTTTAAGTTGCAAGCAAGAGCAGTTTGCCTTCAAGAAACTCTGCAATCTGCTTAAAACAACATTTAGGGTGAGAAATTCCTGCTTGTAACCCGTTTCTTTAGAATCTAAGCTCATATTGCATTTTGGTTTTATTTGCTGGGTGATCTGCTTTGATCTGTTGGTGATCCCTTATCATCACTTAAAATCTGTCTTTTGTAGCTAATAAACTTGTTTTTGTTTTCTCTAAAACCAGTTTGTGGAATTCGTAACTGGGGGCCAAAACGCCGTGCGGATCTTCCTCCCCATTGCGGGAGGGAGCGAATTTCATGCGCTTACGCTGTACCGTTCTCTGTGCAGCACAAGACAGTACAGTTTGGGGTTTACACTCCAGAGGGGGGGTGCACTTGAGTCCTGGGCAACTCCTGAGCTGAAGGCTTCCCACGCCGAGCTGGTTTCAGTGTCTGTGTCTTTCTGCAGCTGGGTGCGTCCCTACCTGTGTGTGTGCTGGAGAAGGCTTGAACACCTGGCTCAGCAGGCCAGTGTAAGGGAGCCCAGGCTGGTGGAACAGGTGGGCTCAGTGGTACCCCAGTACATCACATAGCACCCCGAATGGGGGGGGGAGCAACCCGTCACAGACCCACTGGGGGCCTGGGATGGAATTTCTCTTTCTCTGATTTTCTTTTGAACCTGGTTTATTTAATTCACACAATGAGAAAAGACCCTTAGAACCAGACGTTACAATGTAAACCCATCATTACTGCTCAATTACAGCGCAAGAAGCAGCAAACCCAGGAATTCCCCATCACCCCCACTCCTCACATGGTGCCACGGCTCCTGTCAAACATTGGCAGGTTTGTAGGCTGAGCTGGAAGGCTGCAGAGTCAAACCCTCTAGAACCACAGTTAAGGTTTCCCGAACACCCTTAACTCTGCGCCTTGTGCACATGCATTACGATGCCATCCTTTAATTTTGTGATCATGTACTAATTTTAACTTCATGGGTCACCAGCCAGGTTTGAACCCAGAATGCAATAAATCAGGGGCAGGGGAATCTGCATGGTCAGTCAAAGATTGAAGATCAGACCCTGTGGCCTCCTGGCTTCCAGCCTGGTCCACCTTCCCCCAGGCTGCAGGGTACGTTGAGAGTAACCTGTCCTCCCATCCCACAGAGACACGGACAAGCTGTGATCAGCATGGCACTTGGCCAGGCTGACGGGCCCAGGGTTTCCTGGGTTTTGCAGGGACCTCTGCTTAGTTTGGCTCTTCTAGATTTCGCCTGCAGATTAGAGACAAGGTGTGATGGACGCAGGAAGAGACGAGACATCGTCGACTTCCTGTAGCTGGAGCCACCAGCTGAGTTCCTTATTTGGGGCTCGGTGGAGCTGAGCTCCAGGGTGTTGGTGGCAGCGCTGAGGGGCCCCTCGCTGCCCCCATCATGGCGTCTGCTCTCATCGTTCTCTTCCTTGGTGAGTATCGGATAAAGCCAGGGCGTGTGCCCGTGGGGGGGGGGGAGGATTTGAGATAGGGCGTGTGGCCATGGGGGGATGGTGAGACCAAGGTATGTGTCCATGGGGAGTGGGGAGGATATGAGACCAAGGCGTATGTCTGATACCAGGGTGAAGGATGCATTTGCTCTGGGATCTGGCCCCTCATGAGCCGTCTCCTCTCCAGGCCGCTGGGTGGAGCAGGGTGTCTGGAAGTGAGTATCTGTGGATCTGGGGAAACTTTAGTGTTAAGGATTGGGGAGGGGGAGGGGACAAGAGGAGCTGACCCGAGAACTTTCCCCTCAAATCTCAGTTCAACCTCCTTGTATTGACCATGGGGGACTGAGACCAGAACTCGCTGCTGTACCCATTGCAGTCAAGAGCGACTCTAGATTGACCCCCCAGGGGAACTGAGATCAGAACCCAGTCCTGCCCCCAGTGCAGTCAGGAGTGACTCCGGATTGACCCCGGAGGGCTGAGATCAGAATCCAGCGCACAGGTTTCCTATCAATTCCTACTCCTGGGGGAATTTTGCGCCAAAACATTAACAATACTGCACACAATCTTTGAAAATTTTGCATATTTTATTTGTCAAAATAACACAATATAATCCTGCCAGTTTCAATTATTTTGGTTATTTATTTCAAAATATCTGTCAGCGAGTGTGTCTGTAACAATACAGAGCAAAAAAAAAAAAAAAAAGATTCTGGTAATTTTTTTTTTACAAATAGTTTCCTCACTATGCATATTAACACAGAATCTGGAGTAATTCATTTAAGTCACATGACAGAACTGTATTTCCTGCACCTGTGAGAAGCAGTGCAAAGGCTTGGGGGAGTCAGGGGTAACGGGGGAGTTGAGGGAGAGGGAAGGAGCCTGGGAGTGAACCTGGAACGTGTTGGGTGTGGGTGGGAGAAGGTTTTTTGTGGGGGGGGGGGATTGTTAGGGAGCTGAGAAGCCTCCCCCATGCAGACCCTGGCTGACCTCAAGCCTGTCCCATTCAGTCAGGCACATCAGCCCCTGTCCCCGCAACTCTGATCCCCATGTGTCCCTGCAGCCTCCTCCCCCATCCCCAGACTCAACGCTGTCACCCCACTAGCTCCTGAGCCCCAGTCTGTGACCCCCCAGCAGCCTGGGTGCCCCACTCTGCCCTAACCTGGCTCTGTGGCAGGTGCTGTGATGAACTTCTGCTCCTGGGGGAATTCTGCAGCACGGGGCAGGCAGAGATTTTTTTTCCCCCACAGAAAATACATTCTGCCCCAGAAGTGCTGCAGTTCCGCATTTTCCCCACCAGGGGTCACTGTGGCGCCAGAACAGCCCCTGCTGCTGGCTGCTCTGGTGCCACAGCGACTGCAGGTGGTCAAAAGGTGGAACTGCAGCACTTCTTGGGCAGAATGTATTTTCTGAGGGGAAAAAAACAGAATTATGCAGTACAGATGAATTATGCATGTCCTAGGGTTGCCAACCCTCCAGGATTGGCCTGGAGTTTCCAGGAATTATAGATTAATCTTTAATTAAAGAGTATGTCATGTGATGAAATCTCCAGGAATACATCCAACCAAAACTGGCAACCCTAGCACATCTGCAGATGCACAGAATTGCCCCAGGAGTACCAGACTGTGGATGCAGTGAGGTGTCTGTTAGCCCTGGTGCTGCCCCTGGGGCTGGGTACTAAGGGCAGGTGACAGACACACGGGGAGGGGTTTGTGTCTCCCCATCTCACTCCTGTTTGCGTGTGAACGCAGAGCTCCCTGCGCCCGGACCCTCCATCTCCGTCAGCCCCAGTGGGGTGATCGCCCTGGGGAGCTGTCACCATCCGCTGTCAGTGTTGGTGTGGGGTTAGGAGGTTATTTCTGTATAAAGGTGGAATCAAAATCCGGGAGCTGGATGCTGCTGGCAACGGGGGTGAATTCACCATCCCCAGCACCAGATGGGAAGACTCAGGGAGCTACAGCTGACGATCTCAGTCCGGATTAGAGCCACCCAACTGGTCGGATCCCAGTGATTACGTGCGGATTGTTGTAGCAGGTGAGAGGTCCAGCTTGGCATCCCCACTCCCAGCTCTACAGCCTGCCAGACGCACAGGGGGTCTCTGGGCTGATGGGATGTTCAGAGCCAGGCTCTACCCTGAGCTCTGGGCCCAGCAGAGGGGACATGCAGCTGAGGATCAGGGACAGAGTCACTGAGGGGTTCCCCAGCCCCTGGAGATTGGGGAATGAGGGAGGGGGGATCCCTGCCCCCAGGGGACTTTGGGGTGTCACGTAACCTGTGTGTGCCTCAATTTCCCCTTGTACGAATGGGGGATAATCATCATTCCTGCACCATGTTCTGGTTAGATAGTCAGGGCTTGGCTTTAGGGCAGGGGCTTTATCTCACTGTGTCTGTGCGGCACCCAGCACCTCTGACTCCCAGCCCCCTCCCGATCTAACCACTAGACCCCACTCCCCTCCCAGAGCCAGGGATAGAACCTAGGAGTCCTGGCTCCCAGACTGTGGGAACCCGTTAAGTAGATAGATGGGTACAGAGGGGTGCTCTGGATTTCCGGGCGTAGTGCCCAGGAGTCTCTGGGATCTCGGAGAGGTTCCTCTGGCTGGGTTTTCTCCCAGGGACTCTGTCTCTGGGACCGTGCGGCGAGGACGGGATGCAGTGACTGTGCCGGGGTCTGTCTCATGGCCTGTCTCCTTCTCACTGCACAGCTTAGCTTCCCCAAACCCTCCATCTCCCTGCGCCCCGGCGGGGGTACCGCCCTGGGGCAGGATGTGACCGTTCGGTGTCGGGCTGGTCGCCGGGACGCCAGGTTCTCTCTGTTCAGGTTGGGGATGGGACCCCGCTGGGATGCATGGGGCAGGGGGGGAATTTCTCATCCACAGCGTGAGACGGGGAGATGGAGGGAGTGACACCTGCTATTATCACTATGGAACAGATCCCTTCGCCTGGTCGGAGCCCAGCGACCCCGTGGAGCTGGTGGTAGCAGATGAGGGGCCCGGTTCAGTGTCCAGAGCCCCACACTCAGCCAGACCTCAGGGGGGGGGAGGCTCAGCACTCATGGGACACTCAGAGCCAGGCTCTGCCCTGAGCCTTGGGCCCAGCAGAGGGGACGCCCGACTGGGGAGTTGGGATGGAGTCCCTAGGGAGTCCCCAGCCAGGGAGGAGCAGCAGCTGCTGGAGGTTTGGGGCTGAGGGAGGGGGACCCCGGCCCCAGGGGAGCTGCAGAGCAGGTGCCTTTCCCAGGGGGATGCTTCCCCAGGCGGCCCCTGTTCAGGGGACGCAGAGAAGAGTCGGGGCCCAGAGTCTGCCCAGCTGGCCCCGCCCCCAGCCTGTGACTGCATTCCAGCCACATAAATCCCCCCCGCACACCTTGGAAGGACCCTGATGATCGATCCTGAGTCATGGGGGGGAGGAGCGATTGCTCCCAGATGCTGGTTCTATTCCCGCAGGCTCCCACCCACCCAGGCAGCCCAGGGCCAGGTACCGGAGCCAGGCAGGAATCTCTTGAGTCACACATTACAGGGCAGCTTCCCGCAGTGGTTGCCCAGGGAGCGGGATGGAAGCTGTTCTCAGGAGCAGTGACTCCCCCCAAACTCACCGACGGATTTGGGAGGGGTGCGAAGCCTCCTGCTCAGATACGAACTTGCCTCTAATGGGGTGGTCGGAGGCTTCCTCTGTGGGCAGCTGGGCCCATCCGTGGCCATGGGGAGGTGCAGGGGACTGGGACTGGGCCTCCCCATGAAGCAGCCATAGGCAGCCAGAATGGGAGGTGGGATGCCGGGCTAGATGGGCCCATTGGCCTCAGCTGGTGTGGCCAGGCCTGGCTGGTGCCGCCAGGCCTGGCTGGTGCCATGGTACCATGAGGGACAGCGGCGGGTGGGGGACTTTAAATGATTACTCAGACAGCACCCCATAGTGCCACGCTGGGGAATTGGGGCCAGGCCTGACTGCCAGGGGAGAGCGCCCCCTACTGAGCCCCCTGCAGCCAGGCACCCCCTAGCACCTAAATCCCCCAAACCTTGCTTGCTCTGACCCCACTTGATTGTCCCCCCCTTGCCCACCCTTCATCATCATCATCATCATGTTCCTATTAAGCCTCTGGCGTTTAGGGCAGTGACGAAGCTCCTCCACTCCTGTCTGTTTCTGGCAAGTCTTTCAATGGTTCCCCAGTTGTGCCCCAGGTTAATCAGCTTGACTTCCTCAACTCTTCACCATGTTGTTTTCGGGAGGCCTCGTTTTCACTTCCCTTCAGGTGTCCATCTGATTGCTACTCTGGTGATGGAATCAGTTTCCATCCGAAGCGCATGACTGATCCATCTCCAATGCCTCCTGGCAATGACCGTGCTCAGATCCTCTCGGCTGCACTGTGTCAATAGATCTTGGTTTGAGATTGTTCTGGGCCAAAGATACGGAGGATTTTTCTGAGGCAGGTTATATGGAATGAAGCCAGTTTGGACCTGTCAGACTTTCTCATTCCCCAGCATTCTGCACCATAAAGTAATGTTGAAAGTATGCTGCTCTGATAAATCTTGAGTTTGGCTTTGGTGTTTGTCACGGACTCACAGATCGTGCCCACTCTTGGCCCCGTGCGGTCCGTGGGGGGTGCCCCTTTCAGTGAGACAGCCCTTCTCGGGGGTCCACTCCTTCTCGGGGTTAGGTCCCTCCACCTCCTGGAGCCGCACCTCTCTGAGCCTTAGCACGTCTTTCTCTGCCATGGGCCCCCTCAGGGAGTCCACTCGCTCTGGACCCCCGGGGCCTCCACTCCCAGAGGGAATAATGCCCCCTGTTCTCTAGCCCAGAGCAACTCTCAGCCAGCATAGAACAGGAGGGTTTATTGAGCGTCTGAACACAGCATAGGAAACTCTCAGGGCCTCAGGCCTGGCCTCCCTCAGCCCAGCACATCCCAGTCTCCCCTGCATCCGGTGGGCTCTGCCTGCTCCCCCTCTCCAGCCCCAAGCCCCCCTGCTTCCCAGCTGGGTATCTGATATCACCGGCCCCAAGCCCCGCCTCTATCCATTGTCTTCTCTCCAGGGAAACAGGGTCACCTTGGCCTCCTCTCCCCTCTTCTGTCCTCTCGCCCCCTCTGGCTGGAACCAGCTGGTCAGGTCACCGGGGTCCTCTCTTTACAACCCATTGTCCTCCCTCTGGCCAGAACCGGCTGCGCCTCCTGAGCTGGGCCTCTGGGTCATCAGGTCACCAGTCGCTGAGGTATCCATCCTCCAGGCCATTGTCCGGGGTCCCAAGTTCCCTCTCTGTTCCTCTGTAACGACAAACTCCCTCTCCCCTCACCTCGTTAAAGCAGTAACACTCAGGGACACTGAGTCCCACCCCTTCTGCATGCAAAACATTGGAAAAACAAGGAAAAAAACAAGAAAATCCCCCACTTCGTCACACTGGTCTTTGTCACAGTGTTTTATTTCGATGATTTCCAGAGTGTATTTAAGCTCCTGAAGGTGTTCCTGGCTTTCTTGATTTTGTTCCGGATGTCCTGGCTTGTTCCACTGTCCTGGCTGATGGTGCTGCCCAAGTATGTGAATGTTTCTACATTGGTGAGAACATAATCCTCTATCCGTACTGGTGATGGTGAGGCAATATTAAAGGTCATGATATCTGTCTTATTGCAGTTGATTTTCAGTCCAATTTGTGGGTGAATGCATTGAGTCGAATTGGTTTTTCTTGTATATGGTGTTGAGTATGTGATAGGAGAGTGACATCATCTGCGAAGTCCAGGTCTTCAAGGGATGAGAAGAGCATCCATTTAATGCCTCTTGGCATATCTTGTGTTGTACGCCACATTACCCAGTCGATGGCAATGATGAAGAGGCTTGTCACACCCCAGACGTACTCCTGTTTTGACTTCAAAACTGAGCTCACTGTGCTCAACACTGCATGTAAAGTTGAAATAGAAGCTTTTGATGATGTTGATTATACGGAAAGGAATTCCATATGCCTGCAGAATGCACCATAGGCTGGTCCTGTGAATGCTATCAAAAGCCTTCTCAAAGTCTATGAAATGTATGTCGAGTTGCTGTTGCCATTCTAAGCACTGTTCTGCTATGTTTCGTAGAGGAAAGTGTGATGAAGTGGGAATGTTCTTAATGTGGTCTTTGAATGCTGAGTGGGGAGTGTTGGCTGGGAAGGTTGCAAGGGAGTTTGGCTGGGACTGTCTGCATTGGGGGATGGGAGACTTTCCTTGAGGGACGATACCTGAGCACGTAACATAAGAACCCAGGAAGGGGGTTGGTGACACCTGTGCCCGGGAAACTGGACAAAAGCTGGGGGAGGAGCCGGGGGGAGGCTGAGTGGGACGGCTGGAGGGAGTTTCAGTTTGGAGCTGGCTGGGGAAATGGAGGGGAGCCCAGATGGGGCTCGGGCTTCCCAACAGGGTTGTGGTGTCCCTGGGGCCCCAAGATGGACCACACTAAGGGGGTCCTGTCGTCTGTACCTGCAAGACCTGTCTTGGACCGTGTTCCTGTCGTCTAAATAAACCTTCTGTTTTACTGGCTGGCTGAGAGTCACGGTGAATCACAGGAAGCCAGGGGTGCAGGGCCTTGTCTCCCACACACTCTGTGACAGAAAGATCTGGTCTGTGCATCCACGCCCTTTCTGAAAACCAGCTTGCTCTTTTCTGAGAACTCTATCAACTTCCTCTGATGTACGCTGGACTAGGATCTTACACAACACTTTGCTTGGCACAGATAAAAGTGTGATACCGATAAAAGTCACAGCGAGTTCCTTTCTTTGATATCTTCACTAAATATAACCCCATTGGTCCGCTCATCTGGCACTTTTTCCCTTTCCCAGACTGATGTAAATTGCCGGAGGAGGAGTGGACGCTAGATGAGGTGACCCCCCCCCCCCCCAGAGCCTTTCCCCACTCCTGCCTGGCTGCCCTAGCATGGGGGAAGGGCAGTGGGGTCACCATAACCCTGAGCGATGTGATGCTGTGTTGTCAGGACGGAGCCGGAAGGACCAGTGCAGCCGAACGCGTCTGAGCTGGGGTCAGCGGCCGCCCTGCCCGTCCGTCCGGAGAGTGAAATGAACCGGTTCCTCCCCCCAAAGCCCGGCTGGTCTGGAAACATGCGGCTCTGCTCCGGTGACTCTCAAAGGAGAGAGACTTGGAGCCGGTCTGATTCCGGCTGTTGGCCGCGGTCGCTCAGCCCCCGTTTCAATAGACAGGCCGGGTTTGATTCCTTGTCCGTGGGGTTAACCCGAAAGCTTTGCCTTTGAACGGCTGCTGCTGGGGGTTTGCCGAGGAGCCGAGTAGAATCAGAGGCTCGGTTTGAAATAAGCCCCGGCCCCCGACCTGTGTAACGTTGGTGAGGGAGAGAGTTTCCAACCCCCTGAGCCCTCTGGGCCTGTGAGACCCTCTGCAAAGAGCAGCCGGGTACGGGAGTTTGGGGGGACAGGCCGAGGGTGGGGTGGGGAGTAGGGTTGGAGGGGAGACAGAAACGGGGCGGGGTGGGTGGATGTTGGAGGGGAGACAGGCTGAGGTTGGGGAGGTCGCAGGGGACATGACGGGGATTTGAGGGGAGATGGGGCTGACGGGGGCGAGGGCGGGATGGGGGGAGGGGCTCCCCCCTCACAGAGTTGGGATCAGCGGATGCGGGGAGGATTCATTTTCCCACCGAAAATCCGGCTGAGCTGGGGCACCTCTGGCCGGCAGGGGGGCAAGGGAAGTGAGGGGCAGGTGATGCCCCCCCACACTCCCCATGGTCATGGGGCAGATTCACCCTGAAACGCTCACAGGGGGAACCCAGGTGTCCCCCAACAAAGCCTGTGTCACCTCCCTCTCTAGGGGCCTGGACACATAACCACTGACAGTGTCTCCTCCAGCTCGGGGGCAGGGGCTCTGCGGGGGCATTAGAAGGTCCCTGGGTCTCTCCCGGCTGGTGACCCATTGGGGGCCTGGGATGGAATTTCTCTTTCTCTGATTTTCTTTTGAACCTGATTTATTTAACTCAAATGCTGAGAAAAGCCCCTTAGAACCAGGCGTTACAGTGTAAACCCGTCATCACCGCTCAGCTATGGCACAAGGGGCAGCAAACTCAGGCGTTCCCCATCATGCCCGCTCCTCACACGGTGCCACGGCTTGTGTCGCAGGTGGGCAGGTTTTCAGGCTGAGAGGGAAGGCTGCAGAGTCAAACCCTCCAGCACCAGGAAATGCCACAGTTACAGTTTCCTGAATGACCTTAACTCTGCCCCCTCATGCAGCTCCATTACGACACCAGCCTTTAATTGCATGTCACAGGTGGGTAAGTTTCTTTCCAAAGGCTGCAGGGCACGCTCTGGGTGACCTGTCCCCCCTCCCCACAGAGACACAGACAAGCTGTGAGCTACATGATGCTTGGGCAGGGCCGCCCGGGGGGGCAAGTGGGGCAATTTGCCCCAGGCCCCGGGCCCTGCAGGGGTCCCCACGAGAATATAGTATTCTATAGTATTGCAACTTTTTTTATGGAAGGGGCCCCCGAAATTGCTTTGCCCCAGGCCCCCTGAATCCTCTGGGCGGCCCTGGGTCAGCGTGACAGTCCCTGGGTTTCCTGGCTTTTGCAAAGACCTCTGCTTGCTTTCACTGCACTAGATTTCGCCTGCAGATTAGAGACAATGTGTGATGGACACAGGAAGAGACAAGATATCGTCAGCTTCCTGTAGCTGGAACCACCAGCTCAGTTCCTTATTTGGGGCTTGGTGGAGCTCGGCACCGGGGTGTTGGAGGCAGCACTGAGGGGCCCCTTGCTGCCCCATCATGGCATCTGCTCTCATCGTCCCCCTCCTTGGTGAGTATCGGAGACACTCAGGGGATCTGAGACCAGGACATGTGCCCATGGGGGGCAGGGTCTGAAACCAGTGTGTAGAATCCAGTTGCTCTGGGATATGGTCCCTAACGACCCATCTCCTCTCCAGGCTGCTGGTTGGCCGGGCGGAGCGGGGTGTTGGGGCGTGAGTATCTGTGGGGCTGGAGAAACTTTAGAGTTAAGGATGGGGGGTGGGGGCAGTGGGGAGGGAGAGGGGACAGAGGAGCTGAACCTTCACCCCAAAACTCAGTTCAATCTCCTTGTATTGATGCTGGGGGGCTGAGATCAGAACCCAGCTGTGCCCCCAGTGCAGTCAGGGGGTGACTCTGGATTGAACCCGGGAGGCTGAGATCAGAATCCGGCTCACAAGTTCCCTGTAGATGCAGTGAGGTGTCTTTTAGCCCTGGCGCTGTCCCTGGGGCTGGGCGCTAAGGGCAGGTTACAGACACACGGGGAGGGGTTTGTGTCTCCCCATCTCACTCCTGTTTGTGTGTGAACGCAGAGCTCCCTGCTCCTGGACCCTCCATCTCCATCAGCCCCAGCAGGGTGATCGCCCTGGGGGGAGCCGTCACCATCCGCTGTCAGTGTCGGTGCGAGGCCAGGAGGTTATTTCTGTATAAAGATGGAATCCAAATCCGGGAGCTGGATGCTGCGGGGGACGGGGGGTGAATTCACCATCCCCAGCGCCAGGAGGGAACACGGAGGGATCTACAGCTGCCGATCTCGCTCCAGATCGGAGCCGCCCAACTGGTTGGATCCCAGTGACATCATGCGGATCATTGTAGCAGGTGAGGGGCCCAGCTTAGCAGCTCCACACCCAGCCAGAGCTACAGGGGGTCTCAGCGCATGTGGGACGCTCAGATCCAGGCTCTGCCCTGAGCTCTACAGAGGGGACACCCGGAGTGGAGTCACTGGGGGGTTCCCACCGGCTGCAGATTGGGGGCCGAGGGAGGGGGGATCCCTGCCCCCAGGGGACCTTGGGAATGTCACTTAACCTGCCTGTGCCTCCATTTCCCCTTGTGTAAACTGGAGATAATCATCCTCCCTGCACCTTGTGTCTGGTTAGATAGTTAGGTGCTGGCTCTAGGGTGGGGACATTTTCTCACCGTGTCTGTGCAACACCCAGTACCACTGATTCCCAACCTCCTCCCCCTGCTCTAACCACTAGACCCCACTCCCCTCCCAGAGCCAGGGATAGAACCCAGAAGTCCTGGCTCCCAGGACAATAAATAGATAGATGGGTACAGAGGGGGGTTCTGGCTTTCAGTCCTCCGGCAGTTTCGGGCGTAGCTCCCAGGAATCTCTGGGATCTCGGAGAGGTTCCTCTGGCTGGGTTTTCTCCCAGGGGCCCCGTCTCTGGGACCGTGCAGTGAGGACGAGGCGCAGTGACTGTGCTGGAGTCTGTCTCACGGCCTGTCTCCTCACTGCAGAGCTCAGCTACCCCAAACCCAACATCTCCCTCAGCCCCAGTGGGGAGGTCACCCTGTGGGGAGCCGTGACCATCTGGTGTCGGGGTCGGCACCAGACCATGAGGTTCCTTCTGTACAAAGATGGAAACCTGAACGCGCTGCAGGACGCGGAGCCTGCTCGGGGACATGGATGAGTTTCCCATCCACCATGTGAGCCGGAGAGACGCAGGGAGCTACAGCTCCCGATATAGCACCGAATCGTACCCGCCCATCTGGTCAGAGCCCAGAGACCCCGTGGAGCTGCTGGTAGCAGGTGAGGGGCCCGGCTCAGTGTCCCTGCTCCCAGCCCCACAGCCTGCTAGACCCTCAGTGGGGCTAGCCCTGGTGAGACGCTCAGAGCCAGACTCTGCCCTGATCCCTGGGCCCAGCAGAAGGGACACCTAGCTGGGGAGCGGGGATGGAGTCTCCGGGGGGTCCCCCAGCCAGAGTGGAGCAGCAGCTGCTGGAGGTTTGGGGCTCAGGAAGGGGAAATCCCTGCCCCCAGGGGGAGCTGCAGAGCAGTGGGCCTTTCCAGGGGGATGTTCCCCTGGCTGCCCCTGCTCTGGGGACAAACAGAGGAGTGGGGGGCCCAGGAGCTGCCCAGCCAGCACCGGCACCAGCACTGAATTCACTCCCCACCTGCCTGGACACTTAAAACTGTAACCAGGGCCGGCTCCAGGCACGAGCTTAACAAGCAGGTGCTTGGGGCGGCCAAGGGAGAGGGGCGGCACCTGCGGCATTTCGGGGGCGGCAGGTCCCTCACTCCCTCTAGGAGCGAAGGACCTGCCGCTGAACTGCCGCCGCGGATCGCGGCTTTTTTTCCCCAATTGCCGCCGCCGATCGCGATCGCGGCTTTTTTTTTTTTTTTTGCTTGGGGCAGCAGAAATGCTGGAGCCGGCCCTGGCTGTAACAAACGCCGGGTCGTGGGACAAGCGGCCCAATCGCTGAGTCACAGTTTCAGCCCCTTCCCACCCGGGGCCTGGGTGCTCGGATCCGTCCCTCCCCCATCCCAGCCAATGCTCGTTTTAATCCAACAAGGGGAACCACCTCAGCTGGGCCCCAGCAGCCGGATCCTCCCCCCAACAGAGCTGGAGGGAGAAGGTGAGCAGAAGAAATGGAACAATTCATCCCCCAGGGAACAGAGCTCCCTGCTCAGACACCCATGGGGCCATTCGGGCCATTTGGAGGGGGATGGTCCCTGCAGACAGAACTGATGGATTCAATTCTTCTATATAGGGAGTGATGGATAGATCCATGGGGATGGATGGCCATGGGTCAGTGGGACAGATACAGATGGCCACGGGTCAGTGGGAAAGTGGGTCCTTGGGAGTGTAGGGCAGTGGACAGATGGGAGCACGTCTGGTGAGGGATAGAAAGATGGACTAAGATGGTAGACTGTCCCCACATGAAAACTGGACCCGAAATGATGAATCCCGTGTGGTTCCCAACCATGCATCTGAAGAAGTGGGGTTTTTACCCACAAAAGCTTATGCCCAAATAAATCTGTTGGTCTTTAAGGTGCCACCGGATTCCTTGTTGTTTTTGTAGATACAGACTAACACGGCTACCCCCGATACTCAACCCCAATGGAGATTTCAGAGGGAGTCTGGCCTGTCCGAGCCAGGCAGGGGCTGTATCTGCACTGAGGGTCTTGCTGGGCCAATCCTCCCCATTCTGGGATCCCGGGGGTGCTGAGCCGGCCTGAATCCAGCTGCGGGGGGCAGGGGTGTGTACCTGTATCACTAACCACAGACACCAGGACTCCAGCTTTCTCACCCCCCGATCCTGGCCCTTGACAGACTCAGCCGGGAATGGCGCCAGCTCCCACCTGCCTCAGGCAGCGCAGGGCCTGGTACCAGGGCTGGGGGCAGGAAATCTCCATAGACCCCCAGAAACAGGCTCATGCAGCCCAAGAAGCCACCCCGGGGGGAGCCACGAAGGGCTGGCTGCATGGGCCGGGCTCAGATCCCCACAGCGAATGTCTCATCTGGGCTGAGACACCTCCCCCCCCCGGACTCATTTCATATGCTGGGGGGTGTCACTGGGCAGATGCCAGATTGGCTTGGTGGGGACAGGGCCCGGGAGAGCTTCCCCCCAATGCACAGCCCCACCCTGGGGGCCTCACAAACCGGGGTGCTCTGCTGCCCACCGACACCACAAACCCACCCGTGTGGGGCACAGCTCGGTGCGTATCCCCCTGGGAGAATGGGGCTGGGAACGGAGATCTGGGGATAATGGTCCCATGTATCACATCTCTCTGCCTGTGTCTGCAGAGGGCCCGGGGGAACAGCTCAGAAGCAGGGCTCCCTCTTCCCATGGGTGCTGTCCAGCAGGGCCTAACCCTGGAACCTACCAACCCAGATAGACACGGTGTTAACACTTGCACCCACCAATTCAGAGTGACGCCTTGTTGAGCCTGGAACCTAATGATGGCAGTCGCGATGGCAGTGCCATTACATCTTCCACTGCTGATCACTTCAGCGGGGCCTGGATCTCAAAGCCCCCCCCCCGCAACCCCCCCACCCACATGATTGCTATGCAGCAATGAGCTGAAGCTGCTGGGAAATTCCCAGGACAGGGGCAGGACCCGAGGGGGGGGGGTGTGCTGCATGATCCAGGCTCAGCTGGCTTCACAGGGTACGTGGGGCCTGAGCTACACCCCCCCACACACCCTGCCCCCCACCCCAGTACAGCCCTCTGCCATTGGGAGTGAACCCCCTGACCACTATTACCCAGAATCCCCTCTGCTCCTGCCCCCCCACTAGCCCCATAGAATGTTCTGCTGTGGGTCCCTGGGTCCTCGAGGAGGAGGGGCTGGGGCAGCAGGTAACAAACCAGCCGCTCACGGCCTGGTGCTGCTTCCCAGGGGGATCGGAGCCACACGAGTTCTGAGCAGCCCCATCAGCGCCGGGGTGAGCGCGGCGGCCGCCGGCTTCCTCCTCCTCCTTGTGGCCTTCCTCTGCTACAGAAGAACCCGAGGAAGTGAGTGCCCCGCCCAGCGAGGGAAGGGTTAAACCCACTGCTAAACTGGGCTGGGAAGAGGTCACGGCTTGGATGGGAGACAAGGAAGGAAACCCAGGGGGTGGGGCAGGGGCCCAGCAGGGGGCGCTCTCCCCTGGCAGTGAGAGCTGGCCCCAAAGCCCCTGGGCAGCACTAGGGGGCGCTGTGCTGCAGGGGGTGGAGGGCTCCATGGGGCCGCGGGGCTGCAGGGACCCAGGCTCAGCCTGTCTCTGTCCCGGGGGGGGGGGGCAGAGGGCTCCGTGTGTTGCCTCCAGGAACCGCCCCCCCCCCCCGCAGCTCCCATTGGCCGGGAACGGGGAACCACGGCCAATGGGAGCTTCGGGGGAGGTATTTGGAGGCGTGGCAAGGGCAGCGCATGCGGAGCCCTCTGTCCCCTCCCCCAGGGGCCGCAGCGCTTGCGGGAGCAGCGGGGGGCCGGAGACAGAGAAGGCATGCAGGGAGCCTGCCCTGGTCCCAGTGCGCACCGCTGCCACCCCGGACCCTGAACCCCTCCTGCACCCCTCAGCCCCCTGCCTGCACCCTACACCCCAACTCCCTGCCCTGAGCCCCCTGCTTGCACCCCATACTCCTCCTGCACCCCAACCCCCTGCCTGCACCCTTCACTCCTCCTGCACCCTAACCCCCTCCCCTGAGCCCCCTGCTGCACCTCATACCCCTCCTTCACCTTGCACCCCTCTTGCCCTGCACCCCCCAACTGCCTGCCCTCAGCCCCCTGCCTGCATGCCACACCTCTCCTGCACCCCAACCCCCTGCCCTGAGACCCCTGCCTGCACCTTGCACCCCTCCTGCACCCCAACCCCCTGCCCTGAGCCTCTGGCTGCACCCTGCACCCCTCCTGCACCCCAACTCCCTGCCCTAAGCCCCCTGCCTGCACCCCTCCTGCACCCCTGCCCTGAGCCCCCTCGTACACCCTGCACCCCTCCTCTGCCCCAATCCCTTGCAATCCTGCACTCCGCAGCCCCTCCCACACCCCGCACTCCCTCCTGTACCCCAACACCCTGCCCTGGCCCTGCATACAATTCCCCCACCCAGATGTGGCCCTTGTCCCAAAAATTTTGCCCACCCCTGCTCTAGGGTATCCAGGCTCAGCAGCTGGAGGGGGCATGACTCCCCTGGGCAGAGAAGTGGGGGGGGGAGACTCTCTCCTGGCCTCCCGTCCCAGCTGCCCTATAGGGCTGAGGGGCAGGGCTGGTACATGGGATCCGGGTCGACTCATGGACGATTCTGTTTCATGTCTCTGCAGGGAAAGGACCAGCCCTGACACAGAGCAGGTGAGACCCCAGCTCCACTCCCCTCCCCTCATCTACCTGCCCCAGGATACAGGACTCCTGGGTTCTCTCCCGGGCTCTGGGAGGGAATTGGGGTCTTGTGGGTTGGAGCGGGTGTGCAGGGGAAGGGGCTGGGAGCCAGGACTCCTGGGTTCTGTTACTATCTCTCTCTTTCTCCCTGTAGGGAGTCTGAGATTACAGCCACAGTCTGTAAGTCATAAAGGAGGGGAGGGGAGGGGCGGGGCAGGTGCTCACTGGTGGGGGCCACATCCTGTTGGGGAAGGAGATGTTGATGTGGGGTGCAGCGTGTGTGTCGTTTTGCAATGAGGCATCTCTGCACCCTCTGGCGTGTGTGCTTGTTCTGTGCCTCAGTTTCCCTTGCTGCACCATGGAGCTAGTGATCCTGCCCCACTCCAGTATGCTGGGGGCAGGCGGGCCAGTCTGCAAAGGGCTCACATGGGGGGTGGGGGGCTGGGCCTGGGGCCCTGATCTGGGTGTCTCTGTTACACAGATGCCCTCATGGGTGAAAGGAAGCAGTTGGATGTCCTGATAAGTGCCCCCCATTCTCCAACCCCCCCCCCAGCACCAATGCACCATCCAGCCCCACCCCACCCCACCAATCTGAGGTGGACAACCGGGGTGGTGGGGAGGGGTGGAAGACCCAGAACACAGAGACTAGCAGACTGACCCTGCACCCCCCCAAACTCACCCTGAGCCCCCCGAAGCTTCACCCAAATGTTTGCATTTGTCTGAGCTTTCCAGAGGGTCAGGAGAATTCCCTGGGGGGCAGGTGCCAGGGGCGGGGGGATTTCCCTGCTCTCTGTCCCTTGGGGCTCTGTGGGCTGGAGTTGGCGGGGCCGGTGGAGAAGAGCAGGTGGACGTGTTTGTGTGTACGTGTTCGCGCGCATGCAGTCTGGCTCTGTGGGCTTTGATATTTCATACGTGTGCACGTACACACACACACACACACACACCTCAGTGAATCTCCCCTCCCAGCCCCAGGAGACCGACCCCGGCACCGAGGGACTCACCTACTCCGAGCTGGACGGCCAGGTGCTGCAGCCCAAATGGGGGGGCCCAGCCCCTGCCCCCGAGCCCGTCCTGTATGCCGCGATCAATGTCAGCTGGGAGCCCCGTGCACAGAGCCCCCAGGGTGCAGGGGCGCCCCCCACCCACCCCCATAGTGTGAATCCAGGGGAGAGTCACCAGAGTGACGGGGCAGGGAGCATCGGCCACCAGAGGGTGACAGCATAATCCCCCTCCCTGAGAATGCGCTCAGGTTATGGCCACCCCAAACCCCTCCCAAATCTGGTGCTGCCCCAACCAGCCCCGTGGCCAGGAGGGCTCAGCACCAGGAGGGGGAGGGGACGCGTCGAGGCGGCTGTTTGTGTTATTTTGTATCCTGTTAATCTCCAGATTTGTAATAAACACAGAACCACAAACCCCGGGTGCCCCACATCCCCCCCATCCCCAGGCTGTGAGTGTGTAACATCTGGGGGAGATGGGATCGCTCTGGGGTGGGGTGAGAACTCCGGAGACACCAGCGCAACCGCGTCCTACCTCCAAACCCCCTGCCTCAGAGAATCCTTCCCCCCAACCATTCCCAGAACAACAGCCGCACCTCAGTATCGAACCCCCGGCCCCCGAGCACCAGCCCCTGTGGCACCAGCTAGAGGAGCTGCCCCTGCGCCGGGCTTATTGGGCTCCCCTTGGAGCAGCCCCTGGAGGGTGCCGGGGTACCACTTGCTGGCCCAGCCGGGCCGGTCTCTGCACAGGCTCTCAGTGGGGAGCGGGGCCATAGCAGGGCTCAGCATGGGGAGGGCCCTGCCTGCATCTGTGGTGAGCTGGGGGCATTGGGGGGCCAGTCACTTGATAACTAACCCATTCCCGGACAGACTCCCAGCATTGACCGCTCTGCCTCCTTCCTTTCCCTAGGGCCGGGCACCCGGCATTTCACAGCCACGGTCACCCCACCCGCCTGCCACCTGCCCCTTCGCAGCCAGCTCCTGCCTGGGGGTCCCCATTGAGTCTAAACCGGCCGCCCCCAGTTACAGCCTCCCCCTAAGACACCCGCCGTCGTCCCCCATCCATCCAGGGCCACACTGGGCAGGGTGTGTTTGGCCCTAGCGCTTTCCCAACTGGCTGCTGGGTAGTTAAATCCCCCAGGACCACCAGGGCTCATCGCCCAGCCCCAAGCCGGGCCTCTCCCCCCATCCTGCACAATCCCAGCCCCCCAACCCCTCTTCTCTCCCACCTTTCTCCCTAGACCTCCCACACCCTGTATTTCTATTGTACAACCCCCCAGAGATTCCTGCTCTCCTGCCCCCCAAATCTCCCCATCCCAGGGGGCGGCTGTGATACCGGAGCCTCCAAATGTCCCCTCGTGGTGGGTTCAGCCGACGAAGGTGAGTGAGAAGTTCAGGCAGCGTCACGAGAACCTGGACGAATGAACGTTGGGGGAAAGTTGGCGAGACAGAAAGACGGGATTAGACCAACCTGAGCGGCCGCCGGACAGAACCCACGGGCCAGGCTGGGGCCCGCCTGGGACACGGGAGAAGTGGGGGAGCAGAAATCCGTGACCCAAAATTGGGGTGTCGAAAACGAGGCCTCATTGGTGCATAAAATATTGCGGGGATGGGCTGTGCCGCCCACCACCCATTGGGGCCTTAAAGAAAGAGATTCACTTCATGCCGTGGCTCCCGCCCCCCATCTCCTGGGCCCCCGGGAGATATCCTGAGCACAGCCAGGGCTGGCTCCAGGCACCAGCCGACCAAGCATGTGCTTGGGGTGGCACCTTGGGGCAGGGCAGCGCTCGATTTTTTATTTTTGGATTCGGCGGCGCGGCGCTCGGAGGGAGGGCGGGGGCTTCGGGTGGAGTGGTGCTCGGGGGGCGGGGCTTCGGGCGGCATGGTGCTCGGACGGGGGGCTTTGGGCGACGTGGTGCTCGGAGGGGGGGCGGGGGCTTTGGGCGGCGCGGCACTTCGGGGGGTGGGGCTTTGGGCGGCGTGGTGCTCAGGGGGGCGGGGTCTTGGGGGGCGGGGGCTGGCGCAGTGTGGTGCTCGGAGGGGGGGCGGGGGCTTCAGGCGGCGTGGTGCTTTGAGGGGGTGGGGCTTCGGGTGGCGTGGTGCTGGGGGGGCGGGGATTTCGGTGGCGCTCACGGGGGGGGTACGGCGGGGCGGCGCTCTTCTTTTTTGCCTGGGGCGGCAAAAAAGTTAGAGCCGGCCCTGAGCACAGCAGCCAGAGAGAGGGACCCCAACACCATCGCCCCTCCCCCAGCTGAACCCCCAGCCTGGGAGGAAACAGGGTCAGATTTTAACATCAGCCGTGTCAATGTTAGCTCCACTGGCTCCTCTGCCCCCCCAGGACAGTCGCTAGCGTCTCCGGGGTCAGCGGGGAGACGCCCAAACCCGGGGGATTTTCTGGCTAGAGACTCGCTCCAGCGAATGGGTCGGGGCCGGAACAAACCCCTCGTTTCACATGGTGCCTACCACGGCTCGCCTGGTTCCTGTTCTGCTGTGTCTGTAACAGCTGGTCCCAGGGGTCAATGGGGGGGTTGCCGTGGGGCTGAGCAGGCTGCGGGCTCTGGACCCCGCCCCGGCGCATGTTTAACCCTCATCAATGTGGAGCGGGGTGTCGGGAGGGGGGTTGAGGGGAGAGGGTTTGGGATGGGGGACAGGAGTTTGAGGGCAGACAGGCTCCCTGCAAAGGTCAGAGCCGGGGGGCAGGATTGTTTGTGGGTGTGAGGGGGCAGGGCTGTCCTTAGGATTTATGGTGCCCTAGGCGGGATTATTAAACTGGTGCCCCTGTACCTGACTTGCTCTTAACAACACAAACATAAGCTTACAGTATTGGAAAACTTGCCACATGCACGTTATTAAACCCAGTTTAACTTAATGAAGCACACTGTAATGCTGATGGACTAGCACTAAAGAAGTAGCGCTATAGAAAAAATTCTGATTTGACAGAATGATGCAAATAATATAATTTTTTTAATTTGTCAACATTTTATTGGAAATTTCTATGAAGAGGTATTGAAACAAGGATTTGTTTTTAATTAAAAGCAATCTTTCTGGCTTTTTTGGCTGCAAAATCAGTAATAATGTCATTGTATGACAAAGACAAAGTGATGTCTTGTTCGATTGCAGGAATAGCAAGACCAGTCAAGCATTCCTGACTCATTGTAGAACGGAGATAGTTTTTAATGAGCTTTAGTTTTGAGAAACTCCGTTCTCCTGATGCTACTGTTACGAGAATTGTCAGTAGAATACGAGTGGCAATGTACACATTAGGATATATGTCAACAAGTTTGCTGGTATGAATAAACTGTACAATGTCCATCGCCGATTTTGCATGTGGCAACATTGGTGACAGTGTACTCAATTCTTCGTACAGTTCAAGTCCATTTAAATCAAAACTATCACCGTGCTTCAGGAGCTCTCTAGGTTCTTGCGCTGTGACCTTGAGCTATTGTGAAGACACCTCACAAGGCGCTCCGCCCTGACTGAGACACAATAGAGTTGGAAACCCATGTCATTTTTACAAAGCCACTTTTTAGTTTTAAATGTATAGTGGGCATCAGTCTTAATGTTAGTTACAACTCTATATCAACCTTCTACTGTAAATAGATCAATGGCATTATCCAGTTTAATAAGCTGGGTTTCCGAGCAGTGGGGAAATATAACCCCTAGTTTTACTCCTAGGTAAAGCACAAAGTGACCAAAATGAAGTCAGCACAGAATCATCTCATCTAGATTAAGGTAGCACAGAAATGTTACAGAAGTCCTATTGTGCCTCATTTTTGTTTGGAAAGACATTAGCAATAGCAGCACATTTTGGGCACTGCCAGAAATACAGGATAAATCACTGCCTCTAAAGTTCCATCAAAAACTGACATTTTCACAGCTCTAGCATGATCTGCTACACAGATTCTTCACAAGGAAGTGTCCCTGGCCTTTTTAACTCATATTAACCATGTATTTACTTTATGAAAGTTGGACAAAACATTGTGAAAACGTAAGACATTGGCTGCCCAACCTCTGGGCTGGCAAAAGCTATACTGACTCACTGGGAAAAAAAGCAAGAGAATCTTAGTACAACATATGGTCGCTCTATACCAGGGGTCGGCAACCTTTCAGAAGTGGTGTGCCAAGTTCACTGTAATTTAAGGTTTCCCATGCCAGTAATACATTTTAACGTTTGTAGAAGGTCTCTCTCTATGTCTATATTATATAAATAAACTATTGTTGTATTTAAAGTAAATAAGGTTTTTAAAATATTTAAGAAGCTTCATTTAAAATCAAATTAAAATGCAGATCTT
Source organism: Emys orbicularis (assembly GCF_028017835.1). NCBI lineage: Eukaryota > Metazoa > Chordata > Testudines > Emydidae > Emys > Emys orbicularis. The sequence continues at coordinate 20,544,586 of NC_088703.1, forward strand.
ATCAATTTAGAAAAAAGAACAGGAGTACTTGTGGCACCTTAGAGACTAACAAATTTATTAGAGCATAAGCTTTCATGGGCTACAGTCCACTTCTAGCCCACGAAAGCTTATGCTCTAATAAATTTGTTAGTCTCTAAGGTGCCACAAGTACTCCTGTTCTTTTTGCGGATACAGACTAACACAGCTGCTACTCTGAAACCTATCAATTTTGTGTGATCCTTGCCTGGGATCCTTGTCTGGGGTTCCAGCCACCAGCCCCGCTCAGCCCACTGCCGGTCTGGGGTCCAGCTACTGGCCCTACTCAGCCCACTGCCAGTCTGGGATTCCATTCACTCAGCCGGCAGCAGGCTGAGCGGGCCGGTGGCGGGCTGAGCGGGACCGGCGGGGGGGGCTGAGTGGCTCAGTCCGTTGCCAGTCTGGGGTGCCGGCAGCACTCAGCCTGCTGCTGCTCTGGGGTTCCGGCTGCCGGCCCCTTGCCAGTCGGGGTCCCAGCCGCCGGCCCCGCTCAGCCCCCCACCGGCCCCGCTCAGTCCGCTGCCAGCTGAGTGAATGGAACCCCAGGCCGGCAGCGGGTTGAGTGGCTCAGACGGGGTCTCAGCAGCCAGCCTGCTCAGCCCGTTGCCAGCCTGGGGTTCCTTGGGGGTCCCCAGGCCAGCAGCAGGTGCTGAGTGGGGCCGGCGGCTGGGACCCCGGCTGGCAATGGGGCAGCAGCTGGAACCCCAGAGCGGTGGTGGGCTGAGCCGCTCAGCCCGCCGCGGCGTGCCATCAAAAATCAGCTCGTGTGCCACCTTTGGCATGTGTGCCGTAGGTTGCCGACCCCTGCTCTATACACTAGTAAGGAGATGAGCATATTACAGTTGTTGGAGGGCTCTATTTAGCAGTAACAAGGCTATAGGAAAGTCAGTCAACATTTTTTGTTTCTCTGATGAAAACTGGCTCCCTCCCTGCCCCAAACCAAACTTGTCACAAATAATTGTCAACAACTTAATTTTCTGTTTTTGGCTAAGATATTGATTTTTTTTTAAAAAAATATTGAAATTGAATTCAGGATTGTTAGCAAGCATTTTTGGCAAACAAAGTTGTTAAATGACAATCTAAATGGCAATACAGTACTGCTTTCATGCTTGGCTCACCCCCCAGCCTGCTGGTCCAACAGCTGCAGGAGAGGAGGAGATAGGTGGAAAACTGCAGGACTCCAAAATCCACCTCTTGGGGTGCAGAGTGGCAACACCAGCAGCAAACCCTCAGGTCCGATCACACACCAATGGGCACCACCGCCAGCCCCACGGACCATGGTGAAGTTAGCCCAGCATCTGATCTCAGGGACGGGGCACCCACGGAGCCACCGCAGCTCATCCTGCCCTGCGCAGCTCCCCCCGGATGAGATGGATCGCTGCCAGCCCGGGGGAGAGACGCGCTCCCCAGCTAGGGTGACCAGATCCAGATGTCCTGATTTTATAGGGCCAGTCCTGATATTTGGGGCTTTGTCTTATATAGGCACCAATTACCCACCTAGGGTGACCAGACAGCAAGTGTGAAAAATCAGGACAGGGGGTCGGGGGGGATAATAGGAGCCTATATAAGAAAAAGACCCAAAAATTGGGACTGTTCCTATAAAAGTGGGACATCTGCTCACCCTACCCCAACCCCCTGTCCTGATTTTTCACACATGCTATCTGGCTATCCCCAGCCCAGCCACGTGTGACCATTCCAATCCTGGCTGGCTGCCGAGGAAGTGAGTTACTTTCACTTTCATTCCTCAGCAGGCAGCCAGCTAGCCTTCCCCCTCCCCCCCAACACCTCACCCAACCCAGCCCTGCCGGAGGGGAGGGGAGAGAGAGAGAGGGGTGCTCCTTGGGGGGGGAGAAAGGGGGAGTGCTCTGTGGGGTGGAGGGGGGAGAAGAATGGACGTTATGGGGGACAACAAAGGATACTGGTGCCAGAGCTGCCGAGCCTGCCTCACCTCACGCCGGGGAAAGAGTCACACTCACAGGTGAGTTCCTTCCCCCACCCCTACTCTCTCCCCTTCCCTTCCCAGAGACCCCAGCATCCAACCCCCTCCCTCAGACTGTGCTGCATTCGGCTCTCTCTAGGACCCAGCAGCCCTGCTGTTAAGTGCTCCACTGCTTCCCGTCTGTCCGGGCTCCAGGCAGAGCTGTGCCCCCAGGTAGCATGGTGCCCTAGGCGGCTGCCTGTTCTGCCTATGGCTAAGGACGGCCCTGTGAGGGGGGAGGGAGCAGATGGTGCCCCCCAGGAGGGAGCTGCCATTTCCCCCCCTTGGCAGCTTCACTTGATTTGGCCAAGCGTTTCTTTGCCACACCCCTACCTCCAGACTCACAAGATCGGTTTGCCTTTACAATGCAGGAGCAACAATGGACCTTCTGTCGGTTGCCCCAGGGATGTCACAACAGCCCGGCTATTGCCCATCGGCATGTTGTGGATTTGCTAGACCAGTTGAGCCCACAGGAAAGGCCTTTTGTGTTTTCATATGTGTGACGAAGTGGGGGGTTTTCTTGTTTTCTGTGGAGTTTTCAACGGTTTGCATGCGGAGGGGGTGGGACTCAGTTTCCCTGGGTGTTACTGGTTTAACGAGGTGAAGGGAGAGGGAGTTTGTTGGTACAGAGGACCGGAGAGGGAACATGGGACGCCAGCCAATGGCCTCGAGGATGGATACCCCGGCGACCTGGTGACCCAGAGGCCCAGCTGAGGAGACGCAGCCGGTTCTGGCCAGTGGGAGGACAATGGACTGCAGAGTGAGGACCCAGTGACCTAACCAGTCCCCAAAAACGTGACTGTCCCTATAAAAATGGGACATCTGGGTATCCTAAATAAAATTAAAAAATAAAATTGCCTCTGCCATAGGATGTACTGAAATGCAAATTCTTAGTTTAGCATCAAAATGTTTTGGATAATATCTGGAAATGTTCAGGTATTAACGCATCTTTTAAAACAACAAAAAAGGGTCCTTGTTCAATACCTACAAATATAAATAAATAAATGCAATATGTTTCCAGCATGGTTAAGCTGAATTTATTAGGTAAAATTGTTAAAATTGCTCATCCACAGTCTATAAAAACAAAAATATAAAAAGTAAGCCCACTCCCAAATTTGACCATGGGATCCTTTTGGCTACCCCAGGTTATGGGTCAGTCAGTTAAAAAAAAGAGAAAATTACTAGACACCCAAGAATGATAGCTCAGTGGTTTGAGCATTGGCTTGCTAAACCCAGGGTTATGAGTTCAATCCTTCAGAGGACCATTTTGGGCAAAAGTCTGTCTTGGGATTGGTCCTCCTTTGAGCAGCGGGTTGGACTGGATGACCTCCTGAGGTCCCTTCCAACCCTCATATTCTATGAATGAAGCCCTCAGAGATGGGTGTGCTTGTCCCTATCTATAACCAAAAAAAAAAAAAAATGTAGCAAAACCACATAATTAAAAACATCTCTCTGAAATGAGCTAAAAAATGTGACGTGTTTTGTGCAATGAACAATGTGTATGTAAAATCGTAATATCCCACACTCGTATATCCTTCACAATAAGGTCTTACAGAAATCTATTCCTTATTTGCCCATGCTTGTGCTGGGACTTACAAAACATCAAAAGTCTATACCCACTAAAAACTCTGCCTGACCGAGCAGGAGGGGGGAACGCTAAGCCCCCTGCCTTTTGGGCTCAATCCTGCTATGACCGAGGGTATATTCACCTATGCAATTTTCCCCAAACAGACGGGTAGGAGCGAGGACTCTAATCCTCCCCCTTATAGTCTGGCACCTCTACAACTGGGGCTGTATATACTTACACAGTTTGTATATATTTTATTTGTATAGTTTTCCCCGACAGACGGGTAGGAGCGAGGACTCTAATTCTCCCCCTATTGCCCGGCACGTCTACGACCTGGGGTGTGCACACCTGAATGATCGATCACTTTATACGTATGGGATACCTTTCAGCAGTATTTTCAACAATCACAGTGCACAGCGACACTACCTGAGAAGGAGGTTGTCCAGGCCCCTCCACTCTCATGCTCCAGGGCGCACGCTGGGCCCAGGTGGATCAGGAAGGAATCTCTGCCCCGCTCAATGGGAGAGGGTCGCTCCAAGGGGGGCACTTTGTGTGTGCGAGGTGCCCTACTCTGCTCTGAGCTGCTGCTCCAGGGAGGCTAGATGGACCTGTTGGAAAAGCTCAGGGCAGCCTGGGCACCTCTTGACGACTGCTGAGATTCCCCCTGTTCCCAGCTGGTCCCTGAACTGGGCAGCTCCTATGTGGGGCTGGGAGATGATGCGGGGGTGGGGGCTGGGCAGCTGCAGGAGGGGATGTGGTTTGCTCGGTGTTACAGGAACTTGGCTTTGTTCTGACCGTGGTAGATTTCGGCTGGAGATTGCAGAGAAACCATCTGATGGGGAAGAAAAGGGCCGAGCGCATCACGGGCTTCCTGGGGCTGCAGCCCCCGGCGCAGTTCCTCATTCCGCTCGCACTCGGGCCTCAGGCTCGGTGGAGCTCGGCACCAGGATGTTGGTGGCAGAGCTGAGGGGCCCCCACTGCCCCGTCATGGCGTCTGCTCTCACCGTCCTCCTCCTCGGTGAGTATCGGAGACAGCCAGGATGTGTGTCCATGCAGGGGGCGGGGGGAGTATGAGACAGGGTGTGGGATCCAGGTGCTCTGGGATCTGGTCACTAACGAGCCATCTCCTCTCCAGGCTGCTGGCTGGCCGGGCACAGCGGGGCGTGGGGAGGTGAGTATCAGTCTGTGGGGAGGATGGTAACATCAGGGATGGGGGAGGGGATACGTGGGGTGGGGAAAAGAGGAACTGAGCCCTGAACCTTCCCCCCAAACTCAACCCAAGCTCTCCCTGTGAGCTCAGACCTGGCCCCGTTCTTCTGTGCCCCCCGACCACCAATGGAGTAACTAGGAGCCAAATCTGGCTCCCAGGGTCTGAGGAAGCAGACGGGAACCGTCCCCTGGTTCAATGTCCTGCCCCCCACCGGCTGTGAGGATCTGGGGGCAGCACGTGGATTTATTTCAGCTCAGACAAATGCTAACAGGGCCTGTCCGTGGGCTCTAGATCCCCTCAGGGAACCGAAACATTCACGGTCAGTGCAGCCATGGGGGAGAACCCCCCAGATCCACCCCTGCCCCCAGATCCATCCCCAATAGCTTCCTCCCCTGCACTCGCAGCCCCCCCACCCACAGTTCCCAAGACACGTGAAAAGGCCTGGGGAAAGGTGGGTCTTGTGCGATTCCCACCGGTCACAGACTCTATTTACAACCACAGGGCAGGGGGCAGAGCTGCTGGGGGCCCACTGGTCAGGCTCCCTGGCTGGCCTGTGGTTGGGCCGGGGATGGGGGACGGGTGGGGCAGGTGATCTCTGATGCAGCTGGATCTTGAGCTACGTCTGAGTGAACCCCCTGCCCCCAAGCTCCATGGGCAGCAGTGCCAACCCTGGTAGGGGACAGACTCCTAGAGAGGCCGAATGACAGATGGACTGAATTGTGGCGGGAGAAGGCGGGGGCTGTGTCTCCCCTGTTTAACTCCTGTCTCTTGTTGAAAGCAGGACGTGAATTTCTCAAACCCACCATCTGGGTGAGCCCCAGCAGGGTGGTGGCGCTCGGGGGAAGAGTCACCATCCGCTGTGCGGGTCGGTACCCGGGCATGGAGTTCTTTCTGCGTAAAGCTGGACACCTGAACCCGCAGGTGCGGTCGGTGCCTGATGGGACCATGGCTGAATTTCCCATCTGCAGTGTCAGCCGGGAAGATGGAGGGCGCTACACCTGCGACTATCGCTCCATAACGGATCAGAATCGCACATCGCAACTCAGCGACCACGTCGAGATCATTGTAGGAGGTGAGGGAGGGGCCCGGCTCAGCATCCTGGCTCCCAGCCCCACACCCAGCCAGATCCCCATGGGGTCGCTGCACCGATGGGACGCTCAAAGCCAGGCTCTGCCCTGATCCCTGAGTCCAGCAGAGGGGACGCCTGGCCAGGGAGTGGGGACGGAGTCACTGGGGGGTTCCCCAGCCAGGGGGAAGAAGCAGCAACTGGAGATTTGGGGCAGAGAAAGGGGGGACCCATACTGCCAGGGGGAGCTCCAGAGTAGGGGGGCCTTCCCCAGGCAACACATTAGTTAGGGGGTGATGGGCGGAGCTGAAGGTTATAAACCTCAGTGTATAGTAGAGACTTGCACAGTCCCCTAAAAGTCAGTGGTGGTATTTTGCACAGAACCCAGGAGTCCTGGCCCCCATCCTCCCTGCTCTCCAGCTAGACCCCACTCCCTTCCCAGCAGAGAAGCCAGGGAGTGAATGGACCCTGGAGACTGGACTGGCCTGTCACGCGCTAGGGAGCAGAGCTCTGGGCCCCCAGGGGCTGTGGTTGCTCCGTGTCTCATGCTGTTAGCCCAGGGCTCAGAGGAAACTCTGGCCCCTGTGGAAAGGCATCCAGGAGCCCGTCCCCAGGGCCGCCGGGTCTGACCCACCACTGAGGCCGCGTGGTGAGGACGGGCCCCAGGACTGAGTGACGGGGCCTGCGTCTCACGGCCTGTCTGCTTCCCACTGCAGAGCCCAGCTACCCCAAACCCAGCATCTACCTGAGACCCAGCGGGAGGGTCTCCCTGTGGGGAGCCGTGAGCATCTGGTGTCGGGGGCAGCGCCGGGGCGTGCGGTTCGTGCTGAATAAAGAGGGACGCCATTTTGCAGCTATGGATTCAGACGACTTTGAAACTGTGTTTCCCATCCACAACATGAGCCGGGAGCAGAGCGGGAGCTACAGCTGCTCCTATCACAGCAGATCTAAGCCGTTCAATGTGTCGTACCCCAGTGATCCTGTGGAGCTGGTGGTGGGAGGTGAGGGGCCCAGCTCTGCGTCCCTGTTCCCAGCCCCACCCCCGCCCCCAGCCAGACACTCATGGGGGCTCGGTGCCAATGGGACGCTCAGAGCCAGGCTCTGCCCTGAGCCCTGACCCCGCAGAGGGGACGCCTGGCTGGGGAGTGGGGATGGAGTCATTGGGGGGCTCCCCAGTGGTGGGGAGCAGCAGCCACTGGAGATTCAGGGCAGACGGAGGGGGCTCTCTCCCCAGGGGGAGCTGCAGAGAAGGGGGCTTTTCCCAGGGGGATACTCCGCCAGCTTGCTCCCATTCTTGGGATCCATAGAGGAGTTGGGGTTTGGGGGCAGGCAATTCCTGTGGAAACAGGTTGTTGTGCTCAGGGGTGGGTGGGGCTCAGACATCAGAGGGAGGGGCAGTCCCGGACCCCCAGCTTCTCCAATGCCTCCTGCACTGCAGGTCACTGCCTGGAATTTGCTGGAGGATCCCAGGGAAGGGACAGGATCTGGGGGGCTGGGCTGTGAAATTGGGCCCAGCTGGGTGCCAGTGTCCTTGGGCAATAACCCACACTCTTGGGCCACATGACACCCCCCTGGCCTCAGAGCTGCAGCACCTGGGAGACCACAGACTGGGCCAGACCTGCCGGACAATGGATTGGGGGCTCCGGTCCCAGGGCAGCGCCAGCTGCTGATCTCCAAGTGACTCTTCCCTTCCCCACACAGCAGCCTCCCCGGATTTCAACAAAACCAACGTCGCCCGCCTGGGGCTGAGCGCCGTGGTTGTGCTCGTCCTGGGGCTGATCCTGGCTGAGGCCTATTACAGCCGCCCAAGGGGAGCACCCTAGGTGAGGTGATCCCCCCCCTTCTGTGCCCCTTGCTCCCCCCAGGGGCTGGGCCCAGGGTGACACGGACCCCTCTAACCCGCCATCTCTCTGCACTCCCAGGAGCCTGGATCCGGCTGTGCAGGGAAGAGAATCTCCCTGGGGGACAAGCCGCTTTCCTGTGGAGTGCTGAGACGCCGGCACAAACCCCCTGCCACCAAACACCCCTGCCTTGGAGAATCCCCCCCAACAGCTCCCAACCTGACAGCGGCACCCCAGGATTGAACCCCCGATGCCATGTGTGACGTTGCACTTCATATGTTTATGGAAATACATTATATTTACACTCATAAGCATAACTGGAATATGCTTTATGCCAAAGGTCTCTTGTAAGGTATCATTAAAAAGCTTATAATCTACTGAGTGTGATCATCCTATTTGTATGAATGTATCGTTCTTCTATCTAAATCTAGAAATATAAAACTAACTCTGAGGTCCTATTGTAATTATGCAAAGTGTGGGCTATTAATGGTGGTTTAGAATTTGATGGCACCCATTGACTAGGATAATTGGCCGTAGATGGTTTATTTACTTGCAAGCCTTCTTGTGGACTTGGAGGCCAGCCTGTGGTTAATGAAGAATGAGGTCGTACAGTGACATGTGACCATGTCACCTGATACTGGAATCCATCTTAAACCTACAAAGAGTCCTGTGGCACCTTATAGACTAACAGACATATTGGAGCATAAGCTTTCGTGGGTGAATACTCACTTGGTCAGATGAATGACGAAGTGGGTATTCACCCATGAAAGCTTATGCTCCAATACGTCTGTTAGTCTATAAGGTGCCACAGGACTCTTTGTCTCTTTTTACAGATCCAGACTAACACGGCTACCACTCTGATCTTAAACATGTTGCTTTACCATTTAGAGGGAGGGGTGGGAACCCAGAGAGACAAAGGATTCCAGCCTTGGGGTGGAACAGAACAAAGGGGGCTGCCAGTCATGAGGAATCCCCTAGTTACTACCTGAGCTGGAAGTAACAAGGGCTGTATCAGAGGAAAGGATTGGGCCCAGACTAGGAAGGAGTCTAGTCTGTGAAAGAAGCTTATTGGAACATCTCTAAGGGTGAGATTTACCTGTATTCCGTTTCTTTAATTTATTAGGCTTAGACTTGCGTGTTTTGTTTTGTTTTGCTTGGTAACTTACTTTGTTCTGTCTGTTATTACTTGTGACCACTTAAATCCTACTTTTTATACTTAATAAAATCACTTTTGTTTATTAATTAACCCAGAGTAAGTGATTAATACCTGGGGGAGCAAACAGCTGTGCAAATCTCTCTATCAGTGTTATAGAGGGCAGACAATTTATGAGTTTACCCTGTATAAGCTTTATACAGAGGAAAATGGGTTTATTTGGGGTTTGGATCCCATTGGGAGCTGGGTGTCTGGGTGCTGGAGAGAGGAAACCTGCAGAGCAGGTTTTGGTTAAAGTCTGCAGCTTTGGGGGTGTGGACCAGACCTGGGTCTGTGTTGCAGCAGGCTAGCATCTCTGGCTCAACAAGGCAGGGTTCTGAAGTCTCAAGCTGACAGTGGAAAACGGGCTCAGAGGTAATTCCAGCACATCAGGTGACAGTCCCAAGGGGGTCTTTGGGACCGAACCCATCACAATCGGACTTTAACAACAGCCGCGGTGACTCCAGCTCCAGCCCAGCTCCACTGGTTCCTCTGCCCCCCCCAGGACAGTAACTAGCATCTCTGGGGCCAGCAGGGAGACACCCAAACCCGGGGGATTTTCCGGCTAGAGACTCGCTCCAGCTAACGGGGCCGGGGCTGGAACAAACCCCTCGTTTCACATGGTGCCTGCCACGGCTCCCCTGGTTCCTGCTCTGCTGTGTCTGTAACAGCCAGTCCCAGGGGTCAATGGGGTGGTTGCAATGCGGCTGAGCAGGCTGCGGGCTCTGGACCCCACCCCTGGCCTGTGTTTAACCCTGTTTAATGTGGGGCAGGGGCTGGGGAGTGTTCGCACCTTGGGCCCTTTATTGCGTCTCCATGATCAGAACAAGGTGCACTGGGTGCCCCCATGGTGGGCATTTGAGGGGAGTGAGTGGGGAGAGGCGATGGTGCTCCCCAGGAGGGAGCTGCGATTTCTACACCTTAGCAGGTTTCTCTCTCACTTCCCCACTCCTACTCCTGCCCCCTCAGTCCTGGGTGACCCACTTTCTTTCCCCTCAGTCTCCTGCCCACTGAGGGATAGCTCAGTGGTTTGAGCATTGGCCTGCTAAACCCAGGGTTGTGAGTTCAATCCTTGAGGGGGCCACTTAGGGATCTGGGGCAAAAATCAGTACTTGGTCCTGCTAGTGAAGGCAGGGGGCTGGACTCGATGACCTTTCAAGGTCCCTTCCAGTTCTAGGAGATAGGATATCTCCACTAATTTATTTTTTATTTATTCCCCTCTGCCCCACACTCCCTGCCCCATAATGGCCCCCCATACCTCCCCTTCCCCTCCCCCTTCCCTCTAGATGCTTCTGCCCCACCCACATTTCCAGACCCCCCAATACCCTTTCCTTACCCCCTTCTCTGCTCCCCACACTTTGCCATGTAGCCCCCCCATCCTCTGTGGGTCTGAGCTGGGAGTGGGGGGCAGAATTATTTCCAGCCAAAACCCCCATGGAGCTGGGAGGCAGGAGGGAGAGGGGACAGGGGTGCCCCCATGCCCACGGGGCAAGTTAAGCCTGGAACACACATGGGGGGACCCCAAATCCCCCCTCCTCTGTCACTGTCCTGCCCCAGCCTCCTCAGTCTCAGCCCCCTTCCCCTCCTCCCACATTCTTCTTCCCTCCCTCCCCCTGCCTCACACACTGTCTGGCCTATAATGGCCCCCACACCCCAACATCCCCTCAATCTCCCCCCTGACGCGGACAGGTATGGCAAGAGATGGGGTCTTTGGGGTGTTATGCTTATAAGAAGCACACGGGATCTTTTTCAAGGGAAAAGGCAATACGCCGCATTTATTGAAGATACAACAATTAGCATACGCATTCAGTTACACCCCACACACAGACACTGTCCTGCCAGTTGATCTTATAGTTACCAGTCCAGAGTCCGGATCAATCTAGTGGCCAGCTAGGTTGATCACAGGTAGGGAGGAGCCGGGTTCTGTTGGTCGCGACACGATGCTTCGGGGAAGTCTTGGCAGGACGAACCCAAAGTTTCATGGCAAGGCACCCTGTTTATACAGTGATTCTCCTTCATTGGGACCAATGTGTTTTGCACCATCATGCTGTAATCAATTGTTGTTTGACGAGTGCTTGTTTTCTTAAATTGTCCTTCTCATCCTTTATCTTGTTCTTTCATCAAATTCCTCAGGGAGTTACCCCAGGCTGGTTTCGATCACAGCTATCTTGTCCCCATAGATAGGTGCCTGTCTCATCTTTAGAGTCCTCAATCTGCCCTCTTCTGACATTTCAATAGGGGTCTGTTGCAGCCTCCTTGCACCCTTGTGTCTTGTCTCCGGTTCCTCCCTCGTACATCTGGTTCAGTGATGGCCTTCACACTTATCTCTTAACACACACATTCCTCATTCACACACAAAACAGAATTAATTTATACAGAACATTTTGAACAGGAACATCAAGTTGCAATGTAAAAGAAAAACAATCATGGCATTCTTTTACTTATTTTAAAATGCTAAACCTACAACAAATTGGTGACCCTCAAAGGTCTGTTACTGCCTTGAAATCAGTCCAGACACAGATTCTGGCTGATGTATCTCTACCCATTGGCCCATTAGGCCATTTCTTTCTGCTATTCAAAAAGGGTGACTGGCAGGATATGATCAAATCATACACCAATACATTTAATACATGCTACCTTATTATTCTTTATCCTTCATTTTAAACTATATGAAATACAAACATAAAATCCTACTACTACATGTCCCCTTTTTGACCCCTCAAGAACAATTCTTGAGTGGGTCATATTTTATATAATTGTTTCATAGCAATATACTGAGAGACAATTTGAGCTTGTAATTTGTAATATAACAAACATTCTTTTTGCCCAACAGCACGTACAACAAATTCCTAACAAGCAAACATAGGACAATATTAACACAACTAGTAATGCGTGAAACATAATAGACAATATGCCCTTAGAGGTCAGGGACCAGCCTATAAAAACATCGTACCAATGATAGGCTGTCAGTTCTTTTTCAGATTTAGCAATTTTTGGCATGTCTCCATTGGCGTGTAGTATGTGAACGACACGCTTCCGTATATCCCCCTGTTTCTGTTGTAAAAACGGAGTCACCTTTTCTAGTTCATCCCATACACATGTTCCCAATGATGTGTCCTTGCTGCATGGTTCTGTGGTGACAGGTAGGGACAAGCACCCCCCATTTCTGAGGGCTCCACTCCGTACACCCTCAGGTGTCCAATAATTTCTTCTTTTTCCCAGCCCACTGACCCATAACCTGGGGAAGCCAAAAGGAACTCGGGGTTAATTTTGGGAGCGGGCTCACTTTCCATATTTCTGTCTCCACAGACTGTTGGTGATCAATTTTAACAATAATTTCACCTAATAACAAATCAGGCTTAACCATGCTGGAAACACATTGCCTCCATTCATTTTTGTATGTGTCAAACAAGGACCTCTTCCACTGTTTTAAAAGATGTGTTAATACCTGAACATTCCCAGATATTACCCAAAACAGTTCGTGTTCAAGTGATGCTAAACTAAGAATTTGCATTTCAGTACATCTGTAGCGGGGTGGACACCCGCTCTTGCCTGGAAGGGCTTGAAAGCAGCCCTGGAGAGGGCTGCAACTCTAAAAGCTGGGCTGATTGGGGAAGTGGCCGCAGCTGGGCCACACCCCAATCAGGCCTCAGCTGGCCCTATATAAGAGGCTGGGAGCCAGGAGCTAACAGATTCTCTCTAGCTTCTGAGAGGGAGGGACCTGGCTGCAGGGACCTGAGCAGAGTATCTGGAGTGGAGCAGGGCTGGGGAAAGGCCAAGGGAGCCGGGGAGCTCCGGCCTAGGAAAGCCCCAGGCTGCAGGCCTGGTAAGGCCTATTAGGTACTGGGTTGCAGGGGCAGCCCATGGGTAGGCAGAGGCAGCAGTTCCAAACCCCTTTGCCTGTGATGAGTGGCTGGTACTGCAGTCTGCCCCAGGGAACGGGGGCTAGATGGAGACTGGGCAGTAGCCAAGACTGAGGCGAAGTGGGGATAGTGGGTGGGGGTTCCCCTGGGAGGGGGAGACCCAGAACTGTGGGGGTTACTGCCAAGGGGCAGCACCCCAGATAACAGGGCACCGGGTCTGGGAGGGACATGGGGGGGCAAGCACCAGCCGGACACCAGCCTGCAGAGGGCGCTCCAAGGCTGGAAACAAGCTAATTCCCGAGACGACCAGCAGGAGGTGCCACAGCGGTGAGTCCCGCACTGTTACAACATCCTATGGCCAAGGCAGTTTTATTCCCTACTTCTGTTTGTTGTTTATACAGCAGCCAGGAGGTGGTATTTAGCCACCGCCACATATTCCATGTTGCTTTTTGGTTTCCCAGCCCTATTTGTACCAAATCCACAGTAGTACCTGCCTGCTTGTGAATGAGACTATCTTGCACTTGTGACAAGAAACTTAACTTATTCTTAATTACCTCCAGGTCTACAGTGTTCATAATTCCTGCTCCAAGTCCAACTCCTCCTAATATGGTGTCTACTGCATCTCATTTTGCTCGGCCATTGGAGTGTTGATGTGTTTTTGTCCAGGACGTTGTAATAGGAAGGGAGTAGGATGAACATTTGCGTTCCAATTTAGACACATTTAACTGAGTCCAATCCATACCAATTTTCATTTTTACTAACAGTGGATTTAACAAGACTTTTTCTCGATCACTTTGAGTCACAAACAACTTTGGTTTCTTTATCTTAATTGGGGTACCAGGAACTATAGATTCAATTTACTACAGGGTATTGGACAGTACCCCACAATAACTGTTACTATTGTTCCTGTCTTAACAGGCTCATCCCACTGATATAGTAATCGTGGGTAGCTGGAACTCCAGGTGATATCCCCATAGGGACCCTCTATTTTAACCCCTATTTCCCAGTGGTTTGGTATTCCTGTGGTGTTTATAAGGTGAACTTTAAGTCCCACTTCCCTTCCCAGGTATACACATTGGTATTTCCTAAGGGTTTTAAGATTTGGCTAGTGTTTTTATCATACCATTCCATAAGGATCACCGAATCACGGGTAGGAATCCATGATTGGTTGGCGGGGAGTGAATTATTCCTTAAATATTGGCTTATAAGGAGGGCTGCATCTTCTCCCATGATTGCGCTAATTATCTGGACACTAAAAGTTCCCGGAAGCAGGTAAAGCCAAACTTTACACTGGAGTCTCATTTTCTGTGGATTAAAATTGTGGTGGTTAAGCAGCGCCTCGAGCTCAGGTTCTGGGATGTCCTTTTCTGCAAAGAATCCAAACATCGTTATTTATGTAAACAATGTAATTTGTGAAACATGGACCCATTTCAGTTTTCCATCTTTTTCAATGCAATATACCAATGGGCTAAGGCGCTGCGCTATGGAGTAAGGGCCTATCCATTTTGATTCCAGTGAGTGACCCTTTTCCCCATTTTAAGGTACATGAATTGGTCCCCTGTTTCCCGCAGGGCTGCCGTTGCGGGCCTTTGTTTCTGAATTTTGTTGTTCATGTGTTCGATGGCCTGATTAACCCTATACTGGAGGGTGGTTTTATCTTCTTGTAACTGCTTAAGACATTGAAAATAATCATGCTGGGTTATATTAGAGCTCTCTTCTTGACCCTGTACCAGGTAACTCGGATCAATCATTAGGCGCATTGGATGTCCAAACAAAATTTGGAAGAGTTGAATTTTTGTCCTTAGTTTATTACTGCTGTGGATGTCAGCCAAAATCAGAGGCAGTTTATCTTTCCCTGTGTGATTTACTACCTTCCAGAACGCTTCCTTAATAGTGCGATTCATGTGCTCTACTTGGCCTGAGGACTGAGGCCGGTCTGGTATATGGAGCATTTGTTTAATTCCCAAGGCTTGTATCATTGTGGTAAAAATTTCTCCTATAAAGGCTCCACCATTGTCAGAATCTATTATTTTGGGGGTGCCATATCTACACACTACCTCATTAAAGAACTTTTTGGCCACTACCCTGGTGCTATTATCTTTAGTAGGAAATGCCTCCACCCATCTGGAAAAGGAATCGATTATCACCAATAAATACTGGAATCCTTCCTTACTCCTTGGCCGTTTATCAATAAAATCAATTGGAACCCTGTGCCACGGCCCAAGCCTTCGTTGGTGCACCCAGTGCGGAGGACGAGACTTGTCCTGAGTGCACCACACACAGTTTCATACCCATGTTTTAACATCATCTTCCATACACTCCCATTCTGCTACTTGCTTTAGCCTTCTTAAAGTCCCTTCCACTCCTTCATGCATAAACTGATGGCCTACAATAAATAACTCTTGTCTTTCTATTTTGCCTGGGACTCGGTTCGTGTGGTCTGTAGCGCCATCTGTTGGCTCAGCTGTGTCAGCACAGACGTTCCTTTTCTGACTTCTGGTTACAACTGCTATGTCGTGCTGTCGGGCTATTGTATCTACCCAATTATTCCAGGTGCCCTCCATGCCCGTTCCTTTACTGTGGGTCTTTACAGGTCGCACCTTTAACAGTTTAGGGTTCTTTGTTACCCACTGGTAAATCCATTTCCATTTCTCTGAATATGCAATATCCTTTCCATCCGCTGCTTTCCACCCATTCCTATACCAATTGTGTATCCAAAACTGTATTCTCTTCACACAAAAATCACTGTCAGCATAAATATACACGGGCTGTGGGGAATTTTCATATTGCCTTAAAACCTGTTACATTGCGTGGAGCTTGGCATGCTGAGCTGATCCATGATCTAAAGGTCCCTGAATTACTTCCTCTTCTAAGTCAATGGCTAAGTATTTTACACATCTTTTCCCTTTTACTACCATTGCACTCCCATCAGTAAACCGGACGTGCTTTTCTTGGCCCACGGTTTCTAATTCTTCCAGTGGGCGTGCCTTTACCAAGGCAATTCTTTGCTCCAGAGTGACCTCTGGACATTCATGTACTTCCCTTTCTCAATCAGGGCATGTGTTAGTTGGACACTGTTTCTGTGGTCACCCCTATTAACTAAAATAAGCATCCATTGGGCCGTTCGGGTGTTTGAGACTTTACCTCCCATTAATTTCCCTGATAAAATGTACTTGAGAGGAGTGTGGGTGCTTTGGGTAGCAATAGGGTCCGTTCCTGTGAGCGGCTCAAAAGATTGTACTGCCCAGACGGCTGCTAGACACGTTCACAGGGGTCAAAATGAATTTCTGCTCCTTGTAATTTCCTAGATTCATATGCTACCGGCACTCGCTTTCCCTCTTCATTGTTTTGTAATAGTGTGGCAGCCAAGGCCATGTTATTAGCCACCAAAAGGCTGATTCATCAGGGAAACGCAGGGCTGGGCCTGTGAGAGCCTTGTGCTTTAGCCGAGTTAAAGCAGGGTCCTGCTTTTCTCCCCATTCCCATTTTGTCTTTTTCTTTAGCAGTTTCCACAAGGGGTGAGTTATTTCAGCATATTTATAAATGTGTGGTCTAAGAAAATTGAATCCCCCTAGCACTACTCTTAAGGAGTGGGCGTCGGTAGGGGCCGGCATTTCTACCAGTGCCCTCACCTTTCTCTGATCTACCTGTCTCCCTTCTTGTCCAACGACTGCGCCCAGGTGTGCAACCTGAGGCAGCACCAGCTGAGCCTTGTCTAAGGCTACTTTGAACCCCGTTTCCCAAATTCGTGCCAACACTTTTTTCATTTGCGCCTCAGTTTCCCCAAATATCAAAATGTCATCTACATATGAACACACAAAAGGCCTTTCCTGTGGGCTCAACTGGTCTAGCAAATCCACAACATGCCGATGGGCAATAGCCGGGCTGTTGTGATATCCTGGGGGCAACCGACAAAAGGTCCGTTATTGCTCCTGTATGGTAAAGGCAAATGGATCTTGTGAGTCCGGATGTAGGGCGGTGGCAAAGACACACTTGGCCAGATCAACAACTGAGAAATATTTGGATGTGGCCTGCACTGTTTGTATGACCTGTGTCATATCAGCCACAATAGGAGCCATAGGGATGATGCCCTTATGGATTCTTCTATAATCAATGGTTAAACACCAGGATTGGCCATCTGCCTTTAGCACTGGCCACACAGGGGAGTTAAAGGGTAAATTTGTTTTTTGAATGACCCCTTGTTGTTCTAAGTCCTGGATGGTTTGCACCAATTGGGGCTCTGCCTCTCTCGGGTAGGAGTATTGTTTTTTAGGAGCACAAATTCCCCAACAATCTTAACACAAGCATTAATTTTACCGCAATCTGTTTTCTTTACGTCCATATTTGTTGAGCTGTAAGTGAGGCTACTGGTATCTCTCCCCCTTTTGTTAATATAACATCCTGCCCAATTTTTTCCTGAATGGGGAGGAGGAATTTCTAACTTCCAGAGAGTACGTCTGGGCATATTGATTACCACATTGTTTTTGAACAACCAGTCAGATCCCAGAAGAATTTCATCAACCATATCGGGAGTCTGGATCAAATCCCCTAATGTCTCAAACGCTTGCACTGAAAAGGGGACTTGGATCCATTCCCACCCAAGACTAGATTTCCCTTGAAAGGATTTCAAAACGACCTGTTTTAGTCTCTTTCCTGCTTTTGGGGTTGTTCTGATTAAGGATACAGCGGCTCCTGTATCTATTAAAGCTGGTGTATGGGTATATCCACCCTGCTGAACGTACACACATGGTTTTCCCCTGGGATCTCAGGAGACCTTGCCTATGAACCTCCACCTCTGTGCCCCTCCTGGTGGTGGGGCTTCCTCGTTCAGCGGGCCTCTCTATTCTTGCCCCGGAAAAGGGAGTGGGTTTGGGAAGCATTGCAGCGAGGAAGAAGGGGGTGGTGCACTCGGAGTTATGCTAGCCACCTCTTTTGGTGGGGTTTGCAACCTCATGGCTTCCCTGATTAGTTCTGGTGTGGGGGCCCCATTCCACTCTTCTCGGTTTGCCCCGCGGGGCATTAGTGTTCGCCAGGGTATTCGGCCAACCTCATTTTCCGTGTGCCCACCTCCCTCCTTTGATTGCTGGGAGGAGGCTGTCTGATATTGCCGGGGGTCTGGGTATAACCGATCTCCTTGTCGTCCACGGTTTCTCTGTCCATGGGAGCGGCCTCTCGTATATGCTGCTCGGGATCCCGGGATTCCCTTTGTGCCACTCCCATTGGTGTATGTAACGGCTTGTTCTAACGCAGCTACATTGGCAGCTCTTTCTTTTTTTATAGTGGGCTGGGGTCCAGAATGGGTGGTTATCTGTTGGACCAAACCCTTAGTTCCCCTAGGGTAGCTGGGTGACCCTCTTGCCAAATTCCAAGTCTCCCGGAGTAGTAGGGGGTTAAAGAAGCAGCACAGTCACTTAAGGACTGTATGCTGAATGCCATTGTATCCAGCACGGTGGCGTTGCCCACCGGTGTTAAGCCGGCCATTATCTGCATCAGACCCCATTGGGTTAAATCATTCTTGGGGTCCTCATTGGGCTCTTGGGTTCCGGCTACGGCTTGTGCTATGAAATTGCGCCTGCCTATTTGCTCCCCAAAAAGTCCCATTAAAGTCAATATGCTGCTGTTCTCGTCAACTCTAATCCTGTCTAGGACCCCCCGAATCTCTGAAACCACGCAGACGCCCACCAAGGCATCAGACTTCAGTGGCGTTCAGCTCGTCCCTTATTGTGAGCAAAACCGCATCAGAGCACCACCTGGAGAAATTGTCCTTTTTTAGGGGTCCCAAATGATCGGCCATGGCTTTTAAGTCAGCGGCTGATACAGGGACAGTGGGGACAGTTGTATTTCCACCTCCCTCTGCAGGTATTCTGACTGTAGTTCATCGTAGGGCTGCAATAGGGTTTTGTTCAATAGGTTCCAATCCCTGGGGCTCATCCCATATATCTCCATTCCAAGCTTCGCTAGGGTCCCGTTCTCCTTCCCATTCGGGGATCTCGCCGTATTGGGCTTGGTCCCATTCTCCTGCCATCACGGCCGCTACTTGGAGGGTGGCAAACCCCAATTTTGTTTTGAGACGTTTCATAATAGATTCACAGTGGTTGTGATTGGCAGGGGCTCTACCTTGTTCTAACCTTAGCTTCATCATTCCCTGTAAAACCTGATTCTCTTTCGTATTTTGTCATTTTCCTCTATCTGTTCAGCGAATCAGTATTTTCCATTTATCACTTTCTCGTTCAGATATACCAAGCTTCTCATGAAATGCGGTGTTTTCCTCTTGGCAGCTAGCCAAGCGGAGGAATGCCTCATTGCATGCTTCCCACAATAGCCAAATTAAAGCCAAGTCCCTTTTTATTGGGGTCGAAGGCCAGTAGACCAACAGATGTTTTGCCAATCTATCTTCCAAATCAGCTGTAGTATGGACATCGGCTAATGCTTGTTCAGTCCGTGGGCTGGGCCCACACTTTTGCAAAATTGTCTAGAAAGGAGTCATTTCCTGTAGGAATGGCAATTTTTTCTGCTCTTCATGAGCTTTGTCCTTAGGGGACTCTTTTCGCCTGAACATATTTTCTTTATGAATCTCTTTTATCTGTATAACTTTTCCGTGCCCACGCTCATGCTGGGACTTAAAAGAAAAACAAAAAGTCTATACCCACTAAAAACTCTGCCTGACAGAGCAGGAGCGGGGAATGCTAAGCCCCCTACCTCTTGGGCTCAATCTGCTATGACCGAGAGTATATTCAGCTATGCAATTTCCCCCCGACAGACGGGTAGCAGCAAGGATTCTAATCCTCCCCCTTATGGCCCGGCCCCTCTACGACCGGGGGTGTATATAGCTAGACAGTCTGTATATATTTTATTTGTATAGTTTTCCCCGACAGATGGGTCAGAGCGAGGACTCTAATTCTCCTCCTATTGCCCGGCACGTCTACGACCGGGGGTGTCCACACCTGAATGATCGATCACTTTATACTGTGATAAACTCAGGACAGACAGCTGCAAGGGGGGGGGGGGGAGAAATCCATCTCAGAGGGTTGAAAGGCCCTCCTCCCTATCAACTGGGGGGGGGGGGTAACTACAGGTCAATCAGGTTCAGCTGAGAAGGGGTTACCAGAGTATCAATTAGAATCAGCTGAGAGGGAGCTACCTGAAGTCAATTAGGACCAGCTGATTCCAACTAAGGGCTGCCCAAGACCTTTTAAAATCCTCCGTGGGGGAGGGGAAGGGAGAAGGGAAAGAGAAGATTGAGAAGGAGTCCTGCTGCCAGTAGGTTAGGAGCAGCAAGACAGTGAAAGACTGCATTCCCTCCCATAAGTGAGAAAAGCAAGCTGAAAAGACTGGTGGAGAGAAGGAATGGACTTCCCCTGTGCCACCAAGAGGGACTATTTTACCCAAGCCTGTCTCGCCAGGGCTAAAAGCAGTGGAGGCTGGGGAGAGCAAGAAGGTGCCTTGCCACAATCACAGTGCACAGCGACACTACCTGAGAAGGAGATTGTCCAGGCCAGTCCACTCTCATGCTCCAGGGTGGATGCTGGGCCCAGCTGGGTCAGGAAGGAATCAATGCCCCACTCCATGGGAGAGGGTCGCTCTGTGGGTGGCACTGTGTGTGTGTGTGTGGGGGGGGGGATGCCCTCCTCTGCTCTGAGCTGCTGCTCCGAGCTGCTGCTCCAGGGAGGCTAGATGGACCTGTTGGAAAAGGTCAGGGCAGCCTGGGCACCTCTTGATGGCTCCTGAGATTCCCCCTTTCCCAGCTGGTCCTGAGACTGGGCAGCTCCCATGTGGGGCTGGGAGGTGATGGAGGTTTGGGGGACCAGGCAGCTGCATGAGGGGATGTGGTTTGCTGGGCGTTGCAGGGAGCTGGCTTTGCTCTGACCGCAGTAGATTTGGGCTGGAGATTGCAGAGAAACCATCTGATGGGAAGAAAGGGGCCGAGCGCATCACGGGTTTCCTGGGGCTGCAGCCCCCAATGCAATTCCTCATTCTGCTCGCACTCAGGCCTCAGGCTGGGTGGAGCTGGGCACTGGGGTGTTGGTGGCAGCACTTAGGGACCCCCACTGCCCCATCATGGCATCTGCTCTCACCATCCTCCTTCTTGGTGAGTATCAAAGACAGCCAGGGCATGTGCCCACAGGGGCGTGGATCTGAGACCAGGGTGTGTGCCCATGGGGAGCGGGGATCTGAGACCAGGGTATGGGATCCAGTTGCTCTGGGAGCTGGTCACTAATGAGCTGTCTCCTCTCCAGGCTGCTGGCTGGCTGGGCACAGCGGAGTGTGGGGAGGTGAGTATCAGTCTGTGGGGAGGACGGTAACATCAAGGATGGGGAGGGGATGCGTTGGGTGGGAAAAGAGGAACTGAGCCCTGAACCATCCCCCAAACTCAACCCAAACTTCCCCTGTGAGCTCAGACCCATCCCTGTTTTTCTGTGCCCCCCCCCCCTGCCCCCATGGAGTAACTAGGAGCTGAATGTGGCTCCGGGGGTCTGACGAAGCAGACAGAAACTGTCACCTGGTTCAATGTCCTGCCCTTCCCCCCGCCCCCCGGGCCAGACTGTGAGGATCGGGAGAGGGGTGGCACGTGGATTTCTTTCAGCTCATACAGATGCTAACAGGGCCCATCCATGGACTCTAGATCCCCTCGGGGTAACTGAAACTGTTCGCAGTCAGTGCAG
This sequence comes from Emys orbicularis, assembly GCF_028017835.1. NCBI lineage: Eukaryota > Metazoa > Chordata > Testudines > Emydidae > Emys > Emys orbicularis. Next base: position 20,565,981 of record NC_088703.1, read on the forward strand.
CCATGGGGAGAAGCCACCAGATCCACCCCTGCCCCCAGATCCGCCCCCAACAGCTCCCTCCCCTGCACTCACAGCCCCACATTCCCAAGGCCTGGGGAAAGGTGGGTCTTGTGCGACCCGCGCCCATCACAGACTCTATTTCCAACCCCAGGGTGGGGGGCCCACTGGTCAGGCTCCCTGGCTGGCCTCAGGAGGGGCTGGGAGGGGGGCAGGTGATCTCTGATGCAGCTGGGTCCTGAGCTACGTCTGGGTGAACCCCCTGCCCCCGAACCCCATGGGCAGCAGTGCCAACCCTGGTAGGGGACAGACTCCTAGAGAGGCTCAATGATGGATGGACTGAATTAGGGTGGGGGGAGGCGGGGGCTGTGTCTCCCTTGTTTAACTCCTGTCTCTTGTTGAAAGCAGGGCGTGAATTTCTCAAACCCACCATCTGGGTGAGCCCCAGCAGGGTGGTGGCGCTCGGGGGAAACATCACGATCTGCTGTGAGGGTTCGGACCCGGGCATGGAGTTCTTTCTGCGTAAAGCTGGAGACCCGAATCCACAGGTGCGGTCAGTGCGTAATGGGACCGTGGCTGAATTTCCCATCGCCAATGTCAGCCGGGAAGATGGAGGGAACTACACCTGTGACTATCACTCCATAGCAGAACAGAATCGCACATCGCATCCCAGCGACCCCATCAAGATCATTGTAGGAGGTGAGGGAGGGGCCTGGCTCAGCGTCCCGGCTCCCAGCTCCACACCTAGCCAGATCCTCAGGGGGTCTCTGCACCAATGGGACACTCAGAGCCAGGCTCTGCCCTGAGTCCTGGGCCCAGCAGAGGGGACGCCTGGCTGGGGAGCGGGGACAGAGTCACTGGGGGGTTCCCCAGCCAGGGGGGAGAAGCAGCCACTGGAGATTTGGGTCAGAGGAAGGGGGGATCCCTGTCCCCAGGGGAGATGCAGAGCGGGGGTGCCTTTCCCAGGCAACACATCAGTTATGGGCAGAGCTGAAGGTTATAAACCTGTATAGTAGAGACTTGCACAGTCCCCTACAAGTCAGGGGTGGTGCTGTGCACAGAACCCTGGAGTCCTGGCCCCCATCCTCCCTGCTCTCCCCACTAGACCCCACTCCCCTCCTAGAGCCAGGGAGAGAACCCAGGAGTCCTGGCTCCCAGCCCTCCCAGCAGAGAAGCCAGGGAGTGACTGGATCTTGGACTGGCCTGTCACTCACTAGGGAGCAGAGCTCTGGGCCCCCAGGGGCTGGGGTTGCTCCATGTCTCATGCTGTTAGCCCAGCCCTCAGAGGAAACTCTGGGCCCCTGTGGAAAGGCATCTCACGGCTTGTCTGCTTCCCACTGCAGAGCCCATCTACCCCAAACCCAACATCTACCTGAGCCGAAGCAGGGGGGTCTTCTTGAGGGGAACTGTGGCGATCTGGTGTGAGGGGCAGCGCCGGGGCATGCGGTTCGTGCTGAATAAAGAGCGACGCTATTTTGTACCTATCGATGCAACTGGGTTTATGGTTGTGTTTTCCCTGAGCAACGTGAGCCGGGAGGAAGCGGGGAGCTACAGCTGCTACTATCACAGCATAGTGGATCCGTTCAACATGTCATACCCCAGCGACCCCATGGAGCTGGTGGAGAGAGGTGAGGGTCCCAGCTCGGCGTCCCCATTCCCAGCCCCACCCCCAGCCAGACCCGCACGGGGTCTCAGTGCCAATGGGATGCTCAGAGCCAGACTCTGCCCTGAGCCCTGACCCCGCAGTGTGGACACCCGGCCGTGGAGCGGGAATGGAGTCACTGGGGTGTTTCCCAGTCAAGGGGGACCAGGAGCCACTGGAGGTTTGGGGCAGAGGGAGGGAGGATTCCTGCCTCCAGTGGCAGCTGCAGAGAAGGGGACTTTTCCAAGGGGGATGCTCCCACGGGTTGCTCCCGTTCTTGGGACCCATAGAGGAGTTGGGGCCTGGGGGGGGGCAATAGCTGTGGAAACAGGTCATAGTCCCCAGGTGTGTGTGTGGGGCCCAGACATCAGGGGGAAGGTCAGCCCCAGAACCCCAGCTCCCCGATGCCTCCTGCTCTGCTGGTCGCTGCCTGGAATTTGCTGGGGGATGCCAGGGAAGGGGCAGGATCTGGGGGCCTGGGCTCTGAAATTGGGCCCAGCTTGGTGCCAGAGTCCTGGGGCAATAACCCCCCCCTTTTTGAGCCACATGACATCGCCCTGGGAATAGGAGTGAGCATTTCCCAGAATTCCCTTGGTTCTTGCTTCCCCTCCCCACACTGGTGTCAGGGGACCTCCTGACCCTCCCCAGTAGATGTTCTGCTGCCTCTGGCTGCACTCTGGTCCCCAGGGCCCTGGGCACCACTCGAGTGTGGGGGACAGCGGTTAACATACCAGCCTCCCCCAGCGCGCATTGCCTGGCTGTTTGTCAGCAGCCGAGATACCCCGGGGATGGGCTCACTGCACGGCAGACAGGCTGCGGCAGAGGCACCTGTGGGGGTGGACAGCGGGGTCCTATGGGGACAGGGAGCTGGGGTGGTTCCCTGTTCTGGGGGGCTCAAACCCTGCGGCTCTGATTGTCCCCATCCCCTGGCCCTGTCTTGAGGTGCCAGGTGTCTCAGCGGGGAAGTTCGTTCACCTGGGAGCCCTCTTCACCAGGGAACCTGAGGCTCAGCCACGCAGGGCAGCAGGACGCAGCCTCCCCTGAGGAGTCCGGCCCCGGGGAGGCCCCAGAGCCACAGCCCCTGGGAGACCTCCAGAGGCAGCTGGGCTGGACCTGCCAGAACGGGAGGTTGGGGACTCTGCTCCTGGGGCAGCACCAGATGCTGATCTCCCCATCTGGGCTGCCGAGTGACTCTTCCCTTCCCCCCACAACAGCCCTCCCAGGGCGCCTGGATTTCACCAACGCCAACATCGCCCGTCTGGCACTGGGCGCTGTGGTCCTTCTTGTCCTGGGGCTGATCCTGGCTGAGGCCTATTACAGCCGCCCAAAGGAGGAACCCTTATACAGCCGTCCGAGGGGGATATCCTAGGTGAGGTGGACCCCCCCTTCTGTGCCTCTGCTCCCCCTAGGGGCTAGGCCCAGGGCGACATGGGCCCCTCTAACCCGCTATCCCTCTGCACCCCCAGGAGTCTGGATCCGGCCGTGTAGGGAACAGAATCTCCCCAGGGGACAAGCCGCTTTCCCGTGGGGGGCTGAGACGCCTGCACAAACCACGCCTGCCCCCAAACACCCCTGCCTTGGAGAATCCCAGTTCCTGACCTGACAGTGTCTCCCCAGGATTGAACCCCCGATGCTGTGTGTGATGTTGCACTTCATATGTTTATGGAAATATGCTTATGAGTCTAAATATAATGTAACTGGAATATGCTTTATACAAAAGGTCTTTTGTAAGGTATCATTACAAAGCTTATAATCTTCTGAGTGTGATCATCCTATTTGTATGAATGTATCAGTCATGTATCTAAAACTAGAAATATGAAGTTAACTCTGAAGTCCTATTGTAATTATGCAAAGTTTGGGCCATTAATGGTGGTTTAGAATTTGATGGCACCCATTGACTAGAACAATGGCTGTAGATGGTTTATTTACCTGCAAGCCTGCTTATGGATGTGGGGACCAGCCTGTGGGTAATGAAGAATGAGGTCTCACAGGGACTTGTGACCATGTCACCTGATACTGGAATCCATCTTAAACCTGGTGCTTTTCCATTTAGAGGGAGGGGTGGGAACCCAGAGAGAGACAAAGGATTCCCGCCTTGGGCCAAAACTAACTAACAAGGACTGTACCGGGGAAAGAATTGGGCCAAGACTAGGAAGGAGTCTAGTCTGTGAAAGAAGCTTATTGGAACATCTCTGCGGGTGAGATTTATCTGTATTCAGTTTCTTAATGTATTAGGCTTAGACTTGCATGTTTTGTTTTATTTTGCTTTGTAACTTACTTTGTTCTGTCTGTTATTACTTGAAACCACTTAAATCCTTCTTTTTATGCTTAATAAAATCACTTTTGTTTATTAGTAAACCCAGAGTAAGTGATTAATACCTGGGGGAGCAAACAGCCATGCATATCTCTCTGTGTTATAGAGGGCGAACAATTTATGAATTTATCCTGTTTAAACTTTATACTATACAGAGTAAAATGGTTTTATTTGGGGTTTGGATTCTGTGATGGTACCTCCCATAAGGCTTTATGGAAATATGCTTAGAATGTGTTTTATGATACATATGTCATGTAACATATCTCAAAGGTTATGATCTATTGAATGTATTAATCCTATTTGTATTCGAAGTTATGAATGTTATGAATGTTGGCTGTGTACTGGCTTGATTTCTAAATAATCTTATTAGAGCATTTGGTCAGTTCCTGGAGAAAGGAATGTTGAAATTAAGTACCTAATCAAGAAACACTTAAAGGACAATGGATCTTGGCATACTCCAATCCACATAAGAAGTCTACTTGAGGACGTTCTAGGTAGCATGTAAACAATGGATGCTACCTGTAAAAACTGTGAGTCATGTATGGACATGTGACCTGTCCAGGTGACTCCTAAACTCCATCTTGGAGCTGGACTTTGCATAGAAGTGAGGAGGGGCTCTCCACCCACAAGAGAGTCTATTTAAACCCCTCCATTTTGTCTTCAGCTGGCTAAAGAGGGAGCCTCTCCACCCCCCAGGATACTTGAGTAGTATATCCCTGGATAGCATTCATCACCATGCATTTTTGACAGGTTTCCACGCCCCATTTAGGGCTTATGTCCCGCCTTTCCACCCCACTTCCGTTGGCACCAAAGTTTGGTGCCATTGGCCATTTTGAGTGTGTGTGTGTGTGTATGTGTCTGTCTGACTAGGGGAAGTGTTGTGTGTGCTTGTGCTTGGATACATTGAGAGAAAAAGGTTGAAAGAATAGAGTGAGAGAGTATAAAGATGAAAAAAGAAAGTTTGGGTAAGTGTAGTGAGGCGTGGCTCCCCTCCACCTCCGGCAGGGTAGAGCTGCCTCCATCCCCAGCGTGGGCGGAGCTTCCAGGTCCGGGGCCCGCCCCTCCGAGGTCACGGCCCCGACCCGGAAGTATAAAAGCCCGCCACCAGAGCTCAGTAGGAGGCAGCCGGCCGAAGAGAGCAGACGTCCCGGACCAAGCTCCCGCCTGGGAGACACCGCCCGACCGTGAACCGCCTGCTAACGCCCCGCGCCGGTCTAGCCTCCCTCTCGCCCGGTACCCCGAGGAGGACTGGCCCAGCCTACCCCGGACCCGTTACACCGAGGAAGACTGGCCCAGCCTACCCCGGACCCGGTCACCCGAGGAGGACTGGCACAGCCCGCCCCGGACCAGCGGCCCCGAGGAGGAGTCCAGTCTGCCCTGTGCCAGCTATCCCGGGGAGGAGCTACCGAACCAGCCCTCCAGCCCCGCCACCGAGGAGCCGATGCTGGTGGACTGGCCTGAACCCAGCCCCACGGACGAGGTAGGCCCTGAGGGGGACCTTGGAAGTAGCCCGGGGGTAGCCGACCCCAGTCAGGCTACAGAGGCCTGTGAGCCCATGTCAGTGTGTTTCGGTCAGGATACCCCACTGACCGGCAGCGAGAGTCCTCGCTGCTAGGGCCCCGGGCTGGGACGCAGTGGAGTGGGTGGGCCTGCGTCCCCCCCTGCCACCCCTACACACGGGTGGCAGGCTTCCCCCTCACCCAACGCTCAGGTAGGAACCTGGGCGCCCTTTGCCTACTTACTTCCTCAGCCCCAGCTCCCAAAAGGGGCTTGAGCTACTGCTGTTTGCCTAGCCCCTGCCACAGAGGGCCTAGGCTCCTGGAACTGCTGTTTGCCTAGCCCCTGCCACAGAGGGCCTAGGCTCCTGGAACTGCTGTTTGCCTAGCCCCTGCCACAGAGGGCCTAGGCTCCTTTAACTGCTATTTGTCCAGCCCCTGCTACAGAGGGCCTAGGCTCCTTGAGCTACTGCTGTTTGCCTAGCCCCTGCTACAGAGGGCCTAGGCTCCGTGAACTGCTGTTTGCCTAGCCCCTGCTACAGAGGGCCTAGGCTCCTTTAACTGCTATTTGCCCAGCCCCTGCTACAGAGGGCCTGGGCTCATTTAACTGTTATTTGCCCAGCCCCCACACCAGAGGGCCTGAGCCCTGAGCTAACCGGCTATTGATTTCGGCCACAGTGAGTCGGCGTGGCTCCCCTCCGCCTCCGGCAGGGTAGAGCCCCGACTCACTCTATTACAGTAAGATTTAGAGAAAAAGGGAAAGAAAGGTTATTGGATGTGGTTGAGTCAGGAGAGATGTTTGTAAAGGGCTAGTTATGAAAGAATAGAGGTAAGTTATTAAAGAAAGGAGAGATGATGGTAAAGGCCTTGTTTGGTAGGCTATTAAAGAATAGAAAATTTTGAGATAAATGTAAAAGGCGTATTAAATATCAGGGTGGGTTAAGAAAAAAATTAAATAATATTGAAAACTAGGTTTAAAAAGCGAATTTACTAAGGCAGAGCCTGTTTAGTAAGCACATGGTAAAAAAGTGAATAAAAAAGCATTTAAACTATTCAATACCAGTGTAGGGTAAGAAAAAAGAGAGGTTAAAAGAAAGAACAGGGCAAGAAAAGGAAAAAGAGAGCCCCCTTTGCAAAGGGCAAGATAGACAGCACATGGTTGACTCGGAGAGAGAGAGAAATATCACCTTTCAAGTCTTTTTGTAGAATGAGGCAACTTCCCTGGTTCAGACCCTCTCAGACTTATCACCGCCTTTGGATTGGACCAATCAGAGTTTGTTCTACAATAGCATCATAGAATTCATTTTCCTGAACCAATTCTAGAGTCCTAAGATTTTAAACAAGAGCCATCTCCCTCCTCTTTCCCCTCCCCTCCTCTCCCCCTTTTTAACTGTCTTATTCTTATCTAAAAAAACAGACCCCCAGCATTTTTCCCACCATGTAGCCCTTTTACATAGGGATTTTTATAAAAGTTAAAACCATAAGCTTTTAGTAACAAACAATTTTTAAAAGTTTCCCCCTAGGTTTTAAACTAACAGGGGTTATTTTTTTTAGTAACAACAATGTGAAGCTGCAGCAAAGCTCCTGTTAGCAAAGCAGCCTGTGTGAGTCAGTGGATCACAGAGAAGGAGTTTGCTGCTTTACCTGCTTTTTAACAAACACAAGTAAAAGTTACATTAAGTTTTGCAAAGGTATAATTACTTGAAAAGACAAACCTAAGACACATCCCTTTTCTTTGTGTTGTTATAAAAAAAGAGCAGACAGAAATACCCCAGATTTAAAACCACAGATTCTTAGTAACAGACAGTTTATATTCCCCTTATTTTGTAAACCAGTGGATCAGAGAGAAGGTTTGTTTCTTCCCCCACTTTTTAACAAATAGAAGTGAAAGTTATATTAAGTCTTGTAAAGGAATAAACACTTTAAAAGACAAGCCTATATGAAGCAGGGCCACCCAGAGGATTCAGGGGGCCTGGGGCAAAGCAATTTCGGGGGCCCCTTCGATAAAAAAAGTTGCAATACTATAGAATACTATATTCTCATGGGGGCCCCTGTGGGACCTGGGGCAAATTGCCCCACTTGCCCCCGCCCCCCGGGCGGCCCTGATATGAAGACCCATACCTTCATTTAGCAATTTTGCATATGTTTCAATAAAAAGTGAGCATGCCGAAACATACCAGGGTTAAAAACACAGAGACCCTGTTTATAAAAGTAAATCATAGTGATAAAAAAGTTTCCCCCCTGTGTTTTAAACTAACACGGATTATTTGTTAGTAAGAACAATTTGAAACAGCATGCTTTTTCAGCAAAAACAGCGTCTGTGAGTTAGTGGATCAGAGATAAGAAGGCTGCTTCTTCCCTAAATTTTGTAACAAATGCAAGTAAAAGTTATATTAAGTCTTGTAAAGGGATAAACACTTTAAAAGACAAACCTATATGAAGACCCATCCCTTTATTTACAGGTGTGTTTCAATAAAATAGAGCAGGCAGAAACACCCCAGGTTTAAAACCACAGGTCCTTAGTAACAGCTAGTTTATATTCCCCTTATTCTGTAAACCAGTGGATTAGAGAGAAGAAGTTTGTTTCTTCCCCCACTTTTTAAAAAAGAGAGAGGTGAAAGTCTTGTAAAGGTGTAAACACTTGAAAAGACAAGTCTGTATGAAGACACATTTTTTTATTTAGCCCCTTAGGCATAAGTGTTTTAATAAAATGTAAGTATGCAGAAACAGTTCAGGGTTTAAAAACACAGAAAACCTGCTTATAAAAGTAATGTATAGTGATAAAAAAGTTTCCCCCTAGGTTTTAGACTAACATGGGTTTTTTTTTTTAGTAAAAACTGTGAAGCTGCAGCAAAGCTCTTGTTAGCAAAAACAGCCTCTGTGATTAGAGAGAAGAAAGCCAGAACATAACAAAAGAAAGTCCTAGGCCTGCTTTTAAAACAAAATTATACCAAAAACGTGTACTAAAAAGAATAGTAACTTTAACTGTAAATAAGCTTACTATAGAAAATAAAAACTTTTTACAAAAAAAGTTTAAGAAAGCTAAAGTATGTACAGGGCCGGCTCCAGCATTTCTGCCGCCCCAAGCAAAAAAAAAAAATTAAAAAGCCACGATCGCGATCGGCGGCGGCAATTGGAAAAAAAAAAAAAAGCCGCGATTGGCGGTGGCAGTTCAGAGGCAGGTCTTTCGCTCCTAGAGGGAGTGAGGGACCAGCCGCCCCCGAATTGCCGCAGGTGCCGCCCCTCTCCCTTGGCCGCCCCAAGCACCTGCTTGTTAAGCTGGTGCCTGGAGCCGGCCCTGAGTATGTAGCCAGAGCCCTCCTGTTTTTTTCCCCAGAAAAAAACAAGGGGCCCCCTGCCCTGCTCTTATTTAAACAATGAGGGCCCTGTAACAAAAGCTGACCAACACATAATATAAACCATTTAAAAATGTGCTTTTTTAAAGTAAAGCCTTAAAACCCCCTCTTTTTAACTTATTAAATAAACACATGAAAAAACAAACCTCCCTGAAGACACATTCCTTTAGTTATAGGAGTGTTTCAATAAAAAAAGAGCAGACAGAAACACCCCAGACCTAAACCCACAAAACCTTTACTAAGAAAAAGTTTCCCCCCAAGGTTTTTAGTGAGAACCAGCCTTTTGAAGGTAGTGGATTAGAAAAGAAGAAGACCCCTTCGAAAAAACAGGCTACCTGAAGGCACTTTTTTTATTTAGCCCCATTGGCATAAGTGTTTCAATACAATGTAAGTATGCAGAAACAACCCAGGGTTAAAAACACAGAAAACTTGTTCATAAAAGTAATGTATAGTGATAAAAAAGTTTTCCCCTAGGTTTAGGCTAGCACTGGTCATTTTTTTAGTTAGGAGAGCAGGCTTTTGCAGCAAAGCATCTGTCAGCAAAAACAGCCTCTGTAAGTCAGTGGATCAGAGATAAGAAGGCCGCTTCTTTGCCTGCTTTTTAACAAATACAAGTGAACGTTATATTACGTTTTGTAAAGGAATAAACACTTGAAAAGACAAGCCTATATGAAGACAGAGCCCTTTATTTAACATTTTTGCATGCGTGTTTCAATTAAAACAAAAAAGAGCATGCAGAAAACACGCCAGAGTGAAAACCACAGAACCTTAGTAACAGCTAGTTTATATTCCCCTTATTTTGTAATCCAGTGGATCCGAGAGAAGTTTATGTTCCTCCCCCCTTTTTAACAAATCCATGTGAAAGTTATAGTAAGCTTTTATTTTCCTAGGGCTTTTAGATTTAAGTATGAATTTTTCTGTTGCATTATCAGAACATCTTTGTTTTTAAATGTTTGCCACCCCGTGTGCTGAGACACCGGTACAAGCTCCTGTGTTTGTTTTGGGGCCATAGATTTTATTAAAAGAATACAACACAGGCTGGAGCTGGGGCTTCCTTTACATTTTAAAAACAGATCAGACTAATTAGGCTAACCAGTGCTCCATGCACTATAGTCTGCCTTCACAAGGCTCTAGGGGTCACTCCTCCAGTTTGCTTGTTTTTTTACACAGACTTCTTTCCTAACTTTTTAAACGCTGTTAAAGTTTTAAAAAATGGTGAGGTTGCATTGAAAGATACTTTATGAAAGTTATAACAAGTATTTTATTCCATTTACTGATTGTAAAAGACAAAAACCACCTCTTTGTGACTGCATGAAGCTCAGGGATAGCCTATCTGAAGAATTCCCTCACCCCTTGACTTTCCCCCCCATACTTTTAACACTTGCTAAACATGCAGTGTTTCATTATATAAAGGTTTTGAACATTTAACACGAAAATACAGAATTGACTGGGAGGTAACATAACATGACCTTTTTAAAGGATATTCTGTATGCAGTGAGGCCTATTTAAGCATTATGGTTTTTTTGAAGTTTATTATGAAAAAGCCGTATTGACTGAGCTGTAACAAAACAAGGCACCTCTGAGGGATATTTTGTAGAAGTTTAGTAAACGAAAAAGGCTTAAGATACTAGCCTGTCCTTTTAAAACTAGTGTTTTTACAGTACCAAAACAACAACTGGGTAAGAATATGAAAACTGGCAATTGAGGGGAGTTTACATACGTGTTTTAATAAAAGAAAACACCAAGATTGCTTTTTAAAGTTTGGATTTATACAAAAAACACAAGAAAAAATAGTGTATGTAAAAAAGTTAGCTGTTTTTTACCAGAGATATGGAGCCTTCCTCACCCCCACTCTCCCCACACACACACACACACACACACACACACACACACACACTTTTCTTTCCCCTCCCCCTTTTTCTCTTCTTCTTTTTAAATGTTTTTTAAAAATCTAAACCAAGAACAAACAAGAGCCCCAGAGATCAGGCCATGGGGGGAAGAAAGCTGTCCTGAGTTTTAGGGGGCATGTCGATAACTCCTTTAGTGAAACGGTTCTGTAGGCAGCCTGTCTGTGTTAGTTGTTATGCTTTAGCATGGGCAAGCGTTTATCATTTGGAAGCACTTTTCCACTTTATGAGGTATTATCTCCCCCATCTTACGGCCTATCAGAAATATTAACAAAAACAAGCTGAAAGATACTTTGTAGCAAGGCCTGCAAAGCAATAAGTACAATTTTGTTGATCATTATCTTGTCTAAGCCCCTAGAGAATACATTTTGTTTTGTTTTTATAAAACACTTTTATGCAAACTGTAACCCTAGATGCTGTACAGCATTAAATAATATGAAACAGTAGATGAGAGACCGGAGACATTGTTGAAATCAGAGGGGCTATGAATAAGTCCTAATGCAGAGGGCCTTGGGGTGGAAAATGAAAAGGTCCAGCCGAAGCGGAAGATGGTATGATTTAAGAGGGGTTCTGGGGCTGCTTTGCAACGGTCCATAGGGAGCCTATAACCCTCATGCACAAACACCAGGGCTGGGTGAGGTGGGTGGGCCTTTGTTAGAGGAACAGGCCGTTCATATACCTTTTGTTGTTGTTGACAAACTGTAACCTAACTGCGCATATACTACGGGGGCAACCCACCGCCCTTTTGACAAACCCCACATCCCTTGAACTCTGTAAAAACACGCTTTACACAGTTATTTTCAACTGACATTTTATTTTACAACAGGGCCTGTTTTGTTCCCAAAACACGCTCTAACTGTTAGTGTTTTTTCTTAGCAAGATTTTGTAATTTGCTGAACGAAGGAGACGTTCAACATTTTGCATTAAACATTTATCTGGCGGTTTGATGATTTCATCTAAAACGCTATTAGGGTCCTCAATACACAAACTACCGCTAATTTCTTTAATTTTACAATTCACATCATCTAAAGACCAGGACACGCAGGCATGATGCCTCTGACCGGGGGCATCTATGGCGCACCCAGGACAATCCTCATTTTGTTTCTCTCTCGGGCACTGCTTGATGATTCCGTGCACAGCCGCTCGCACAATTGCACGCATCATGGTTTTACGGTTATGAACTCGCACCGGCTTAATACCGAATTTCTCCCTTAACTTTAAATAGTACAGGCCTATAGAATAAGCGTCCCCCGCTGTTTTGGCATTTTGTGGAGCATCTGGTTTTGTGTCTGGGCAAAAACAGATCGGGCCCAAACCGTTCGGTCCTTCGGAGCTGTCGGTGTCCAAAACCTCCAAGTCCTCTGAAGAACCATCGTTCAGCTGCTGAAAAATTGACAGTAAGAAATGCATGTTAGGCATCTTTGTACTTTTTCATAACATGATTTTAAAACCTTTTACACAGTGTATCAAGAGAGCCCTTCCGCATGCAGCTTTTAAAAACAACAAACAACAACAACTGAAATATGTCTCTGTGCAGGCTTGATCCAAAAGGCTCTAGCCAACCGAGCATCGGTCCCTGCCAAACCACCCCTTTGAATGTTCTTACATGCAACGTACCTGTGCCTCGTCTCCGTACAGACCTTCGTTTGATTCGTTTGGGTTCTCCTGGCCTGGGGCCAGAGTCTCAAACAAATCATGGCACAGCAGTCTGGCCTCGTGTTTCTCCACCGCGTTGTTCCTGCGGGTACAGGCATCGTTAGCTATCCTTGTCTCCCCGCTCCCATGACCCGTCTCAAACTCTGTTTGCCACAACGGTGTGTTTGTTTCTTCAGGTCCCATAGCAGCGACCGTATAACCTCTCTTTGCGAAAAGCTTGACTGCTGGTGTTGGCCAAGGCCTTCGAGGTGCAGCCATCTTTAATCATCAGATCCATTTAAATAGAAGCTCCTCCTTACAACGACAGCCCTAAACTATTGGCTAAGAGTATCATGTGCCCTCCCTCCCTAAGTAAGGAGGAGCTTCTATTTAAACGGGTCTGATGATTAAAGATGGCTGCACCTTGAAAGCCCTGGCCAACACCTGCAGTCAACACCCTGGCCACCCCACTAGCTCCTGAGCCCCAGTCTGTGACCCCCCCAGCAGCCCTGGGTGCCCCACTCTGCCCTAACCTGGCTCTGTGGGCAGGTGCTGTGATGAACTTCTGCTCCTGGGGGAATTCTGCAGCACGGGGCAGGCAGAGAATTTTTTCCCCCACAGAAAATACATTCTGCCCCAGAAGTGCTGCAGTTCCGCCTTTTCCCCAACAGGGGCCACTGTGGCACCAGAACAGTGGGCTGTGGTCATGCTGCTGGCTGCTCTGGTGCCACAGCGGCCTCTGGTGGGCAAAAGGCAGAAGTGCAGCACTTCTTGTGCAGAATGTATTTTCTGTGCGGAAAAAACAAAATTATGCAGGACAGATGAATTATGCATGTCCTAGGGTTGCCAACCCTCCAGGATTGGCCTGGAGTTTCCAGGAATTATAGATTCATCTTTAATTAAAGATTAAGTCATGTGATGAAATCTCCAGGAATACATCCAACCAAAATTGGCAACCCTAGCGTGTCCACAGATGCGCAGAATTGCCCCAGGAGTAGCAGACTGTGGATGCAGTGAGGTGTCTGTTAGCCCCAGCGCTGTCCCTGGGGCTGGGTACTAAGGGCAGGTGACAGACACACGGGGAGGGGTTTGTGTCTCCCCATCTCACTCCTGTTTGTGTGTGAACACAGAGCTCCCTCCGCCCGGACCCTCCATCTCCGTCAGCCCCAGCGGGGTGATCGCCCTGGGGGGAGCCGTCACCATCCGCTGACAGTATCGGTGCGAGGCCAGAAGGTTATTTCTGTATAAAGATGGTTTCCGAATATGGGAGCTGGATGCTGCTGGGGATGGGGGTGAATTCACCATCCCCAGCGCTAGATGGGAGGACGCAGGGTTCTACAGCTGCCGATCTCGCTCCAGATTACAGCTGCCCAATGGTCAGATCCCAGTGATTATGTGTGGATTGTTGTAGCAGGTGAGGGGTCTGGCTTGGCAGCCCCACTCCCAGCCCTACAGCCTGCCAGATGCACAGGGGGTCTCTGGGCCAATGGGATGTTCAGAGCCAGGCTCTACCCTGAGCTCTGGGCCCAGCAGAGGGGACATCCAGCCGTGAATCAGGGACAGAGTCACTGGGGGGTTCCCCAGCCACTGGAGATTGGGGGATGAGGGAGGAGGGATTCCTGCCCCCAGGGGACCTTGGGGTGTCACTTAACCTGCCTCTGCCTCCATTTCCCCATGTATGAATGGGTATAATCATCGTTCCTGCACCTTGTGTTTGGTAAGATAGTCAGGGCTTGGGTTTAGGGCAGTGGCTTTTTCTCACTGTGTCTGTGCAGCACCCAGCACCTCTGACTCCCAGCCCCCTCCCAAACTAACCACTAGAGCCCACTCCCCTCCCAGAGCCGGGGATAGAACCCAGGCGTCCTGGATCCCAGAATGGGGGGCCCATTAAGTAGATAGACGGGTACAGAGAGATGCTCTGGATTTAGATCCTCGGACACTTTTAGTCATAGCTCCCAGGAATCTCTGGGATCTCGGAGAGGTTCCTCTAGTTGGGTTTTCTCCCAGGGGCCCCGGCTCTTGGACCGTGCGGTGAGGACGGGGTGCAGTGATTGTGCCGGGGTCTGTCTCACGGTCTGTCTCCTCCTCACTGCAGAGACCTACTACCCGAAACCCTCCATCTCCCTGCGCCCCAGCAGGGGGGTCGACTTGGGGTTAGCCGTGACTGTGTCGGGGTCGGCACCAGAACATGACGTTCCTTCTGTACAAAGATGGAAACCCAAACACACAGCAGGACACAGCTGGCTGGAGATGTGGCTGAATTTCCCATTCGCAACGTGAGTCGGAGAGACGCAGGGAACTACAGCTGCCGGTATAGCATCAAATCGGACCCGCCCATCTGGTTAGAGCCCAGTGACCCTGTGGAGCTGGTGGTAGCAGGTAACGGGCCTGGCTCAGTGTCCCCGCTCGCAGCCCCACACCCAACCAGCCTCTGTGGGGGTCTCTGTGTTGATGGGATGCTCAGATCCAGGCTCTGCCCTGACCCCTGGGGCCCACTGGAGGGGGGGGGAGGGTTCCCCAGACGGGGGAGAGCAGCAGGCACTGGAGTTTCAGGGCTGAGGGAGGGGGGATTCCAGCCCCCAGGGAGAGCTGCAGAAAAGGGGGCCTTTCCCAGGAGGAAGCTTCCCCAGGTGCCCCTGCTCTGGGGACGCACAGAGGAGTCGGGGTCGAGGGGCTCCTGAGTTGGCATCATCCCCAGCGCTGGGTCGGGTACATCACCTGATTGGTATTTATGGGTCACGTAGATCTCTGCTCTGGGTCGTGGTTCTGTTTGGACCAGCACTGGAGAGATCTCACCCCTGGGGCAGTGGATGGGGAGAGATTGGAGCTCCCCGGGTGGGGGGAGAGGTAGATGGGGAGCAGTCCCAGGCTGGGGCAGTCAGGGGAGCAGGGTGCAGCCCTCCTGGCAGGTGGGGGTGGGTTGCTCTGGGTAGCCCAGTTCCGGGGGGATGGGATACAGGAACTCGGTGCAGCCTGTGGGATCCCGGCAGGGGGAAGCTGTGAGACGCCAGGGACTGGGCCGAGGTCAGTGTCTCACCCTTTGTCTCCTTCTGAGAGCAGAGATGTACCCCAAACCCACCATCTCCCTGAGCCCCGGCAGGTTGACCACCCTGGGGCAGGATGTCACCGTTCGGTGTCGGGCTGGTCGCCGGGATGCCAGGTTCTCTCTGTTTAAGGTCGGGGATCGGACCCCGCTGGGACGCGCGGAGCCTGCTGGGGTTGCGGGGGAATTTCTCATCCACAGCATGAGATGGGGAGATGGAGGGAGCTACACCTGCTATTATCACTATGTGTGACGAACTGGGACTGTTCTTACTGTGGTCTGTGAGTGCTGACAGGGGAGTGTGGCTAGGATGGTCTGCATTGGGGGATGGGAGTCTGACTGAAAATACCTGAGCCTGTAACATGAGAACCCAGGAGGGGGCTGGGGCGAGGTGACACCTTTGCCCGGGAAACTGAACAAAGGCTGTGGGAGGGGTCGCTGAAGGCAGAGTCTGGGAAGCTGGCTGGTGAGGTGGCTGGAGGCAGGGAGGGCTCTGACCTCTGGAGGGGGCCTGGGGTACCCGAGGACCCCAAGATGGACCTAACTGAGGGGTATCCTGTTGTCTGTGCCTGCAAGACCTGTCTCGGACTGTATTCCCGTCGTCTAAATAAACCTTCTGCTTTACTGGCTGGCTGAGAGTCATGGTGAATCGCAGGGAGCCGGGGGTGCAGGGCCCTGAGTCCCCCCATACTCCGTGACAACTGGTGGCAGAGGTGGGATCTACTGCACCCCGTGGACGGCGCTTCCTGCAGTAAGTGACTGGGGAGCAGTAAAACGAAGGGGGATTGACGGGGACCAGGCGTGCTGAGGAGTCAGAGAGAGACGGTTATCACCCCTGGGAGTGTGTGACCAGCGAGAAGGACTTTTGCAGTAACAGGGTCCCCCGGGGGATCGCAGCGAGTGGTCCCAGGGGCGGAGGAGTCTGCAGCTCGACCCTGGCAGAGAGGTGGTGACCTCGAGAAGGGCTGGCACACTAGGGGTCTCCCTGGAAACTGTGGGGAGCGGTGAGCACACAGGCCTTTGAGTGGCCAGCAGGAAGATGTATGCCAAGCGGCTTAAGAGCGACCTGGTGGAGCTGTGCAAGCAGAGGGGGGTGCGCATTGGGAAGCTCACCAAAGAACAGCTCATTGCCCAGCTGGAGAAGGGAGATCGCGCGAATGAACTGATCCCTGTCTCTGAGGGAAGCAGCCTGGCAGATGCAGCGCAGGCCCCAGTGTCTGTCCCATCTGGGAGTGGTCAGCCGGCTGCTGAGGGCTTCCCGAGACCCCTCCTTCCTACGCCTAGGGGAAGGGTGGGGAGGAGCCCGGCAGATACCGAGGGCGCAGGGACCCCCCCGGCCAGCAGGGGATCCTCCCGGCAACGCTCGCTGGCCAGCAGGGGATCCTCCCGGCCACGCGCAGCATCCATGGAGCGGAATGGGCTGGAATGGGAGATAGAGCTAAAACTGAGAGAGCTGGAGGATTGTGAACACCAGAGACAGCATGAAGAGAAACTGAGGCAGCATGAACGGGAGGAGAATGAGAGACAAAGGCAGCATGAAGAGAGAGAGAGGCTGAGGCATCATGAACTGGAGCTGGCGAGGCTGAAGGGCCACGAGCCCCCGGCTGCGGTGAGTGAGGGGGGACCCAGGACTGCACGGAACTTTGATAAGTGCATCCTGGCCCAACGTAAGGAGGGGGAGGACATGGATGACTTCCTAGATGCCTTTGAGACGGCCTGCGAGCTGCACCAGGTTGATCCTGCAGACAGACTCCGGGTTCTCACCCCCTTACTGGACCCCAAAGCCGTGGCCTTGTACCGCCAACTGGAAGAGGTGGAAAAAGGGGACTATGAACTATTCAAAAAGGCCCTGCTACGTGAGTTTGGGCTGACTTCTGAGATGTACCGGGAAAGGTTCCGGAGTCAGGATAAAACCCCTGAGATCTCATACCTGCAACTAGCCGTCCGCATGGAAGGATACGCCAGCAAGTGGGCAGATGGGGCCCGGACAAAGGAGGACCTGGTTAAACTGCGGGTACTGGAGCAACTGTATGAGCGGTGCCCATCCGACCTGAGGCTGTGGTTGGTGGACAAAAAGCCAGAGAACCCGCGACATGCAGGCCGGCTGGCCGATGAGTTTGTAAAGAGCCGGTCAGGGGATAACAGGGAGGAGTCCCAAAGGAACAGTCCCACCACAACGCAGAGCGAGAGTCACCATGGGCCATCCCAGCGGGAAAATACGGAGAAACCCCACCAAAGGGGAAGGTCCAGCGTCAGGTCCATCCAACCCACTCGAGGGGACCCCTGGGACATGGTCTGCTATCACTGTGACCAAAGAGGTCACATACGGGCCCAGTGCCCCAGGCTCAGGGACAGACTGAGCAGACCAAACCCACAGAGGGTTGACTGGGTAGAGACCCAGCCGGGTGAGAGGCAGCACTCCCAGGGAAGGGGGGCTGGCAGAGTACCACCTGCTAAGGAGGGAGGAGAGCTCCAGGCCTGCTCCTCTGTGGGGCGGGATGCTCCAGACTCAGGGTTTTTGGTTTATACGGTGGGCGCGGGGCGGTCCCTCCGGAAAGAGTACCTCGTTCCCCTGGAGGTGGAGGGGAGGAAGGTCGATGGACACTGGGATACGGGCGCAGAGGTGACGCTGGTCCGGCCCGAGGTGGTGGCCTCAGATAGGATGGTGCCCAACACCTTCCTGACTCTGACGGGGGTGGGTGGGACCCCATTCAAGGTACCTGGGGCGAGGGTACGCCTGAAGTGGGGGCCCAAGGAGGGCCCCAAGGACGTGGGGGTACACCCGTATTTGCCCACTGAGGTGTTGATGGGGGGGGGGACCTGGAGGACTGGCCCAGCAACCCCCAGAATGCACTGGTTGTGACCCGCAGTCAGAGCCGGCGAGGAGCACTGCGCCCTGACCTTGGGGAGGGTGCCTTGCCTGAGGGGCAGGACCCTAACCTGGTGGGGAGGGAACACCCAGGGACACGGCTCAGGGAGGCTGCGGCTTCAGACCCAGCCGGCGAGAGAGAACAGGTGGCCATCCCTGTCCCAGCTGCTGAGTTCCAGGCCGAGTTGCAGAAAGATCCCTCCTTACGGAAGATAAGGGACCTGGCCGACCTCGGTGCGGTACAGACCATGGGGAGAGGTGGCCGGAAAAGGTTCCTGTGGGAGAAGGGGTTCCTGTACCGAGAATGGGCTCCCCCAGGGAAAATGGAGTCAGGGGGGATCAGGAGGCAGCTGGTGGTACCCCAGAAGTATCGCCGCCAGCTGCTGTACCGGGCCCATGACATTCCCCTCTCAGGGCACCAGGAAACCTGGCGTACCCAGCAGAGGCTGCTACGGAGCTTTTACTGGCCTGGGGTCTTTGTTACTGTCCGGCAGTACTGCCGGTCCTGTGACCCCTGTCAGAGGGGGAGGAAGGCCCGGGACAAGGGGAAAACGGCTTTAGGACCCTTGCCCAGCATAGAGGAGCCTTTCCAGAGGGTGGCCAAGGTTAAAAGGGGGGCTCTGAACCAAGAGAGCCCGAAGCACAGACATCCAGACGGGAGCGCTGGGAGAAAACCCCAGCCCAGTTGGAACCCCAGGGGTATTGGGGTGGGAAAAGGGCACAGGCCGCATGACCCTTCCCACATGCGAACTGCAAATGCCCTCGAGCACCCCCGACCTAAGCGGGGGCGTGAAACTGGAGGGGCCTGGTGTAATTCTCACCAAGGAATGGGAGGGATGCGGGAGCATCCATGGGAACGGGGGTAGGTTCGAACTTCCCCGGGTCACTGGCTGAAGTGACCCTGCTCAGTTCGGTCTCGAAGGGGGGAGATGTGACGAACTGGGACTGTTCTTACTGTGGTCTGTGAGTGCTGACAGGGGAGTGTGGCTAGGATGGTCTGCATTGGGGGATGGGAGTCTGACTGAAAATACCTGAGCCTGTAACATGAGAACCCAGGAGGGGGCTGGGGCGAGGTGACACCTTTGCCCGGGAAACTGAACAAAGGCTGTGGGAGGGGTCGCTGAAGGCAGAGTCTGGGAAGCTGGCTGGTGAGGTGGCTGGAGGCAGGGAGGGCTCTGACCTCTGGAGGGGGCCTGGGGTACCCGAGGACCCCAAGATGGACCTAACTGAGGGATATCCTGTTGTCTGTGCCTGCAAGACCTGTCTCGGACTGTATTCCCGTCGTCTAAATAAACCTTCTGCTTTACTGGCTGGCTGAGAGTTATGGTGAATCGCAGGGAGCCGGGGGTGCAGGGCCCTGAGTCCCCCCATACTCCGTGACACTATGCAACAGATCCCTTCACCTGGTCGGAGCCCAGCGACCCCGTGGAGCTGGTGGTAGCAGGTGAGGGGCCTGGTTCAGTGTCCAGAGCCCCACGCTCAGCCGGACCCTCGGGGGGACTCAGCGCAGATGGGACACTCAGAGCCAGGCTCTGCCCTGAGACCTGGGCCCAGCAGAGGGGACACCCAGATGCGGAGTTGGAACAGAGTCACTAGGGGGTCCCCAGCCAGGGAAGAGCAGCAGCCCCTGGAGGTTCGGCGCTGACGCGGGGACCCCGGCCCCAGGGGGAGTTGCAGATCAAGGAGGCTTTCCCAGGGGGCTGCTCCCCCAGGCTGCCCCTGTTCAGGGGACGCACAGAAGAGTCAAGGCCCAGGGGCTGCCCAACCCACACCATCCCAGCCACATAAATCACACACACACACGGGAAGGACCCTGATGATGGATGCTGACTCTCAGGTGGGGAAGGAGGGATCGCTGACGGACACAGGTTCTGTTCCCGCAGGGGAAATGACCCGACCCAGCCTGGAGCGGCGCTGGCTCCTGGAGCGGGACCAGGTACCAGGGCCGGGGGGAAATCTATTGAGTCACAGATAACGGGGCATCTTCCCCCAGTGGTTGCCCAGGGAGAGGGATGGAGGCTGTTCTCAGGGGCAGTGATTCCCCCCCAAACTCGCCGATGGATTTGGAAGGGAAGAGAAGCCTCCTGCTTCAGACACGAACCCACCTCTAATGGTGTGGCCGGAGGCTTCCTCTGGGGGCAGCTGGGCCCATCAGTGGCCATGGGGGAGGGGGACTGGGACTGGGCCTTCCCACGAAGCAGCCAGCATGGGAGGCGGGATGCTGGGCTAGATGGGCCCATTGGCCTCAGTCAGTGTGGCCAGGCCTGGCTGGTGCCATGGTACTGTGAGGGGCAGCGGCGAGTGGGGGAACTGGAAATGATTACTCAGACAGCACCCCCTAGTGCCACGCTGGGGCATTGGGGCCAGGCCTGACTGCCAGGGGAGAGCGCCCCCTACTGAGACCCCTGCAGCCCAGCACCCCCTAGCACCTAAATCCCCCAAATCTTGCTTGCTCTGACACCACTTGATTGTCTCCCTCCTGCCCGCCCTTCATCATCATTATCATCTGGCGTTTAGGTCAGTGACGAAGCTCCTCCACTCCTGTCTGTTTCTGGCAAGTCTTTCAATGGTTCCCCAGTTGTGCCCCAGGTTTTTCAGCTCGGCTTCCACAGCTCTTCACCATGTTGTTTTCGGGAGGCCTCGTTTTCACTTGCCATCAGGTGTCCATCTTACTGCTACTCTGGTGATGGAATCAGTTTCCATCTGAAGCACATGACCGATCCATCTCCAACGCCTCCTGGCAATGACCGTGCTCAGATCCTCTCGGCTGCACTGTGTCAATAGATCTTGGTTTGAGATTGTTCTGGGCCAAAAGATACAGAGGAGTTTTCTAGGCAGGTTGTATGGAATGAAGCCAGTTTGGACATGTCAGACTTTCTCATTCCCCAGCATTCTGCACTATAAAGTAATGTTAGAATCATAGAATATCAGGGTTGGAAGGGACCTCAGGAGATCATGTAATCCAACCCCGTGCTCAAAGCAGGACCAATTCCCAAGTAAATCATCCCAGCCAGGGCTTTGTCAAGCCTGAACTTAAAAACCTCTAAGGAAGGAGATTCCACCACCTCCCTAGGGAACCCATTCCAGTGCTTCACCACCCTCCTAGTGAAAAAGTTTTTCCTAATTTCCAACCTAAACCTCCCCCACTGCAACTTGAGACCATTACTCCTTGTTCTGTCATCAGGTACCACTGAGAACAGTCTAGATCCATCCTCTTTGGAACCCCCTTTCAGGTAGCTGAAAGCAGCTATCAAATCCCCCCTCATTCTTCTCTTCTGGAGACTAAACAATCCCAGTTCCCTCAGCCTCTCCCATAAGTCATGTGCTCCAGTCCCCTAATCATTTTTGTTGCCCTCCGCTGGACTCTTTCCAATTTTTCCACATCCTTTTTTGTAGTGTGGGGCCCAAAACTGGACACAGTACTCCAGATGAGGCCTCACCAATGCCGAATAGAGGGGAATGATCATGTCCCTCAGTCTGCTGGCAATGCCCCTACTTATACAGCCCAAAATGCCGTTAGCCTTCTTGGCAACAAGAGCACACTGTTGACTCATATCCAGCTTCTCGTCCACTGTGACCCCTAGGTCCTTTTCTGCAGAACTGCTACCTAGCCATTCGGTCCCTAGTCTGTAGCAGTGCATGGGATTCTTCCATCCTAAGTGCAGGACTCTGCACTTGTCCTTGTTGAACCTCATCAGGTTTCTTTTGGCCCAATCCTCTAATTTGTCTAGGTCCCTCTGTATCCTATCCCTACCCTCCAGCATATCTACCACTCCTCCCAGTTTAGTGTCATCTGCAAACTTGCTGAGGGTGCAATCCACACCATCCTCCAGATCATTAATGAAGATATTGAACAAAACCAGCCCCAGGACCAACCCTTGGGGCACTCCAATTGATACTGGCTGCCAACTAGACATGGAGCCATTGATCACTACCCGTTGAGCCCGACGATCTAGCCAGCTTTCTATCCACTTTATAGTCCATTCATCCAGCCCATACTTCTTTAACTTGCTGGCAAGAATACTGTGGGAGACCGTATCAAAAGCTTTGCTAAAGTCAAGGAATAACACATCCACTGCTTTCCACTCATCCACAGAGCCAGTTATCTCGTCATAGAAGGCAATTAGGTTAGTCAGGCACGACTTCCCCTTGGTGAATCCATGCTGACTGTTCCTGATCACTTTCCTCTCCTCTAAGTGTTTCATAATTGATTCCTTGAGGACCTGCTCCATGATTTTTCCAGGGACTGAGGTGAGGCTGACTGGCCTGTAGTTCCCCAGATCCTCCTTCTTCCCTTTTTTAAAGATGGGCACTACATTAGCCTTTTTCCAGTCATCCGGGACCTCCCCCGATCACCATGAGTTTTCAAAGATAATGGCCAGTGGCTCCGCAATCACATCCGCCAACTCCTTTAGCACCCTCGGATGCAGCGCATCCGGCCCCATGGACTTTTGCTCATCCAGCTTTTCTAAATAGTCCCGAACCACTTCTTTCTCCACAGAGGGCTGGTCACCTTCTCCCCATACTGTGCTGCCCAGTGCAGCAGTCTGGGAGCTGACCTTGTTCTTGAAGACAGAGGCAAAAAAAGCATTGAGTACATGAGCTTTTTCCACGTCCTCGGTCACTAAGTTGCCTCCTTCATTCATTAAGGGGCCCACACTTTCCTTGACTTTCTTCTTGTTGCTAACATACCTGAAGAAACCCTTCTTGTTACTCTGAGGGGAGTGGGGGCTGGTGGGTTAGAGCAGGGGGGGCTGGGAGCCAGGATACCTGGGTTCTCTCCCCAGCTCTGTCCCTGATTTTCTGTTGCTTTGGGCACCCATCACTTCCCTCCCCCTCTTCCTCCCTCTCCCCGCTCCTGGCCCCATCTCACCCCGGTCCCTTGTCCCCTCCACTGGCAGGTTCCCTGTCCTCAGGCCTGACCCCTGCGCCCCCAGCGGGGGAGCGAGGGGAGGGGGCAGGACTGCGCGTCCTGGGGTGCCTGCCCCCTGGGTGCTTCCGGCCTTGACCCCAGTGCCTGGGCCCTGCCTCCGCTCCCTCCGGCCATGGAAAATGTGAGCGTGTTTCCCCGGCAGCTGTTTGTCGTGGAGCTGGGCCAGCCCCAGAGTGGAAGGGCAGGCGGGGGTCAGAGAACGGCCATGCTTCAGCAGATCTGACGCAGCCCTGGCCTGCCTGCTCCCATGGGGGGGCGGAAGGGGACCCCACAGCAGATGTTGGGGGAGCTCCCCAGCCCGGCCCTTCCCCATGGCTGGACCCGAGGATGGGGTCGTGCCCCCCTTCCCTGAGTGACACACAAACATTGTGGGGGAGGGGGAGTTGAAAGTACGCAGCTCTGATAAATCTTGAGTTTGGTGTTGGTGTTGTATTTTGATGATTTCCAGACTGTATTTAAGCTCCTGAAGGTGTTCCTGGCTTTATTGATTTTGTTCCGGATGTTCTGGCTTGTTCCACCATCCTGGTTGATGGTGCTGCCCAAGTATGTGAATGTGTCTACATTGGTGAGAACATAATCCTCTATCCGTACTGGTGATGGTGCGGCAATATTAGAGGTCATGATATCTGTCTTATTGTGGTTGATTTTCAGTCCAATTTGTTGGCTGAATGCGTTGAGTTGTTTTTTCTTGTATATGGTGTTGAGTATGTGATAGGAGAGTGACATCATCTGCGAAGTCCAGGTCTTCAAGGGATGAGAGGAGCGTCCATTTAATGCCTCTTGGCATGTCTTCTATTCTACGCCGCATTACCCGGTCGATGGCAGTGTTGAAGAGGATTGCAGACATGACACACCCCTGACATACTCCTGTTTTGACTTCAAAACTGAGCTCACTGTGATCAACACTGCATGTAAAGTTGAAATAGAAGCTTTTGATGACGTTGATGATACAGAAAGGAATTCCATATGCCCGCAGAATGCGCCATAGGCTGGTCCTGTGAATGCTATCAAAAGCCTTCTCAAAGTTTATGAAATGTATGTAGAGTTGCTGTTGCCATTTTAAACACTGTTCTATTATGTTTCGTAGAGGAAAGATCTAGTCTGTGCATCCACGCCCTTTCCGAAAACCAGCTTGCTCTTTTCTGAGAATGCTATCAACTTCCTCTGAGAGATGCTGGACTATGATATTACACAATACTTTGCTTGGCACAGATAAAAGTGTGATACCACACCAGTTATTATAGTCACAGAAAGTTCCTTTCTTTGGTATCTTCACTAAATATAACCCCATTGGTCCACATATCTGGCACTTTTTCCCTTTCCAAGACTGATGTAAATCACTGGAGGAGGGGTGGACGCTAGATGAGGTGACCCCCCTCCCAAGAGCCTCCCTCCACTCCAGCCTGGCTGCCATAGCATGGGGGAAGGGCAGTGGGGTCACCATTACCCTGAGCGACGTGACGCAGGATGGAACCGGAAGGACCAGTACAGCCGAACCCGTCTGATGGGTCCGGCTTGGGGTGGGGCTGGCAGATGGGCTGGGGGAGGTGCTGTGCCAGGGCCAATATCTGGGGGTGACAGAAATGGCTAACGGCACTGGGATGGGGAGCCTGTGCCATGGGGCACCCTAGGGGACAGCTCCAGGCCCTACATGGCGGCTGCGGCCGTCAGGAGATGGGGCGCCCTAGGGGAGAGTTGCTGTTTAATAAATTGTACGTGCTCTGAACTCTGTGTAATGATCAGTGGCTCAGGGAAGCAGCCAGTGCAAAGAGAGTGCCCCGGAGTGGGGAAACCCTCACCCCTGTCCTAAGTGACCACGATAAGACTGGGGGTCGAGCCCACAGGGATCCGGGGCCCAGCCTTGCCGGGGTTACAAGGATTCTGCCACACGGGAGGGAGGAAGAGGAGCCCTCGAGGTCAGGCAGGCCTCTGGGTAAAGGGAGTGGGAGCAAGGACTCAGATCCTTTCACTAGCCAATCCCACCAGGGCAGGTATAAGCCAGGAAAGTTCCCCACAATAGCAGGACCATCCCCCTGCTTACACTAGGAGCGGGGTCAGCGGCCGCCCTGCCCGTCCGTCCGGAGAGTGAAATGAACCGGTTCCTCCCCCCACAGCCCGCCTGATCTGAAAACAAGCGGCTCTGCTCCGGTGACTCCTGAAGAAGCGAGACTTGGAGCCGGTCTGACTCCGGCTGTTGGCTGCGGTTGCTCAGCCCCCGTTTCAATAGACAGGCCGGGTTTGATTCCTTGTCCGTGGGGTTAACCCGAAAGCTTTGCCTTTGAACAGCTGCTGCTGGGGGTTTGCCCAGGAGCCGAGTAGAACCAGGGGCTCTGCTTGAAACAAGGCCCTGCCCCCGGCATGTGTAACGCTGGGAAGGGAGAGAGTTTCCAACCCCCCTTGGACCCTCTGGGCCTGTGAGACCCTCTGCAAAGACCATCTGAGCTACGGGAGTTTGGAGAGACAGGCCAAGGGTGGGGCGGGGAAGGGATTAGAGGGGAGATGGGCTGAGATCAGGGAGGGAGTGGGGACAGGAATTTGAGAGGAGACAGAAAGGGGGCGGGTGAGTGGGTGCTGGAGGGGTGACGGGTTGGGCGTTTGAGGGGAAACAGGAGAGGGGGAGGAGGTGGAAAGGGAA
Organism: Emys orbicularis; assembly: GCF_028017835.1. Classification (NCBI taxonomy): domain Eukaryota; kingdom Metazoa; phylum Chordata; order Testudines; family Emydidae; genus Emys; species Emys orbicularis. The sequence continues at coordinate 20,591,808 of NC_088703.1, forward strand.
TGGGGGTGAGCGGGATGGGGATGGGCTCCCCCCTCACAGAGTTGGGGTCGGAGGATGGGGTGTGTTTGGAGGGATTTGTTTTCTGGCCAAAACTCTGGCTGAGCTGGGGGGCGGGGGGTGAGCCGGGGCAGGCGACGCCCCTCAGTGCCCCCCATGGCATTGAGGCAGATTCACCCTGAAATGCTTGCAAGGGGGGAACCCAGGCATCCCCCAAGTGTGGAGGGCAGCTTTCATTGTCCCCGCCTTCCCCACCACTGTCCTGCCCCGCTCAACCCCTACCCCTCAGCCCCCGCAATGTTCCACCACATTCTCCCACCCCCCATATTCTCCTGCCCCCCTACTTCCCCTCCTAGCCCAGGTAGGCGCCATTTCCCAGAGGGCAGCCTGATGCCAAGCCCACTAGTGACACTTAGGGCGGCCATCTTAACTGAGGGCTGGGGATGGGCAGTTGAGGGAAAACAGGGCAGGGGATGGGGGAGTGAGGAGGGAGGGGCCATGGTGGGGGAAGGGTGTGCGGGGGCAGGCTCGGGAGGATTCGAAGGGGGATAGGCCAGGGGGCAGGATGGGAGATTGGGGGGACAGGCTGGGGTGGGCGGTGTTAGTTGTGGGTGACAGGCTGGGGAGTGACTCTGCTAGGAAGTGATTCTGCTGCTCGTTCCCCTCCTTCTCCATGGGGCTGAGAGCAGCTATGGGGGGAGGATGCTGAGCAGTTGGGGGGCATCTGGTGACCAGGAGGGTCAGGGATTTAAGAAGCCCATTGGGACCATCCGGCCGGGCTCCTGAACCATCTTCTAACGCTGCCGCTGAGTCATGTGAGAATGGACGGGCGACCATCACACCTGGGTCCTGGTTCCCAGCCCCCTGCTCTAACCATTAGACCCAACTCCCCTCCCGGAGCCGGGAATGGAGCCCCCTGACCCCCAGCTTTCTGCTGCCCTCTAGCGAATGGCTGTATAAACAAAGCCTGTGTCACATCCCTCTCTAGGGGCCTGGCCCCATAACCACTGACAGTGTCTCCTTCAGCTTGGGGACAGGGTCTCTGCGGGGGCATTAGAAGGTCCCTGGGTCTCTCCCGGCTGCTGACCCACTAGGGGCCCGGGATGGAATTTCTCTTTCTCTGATTTTCTTTTGAACCTGGTTTATTTAATTTACACGCTGAGAAAAGCCCCTTAGAACCAGGCGTTACAGTGTAAAGCTGACATCACTACTCAGTTATGGCACAAGGGGCAGCAAACCCAGGCATCCCACATTGTGTCCGCTCCTCACACGGTGCCACGGCTCGTGTCGCAGGTGGGCAGGTTGGCAGGCTGAGAGGGAAGGCTGCAGAGTCAAACCCTCCAGCACCAAGAAATGCCACAGTTACGGTTTTCCAAACATCTTTAACTCTGCCCCCTTGTGCACATGTATTATGACGCCAGCCTTTAATTGCATGATCAGGTATTAATTTTACCTACATGGGTCATCAGCTGCTTGAACCCAGAATGAAAAGGGGATGGCATTGTCATGGAAATAGAGGTCAGTCGAAGATTGAAGACCAGACTCTGTGGTCTCCTGGTTCACAGCCCAGCCCAGTGCATCTTCCACAAGGCTGCAGGGTGACCTCTCCCCACTCCCCACAGAGACACAGACAAGCTGTGAGCTGCATGACGCTTGGCTAGGCTGAAGGTCCCTGGGTTTCTTTTGCAAAGACCTCTACTTACTTTGACCGCAGTAGATTTCACCTGCAGATTAGAGACAATGTGTGATGGACGCAGGAAGAGACGAGACATTATCGACTTCCTGTAGCTGGAGCCACCAGCTGAGTTCCTCATTCAGGGCTTGGTGGAGCTGGGCACCGGGGTGTTGGAGGAAGCACTGAGGGGTCCCTCGCTGCCCCTATCATGGCATTTGCTCTCATGATCCTCTTCCTCGGTGAGTATCAGAGACAGCCAGGGCTTGTGTCCATAGGTGGGGTGGGATCTGAGACCTGGCCCTGTGCCCATGTGGGGAGAACTGAGACCAGGGCCTCTGTCCGTGATGGGGGTCTGAGACCAGGGTGTCTGTCCATGGGGCTGGGGAATGTGAGACCATGGTGCGTGTCCATGGGGGGAGGGGGGCGGGGCAGGGGATCTGAGACCAGGGTGTGTGCCTATGGGGGGGGGGTTGTATTTGAGACCAGGGTGTAGGAACGAGTCACTCTGGGATCTGGTCCCTAACGACACATCTCCTCTCCAGGCTGCTGGCTGGCCAGCCAGAGCGAGGTGTCGGGAGGTGAGTATCTGTGGGGCAGGGGAAACTTTAGTGTTCAGGACGGGGAGGGGAGATGGGGGATTGGAAAAGAGGAGCTGAGCCCTGAACCTTCACCCCAAAAATCAGTTCAACCTCCTTGGATTGATCCCAGGGGGCTGAGATCAGAACCTGGCCCTGCCCCCTGATTGACCGGGGGATGGGAGGCGGGTAGGGTGACCAGACCTCCTGTTTTTAAGGGGACAGACCCTCCTGCAGGCATAGGTGCTAACTTCTGCTTGCGCCGGTGGGTGCTCGACCCCTCTCTTCCCCGGGCCCTGCCCCGACTCTGCCCGTGCCCTGCCCCCATTCTAACCCCTTCCCCAAAATCTGACTCAACTCCGCCCCCTCCCTACCCCTATTCCGACTCCTTCCCTAAATCCCCGCCCAAGCCCTGCCTCTTCCCCGCCTCCTCCCCTGAGCACCTCACGTTCCCGCTCCTCCCCCCTCCCTCTTGGAGCTTGCTACGCTGTCAAACAGCTGAGCCCTGGGCCCAGCAGAGGGGACGCCCGGCTGGGGAGCGGGGACAGAGTCACTGGGGGGTTCCCCAGCCAGGGGGCAGCAGCAGCCACTGGAGTTTCAGGGCTGATGGCTGGGTGCTCGGTTCAATCCTGCCCCCATCCCAGCCGACGCTCGTTTTTATCCCACAGAGGGAACCGACCCAGCTGGGCCCCAGCAGTTGGATTCCCCCCTGACGGAGCCGGAGGGAGAAGGGGAGCGGGAAAAATAGAACAATTCATCCCCCAGGGAACAGGGCTCCCCGCTCAGATGCCTTTTTCTTAAAAACAGGCAAATTGTCCTGTATTTTCTGCCCCCCCCCCCCCCCCCCCCCCGTCAGTACTGGCTGGATCCCTGCTCGAGGCGAAGATGCAGCGTGTGGGGCCGGCCACCCTCCTGCTGGTCCATCAACGCAGCTCCCGCTGCACCGGCTGAGGGTCTCACTGGGCTAAACCTCCCCATTCTGGGATCCCGGGGGCACTGAGCCAGCCTGAATCCCTGGGTCCTGTCCTCTCCCCAGGGGAAGAGCCACCATTGCCGACTGAGAGAGGGAGTCCCTGTATAACTAACCACAGACACCAGGGCTCCAGCTTTCTCACTCCGTGCCCCTCCCTCAACAGACACTGTTACTATTACCCCAGAGGAAACCGACCCGATTCATCCAGGAACGCCGACTACCACCTACCCAGGCAGCACGAGGCCAGGTACCAAATCTGGGGGCAGGAAATCACCATCAACGCTCCCAGAAATATGTTTGTGCTGCCAAAGGAGCCGTCCCCGGTGGGAGCCGTGAAGGGCTGCCTGGGTGGGACGGGGGCAGATCTCCACAGCGAATGCCCCATCTGAAACCCCCCCGACTCATTTCATATGAGGGGAGGTGTCACTGGACAGATGACAGATTGGCTTGGTGGGGGCAGGGCCCAGGAGAGCTTCCCCCCAATGCACAGCCCCACCCCAGGTACCCCACAGACCGGGGTTTTGTGCTGCCCACCGGCACCACAAACCCACCCATTTGGGGCACAGCTCGGTGCATATTCCCCTGGGAGAACAGGGCCAGGGACGGAGAGCCAGGGATAATGGTCCCTTATATCCTATCTGTCTGCCAGAGTGTGCAGACAGCCCGGGGGAATGGCTCAGAAGCAGGGCTCCCCTTCACGGGGTGCTGCCCAGTGGGGTGTCAACCCTGGAACCTACCAACCCAGATAGACACCGTGTTCACTCTGTAACCTACCAATTCCATGTGACATAGTTGACTCTGGATCCTAACAATGGCCTTTGCTACACCACCTGGGTCCTGACAACTATTCTCTGTGCCAGGATCTCGCCACCCCAGGAATTTCTCCCCACTGACCACCACCTTCCATGCCCACTGTGGGTCCGAGGGGCCTGAGCCCAGGAGAGGACACGCAGACATATATGCTGGGGCCGGGAGTGGGAGCCAGTCTGCCACCTCGCCCATCTGGCTAAACAGCTCTATGGCCTTGGGACCCAGCAAGGGGGCTAATGCCGGAGCCTTTCCGCAGGGTCAGCCTGGCTCCAATTGCCAGCCTTTCCAAAGGCCACGAGACAGGCATCTGTATCTCCCCCCTCCATAACCTGGGGCAGCAATATAGTGTCCAAGGTTCCCTGTGGAATTGGCACCCCAGGGTCCATCCCCACTCACCCCTGGACGGGTCCCTCTGCCTCTCAGCTCTGCCATCACCAGTTCATCTCCTGCTGTTCTGCCTCCTGCCTTCCCTGTCTCTCCTGGTCCTCTGCCTCCTTCAATCTCCGCTCCAATTCCATCCATCTCAGATCCCCCCACAGGGAGCCGGGTGGAGACCCCCTGCTGGTCAGGGATATAGGTCTCAGGGACGCCTGGCTGCTTCCAGCCTCTCTCATGACCTCAGCTGGGCCAGGAATGGGTGCGGGCCCTGGAGCTGCCTGGCTGCTCCCAGCCTCTCTCACAGCCCCAGCTGGGTCAGCAACCGGCTCCTTAGAGCGACCGTCCTCTTCCAACTGAGCAATCAGCTGTGCCTTGGTGAGCTTTCCAAAGTGCAGCCGTCTCTGTGCACAGCTCTGCAATGTCCTTCTTCCGGAGATGGTTATAGGCCATCTCCGCGCTGTTCCCAAGTGGTCACGGACTCACAGGTCTGTGCTCTCTCAGCTCCCCATGGTCCCTGGGAGGATCCTTTTCAGTGCGACAGCCCTTCTCGGGGGCCACAATCTCTCTTGGGGGTTAAGCCAGAGAGCCCTGGGCCCAGCAGAGGGGACGCCTAGATGAAGAGCAGGGAAGGAGTCACTGGGGGGTTCCCCAGCCAGGGGGCAGCAGCAGCCCCTGGAGTTTCAGGCCGATGGCTGGGTGCTCGGTTCCCTCCCTCCCCCATCCCAGCCGATGCTCGTTTTCATCCCACAGAGGGAACTGACCCAGCTGGGCCCCAGCAGCCGGATCCCCCCATGACGGAGCCAGAGGAAGAAGGTGAGCGGGAGAAATGGAACAATTCATCCCCCAGGGAGCAGGGCTCCCGGCTCAGACACCCACGGGGCCATTCGGGCCGTTTGGAGGGGGATGGTCCCTGCAGACAGAACTGATGGGTTCAATTCTTCTATATAGAGGGTGATGGATAGATCCATGGGGATGGATGGCCATGGGTCAGTGGGAATATGGGTCCTTGGGAACGTAGGGCGGTGGACAGATGGGAGAATGTCTGAGGACGGATAGAAAGATGGACTAAGACCTTGTCTATGTGAAAACTGGACCTGAAATGATGAATCCTGTGTGGTTCCCAACCCCCACTGGTGATCTCAGAGCGAGTCTGGGCTGTCGGAATTAGCGCCCCCTGGTTTGATACAGCCCCGTTTGGCAGACAAGCTCCCCTGTAGATCTATAGACACAGGGACGTTCCTCCTCCGAAATAGGGACAGCCGTGCCCAGACCTGCTCCACAGTGACTCCAGGTGTGAATGGCACCTGGCTGGGGCAGGGACCGTCTCTGTGTCATGTGTCTGTACAGCTCCGAGCACACGGGGGAGCTGGCCCATGACAGGGGCTCCTGGTAATTAATATGAGTCAGTAATGATTTTGGTTCCAGTTTCCATGGAGCCAAGCAGGGGCTGTATCTGCGCTCAGGGTCTCTCTGGGCTGATCCTCCCTGTTCCGGGATCCCGGGGGCGCTGAGCCGGCCCGAATCCCTGGGTCCCATCCTCTCCCCAGAGACACCGGCTCAGCCCAGGGACGAGACGCCATTGCCGGTTGGGGGGAGGGGAGGTTCCCTGTATAACTAACCACAGACACCAGGGCTCCAGCTTCCTCACCCCCGCACCCCACCCCCAACAGACGCTGGTTCTATTCCTGCAGAGAGAACCAACTCGACTCAGTCGGGAACGACGCCAGCTCCTACCCGCCCAGGCAGCGCGGGGCCAGGTACCGGGTCTGGGGGCAGGAAATCACTGGGCTTTCAGTGTTATTATTATTACGTCTTCTGCTGCTGATGACTTCACCAGGGCATGGTTCTCCCAATGATCTCAAAGTGCCCTCCTTGGCCAGAAGCCCCCTCCCACTGCCATCCCCCCACAGCCATATGATTCCTACGCAGAAGTGAGCTGAAGCTGCTGAGAAATTCCCAGGACAGGGGCAGGACCCAAGGGGGGGGAGGTGCTGCAGGATCCTGGTCCAGCTGGCTTCAAAAGCATGGGGCCTGTGGTACACCCCCCCCACGCACCCTGCCCCCACCCCAATACAGCCCTCTGCCATTGGAAGTGAACCCCCTGACCACTCTTACCCAGAATCCCCTCTGCTCCTGTCCTCCCACTAGTCCCATAGCATGTTCTGCTGTGGGTCCCTGGGTCCTCGAGGGGGAGGGCTGGGGCAGCAGGTAACGAACCAGCCACTCACGGCCTGGTGCTGCTTCCCAGGGGGATCGGAACCAAGCGCAGCACCGGTTATGACCAGCACCATCATCTCTGGGGTGAGCGCGGTGGCCGCCGGCCTCTTCCTCCTCCTCCTGATCTTCCTCTGTTACAGAAGTGAGTGCCCCGCCCAGCGAGGGAAGGGTTAAACCCACCACTAAGCTGGGCTGGGAGGGGTCATGGCTTGGATGGGAGACAGGGAAGGAAACCCAGGGGGTGGGGCGGGGGCCCAGCAGGGGGCGCTCTCCCCTGGCAGTGAGAGCTGGTCCCAAAGCCCCTGGGTGCTGTGCTGCAGAGGGTGGGGGCTCAGTAGGGGGTGCTGTGCTGCAGGGGGCAGGGACCTGTCTCTAGGGCATTGGTTTCCAAACTGGGGGGCGCTCCAATAAGCCAGTCCTGCCACTCTGAGTGGCCTAGTAAGGGGGCGGGGGAGGGGCAGGGAGCGGGGGGAGGGAGGGTTGGATAAGGGGCAGGAGGTCCCAGGGGGCAATCAGGGGACAGGGAGCAGGAGGGTGGTTGGATGGGGTGGAGGTTCTCGGGGGTGGTCAGGAGACAGGGAGCAGGGGGGATTGGATAGGGAGTGGGGTCCTGGGGAGGGCGGTTAGGGGCGGAGGGTCCCAGGAGGGGGAGGTCAGGGGACAAGGATCGGGGGGGGTTGGATGATGGTAAAGGGGAGGTGGGGGGCGTGATGCCGAAAAGTTTGGGAACCACTGGTCTAGGGTATCCACGCTCAGCAGCTGGAGGGGGAGGGGCTCCCCCTGGCAGAGCAGTGGGGAGGGATTCCCTCCTGGGCCCCCCATCCCAGCTGCCCTATATGGCTGAGGAGCAGGGCTGGTACACGGGGATCTGGGTCGACTCATGGACGATTCTGCTTCATGTCTCTGCAGGGAAAGGACCAGCCCCAACACAGAGCAGGTGAGACCCCAGCTCCACTCCACTCCCCTGATCTACCTGCCCCAGGACACAGGACTCCTGGGTTCTCTCCCCGGCTCAGGGAGGGGAGTGAGGCCTAATGGATAGATGAGGGGGGGGCTAGGAGCCAGGACTCCTGGGTTCTGTTACTATCTCTCTCTCTCTTTCTCCCCGTAGGGAGTCCGAGCCTGCAACCACAGTCTGTAAGTCACACATGAGGGGGCAGCCATGGAGCAGCGGGGAGGGGCGGGTGTCCCCTGGCAGGGTCTGTGTCCTGTGGGGGGGTATGCTGATGTGGGGTGCAGCCCTGACTCACTGTGTGCCTTTGGGGGTGCCTCGCCCCGCTCTGTGCCTCAGTTTCCACCACTGCACCATGGGGCTAGTGATCCTGCCCCAACCCAGTGTGCTGGGGGGCAGGCGGGCCAGTCTGCGAAAGGCTCAGATGTGGGTGGGGGGCTGGGCTCAGGGCCCTGATCTGGGCCAGCCGCTCACCGGGGGGGGGGGTGACTCTATTCCACAGATGCCCTCGTGGGCGAAGGGAAGCAGCTGAATGTCCTGGTAAGTGCCCCCCACTCCTCAATCCCCCCCAGCACCAATGGACCATCCAACCTCCACCCCCCGCCATCTGGCCCTGCACAGGTCCCACTAGAGCCACGTTCTGACGCCGACCCCCCTGTGCCCCCTCAGGGCACACACTGGAGCTGGGGATCAGAACACAGAGAATAAGAGCCTGACACTGCACCCCCCAAACTCACCTTGATCCCCTCAAACCTTCCTCCAAATGTTTGCATTTGTCTGAGATTTGGGGAGGGTCAGTGGAATTCCATGGGGGGCAGGTGCCGGGGGGCAGTGGGGTGGATTTCCCTGATCTCTGCCCCATGGGGCTCTCTGGGCTGGAGTGGGTGTGGGGGTGTTGCTGGATTCCCTGGGGGTGGGGGGAAGAGCAGCTCTTCAGAGCCCCTTGCTGGACAGGACAGAGCGTGTCAGAGCAACTGTGCATGTGGGGAAGGGGGGCTGTCTCCTGGTGGCTGGGATCAGAACTGGCTTGTGTGTGTGTGTGTGTGTGTGTGTTGGTGCTGGCACATGCGCACACCCACACCACACACACGTGCACACCCACACCGGTGTCTCTCTCCCCTCCCAGCCTCAGGAGCCCAAGCCCGGTGCCGAGGGACTCACCTACGCCGAGCTGGACGGCCAGGTGCTGCAGGCCAAGCAGGGGGGGCCGGCCCCTGCCCCCGAGCCTGCCCTTTACGCCACCATCAACGTGAGCCAGGGGCCCGACGGGCAGAGCCCCCAGGGTGCAGAGACGCCCCCCATCGACCCCCATAGCGTGAACCCAGGAGGAGTCATTGGAGAGACGGGGCAGGGAGCATCGGCCACTACGGGGTGACAGAGTGATTCCCCCCCCAATAATGGGCTTGGCTCATAGCCCTCCCTCCAGCTGGTGCTGCCCCACCCAGCCCCATGGGTGGGGGGCCAGGAGGGCTCAGCATAGGGTGACCAGATGTCCCGATTTTATAGGGACAGTCCTGATTTTTGGGTCTTTTTCTTATATAGGCTCCTATTACCCCCCAGCCCCGTCCCCATTTTTCATATTTGCTGTCTGGTCATCCTAGCTTAGCACCGGGAGGGGGAGGGGACACGCCGATACGGCTGTTTGTGTTATTTTGCATCCTGTTCATCTCCAGATTTGTAATAAACCCAGAACCACAAACCAGGCTGTGACGTTCCCCTGGTGTTATCCGGCCGGTGATCTGCTCGGTCACTCCAGCCCTCGACTCTGGGAGCCAGACCCACCCTGCTCCGCTGTGAGACCCCCACTCCCGGGCTGTTCCCGCACAGCCTCTGGCGCGTGAGCTGCTCCCAGCTCCGGGAGTGAGCACTTTGGGCAGCCGCTGCTTGGATTGCGCAACCGAATGTCACTAGCCGATATCTCCGGTCCCCGACACCCCCCTAGGAACCTCCGTCCTGCAGTGCCCAGTTCTGCCCGCTGGACGCCACAAGCTTCTCTGAGTGTCAGTGGGGCTCACGTGGCTCAAGCCTGACGCCTTGGTGAACCGACGGGCGCCAGGTGTTACTAGCCCCCCCGTCCTCCTCCCTTCCCCGGTGTCTCCCCTCACCTGCCCTGGGGGAGCCTTCAGCCTCCGCGCGCTCACACTCCACTGCGCGGCGGCTGCTGGCCCCTCGGGAGCAGGCGGAGCGGCTGGTGCTGGAGCCGGGGTCGCCCACCTCCTGCTCTGGGCAGGCTGGGGGCTCTGCAGTGGCCAGGCAGGGGGACGGCCCCTGCTGGGCCCTGGGGCTGGGTTCCTGGCTCCTCTGCTTCCTGGAGAGGAAGCCCCAGAGCCGCCGTGTTCAGCTCCCGCCCTGGCCTGGGTCCCTCCCGCACAGCTGCACCCTGGGCCACCTCCATGTTGGCTCAGAAGGTGCCTCAGGCCCAGCAGGAAACGTGCTGCCCAGGCCCAGAGCGAAGGGCTGCAGGGGGCTGTGTTAGCAAATCTAGTCTCCCTGCGAGGAGATTCCCCCCATTTCTGCCCCTCCCCAAGGAGAACAGGGAAGCCTCTGAGGATGGGCTACGTGCCACTCACTTGCTCTAGGTGGCGTGGAGCTGGGTGGCAGGTGCTCAGAGTTGGTCCGTCCCTGGCCCTCTTCCTCGCTTTCCCGCCGCGATGTGAGCTGGGAAAGGTGCTGCGCTGGGCGGTGCAATGTCCTGCCAACAGGGCCGGGTAGAAACCGGGAGACCGACCGTGGCTGTGAAAACAAGACAATGTTTTATTGCCAAGGGATGGAGAAACTCAGGCCAGCAGCCGGGGTCCAGAACACGGACCTGCTGCAGACAGCGCCTCCCAGCTCACGGTCTGCCAGCACCTCACACACATTCCTGACGCCTGACAAGTCCTGGGCTCTAGGGGCGGGACCCCAACCCCCCTGATGGGAAACTGTGGCCTGGGCAGGGGAGTCACTGCCTCAGGGTCGCACTGGGAGCCAGTGACAGAGCCAGGGACGGAGCCAGGAGTCCTGTGTCCAGGCCCTGCACTGAGCACTAGAGGAACACTCCCTTCGAGAGCATCAGTCACAGGGTCTATAACACTGACCCACCATTGTCAGCGCTCTGAGATCTAACCAGGAAAAGCCGCCCTGTAAGCGCTGTGCAGCATTGGGCCAGTAAAGGTCAGATTCAAATTCCTAGAATTTACATCTGGGCTTTCAGTTCAGCCCAGTACAGAGTGAGGAGCCCAGCCCCAGGCCTTAGATCGAGGAGGATCAGCCCTTCCTGGACTGTGAGATGAGCTAGGAGCCTTTCAATCCCGAGGCAGATGGATGAGAACTAGATTATTTTAAAATAGGAACTGGATTTTTTAAATTAAATTAACCACAGGTTTGTTTGTTAAACTACATCTGCTTACAATTAAATTTGAAGTTGCAGCCCTAATTTTATTATAATCTCTTAAAATAATTGAAAGAGAATAGAAGAAAACCAATATTAAGCAGTACATGTTTACTGCCAAGTTTTAAGGACAGTCAAACCACTGAAGCCCCTAGAACCAGAATGATTGAAGAGCTAAAACAGCTTTAGACAGCAGTAGCCTCCTTTGAAAGTGCAGAAAGAAGATTTTCTTCATTTTAGTTTAGTCAACTAGTTTGTTTCAATGACAAATTCACTGGATTTAAGAAACCCCTGGGGAGTTGACCAAGCAGGTAAACTTGTTTTCTTCCTTCAATCTGTGCATAAAAACGAGGTGTGAGGGGATGAGATCTACCAGTTCATACATTTCAAAGGACATGGTGAGCAGAAGGTATCAATTCAGTTCACTAACTACAGATAATATTTCCTTGTTTAAGAACTCAGTTTTAAATGAAAAACATTTTTGATCAACATTTTTTCTTATGCTTTTCTTTCTGGCTCTGCCGTGGCCTTGCTGTGTAACCACCTCTTGCTTCTTACCTCTATTTCCACCACCTCTGTTCGGGACAGAGACACTTCTCTAAGTCCTAGCTGTAGTGCGATTTGAGTAGGTCATGAGCGTTAGACACCTTTGAGCTCCAAAGGACAATGGGTGATTGTTGTTTGGGGCAAGAATCCCTAGTGATTTCCTGCTTCTCCCCCATCCAAAGCCAATGTCACATCTTTGGGTTTGGAATCAACGGTTGGAAATTCTCAGTGTCCCTCAGTCTCCTACTGCCTTCAATTGTACCTTGGATTTAGAGCAGTGGTTCTCAAACTTTTGTACTGGTGACCCTTTTCACACAGCAAGCCTCTGAGTGTGACCCCCCTTATACATTAAAAACACTTTTTTGTATATTTAACATCATTATAAATGCTGGAGGCAAAGCGGGGTTTAGGGTGGAGGCTGACAGCTCATGACTCCCCATGTAATAACCTCGTGACCCCCAGAGAGGTCCCGACCCCCAGTTTGAGAACCCCTGATTTAGAGGCTTGGCTGCTAACGGGACTAGAATTTGTTACTGGGTTCCTGGCTGTTCCTAGTCAATGAGGGTCTAAGGGTATGTCTACACTACGAAATTAGGTCGAATTAATAGAAGCCGGTTTTATAGAAATCGGTTGTATACAGCCGATTGTGTGTGTCCCCACATAAAATGCTCTAAGTGCTCTAGTCGGCGGACCACGTCCACAGTACCGAGGCTAGCGTCGACTTCCGGAGCATTGCACTATGGGTAGCTATCCCACAGTTCCCGCAGTCTCCACCGCCCATTGGAAATCTGGGTTGAGATCCCAATGCCCGAATGATGCAAAACAGTGTCACGGGGGGTTCTGGGTACATGTCATCAGGCCCCTCCCCCTCCGTCAGAGCAACGGCAGACAATCGATTCGCGCCTTTTTACCTGGGTTACCTGTGCAGACAACATACCACGGCAAGCATGGAGCCCGCTCAGCTCAGCTCACCATCACCATATGTCATCTGGGTGCCGGCAGACGTGGTACTGCATTGCTACACAGCAGCAGCTATCTGCCTTTTGGCGGTAGATGGTGCAGCATGACTGGTAGCCTTCATCGGCGATCTGGGTGCTGGCAGCCGTAGGGCTGCATTGCACCAGCCCCTTGCCTTTTGCCTTTTTGCAGTAGATGGTTTATTACGACTGGTATCCGTCATCATCGTACTGCAGTGGCTGTCAATCATGGGCACCTGGGCAGACATGCTCAGTCCTATTGAACTGTCTTGACAATGATGGCTATCAGTCGTAGTATGCTATTTTCTGCCAAGCGCCCAGTATTTTCTGCTAAGCACCCAGAAGAGGCCGAGGGCGATCTGGGTGCTGGCAGACGTGGGGCTGCATTGCTACACAGCAGCAGTCCCTTGCCTTTTGGCAGTAGATAGTATATTACGACTGGTATCCATCGTCATCATACTGCAGTGGCTATCAGTCTTAGTACACTAACTGCCAAGCACCCAGTATTTGCTGCCAAGCACCCAGAAGATGCCGAGGGCTATCAGTCATGCTGCACCGTCGTCTGCCAGCTTAAGACGTAAAAAATAGATTTGTTCTGTATTCATTTGCTTCCCCCTCCCTCCATCAAATCAACGGCCTGCTAAACCCAGGCTTTTGAGTTCAATCTTGGGGGGGGGGCATTCTGTGTGACAGTTGTTTGTGTTTCTCCCTGATGCACAGCCACCTTTGTTGATTTTAATTCCCTGTACCTATACGCCATGTCGTCAGTCGCCCCTCCCTCTCTCCCTCCCTCCTTCCCCTGGTCCGTCAGATACTAGTTTCATGCCTTTTTTCAGACCAGACGCCATAGCTAGCACTGGGATCATGGAGCCCGCTCAGATCACCGCGGCAATTATGAGCACTATGAACACCACGCGCATTGTCCTGGAGTATATGCAGAACCAGAACATGCCAAAGCAAAACCAGGACCAGCCGAGGAGTCGATTGCAGCGCGGCAACGAGAGTGATGAGGAAATTGACATGGACATAGACCTCTCACAAGGCACAGGCCCCAGCAATGTGCAAATCATGGTGTTACTGGGGCAGGTTCATGCCGTGGAATGCCGATTCTGGGCCCGGGAAACAAGCACAGACTGGTGGGACCGCATCGTGCTGCAGGTGTGGGACGATTCCCAGTGGCTGCGAAACTTTCGCATGCGTAAGGGCACTTTCATGGAACTTTATGACTTGCTTTCCCCTGCCCTGAAGCGCCAGAATACCAGGATGAGAGCAGCCCTCACAGTTGAGAAGCGAGTGGCGATAGCCCTGTGGAAGCTTGCAACGCCAGACAGCTACCGGTCAGTCGGGAATCAATTTGGAGTGGGCAAATCTACTGTGGGGGCTGCTGTGATCCAAGTTGCCAGGGCAATGAAAGACCTGGTGATATCAAGGGTAGTGACTCTGGGAAACGTGCAGGCCATAGTGGATGGCTTTGCTGCAATGGGATTTCCAAACTGTGGTGGGGCCATAGACGGAATCCATATCCCTATCTTGGCACCGGAGCACCAAGCCACCGAGTACATAAACCGCAAGGGGTACTTTTCAATGCTGCTGCAAGCCCTGGTGGATCACAAGGGACATTTCACCAACATCAACGTGGGATGGCCGGGAAAGGTACATGATGCTTGCATCTTCAGGCACTCTGCTCTGTTTCGAAAGCTGGAGGAAGGGACTTTCTTCCCGGACCAGAAAATAACCATTGGGGATGTTGAAATGCCTATCGTGATCCTTGGGGACCCAGCCTACCCCTTAATGCCATGGCTCATGAAGCCATACACAGGCAGCCTGGACAGTAGTCAGGACCTGTTCAACTACAGGCTGAGCAAGTGCCGAATGGTGGTGGAATGTGCATTTGGACGTTTAAAAGCGCGCTGGCGCAGCTTACTGACTCGCTCAGACCTCAGCGAAAAGAATATCCCCATTGTTATTGCTGCTTGCTGTGCGCTCCACAATATCTGTGAGAGTAAGGGGGAGACATTTATGGCGGGGTGGGAGGTTGAGGCAAATCGCCTGGCCGCTGATTACGCGCAGCCAGACACCAGGGCGGTTAGAAGAGCACAGCAGGGCGCGGTGCGCATCAGAGAAGCTTTGAAAACCAGTTTTGTGACTGGCCAGGCTACGGTGTGAAACTTCTGTTTGTTTCTCCTTGATGAACCCTCCCCCCCCCCCCCACCCGGTTCACTCTACTTCCCTGTACACCAAACACCCCACCCTCCCATCCCCCCTTCGAGCACCGCTTGCAGAGGCAATAAAGTCATTGTTACTTCACATTCATGCATTCTTTATTAATTCATCACACAACTAGGGGGATAATTGCCAAGGTAGCCCGGGATGGGTGGGGGAGGAGGGAAGGAAAAGGACACACTGCAGTTTAAAACTTTAACTCTTATTGAAGGCCAGCCTTCTGATGCTCGGGCAATCATCTGGGGTGGAGTGACTGGGTGGCCGGAGGCCCCCCCACCGTGTTCTTGGGCGTCTGGGTGAGGAGGCTATGGAACTTGGGGAGGAGGGCTGTTGGTTACACAGGGGCTGTAGCGGCGGTCTCTGCTCCTGCTGCCTTTCCTGCAGCTCAACCATACGCTGGAGCATATCAGTTTGATGCTCCAGCAGCCGGAGCATCGACTCTTGCCTTCTGTCTGCAAACTGATGCCACCTATCATCTTCAGCCCGCAACTTCCTCTGTTCATCCCGCGATTCAGCCCGCCACCTCTCCTCTCGTTCATATTGTACTTTTCTGTAGTCTGACATTGACTGCCTCCACGCATTCTGCTGTGCTCTGTCAGCGTGGGAGGACATCTGGAGTTCCGTGAACATATCGTCCCGCGTCCTCTGTTTTCTCTTTCTAATCTTCACTAGCCTCTGTGAAGGAGAAACATTTGCAGCTGGTGGAGGAGAAGGGAGAGGTGGTTAAAAAAGACATATTTTAGAGAACAATGGGTACACTCTTTCACATTAAATTTTGCTGTTCACATTACACAGCACATGTGCTTTCGTTACAAGGTCGCATTTTTCCTCTTATATTGAGGGCCTGCCGGTTTGGTGTGAGAGATCACTCACGCAGTGCCAGGCAACAGATTTCGGCTTGCAGGCAGCCATGGTAAGCCACAGTCTTTTGGCTTTTTTAACCCTCATAACATGTGGGAATGGTTTCAAACAGCAGCACCCTCATTTCCCAGATCAAGCACCCATTGGATTGGCCATTTAAAATGGGTTTGCAATGTAAAAGGAGGGGCTGCGGTTTCCGGGTTAACATGCAGCACAAACCCAACTAACCCCCCTCCCCCCCAACACCCAATTCTCTGGGATGATCACTTCACCCCTCCCCGCACCATGTGGCTAACAGCAGGGAACATTTCTGTTCAGCAGAGCAGGAACGGGCACCTCTGAATGTCCCCTTAATAAAATCACCCCATTTCAACCAGGTGACCGTGAATGATATCACTCTCCTGAGGTTAACAAAGAGCGATAAGGAATGGATGTTGTCTGCATGCCAGCAAACACCGGGACCATACGCTGCCATGCTTTGTTATGCAATGATTCCAGACTACGTGCTACTGGTCTGGCCTGGTAAAGTGTCCTACCATGGCGGACGGGATAAGGCAGCCCTCCCCAGAAACCTTTTGCAAAGGCTTTGGGAGTACATGAAGGAGAGCTTTCTGGAGATGTCCCTGGAGGATTTCTGCTCCATCCCCATACACGTTAACAGACTTTTCCAGTAGCTGTACTGGCCACGATTGCCAGGGCAAATTAATCATTAATCATTAAACACGCTTGCTTTTAAACCATGTGTAATATTTACAAAGGTACACTCACCAGAGGTCCCCTGTGTGCCCTCAGGGTCTGGGAGCACGCCTTGGGTGAGTTTGGGGGTTACTGGTGTGACGGGTTGGATCACAGAAACCCCCTTGGGAGCTGCCACCCGATGTGCAAAGACTACCTCTGCTCCTGTTTTCCCTGCCAGCTCAGGACTCCAGCACCCTGTCTTGCTGAGCAAGACACTCCCGTCTGGCTTCAGACACAAACCCAGGGTCTGAATCACTTGTCCCAAAGCTGCAAGTTTACCTGAAAACAGCTCATAGAAGTGTGCTTGTCTTTAGCACTCAGATGCCCAACTCCCAATGGGGTCTAAACCCAGATAAATCCGTTTTACCCTGCATAAAGCTTATGCAGAGTAAACTCATAAATTGTTTGCCCTCTATAACACTGATAGAGAGATATGCACAGTTGTTTGCTCCCCCAGGTATTAATACATACTCTGAGTAAATTACTAAATAAAAAGTGATTTTATTAAATACAGACAGTAGGATTTAAGTGGTTCCAAGTAGTAACAGACAGAACAAAGTAAGTCACCAAGCAAAATAAAATAAAATGCGCAAATCTATGTCTAATCAAACTAAATACAGATGATTTCCTCACCAGTTCCAGAGCACTCCCTTTTACAGGCTAATCTCCTTTTAGCCTGGGTCCAGCAATCACTCACTCCCCCTGTAGTTACTGTCCTTTGTTTCAGTCTCCTTCAAGTATCCTGGGGGGGGTGGAGAGGCTCCTTCTTTAGCCAGCTGAAGACAAAATGGAGGGGTCTCCCACGGGTTTAAATAGACTCCTGTGGGTGGGGACCCCCCTCCTCCCTCCTATGCAAAGTCCAGCTCCAAGATGGAGTTTTGGAGTCACCTGGGCAAGTCACATGTCCCTGCATGACTCAGTCTTTACAGGCCGACGCCATTGTCCACATGGTATCTTGCATGTCTCCAGGAAGACTTCTTATGTGGATTGGAGCATTCCAAGATGCATTGTTCTCCAAGTGTTTCCTGATCAGGTACTTAACCTGGCGAATTCCTTCCTAAAGAAGCTGACCAAATGCCTCCCAAAGCTTACTTAGAAACCAAGCAAGCATACAGCCCATATTCTTAACCTCAAGTAGAAAATTATATATATATGTACAAATAGGATGAATAGACATAGTAGACCATAACCTTTATGGAGATATGTTACCTGGCACAGGCAGCACAAAACATATTCCAGTTATGTCATACATACATTTATAAGCACCCCCTCCCCATAAAGCCTTATGGGGTACACTGTCACAACTGGTTCCAGGTCCAGGGTGATAAACATATCCTGGCTGTTGGGGAAACCGGTTTCTCCGCTTCCTTGCTGCTGTGAGCTATCTACATTATCTCCATCCTCATCTTCCTCGTACCCCGAACCCGCTTCCCTGTGTCTTTCTCCAGTGAGGGACTCATAGCACACGGTTGGTGTAGTGGTGGCTGCACCCCCTAGCATGGCATGCAGCTCTGCGTAGAAGCGGCATGTTTGCGGCTCTGCCCCGGACCTTCCGTTTGCTTCTCTGGCTTTGTGGTAGGCTTGCCTTAGCTCCTTAATTTTCACGTGGCACTGCTGTGCGTCCCTGTTATGGCCTCTGTCCTTCATGGCCTTGGAGACCTTTTCTAATATTTTGCCATTTCATTTACTGCTACGGAGTTCAGCTAGCACTGATTCGTCTCCCCATATGGCGAGCAGATCCCGTACCTCCCGTTTTGTCCATGCTGGAGCTCTTTTGCGATCCTGGGACTCCATCACGGTTACCTGTGCTGATGAGCTCTGCGTGGTCACCTGTGCTCTCCACGCTGAGCAAACAGGAAATGAAATTCAAACGTTCGCGGGGCTTTTCCTGTCTACCTGGTCAGTGCATCTGAGTTGAGAGTGCTGTCCAGAGCGGTCACAATGAAGCACTGTGGGCTAGCTCCCAGAGGCCAATAACGTTGAATTCCGTCCACACTAGCCCAATTCCGACCCGCTAAGGCCGATTTTATCGCTAATCCCCTCGTCGGAGGTGGAGTAAAGAAACCGGTTTAAAGGGCCCTTTAAGTCGAAAGAAAGGGCTTCGTCGTGTGAACGTGTCCAGGCTTAATTTGATTTAACGCTGCTAAAGTCGACCTAAACTCGTAGTGTAGACCAGGCCTCAGTCTGGCCTCCAAAATTCAGAATCCCAGAACTAGACATCAGGGTGGATTGACTTAAACCATTGATTTTAATAATTTTTAAAGTTGTACTTTTTAGTTATTTTCCTAATGATAGATTGATTCTCATTAGTTGATAACCATTAAAAATGTTGATTTCCAACTAAATATAGTCTTTACACTAAATCTGGTGCTTTTTCTTTTGCTAACCATGATGGCAAACTATATCTATGCACATTGATTGAAGCAGTTATATGGAGTAATTTACATTTCTTCAGTCTAATTTTGACATTTTTATTATGTTGGAAAATGGCAAATGATGCATTTATTGCCTAGATGAGGATGATTTTTTTTACTTTTGATTTGTCTAAGCTCCGTCTGGATGGAAATTCAAATGCACAAAAACAGCATTTTCAATATGTTTATTAATTAAATAAAACTACCCTAAATGTGCAGAATACATAATAAAAAAAAATGTACCGAAACATAGTTTTCATTTAAACCTAACTGATGTAAGGAGGTAGCTGCAGTTAGTGAAATGAACTGATTGTTTCTGGTCATCCTATCTCTCAGATTTTAACAAACTCTGGTTCCAGGTGCTCAGCCAACGACTTCAGTGGTTTGATTTCCATTAAAACTGGGCAGCAAACACAGACTAAACTACAGCAAAGTTAGGCATTAACATGGGTTGACATAATTTCACATTTAATCCCCAATAGTCTTGTTTTTTTTAAAAAAAAACTTGTTTTTATTTTAAATGAAAACCATCCAATTGACATTTTTCTTAAATCCCTTTTGTGGCTTTTTGTTTTTGAAAACATCATTTTTATTCACCCTGATTTTAGAAGAACTTCCACATTCAAGTTAATCCTAAACTGCTCATATTCGGTTATAGGAGAGAAGGCAGCAAAATTCATCATATCAATAATTTGTTGAAAATTATTTATTCGATCTTAAAAGAGACTAACTAGAGGGTCGGACACTTGTTTGTTTCTGTAGGCCCAGTTTCCGTCCCTGAACCAGTAACAATTGCATGGTCAATGCCCCAAACCCTACAGTTTATTGGCAAATCGTCTGAGCCATTCCTCGTCTGTTCTTCTTGTTTTAGAAGTTTCAGATCAACAAAAACTTCCCCTTGGCAGTCGGTGCCCATGTGGCGCTGCAGACAGAGGAGCTGAGCAGTAACCTTGTGACATCGACCATAACTCAGCAACCCACCCATCACTCACTCCACTAACCCTGATCTTAAATCCTCACCCTCCCACCTGCCTGGGTCATCTCCCCATTGAAACCCGCAGGTTGACTCATTTTAACCAATGGGGTTGAATTATGCAAATCACCTGGAGAGAGTTAGCACTGACTGGCTGAGTTAACTCTGATGTCACAAAGCGCCTTTGCCTACAACACCAATTTAATAGGGATGGTGCAGAAAATCAGGCTTTTCTGATGCTGCTGTTTTCCAATTGTCACCAAAACCAACAAGGTTCTTCCCACCGATGCCGAGAAATTTTGGAATCAATTTAACGTTGTCTTCAAAAATTATCGTGTTACAGACAGACAAAGAAATGCCATTGAACTGAGCATTCGGCCTCGCTGCACTCAGCCAACAGGGACCTGAGTCTCCTCCCTGTTAACTCAGTGAGAACCCCAAGCTCAGCCCATCAGTGTGGAGACGCTCCGGGGCTGGGAGCTGAGCAAGGGAACAGATGGCCAGACGACAGCATCAGTCCCCATAGGAGATCATTCTGGGGGAGATCACCATCAGCACACGATTCCCGCCCCAGCTCTTTGTGAGGGCCTCTTACAAGGACAGCTGGTGAATAGCCCCACCCTCGTCAGGAAGACAAGCAGCAGAGAGAAATGGGACAAGAAAGAGAAAGAGAAAAGCAAAGACAAGAGGAAGGTAAAGGCAAGCAAAAAAGGACAAATTCCAAAGGCCCCAGTGAATCATAGATTCCAAGGCCAGAAAGATCCACTCTGATCATCTCGTCCAACCTTCTGTATTACATGGGCCGTGGAACGTCTCTCAAAATAATTCCTGTTTGAATTAGAGCAGATTTTTTTAGAAAAACATCCCATCTTGATTTTTAAAATGCCAGTTATAGAGGATCCATCACAACCCTGGATAAATCTTTCCAAACCCTGTCAGTTAAAAATGTTCCCCTTTTTTCCAGTCTGAATTTGTCTAGGTTCAACTTGCAGCCATTGGATCTTCTTATCCCTGTGTCTGCTAAAGTGAAGATCCCATTAGCCAATATTTGTTCCCTTAACCTTCTCTTTGTTAAGCTAAATAGACTGAGCTCCTTGAGTGTATCATTATCAGGCCGGTTTTCTAATCCTTTAATCATTCTTGTGGCTCTTCTCTGAACCTTCTCCAATTTATTGGCATCCGTCTTAAATTGTGGACACCGGAACTGGACACAATATTCCAGTAGTGCTCACACCAGTGCCAAATGCACCCCTCCACTTCTAGCTGAGATTCTGCTGTGTAGGCATCCAAAGATCACATCTGCCATTTCGGCCAAAGTGTCCCGCTGGGAGCTCCAGGTCAGCTGATTAGCAAACATGACCCCAAGTCTTTTTCAAGGTCTCTGCTTCCCAGGATAGAGCCCCCCTCTTGTACATATAGCCTAGATGTTTTGTTCCTAGAGGTATAACTTTACATTTGGACAAACTACAGTGTATGTTGCTTGTGCTCAGCTTCCCAAACAATCCAGATGGCTCTGTATCAATGACGTGCCCGGTTTGTTATTTACCACTCCCCCCCATCTGTCTGTCATATGCAGGTTTTATCAGAGATGATTTTATATTTGCTTCCAAGTCACTGATCAAAATGTTAAATTGTGTAGGGCCAAGAACCGATCCCTGCAGGACCCTACTAGAAAGACACCTGTCCGAGAATGATTCCTCATTTACAATTACATTTTGAGATCTATTAGTTAACCAGGTATTAAGGGGCGGATTCCTAGGTGGGTATTTTCCTGCCAACTTACCTTGTGTTTTCCGAGCCCAGCACTCGGCTGGCAAAGTTTGGATCAGACTGAAATGTTCCAACCCTCACTGAGAATCTTACCTTCTCCACAGAGGTGTCTGCTTTCGACAGAATCAAGCTGGAAAGGAGAAAACTCCCACAGAAGCTGCTCCTTAGCACTCAGGTGCGTGAACACAAATCCCCCAGGAGAGACGGCGAGAGGGAGGCTTGCTGCAGCAAGGCCACAGGGGTCTCCGAGGTTCCCCCTGCCCTGCCCCCCTGTACTGCATGTCTGATGTCAAGGGAGCTCTGTGAGGTCACAGCCGCCTCACCACCTTTGTCCAATAGGCTGAGTTCCTGCCCCAGGCCCTTGTGAAGTCACTGCCACGCCCACCTCTCCCTTGCAGGGCTGGTGTCTGCCCCTGGCCAGCCTGTTTGGGTGTCTCAGCTGCTCCCCCAAATCACCCCACTGCTCACTATTGATTCTAGGGAACAAGCAGGCGAAACAGTAAAACAGCAGGATCTGTTCCTCCTTCCACACTCTTCATAGATTCAGAGATTTTTAGACTTGAAGTGGTCACCATTTGATCTCCTAATCTGACCTGGATTTCACAGGCCAGGAAGTTTCACACACTTACCCCCACATTAAGCCCAATAGCTTGTGTTTCACTAAAACATGCCTTCCAGACAGACATCCAGTTGTGATGTGAGGACATCAGGAAACAGAGAATCCACCACTTCCCTTGGGAATTTGTTCGAGTGGTTAATCACTGTGAGGAAGTGGGACTGTTCTTAATGGGTTCTTTGAATACTGAGTGGGGAGTATTGGCCTGGGAAGGTTGCAGGGGAGTTTTGCTGGGGCTGTCTGCATGGGGGGTGGGAGACTTTCCTTGAGGGAGGATACCTGAGCATGTAACATGATAACCCAGGAAGGGGGTTGGAGGCTAGGTGACACCTTTGCCTGGGAAACTGGACAAAAGCTGGGGGAGGAGCCGGGGGGAGGCTGAGTAAGACGGCTGGAGGGAGTTTCAGTTTGAAGCTGGCTGGGGAAATGGAGAGGAGCCCAGATGGGCTCTGGTCCCCCAGCGGGGCTCTGGCCTCCCTTCCCCCCACCCCAGATGGACCAAACTAAGGGGGTCCTGTTGTCTGTACCTGCAAGACCTGTCTTGGATTGTGTTCCTGTCGTCTAAATAAACCTGCTGCTTTACTGGCTGGCTGAGAGTCATGGTGAATTGCAGGAAGCCGGGAGTGTAGCGCCTTGTCCTCCTCCACACTCCGTGACAGTCACACACACTGTTAAAAATTGGTGCCGGGCTTCTCATTTGAATGTCTCTGGCTTCAGCTGACAGCCGTTGGTTCTTGTTCTGCCTTTTGCAGCTGGATTAAAGAGCACTTTACAGCTGCTGATATAGCACCGAATCAGACCCACCCGTCTGGTCAGAGCCCAGCGACCCCGTGGAGCTGGTGGTAGCAGGTGAGGGCCCAGCTCAGTGTCCCCCCTCCCTGTTCCACCCCCAGATGGACCCTCAGGGGATCTCGGCGCTCAGAGACAGGCTCTGCCCTGAGGTCTGGGCTCAGCAGAGGGGACGCCTGGCTGGGGAGTGGGGACGGAGTCACTGGGGGGTTCCCAGTTGGGATAAGGAGCAGCTGCTGGAGATTTGGGGCTGAGGTGGGGAGGACCACAAGGATTCTTGGGCAGCTGAAGTAGGGTGAAAAAGAAAACAGATGGGACAGCAGGCAGCAGCTCCCCACAGCCCGGAGCGCTCCCGGTAGAAAGGGCCGGTAGAGTTTGGAGGGAGGCTGCCGAGCCCCTGGAGAGAGACACCAGCAGCCAGCGAGGTAGCAACCGGCCCCAGAAATGAAAGGACCCAGCGAGCGGGAAGCCAGTGGATTGGGACCCTAGTGGCTGAGCTGTGTCGTCGAAATGGCACCAGGCACAGAGCTGGCAGGGAGAACGTCCCGTTCAGAAGGGACAGAGATGGCAGGGAGGACTAACTGTCTTGATTTGAGCTGGAGCTCTGAACTAGGGGGACGGGGGGACAGGGGGTGGAGGGTTTTAGGCGTGTATATAAAACAAACCTTGAATATCGGCACTGTCCCTATAAAATCGGGACATCAGGTCACCCTACTCAGAACAGCCAACAGATGGCGCAAGAGGATGGCTCAAGCTGCAATGAACCGTCCTAAGAAATTTCCCTACAAACTCAGGCCGTACAGAGGCTACAATCAGAGAAGCCGCGAAGGGAACGTAGAGCGGTGGGGTTCTGGCCTAGTGCCTTGGACGTTCTAACTCCAGATCCTGGTGCTCCAGGAATGTAAATTGTTGCCCAGGAAGTGGGTTTAATTCAGCCAATGGTAGTTACTGTCCAGGCGAGCTCAGCAATAGTTCCCAGTGTGACCCTACCCAGCAGATCCTGCTACACCAGCGAACTCTGATTCACTTGTGATCATTCCCCACTGAACTGATTTCTCCTTCCCCAGCTGATGGAGATAAAACGCAATTGGCCTCTAGGTCGTCTCAGCCTCTCCTTGCCCTGCCCCAGCCACCCCCCCATGGGCTCCTTGCAGATGGATCCGCACCATTGCCCTGCTGAGGGGTGGGGGACCCCGTGTCTCTTGTGTCGCTAGCCCAGCTCTCTCGGTCTTGGATTCAGGGGGAAAGCATCCAGGAGACTCTCCCTGCAGGCCCCTGTATCGGCCTCATCACTGGGGCCGGGCTGCGGGGACGGGGCAAAGTGACCGTGCCGGGGTCTGTATCTCATGGTTCGTCTCCTCCTGCCTGCAGAGCCCAGCTATCCCAAACCCAACCTCTCCCTGCACCCCAGTGAGGGGGTCGCCCCGGAGGGAGCCATGACCGTCTGGTGTGAGTGTCGGTGTCTGGGAGCAAGGTTCCTTTTGAATAAAGCTGCAGACCCGGACGCGCGGCACTCAATGGACCCTGCGGTGGACGTGGCTGAGTTTCCCATTTGCAGTGTGAGCCGGAGAGACGCAGGGAGCTACAGCTGCCGATATAGCACCAAATCTGACCTGCCCGTCTAGTCAGAGCCAAGTGACCCCGTGGAGCTGGTGGTAGCAGGTGAGGGGCCCGGCTCAGCATCCCCGCTCCCAGCCCCACACCGAGCCAGACCTTCAGGGGGTTTTGCCCTGGTGGGACGCTCAGAGCCAAGGTCTGCCCTGAGCCCTCGGCCCAGCAGAGGGGACGCCTGGCCGGGGAGTGGGGATGGAGTCACTGGAGGTTCCTCAGCCAGGGGGTAGCAACAGCCACTGGAGATTTGGAGCTGAGGGAGGAGGGGATTCCTGCCCCCAGGGGGAGCTGCAGAGCAGGGGCCCTTTCCCAGATGTTTTTTTTGGTGGAGGGGATTGTTAGGAAGCTGGGAAGCCTCCCCCATGCAAACCCTGGCTGACCTCAAGCCTCTCCCATTCAGTCAGGCACATCAGCCCCTGTCCCCACAACCCCCATCCCCATGTGTCCCTGCAGCTTCCTCCCCTGTCCCCAGACTCAACGCTGTCACCCCCGTAGCTCCTGAGCTCCAGTCTGTGACCCCCGCCCCAGCAGCCCTGGGTGCCCCACTCTGCCCGAACCGGGCTCTGTGGCAGGTGCTGTGATGAACTTCTGCTCCTGGGGGAATTCTGCAGCACGGGGCAGGCAGAGAATTCCTCCCCCCGCCCCCCCCCCCCCAGAAAATACATCTGCGCCAGAAATGCTGCAGTTCCGCCTTTTGACCACGAGGGGCCGCTGTGGTCCCAGAACAGCCGGCCTTGTTCATCCTGCTGGCTGCTCTGGTGCCACAGCGGCCTCTGGTGGGTGAAAGGCGGAACTGCAGCACTTGCGTAGAATGTATTTTCTGCGGAGGAAAAAACAGAATTATGCGAGACAGATGACTTATGTGCATCCTCGGGTTCCCAACCCTCCAGGATTCGCCTGGAGTTTCCAGGAATTATAGATTAATCTTTAATTAAAGATTATGTGATGTGAGGAAATCTCCAGGAATAAATCCAACCAAAATTGGCAATCCTAGCACGTCTGCAGATGTGCAGTATTGCCCCAGGAGTAACAGACTGTGGATGCAGTGAGGTGTCTGTTACCCCTGGCGCTGTCCCTGGGGCTGGGCACTAAGGGCAGGTTACAGACACATGGGGAGGGGTTTGTGTCTCCCCATCTCACTCCTGTTTGCGTGTGAACGCAGAGCTCCTTGCGCCCAGACCCTCCATCTCCGTCAGCCCCAGTGGGGTGATCACCCCGGGGGGAGCCGTCACCATCCGTTGTCAGTGTGAGGCCAGGAGGTTATTTCTGTATAAAGGTGGAATCGAAATCCGGAAGCTGGATGCTGCTGTGGGCGCGGGTCGGATCTCAGTGATTACGTGCGGATTGTTGTATCAGGTGAGAGGTCTGGCTTGGCATCCCCACTCCCAGCTCTACAGCCTGCCAGACCCACAGGGGGTCTCTGGGCCGATGGGGCGTTCAGAGCCAGGCTCTACTCTGAGCTCTGGGCCCAGCAGAGGGGACACCCAGCTGAGGATCAGGGTCAGAGTCACTGAGGGGTTCCCCAGCCCCTGGAGATTGGGGTATGAGGGAAGGGGGATCCCTGTCCCCAGGGGACATTGGGGTGTCACTTAACCTGCCTGTGCCTCCATTTCCCCTTGTACAAATGGGGGATAATCATCCCTCCTGCACCTTGTGGCTGGTTAGATCGTCAGGACTTGGCTTTAGGGTGGGGGCTTTTCTCAGTGTGTCTGTGCAGCACCCAGCACCTCTGACTCCCAGCGCCCTCCCAATCTAACCACTAGACCCCACTCCCCTCCCATAGCCAGGGATAGAGCCCAGGAGTCCTGGCTTCCAGACTGGGGTGGGGGAGCGGCATTTAGTAGATAGATGAGTATAGAAGGATGCTCTGGATTTAGGTCCTCGGGCAGTTTTGGTCGTAGCTCCCAGGAATTTCTGGGATCTCGGAGAGGTGCCTCTGGCTGGGTTTTCTCCAAAGAGCCCCATCTCTGGGACCGTGCGGTGAGGACGGGGCGCAGTGACTGTGCCGGGGTCTGTCTCACAACCTGCCCCCTTCTCACTGCAGAGACCTATTACCGAAAACCCTCCATCTCCCTGCGCTCCAGTGGGGAGGTCGCCCTGGGGGAAGCCGTGACCGTCCGGTTTTGGGGTCGGCACCAGAACATGAGGTTCCTTCTGTACAAAGATGGAAACTGGAACGTGCTGAGGACGTGGCTGAGTTTCCC
The DNA here is from genome assembly GCF_028017835.1 of Emys orbicularis. NCBI lineage: Eukaryota > Metazoa > Chordata > Testudines > Emydidae > Emys > Emys orbicularis. The sequence continues at coordinate 20,618,477 of NC_088703.1, forward strand.
ATCCACAACGTGACCCGGAGAGACGTAGGAAGTTACACCTGCCGATAGAACACCAAATCGGACCCACCTCTCTGGTCAGAGCCCAGCTAGCAGGTGAGGGGCCTGGCTCAGCGTCCCCACTTGCAGCTCCCCACCCAGCCAGTCTCTGTGGGGATCTCTGTGCTTTTGGGACGCTCAGAGTCAGGCTCTCCCCTGAGCCCTGGAGCCCACTGGGGGGGGGGGGTTCCCCAGCCAAGGGACAGCAGCTGCTGGAGGTTCAGGGCTGAGGGGGAGCTGCACAGCAGGGGGCCTGTAGTAAGATGAGGCCCTGAAACATAAACCCTTATCAGAGGCCCAGTATGAGGCCTGAGGCCTGAACTAAAGTAATAGTCAAGACTTTGCTAACATCAAGCAAAGTTAAGCTGTGAGCTAGAGGCAGGCCCTGCTCACAGAAGCTGGCAAGGAAAGGGCTGATGCTGCAACAAGAGACATACCTAAAAGATACTGGACACCAGATATCAGAACATTCGCATACTTGTACACTCCACACACAACAAGGAACAAGCTGACCCATCCCAATGACAGGGCCAAAAGGGGAATATGATGGGTAGAGTTGTTTTGTTCAAACCAACATGTACAAGGTGAGAGGCGGCACCTTGCTACGCAGAGGGGTTGCACCTCAATACGTCAGGAGTGATGTGTAACTTGTTTGTACCTGTGTATAAAAATGCATCCCTGGGGCGGTGTCTTTGTCCAGCCTAGGGGGCAGTGGAAAGTCCCGCCACTGACTGAGCTGAGTCCATTGCCAGGGGGCACATATTCGTAGTACGTCCTCTAGAGTAAAGTCTAGAGGGAACTATCACTGTGCTTCATTTGACAATAAACCTGGCCGACGTGCCTTCGTACCTTACTAGAGTCTGTGGTCTTTGGGGGTTCTCTTGGGATCTGCTGTGTCAGCGATCTGCGCAGAGCTGGGGCAGCACACAGAGGGAACACACGCACGCAGCCGATTGATATCAACATTGAACAGAGCAGAGCACCACACCGGCAGCGTCTGACAACAGGGCCTTTCCCAGGGGGATGCTCCCCAGGCTGCCCCCGCTCTGGGTACGCACAGAGGAGTCGAGGTCGAGGGGCTCCGGAGTTGGCATCGTCCCCAGCGCTGGCTCGGGTACATCAGCTGATCGGTACTTACGGGTCACGTAGATCTCTGCTTTGGGTCGTGGTTCTGTTTCGACCAGCAGGGGTGAGATCTCACCCCTAGGGCAGTGGGTGGGGAGAGATTGGAGCTCCCCGGGGCAGGGGAGAGGTAGGTGGGGAGCAGTCCCAGGCTTGGGCAGTCAGGGGAGCAGGGCGCACCCCTCCTGGCTGGAGGGGGTGGGTTGCTCTGGGTAGCCCAGTTCCGGGGGGCCGGGATACAGGAGCTCAGTGCAAACTGTGGGATCCCATCAGGGGAAGCTGTGAGACCCCAGGCACTTGGCCAGGGTTGGTGTCTCCCCCTCTGTCGCCTTCTGAGTGCAGAGATGTACCCCAAACCCGCCATCTCCCTGAGCCCCGGCAGGGTGACCGCCCTTGGGCAGGATGTCAACGTTCGGTGTCAGGCTGGTCGCCGGGATGCCAGGTTCTCTCTGTTTAAGGTCGAGGATTGGACACCGCTGGGATGCATGGGGCTGGGTGGGGCTGGGGGGAATTTCTCATCCACAGCGTGAGTCGGGGAGATGGAGGGAGCTACACCTGCTATTATCACTATGCAAGATCCCTTCGCCTGGTCAGAGACCAGCGACCCCGAGGAGCTGGTGGTAGCAGGTGAGGGGCCCGGCTCGGTGTCCAGAGCCCCACGCTCAGACGGACCTCGGGGGGGGCTCTGCACCTGCCAGGGAGTTGGGACAGAGTCACTGGGGGGTCCCCAGCCAGGGAGGAGCAGCAGACACTGGAGGTTCAGGTCTGAGGGAGGGGGGACCCCGGCCCCAGGGGGAGCTGCAGAGCAGGGGGCCTTTCCCAGGCGGATGTTCCCCCAGGCTGCCCCTGTTCAGGGGACACACAGAGGAGTCGGGGCCTAGGGCCTGCCCAGCCGGCACCAGCCCAGCCACATAAATCCCCACACACACACCAGGGAAGGACCCTGATGATCAATGCTAAATCACAGGTGGGGGAGGGGGGATTGTTGATGGACGCTGCTTCTATACCCGCAGGGGGAACCGCCCCGACCCAGCCTGGAGCGGCGCTGGCTCCCACCCGCCCGGGCAGCCCGGGGCCAGGTACTCGGGCTGGGGGAAATCTATTGATGCTGGGCTAGATGGGCCCATTAGCCTCAGCTGGTGTGGCCAGGCCTGGCTGGTGCCATGGTACCATGAGGGACAGCGGCGGGTGACAGTAGGGTAGAAATGATTACTCAGACAGCACCCCCTAGTGCCACGCTGGGGAATTGGGGCCAAGCCTGACTGCCAGGGGAGAGCGCCCCCTACTGAGACCCCTACAGCCCAGCACCCCCTAGCACCTAAATCCCCCAAACCTTGCTTGCTCTGACCCCACTTGAATGACCCCTCCTGGCCGCCCTTCATCATCATCATCATCATGTTCCTATTTCGCCTCTGGCGTTTAGGGCAGTGACGAAGCTCCTCCACTCCTGTCTGTTTCTGGCAAGTCTTTCAATAGTTCCCCAGCTGTGCCTCAGGTTATTCAGCTCAACTTCCTCAGCTCTTGGCCATGTTGTTTTCAGGAGGCCTCATTTTCGCTTGACTTCAGGTGTCCATCTGATTGCTACTCTGGTGATGGAATCAGTTTCCATCCGAAGCACATGACCGATCCATCTCCAACGCCTCCTGGCAATGACCGTGCTCAGATCCTCTTGGCTGCACTGTGTCAATAGATCTTAGTTTGAGATTGTTTGGGGCCAAAAGATACGGAGTATTTTTCTGAGGCAGGTTGTATGGAATAAAGACAGTTTGGACGTATCAGACTTTCTCATTCCCCAGCATTCTGCACTATAAAGTAGTGTTGAAATTACGCAGCTCTGATAAATCTTGAGTTTGGTGTTGGTGTTGTATATTGATGATTTCCAGACTGTACTTAAGCTCCTGAAGGTGTTCCTGGCTTTATTGATTCTGTTCCAGATGTCCTGGCTTGTTCCAGATGTCCTGGCTTGTTCCATTGTCCTGGCTGATGGTGCTGCCCAAGTATGTGAATGTTTCTACATTGGTGAGAACATAATCCTCTATCCGTATTGGTGATGGTGAGGCAATATTAAACGTCATGATATCTGTCTTATTGCAGTTGATTTTCAGTTCAATTTGCTGGCTGAATCTGTTGAGTCGAGTTGTTTTTTCTTGTATGTGGTGTTGAGTATGTGATAGGAGAGTGACATCATCTGCAAAGTCCAGGTTTTCAAGGGATGAGAAGAGTGTCCATTTCATGCCTCTTGGCATGTCTTCTGTTGTACGCCGCATTAGCCAGTCGACGATAATGTTGAAGAGGATTGCAGACATGACACATCCCTGATGTACTTCTGCTTTGACTTCAAAACTGAGCTCACTGTGATCAACATTGCATGTAAAGTTGAAATAGAAGCTTTTGATGACGTTGATGATACGGAAAGGAATTCCATATGCCTGCAGAATGCGCCATAGGCTGGTCCTGTGAATGCTATCAACAGCCTTCTCAAAGTCTATGAAATGTATGTCGAGTTGCTGTTGCCATTCTAAGCACTGTTCTATTATGTTTTGTAAAGTGAAGATCTGGTCTGTGCATCCACGCCCTTTCCGAAAACCAGCTTGCTCTTTTCTGAGAACGCTATCAACTGCCTCTGATGTACGCTGGACTAGGATCTTACACAACACTTTGCTTGGCACAGATAAAAGTCTGATACCACGCCAGTTATTACAGTCACAGAGAGTTCCTTTCTTTGGTATCTTCACTAAATATAACCCCATTGGTCCACTCATCTGGCACTTTTTCCCTTTCCCAGACTGATGTAAACAGAGGGGCCAGGATAGATGCTGTTAATTTAGGATTTACCTTGAACAATTCTGCATTCAAGTTATCCTTACCAGGAGCTTTCCCATTTTTAAAGGATTTGATGGCTTGAATGATCTCTTCCTTAGTTGGGGTATCTGTGTTCATATCAAGATCTTCTTCTGCCTCCTGGATGTTTGCTTCCTCCTTAGGTGTCTCCCTGTTCAGCAATTCTTTGGAAGTATTTGTCCAGCACATTTCTTGTTCTTTTTTGCTTGTTAGTAGGTGTCCTTGTTTGCTCCTGAGGAGAGTGTTTGTTGGTGTTTGCCATTTACCACTGATAAACGGCGTCATTTTGTAGATGGTTCCTTGTTCACCACGAGCAGCTGCATCCTCTGGGTGTGTTGCCAGATTATCAGATTATCTGCCCACCCTTACCACCGGTAAAAACTGGGAGTGCCATGCCCCCCGCCCTGAGCCCCCTGTTCCAGTGCTCTGGGACAGAGGGGGGTGGGCGGGGATAGATTAGATTAGATAGAGGGGGTGGATGGGCATACGGGGCTGAGGTATTTTTCTGCTCTGGGGGGAAGAAAGTGGCTGGGGGCCCCCTAGCTGTCCACCTAGTTGGATGGAGACCTCCCTGCCACACTCCCTGGAGCAGCTGCTGACACCCCCGTCCTCCCTTTGTCACCCCCAGGTTACACCCGGGGCAACATCGTCCGGCTGGCCCTGGCGCTGACCCTGGCCGAGGCTACCCATGGCTGGACGTGGGGCAGATGCTAGGTGAGGTGACCCCCCTAAAGAGTCCCTCCCGCTACAGCCTGGCTGCCCCAGTGTGGGGGAAGGGCAGTGGTTTCACCGTCACCCTGAGCGACATGACCCTGCTTTGTCAAAACGGAGCCGGAAGGACCAGTGCAGCCGAACCCATCTGAGCTGGCCCTGCTGACTGGCCCCCAGGGGTCTGGAGGGGCCCAGCTCAGCGTGGGGCTGGGGGAGGAGTTGTTCCAGGGCCTCCGTCTGGGGGTGACAGAAATGGCTAACGGCACTGGGATGGGGAGCCTGTGCCATGGGGCGCCCCAGGGGAGAGCTCCAGGCCCTACAAGGCGGCTGGGGCCGTAGGAACACGGGGCGCACTGGGGAGAGTTGCTGTTTAATAAATTGTACGTGCTCTGAACTCAGTGTAATGATCAGTGAACCAGGGAAGTATCCAGTGCAAAGAGAGTGCCCCGGAGTGGGGACACCCTCGCCCCTGTCCTAAGTGACCACGACAAGACTGGGGGTCGAGCCCCCAGGGATCCGGGGCCCAGCCTTGCCGGGGTTACGAGGACTCTGCCGCATGGGAGGGAGGAAGGGGAGCCCTCGAGGTCAGGCAGGCCTCTAGGTAAAGGGAGTGGGAGTGAGGACTCAGATCCTTTCACTAGCCAATCCCACCGGGGCGTGTATAAACCAGGAAAGTTCCCCACGATAGCGGGATCATTCCCCTGCTTACACTAGGAGCGGGGTCAGCAGCCGCCCTGCCCGTCCGTCCGGAGAGTGAAATGAACCGGTTCCTCCCCCCAAAGCCTGGCTGTTCTGGAAACAAGCGGCTCTGCTCCGGTGACTCCCGAAGGAGCGAGACTTGGAGCCGGTCTGACTCCAGCTGTTGGCCGCGGTCGCTCAGCCCCCGTTTCAATAGACAGGCCGGGTTTGATTCCTTGTCCGTGGGGTTAACCCGAAACCTTTGCCTTTGAACAGCTGCTGCTGGGGGTTTGCCCAGGAGCCGAGTAGAACCAGGGGCTCGGTTTGAAACGAGCCCCGGCCCCCGACCTGTGTAACGCTGGCGAGGGAGAGAGTTTCCAACCCCCCTGAGCCCTCTGGGCCTGTGACACCCTCTGCAAAGAGCAGCAGGGTAATGGAGTTTGGGGGGGACAGGCTGAGCGTGGGCCAGGGGTGGGATTAGAGGGGAGACGGGCTGAGATCAGGGGTGGAGTGGGGACAGGAATTTGAAGGGAGACACAAAGGGGGCGGGTGGGTGGATGCTGGCAATGGGATGGGTGTTTGAGGAGAAATAGGAGAGAGGGAAAGGGAATGGGGGTGAGTGGGATGGGGGATGGGGATGGGCTCCCCCCTCACAAAGTTGGGGTCGGCAGATGGGGTGTGTGTGGAGGGATTTGTTTTCCGGCTAAATCTCCAGCTGAGCTGGGGCACCTCTGGCTGCCGGGGGGAAGTGGGGGGGGAGTTGCGAGCCATGGCCATGGGGAAGATTCACCATGAAATGTTCACAAGGAGGGAAGCCAGGCATCCCCCAACTGGGCAGCTTCCATTGTCCACCACTGCCCTGCCCCCCTCAGCCCCCACCCCCAATGTTCCCCCACATTCTCCCACCCCTATATTCCCCTGCCCCCTAGTGCCCCTCCTAGCCCAGGTAGGCGCCATTTCCTTGAGGGCAGCCCGGTGCCACGCCCACTGTGGACACTGGGAGATGGCGGCCATCTTAACTGAGGGTGGGGGATGGGCATTTGAGGGGAAATGGGGCAGGGGACGGGGAGTGAGGAGGGATGGGCCATGGAGGGGGCAGGGTGTGAGGGAGGCAGGCTCGGGGGGATTCGAAGGGGGATAGGCCAGGGGGCGGGATGGGAGATTGGGGGGCAGGCTGGGGTGGGGGGTGTTAGTTGTGGGTGACAGGCTGGGGAGTGACTCTGCTAGGCAGTGATTCTGCTGCTCGTCCCCCTCCTGCTCCATAGGGCTGAGAGCAGCTATGGGGGGAGGCTCCTGGGCAGTTGGGGGTGTCACGGACTCACAGATCGTGCCCACTCTTGGCCCTGTGTGGGCTGCGGGGGGTGCCCCTTTCAGGGCGACAGCCCTTCTCGGGGGTCCACTCTCTCTCGGGGTCAGGCCCCTCCACCTCCTGGAGCCGCACCTTTCTGAGCCTTAGCACATCTGTCTCTCGCCGTGGGCCCCCTCAGGAAGTCCACTCGCTCTGGACCCCCCAGGCCTCCACCCCCGAAGGGGTTGAAGCAACCCTGTTCTCTAGACCGGAGTGACTCTCAGCCAGCATAAAACAGGAGGGTTTATTGAGAGTTGAACACAGCACAGGAAACTCTCAGGGCCTCAGGCCTGGCCTCCCTCAGCACAGCACATCCCAGTCTCTCTACATCCAGGTGGGCTCTGCCTGCTCCCTCTCTCCAGCCTTGAGCCCCCCTGCTTCCCAGCTGGGCCTCGAAGATCCCCGGCCCCAAGCCCCGCCTCTGTCCATTGTCTTCTCTCCAGGTAAACAGGGTGTAAACTGGGGCCTCCTCTCCTCGCTTCTGTCCTCTGGCTGGAACCGGCTGGTTAGGTCACTGGGTCCTCACTCTGCAGCCCATTGTCTGCCCACTGGCCAGAACCAGCTGCAACTCCTGAGCTGGGTCTCTGGGTCGGGGTCTCAGGTCACCGGTCGCTGGGGTCTCCATCCTCCAGGCCATTGGCTGGGGTCCCAAGTTCCGTCTCCGGTCCTCTGTAACAACAAACTCCCTCTCCCCTGACCTCATTAAACCAGTAACCCGCAGGGAAACTGAGTCCCACCCCCTCTGCATGCAAACCATTGAAACCCCACAGAAAACAAGAAAATCCCCCACTTCGTCACATGGGGGCAGCTGGTGAGCAGGGGGGTGGGGGATTTAAGAAGCCCATTGGGACCATCTGGCTGGGCTCCTGAACCATCTTCTAATGCTGCCTCCACGTCGCGGTGCCCCCGGCGTTACCCAGTGCTGTGTGAGAACGGACGGGCGACAGCGCGACCATCACACCCGGGTCCTGGCTCCCAGCCCCCTGCTCTAACCACTGGACCCCACTCCCCTCCCAGAGCCGGGAATAGAGCCCCCTGATCCCCAGCTTTCTCCTGCCCTCTAGCCAATGGCGTATACACAAAGCCTGTGTCACGTCCCTCTCTAGGGGCCTGGACACATAACCACTGACAGTGTCTCCTCCAGCTCAGGGGCAGGGTCTCTGTGGGGCATTAGAAGGTTCCTGGGTCTCTCCCAGCTGGTGACCCACTGGGGGCCTGGGATGGAATTTCTCTTTCTCTGATTTTCTTTTGAACCTGGTTGATTTAATTCAGACGCTGAGAAAAGCCCCTTAGAACCAGGCGTTACAGTGTAAACCCGTCATCACTGCTCAGCTATGGTCAGCAAACCCAGGTGTTCCCCCTCGCACCTGCTCCTCACATGGTGCCACGACTCGTGTCACAGGTGGGCAGGTTTTCAGGATGAGCGGTAAGGCTGCAGAGTCAAACCCTCCAGCACCAGGAAATACCCCAGTAACGGTTTTCTGAACGACCTTAACTCTGCCCCTTCATGCAGCTCCATTACGACGCCGGCCTTTAATTGCATGATCATGTATTAACTTTACCGAAATGGGTCACCAGCCGGGCTTGAACCCAGAATGAGAAGGAGATGGATTTTTCATGGAAATCATGGTCAGTGGAAGGTTGAAGACCAGACCCCGTGTCGCCTGGCTCTCAGCCAGATGCACCTTCCTCAAGGCTGCAGGGTACGTTGAGGTGACCTGTCCCACATCTCCAGAGAGACACAGACAAGCTGTGAGCTGCATGATGCTTGGCCAGGCTGACAGTCCCTGGGTTTGCTGGGTTTTGCAAAGCCCTCTGCTTACTCTGACCACAGTAGATTTCGCCTGAAGTCTAGAGACAATGTGTGATGGAGGCAGGAAGAGACGAGACTTTATCAACTTCCTGTAGCTGGAGCCACCAGCTGAGTTCCTCATTTGGGGCTCGGTGGAGCTGGGCACCGGGGTGTTGGAGGAAGCACTGAGGGCCCCTCGCTGCTGCCATCATGACATCTGCTCTCATGATCCTCTTCCTTGGTGAGTATCGGAGACAGACAGGGCTTGTGTCCATGGGGTGGGGGGGCGGGATCTGAGACCAGGGCGTGTGCCCATGGGGTGGAGAACTGAGACTAGGGTGTCTGTCCATGATTGGGGTCTGAGACCAGGGTGTTCATACATGGGGCTGGAGAATGTGAGACCAGGGTGCATGTCTATGGGGTAGGGGGGCAGGGAATCTGAGACTAGGCCATGTGCCCATGGGGGGTGAATCTGAGACCAGGGTGCAGCATCCAGTCGCTCTGGGATCTGCTCCCTAACAAGCCGTCTCCTCTCCAGGCTGCTGGCTGGCCGGGCAGAGCAGGGTGTCGGGAGGTGAGTATCTGTGGGGCAGGGGAAACTTTAGTGTTCAGGACGGGGTGGAGTAGGGGGAGAGGAAAAGAGGAGCTGAGTCCTGAACCCTTACCCCCAAAATCAGTTCAACCTCCTTGTCTTGATCCCAGGGGGCTGAGATCAGAACCCAGCCCTGCCCCCTGTGTCATTGAGGGTGACTCCTGATTGATCCGGGGGTGTGGAGGGGTGACCAGACCTCCTGTTTTTAAAGGGACAGTCCTGTATTTAACCCTCCTGCAAGTGTCCCGACTTTCTCTTAAAAAGAGGCAAATTGTCCCATATTTTCTGTCCTCCCCCCATCAGTACTGGCCGGATCCCTGCTCGCCAGCTGCCTGCCCACCAAGGGTGAGTGGTGGGGTCCGGTGGCCGACGAAGGGGCTGGGTATGGAAGGCTGGCGGCAGGGCGAAGATGCAGCGTGTGGGACCAGCCGCTCCCCTGCTAGTTCTGGGATCCCGGGGGCGCTGAGCTGGTCCGAATCCCTGGGTCCCATCCTCTCCCCAGGGGAAGAGCCACCATTACCAATTGGGAGACGGGGGGTCCCTGTATAACTAACCACAGCCACCAGGGCTCCAGCTTTCACACCCCTGCGCCCCACCCCTGACAGACGCTGGTTCTATTCCCACAGGGGGAACCAACCTGACTCAGCCGGGAACGGCGCCGGCTCCCACCCGCCCAGGCAGCGCGGGGCCAGGTACCGAGTCTGGGGGCACGAAATCACCATCAACCCCCCCAGAAACAGGTTTGTGCTGCCGAAGGAGCCGTCCCTTGGGGGAGCAATGAAGGGCTGGCTGGGTGGGATGGGGGCAGATCCCCACAGCGAATGCCCCATATACCCCCCCCCTGCCAGCATCATTTCATATGCGGGTGGAGGTGTCACTAGACAGATGCCAGTTGGCTTGGCGGGGGCAGGGCCTGGGAGAGCTTCCCCCCAATGTACAGCCCCAGCCCGGGGGCCCCACAGACCAGGGTTTTGTGCTGCTCACCGGCACCACAAACCCACCCCTTTGGGGCACAGCTCGGTGTGTATCCCCCTGGGAGAACAGGGCTGGGGACAGAGAGATGGGGATAATGATCCTGTGTATCCCATCTGTCTGCCTGAGTCTGCAGATAGCCCGGGGGAATGGCTCAGAAGCAGGGCTCCCCCTTTGCAGGGGTGCTGCCCAGCGGTGTGTCAACCCTGGAACCTACCAACCCAGATAGACACCGTGTAAACTCTGTAACCTACCAATTCCATGTGACACAGTTAACTCTGGATCCTAATGATGGCCATTGCTACACCACCCGGGGCCTGACAACAGTACTCACTGTCGCAGGATTTCACCACCCCAGGAATTTCTCTCCATTGACCACCACTTTCCATGACCACTGGGGGTCCGAGGGGCCTGATCCCAGGAGAGTACAAGCAGACATATATGCTGGGGGCAGTAGTGGGAGCCAGTCTGCCACCCCACCCATCTGGCTAAACAGCTCTATGGCCTTGGGACCCAGAAAGGGGGCTAGATGCCGAAGACTTTCCACACGGCCAGCCTGGCTCCAATTGCCAGCCTTCCCAAAGGCCGCGAGACAGGCATCTGTATTTCCCCCGTCCTTAACCTGGGGCAGCAATTTAGTGTCGAGGTTCCCTGCAGAATTGGCACCCCAGGGTCCATCCCCACTCACCCCTGGACGGGTCCCTCTGCCTCTCAGCTCCGCCATTGCCAGTTCATCTCCTGCTGTTCTGCCTCCTGCCTCCCCTGTCTCTCACGGTCCTCCGACTCCTTCAATCTCCGCTCCAATTCCATCCGTCTCAGATCCACCCACGGGGAGCCAGGTAGAGACCCCCTGCTGGTCAGGGACATGGGTCTCGGGGATGCCCGGTTGCTCCCAGCCTCTCTCATGGCCTCAGCTGGGTCAGGAACCGGCTCTTTAGAGCGATCATGCCTTGGTGAGCTTTCCAACGCGCAGCCGTCTCTCTGCACAGCTCTACAATGTCCTTCTTCAGGAGATGGTTATAGGCCATCTCCGCGCTGTTCCCAAGTGGTCACAGACTCAGGCCTGTGCTCTCTCAGCTCCTCACGGTCCCTGGGAGGAACCCCTTCAGTGCGACAGCCCTTCTCGGGGGTCCACTCTTTCTCGGGGGTTAAGCCAGAGAGCCCTGAGCCTTGGCCCTGGATCCAGCAGAGGGGACGCCTAGATGGGGAGCGAGTACGGAGTCACTGGGGGGGTTCCCCAGCCAGGGGGCAGCAGCAGCCGCTGGAGTTTCAGGGCCGATGGCTGGGTGCTCGGTTCCCTCCCTCCTCCGTCCCAGCCAACGCTTGTTTTCATCCCACAGAGGGAACCAACCCAGCTGGGACCCAGCAGCCGGATCCCCCCCTGACAAAACCAGAGGGAGAAGGTGAGTGGGAGAAATGGAACAATTCATCCCCCAGGGAACAGGGCTCCCCACTCAGGTGCCCACGGGGCCATTCGGGCCGTTTGGAGGGGGATGGTCCCTGCAGACAGAACTGATGGGCTGAATTCTTCTATAGAGAGGGTGATGGATAGATCCATGGAGACGGACGGCCATGGGTCAGTGGGAATATGGGTCCTTGGGAACATAGGGCAGTGGACAGATGGGAGCACGTCTGTGAGGACGGATAGAAAGATGAACTAGGATCTTGTCTCCATGAAAACTGGACCTGAAATGACGAATCCCGTGTGGTACCCAACCCCCACTGGTGATCTCAGAGCGAGTCTGGGCTGTCAGAATTAGCACCCCCTGGTTTGATACAGCCCCATTTGGCAGACAAGCTCCCCTGTAGCTCTACAGACACAGGGATGTTCCTCCTCCAAAATAGGAACAACCGTGCCCAGACCTGCTCCGCAGTGATTCCAGGTGTGAATGGCACTTGGCTGGGGCAGGGACCATCTCTGTGTCGTGTGTCTGTACAGCTCCGAGCACACGGGGGAGCTGGCCCATGACAGGGGCTCCTGGTAATTAATATGAATCAGTAATGATTTTGGTTCCGGTTTCCATGGAGCCAAGCAGGGGCTGTATCTGCACTCAGGGTCTTGCCGGGCCGATCCTCCCGTTCTGGGATCCCGGGGGCACTAAGCCGGCCCAAATCCCTGGGTCCCGTCCTCTCCCCAGGGATGCCGGCTCAGCCCAGGGAAGAGACGCCATTGCCGGTTGGGGTGAGGGGAGGTTCCCTGTATAACTAACCACAGACACCAGGGCTCCAGCTTTCTCACCCCTGTGCCCCACCCCTGACAGACACTGGTTCTATTCCCGCAGAGAGAACCGACTCGACTCAGTCGGGAACGACGCCAGCTCCTACCCGCCCAGGCAGCGTGAGACCAGGTACCAGGGCTGGGGGCAGGAAATCGCCATCAACCCCCCCAGAAACAAGTATGTGCAGTCCAAGTAGCTGCCCCTGGGGGGAGCCACAAAGGGCTGTCTGTTGTGGGACAGGGGCAGATCCCCACAGCGAATGCCCCATCTGAACACCCCCCAGACTCATTCCATGTGCGGGGGGGGCGGTCACTGGACAGATGCCAGATTGGCTTGGTGGGGACAGGGCCTGGGACAGCTTCCCTCCAACGCACAGCCCCACCCCAGAGGTCCCACAGACCGGGGCGATGGAGGGAGCTACAGCTGCCAATGGAGCACCAAGTGGTTCCCCCCCCACCCCAGCCCTGAGCCCCCGCCTGCACTCCGAACCCCTCGGCCCCACCCCCACCACACATCACCTCTCTATGCACATAACAAAATTCATTCCGTACATGGATGTAAAAAATGAGAGGGAACACGGCCCTGCCCCCTGGGGGAGCTGCAGAGCAGGGGGGCTTTTGCCAGGGGAAGCTCCCCCGGGCTGCCACGGCTCTGGGGCTGCACAGAGGAGTCGGGGCCCAGGGACTGCCAAGTCAGCACTGCCCCCAGCCATGAAAATCCCCCTCCCCCCACCCAGAATGACCCTGAGGATTGATGCTGAGTCGTGGGGGTGGGAATCGCTGAGTCGCTGTTTCAGCCCCTCCCCTCACCCAGACAGATGCTGGTTCTATTCCCGCAGGGGGAACCGACCCAGTCCAGCCTGGAGCGGTGCCGGCTCCCACCTGCCCGGACAGCGCGGACCCAGGTACCACGGCCGGGGGGAATCTATTGAGTCACAGATTATGGGGCAGCTTCCCCCCAGTGGTTGCCCAGCAGGAGGGATGGAGGTTGTTCTCAGTGGCAGTGACCTTCCCCCCCCCCCCCCCGCTGATGGATCTGGGAGGGGAGCGAAGCCTCCTACTCAGACACGAACCCGCCGCTAATGGGGCAGCTGGAGGCTTCCTCTGGGGGCAGCTGGGCCCATCTGTGGCCCTGGGGCTGGAGCTCCCTGCGAAGCAGCCAGGAGCAGCCAGCATGGGAGGCGGGATGCCAGGGTAGATGGGCCCATTGGCCTCAGCTGGTGTTGCCAGGCCTGGCTGGTGCCATGGTACTGTGAGGGGCAGTGGCGGGCGGGGGAGGGTAAATGATTACTCAGACAGCACCCCCTTGTGCCACGCTGGGGCGTTGGGGCCAGGCCTGACTGCCAGGGGAGAGCGCCCCCTACTGAGACCCCTGCAGCCCAGCACCCCCTAGCACCTAAATCCTCCAAATCATGCTTGCTCTGACCTTATAGAATTTTCTGCTGCCTGTGCTCTGCGGTGTCCCAGCCCCTTGGGTGCCGCCTGGGGTGGGAGGGGCTGGGGTGGGACAGACCAGCTGCTCCCAGCACTCACAGCTGCTGCTGTTTCCCAGGTGGATCAGAATCACCGATGCCGGCACCGATGCCGGCACCTCTGGATGTGCCCTGCCCCATCGTCTTCGGGATGAGCGCGGCAGCCGCTGTCCTCCTCCTCTTCCTCCTCATGGCCTTCATCTGCTTCAGAAAAACCCAAGCCAGTAAGTGCCCCGCCCAGCGAGGGTTAAACCTGCCACTAAGCAGGGTGGGATGGGGTCACAGCATGGATGGGGGACTGTACCAGGAAAGCCAAGGAGTGGGGGGGCTCAGCAGAGGGCGCTGTTGCTTGTGGAATCCCTGTACACACAGCTGTCCCACCCCAGAGGTGGCCGCATCTCAGAACTGAGGGAGGGGCCCCTGTATAACCAGCCGCCGGCACCGTGCCTAGCAGGCAGGACCGATCAGAGTGGGACCCAGGAGGCCATTTGACCTGGGCCTCAAGCTCAAATGGGGCCTCACATTTAGACACTTGTTAATTTTTTTGCATTTGATAAATTTCGCAACTCTATCTGACCAAAATATGACCCACACTCTCAACTTAGAGCTGCAGATTTAACCAAATAAGAGATGTGATTTGGTAAAAGACATAATTTTTTTGTTAACTGATATAGATTTTGTCATATTAAAGAATTTAAAATGTTTATAAATATTAATAAAAATATATCAGTTCTGATGGCACACGATTAGACCGTGATCAACTCTCAGATCAGCTGATTATATAAACAAACCACTACTAGTGGCTGGTGCTGGATCAAGTGTGTGTTGAAAGGTAGAGAATTGTTACATTTTAGTGTCTTTATAGTTTTATGTCTAGTTGACTAAGGAATTATTTATGTGTGAGAATTCCTCATTATTAGCTTAATATGGTAGCTAAAAGAGGTGACTGGTTGGTTGGTTGAGCCCTAGCTTAGTAGCTTGGCCATCATCATAGGCTTTTGTAGTCTATAGGCCCAGATTCAAGATGAAAATTTGTGAGGACAATCTTGTAAAGTGAGTTTCATGAGGACACACGTTTGAAATTTTTGGACATTAGATGGTCTGCACAGATTGATGGTGTTCAACCAGTTGCGCAGCATTTGAATTCAATGAGAATCTCACTGCACAAGCTCAAACTGAACTTCAGGCTGTTCAGAAGCACATGTCCAAATTTGAATGCATTCTGATGTCATCTTTGTGGATGAAGCTACTTACAATGATCCACCAAACTAATCTGGTAATTGAAGCACACAATGCTACACTGGATGTTGAGAGGGATGACATTGAAAGTCTTATCAATGACATTCAACAGATTCGTGAACAATGGGATGCGATCCTGACTGGGTCCAAATTAGTAGCACAGAATATTAGCATTTCATCAGCGTTCTCCACCAATCGCAACTTACCGACTGAATGGGATGCCGAGCAGCATTCTAGGGTCAATGTCTTCCTTGTCATCATTGACTCTATTCAATCAGGTCTTACCCGTTGATTGAGTCACTGTGACTAATTTGTACCCTTTTTGGGGTTCTTTGGCAGTTCAACAGAGTAATGAAGATCTACTTTCTGCAGAACAATTTCAGCAACAGTAAACCAAAGAAATCTCAAAAGATCTCAGTGATGCGGTCATCTTCCTCAAACGAATATATTCCACCAACTTTAAATTGGATTGCAAGCCAAAGGAATTGCTTCAAGAAATATTCAAACTTGGACTCTCCGGGGTGTTTCCTAATATCACAATTGCATTGGGCATATTGTCAGTTTGCCTGCATCAGTGGCTCCAGGTGAACGCACCTTCAACGTGTTGAAGCAGGTAAAGGACTATCACCGTTCAACTATGGGACAAGAGCGTTTGAATGGGCTCGCCATGCTTAATATCAACTGCGACATTGCACGAAAGAAAGATTTTTCCTCAATAATTAGTGCATTTGCACAGAAAAAGGCTAGAAAAGCATTTGTTAAATAAAAAAATAATCAAATTCAGTCTTACCCTTCGTTTGATGCCTTATTTTGTTTTCATGTGTTGTCATTTTTTATTTTTATTATGGCTAGGGGCCTCAAAAGCTGCAAGTGGCCCGGGCCTCTCTGGACCACTGAGAGGGCCTGCCTGCGCCACGGGACGCCCTCGGGGAGAGCTCTGGGCCCTACAAGGCAGCTGGGGCAGTCGGGATGCGGGGCACCTAGAGGAGAGGTTCAGGCCCTACAAGGCAGATGGGGTCATCAGCAAATGGGGTGTCTTAGGGGCCATGGCTTGTGGGCAGCACCCCCCGTGCCCGGAGCCTCAGGACATGCTCTGATACAGCCATGCCAGAGACGTGGGATCATCCCGCCAGCCTGAGCCGCCTGGGGGTCGTTCGCACTGTGGTGGCCCTTGAGCCTGCGAAGCGGCCCGGCTGCGAGCTCACATGTAAAACCCATGGGCAAGTTCCCCAGCTGTGCCAAGGCCCTGAGAACCAGAGGAAATTGGGGACGACTCTGAATGTTGTAACCTGGGTGAGAGAACCAGCCACAGACGCTGGGTTGGGCTGACCCGAAAAGCCTCCTGGCTACAGCCCCATGACTGTCGACATCGCGCTGGGGGAAAACAGAAGCCGGAACCAGGAGTTAATAGCCCCAAATTGGCGGGAGGGACTTTGGGCCAGCACAGGAAGAGACCCCCAGCCAAGAGGCCCTGCAGGCAGCGACAGGGGGGATGATGGTGGGAAGAAGGGTCCTGCCACCTAGCGCCTGAGGGTGTGTGGCCACTGCCAGAGCAAGTGTCTGACCCGTGTGTGACGGGGTCCCCAGGGCGCAACCCGGCCTGTGGGGCCGCTGAGCCTTCCAAAGGCACCAACCTAGGCTGCCTCTGACACTGTGATGCTGATGTCAAGCTAAGAACCTCGGAGAGGCTCTGCACTCACCCAGCCATCCACAGGCAGGGACCCACCCAGCTGTGTTACACCAATGATCTCCCAGCCACTCAGGTACCATCAATAGGGGGCTCCAGCCAATTCCCCCCAGCTCCCCAGCCTTGCACCCCAGACTGGTACCATCCTGCACTGGTCAGAAGCCAGTCCGGTGTCAGTTCATTAAGTTCTCCCCTCCCCCAGTGTGGAGGGGACAGGCACTAGTCTTTGTAAACTGAGCTGAAATTTCCCAGGCACTTCAACCAAAACATGCTGTTTTAGGTCAAATATAAAACAGATTTGTTAACTGCAGAAGGAGAGATTTTAAGTGCTTATAAGAAGCAGGCACAGAGATCAGAGTTGGCTACTTAAGAAATAAAAATATATTTGCAGTCTAAGTTCTACAAATGGAACAGGGGTTTGAATCAGGCAGTGTCTCCCCCTGACACATGGTACAAGCAGGTGACAGATCCTCAATACACAGACTGGACTCCATCCCAGCCTGCAACCAGCCTTCCCCGGTTCAAAGTCTTTGTCCTCCAGATGTTCCTCCAGGTGTTGCGTTGTGGGGAAGAGAAGCCCAGGGATTATGTCCCTTCCCCTCTTTAATATTTTTTTCCAATTTGCTTGAAAGATCTTTACTGTGACCTGGGGATCAGGCAGTCCCCATTGGTCAAGCAATCGCCATTGTACACAGTCTTTGGGATAGTGGATTCTTTCCTTGATGAGTGTTGATGAGCCATTAACAGTGTCTGGCTGGTCCCTTGTTGCAATTGAAAGGTTGGCTGTGGGCTTCTCCCAACCTCACGACATATTTCAGTAGCACACACAGCAATGCTTCAGAACTTCCCATACAAGGATAGCAGATACAATGCAACAGGACATGAATGCTCAACAGATCAAGGCTTTTAAAATGATGCATCACAAGGCACCTTTGTACCCAACCTATCATCATTCTATCGTAGTGGTGAATACGGGGGCTCCACGGTGCTACTTTCAGGTACAGATTGTCACCCTGTGGTATCACCCTGGTGTGACCAGGGCCTGGGAAAGAGACATGGAACGTGTGAGGAACAGACTGTGAACTTCCTTTCCCTTGCAGAGGTGGCTGTTTGTGGTGTCCCTGTGCCCACAGGGCGGGTGACTTGTTTCCTTTAACCTTCCTGTAGCGGGGTGGTCACCCACTCCTGCCTGGAAGGGCTGAAAACAGCCCTGGGAAAGGGCTGTGGCAGGGGAAAAGCTGGGCCGATTGGGAGGAAGCAGGCTCAGCTGGGGCCACGCCCCAATCAGGGCCCAGGAGCTCAAGCAGACAGTCTCTCTCTGTGTTCAGAGTGAGAAGGGCCTGGCTGCAGGGAGCGTAACCAAGTACCTGAAGTGGAGCAGGGCTGGGGAAAGGCCAAGGGAGCCGGGGAGCTCCGGCCTAGGAAAGCCCCAGGCTGCAGGCCTGGTAAGGCCTATTAGGTACTGGGTTGCAGGGGCAGCCCATGGGTAGGCAGAGGCAGCAGGTCTGAACCCCTTTGCCTGTGATGCGTGGCTGATACTGCAGTCTGCCCCAGGGAACTGGGGCTAGATGGAAACTGGGCAGTAGCCAAGATTGAGGTGAAGTGGGGATAGTGGGTGGGGGTTCCCCTGGGAGGGGAAGACCCTGAGACTGAGGGGTTCTGCAAGGGGGGGCAGAAATCCAGGAAAGGGGCACCGGGGTCCTGGGAGGGACATGGGGCCAGTGGCAAGGCGGATCACTGGACTGCAGAGGGTGCTCCAAGGCTGGATGAGCTAATTCCTGAGGAAAACCAGCAGGAGGCGCTGCAGGGGTGAGTCCGCACGCTTACAGTTGGTGGAGAATGCAGGCACGTGCGGTCTGCCCCGATAAAAGGGGCCAGGACAAGGACTCGGACTATTGCCTGGACATTGAGGTGGAGAGACAAGCCGGGACGATGGATCCCGCATACACCGGGGTGTACTATGCGGAGACCCCAGGTGTTGTACCTGGGTGGGGCCCGGCGTCAGTGCCCCAGTGGAAGGGGGCTGATGACCCACAGGGACTGCGGGAGGTGCTTTGGGCCCTCCATGAGTAGATGTTCCAGTTGACGGAGGAGCAGCGGGCCCCACGGAACTCCTTGGGAGGGAGTTTAAAGGAAACTGCCGGGGGGAGAGGCCCGATGCCAGGGCCAGGAGGCCTAGGGTGGGCCAACGAACATGTTATGCCTGCTTAAGGCCAGGACATTTGAGGCAGGACTGTCCCTATCGGGATAGGGGCGGGGCACCTCACCCCAAAGAGAGACCGGGACAAGTCCCAAAGGTAGTCCGCTGGGTAAGGGAACCCAGGCGGCTGCCAACATGCTGGGCCTGCGGGTGGCGAGGCCACGTGCGCTGGACGTGCCCAAGTCCTGGGCCAAGGGTCCAGGTCTGCCCTGACAGAAGGGTGGGACCCAGGAAGGTCCAAGGCAGGACAGGGGCGTCGATCTGAGACCAGGGCGTGTGTCCATGGGGGGCGGGATCTGAGACCAAGGCGTGTGTCCGTGGGGGGGGGGGAGGGGAGATCTGAGGGTAGCGATCGATTCCGGAACTCCACCGGAGCGAGCGGCGGTAGCGGAGTCGACGGGGGAGCCGCAGCCGTCGATCCCCGTGCCGTGAGGACCCAAGGTAAATCGATCTAAGATACTTCGACTTCAGCTATGCTATTCACTTAGCTGAAGTTGCATATCTTAGATCAATTTCTCCCCTCCCCCCCCCCAGTGTAGACCAGCCCAAAGATGGGGATGGATCTGAGACCAGGGTGTAGGACCCAGTCGCTCTGGGATCTGGTCCCTAATGACTCGTCTCCTCTCCCAGCTGCTGGCTGGTCGGGCAGAGCGGGGTGTTGGGACGTCATATCTGTGGGGCTGGAGAAACTTTAGAGTTAAGGCTAGGGGGGAGTGGGAGGGGAGAGAGGAGGAGAGGAGCTGAACCTTCATCCCAAAACTCAGTTCAACCTCCTTGTATTGACGCTGGGGAGCTGAGATCAGAGCCCAGCCCTATCCCTAGTGCAGTCAGGGGTGACTCCGGATTGACCCCGGGGGGCTGGGCGCTAAAGACAGGTTACAGACACAGGGGAGTAGTTTGTGTCTCCCCATCTCACTCCTGTTTGTGTGTGAACACAGAACTGTCTGCGCCCAGACCCTCCATCTCCATCAGCCCCAGCGGGGTGATCGCCCTGGGGGCAGCTGTCACCATCCGCTGTCAGTGTCGGTGCGAGGCCAGGAGGTTATTTGTGTATAAAGGTGGAATCGAAATCCGGGAGCCAGATGCTGCGGGGGACAGGGGTGAATTCACCATCCCCAGCACCAGACGGGAAGACGGAGGGTTCTACAAGTGCCAATCTCACTCCAGATCGGAGCTGCCCAGCTGGTCGGATCCCAGTGACATCGTGCGGATCATTGGCTGGGTGTGGGGCTGGGTCCCTCACCTGCTACAGAGCTACAGGGGGTCTCCGCACCTGTGGGACACTCAGAGCCAGGCTCTGCCCTGAGCTCAGCAGAGGGGACACCCGGAGTGGAGTCACTGGGCGGTTCCCAGCCACTGCAGATTGGGGGCTGAGGGAGGGGGGATTCCTGCCCCCAGGGGACCTTGGTGTGTCACTTAACCTGCCTGTGCCTCCATTTCCCCTTGTGTGAATGGGGGATAATCATCCTCCCTGCACCTTGTGTCTGGTTAGATCGTCAGGACTTGGCTTTAGGGCGGGGGCTTTTCTCACCGTGTCTGTGCAGCACCCAGCACCTCTGACTCCCAGCCCCCTCCTGATCTAACCACTAGACCCCACTCCCTTCCCAGAGTCAGGGAGAGAACCCAGGAGTCCTGGCTCCCAGGCTGTGGACCCCACAATAAATAGATAGACGGGTACAGAGGGGTGCTCTGGCTTTCAGTCCCCAGGCACTTTTAGGCGTAGCTCCCAGGAATCGCTGGGATCTCGGAGAGGTTCCTCTAGCTGGATTTTCTCCCAAGGGCTCGGTCTCAGGGACCGTGCCGTGAGGACGGGGCGCAGTGACTGTGCTGGGGTCTGTCTCACGGCCTGTCTCCTTCTCACTGCAGAGACCTACTACCCCAAACCCTCCATCTCCCTGCTCTCCAGCGGGGGGGTCATCCTGGGGGGAGCTGTGACCATCCACTGTCGGGGTCGGCACCAGAACGCGATGTTCCTTCTGTACAAAGATGGAAACCTGAAGATGCTGCAGGATGCGGAGCCTGCTCAGGACATGGCTGAGTTTCCCATCAGCAACGTGAACCAGGGAGACGCAGGGAGCTACAGCTGCCGATATAGCAACAAATTGGACCCGCCCGTCTGGTCAGAGCCCAGCGACCCTCTGGAGCTGCTGGTAGCAGGTGAGCAGTCTGGCTCAGTGTCCCTGCTCCCAGCCCCACAGCCTGCTGGGCCCTCAGGGGGTTGTGGCCCTGATGGGACGCTCAGAGCCAGGCACTGCCCTGATCCCTGGGCCCAGCAGAGGGGAGCGGGGATGGAGTCACTGCGGGTTCCCCAGCTGGGGGGAGTGTGACGGTGCTGCCCATGGGAGCCAGCTGAGGTCACTCAATTAGGGTGAACTGCAAACCAAGTGGGGCAGACAAACCCCAAACGCTGGTGGATATTCCCATACTTAGATTTACCAAGCCAGCACAAAACTACTTCTATAGTACCTCACTGGTTACTCAGAAGTTCAAACAACGCAGTTCCCTGAAAGTACCCAGCCTCAGGCCTCCGTCCAGACACATGTCAGATATGATGATGATTACTGAAAATTTTATCTCATCATATAAAAGAAAAGGTTCTTCCAATCCCAAAGGATCAGCCACATACCCAGGTTCAATTATAACTTAGATTTTGCCCAAAATACACACTATAGGCAATTCTTATTAACTAAACTAAAATTTCTTAAAGAAAAGAGAGAGAGTTGGTTGAAAGATCAATATACATACAGACTTGAATTCAATTCTTGAGGTTCAGATGCATAGCAGAGGTGAGCTTGTAGTTGCCAAAAATCCTTTTAGATACAGTCCATAGGTTATAGTCCAACGTCCATGCTCAGGGTGGCTCCAGTCAGTGACTGGGGATCTCAATCCTTGTGGTTTAAGGTTTCCCCGTGTTGAAACCCAAAGCAGATCTGAGATGCAGCAGGATTGTGTCCCAGGGTTCTTATACATTTCCAGCAGCCTTTCAGCCTGAGAAAACAATAGGCTTAATTCTCCTTCCAAACATCCTGGCAATTAGCACAGGGTAATTTATCCATTAAACACTTCAGATACAGGTTACCACAACCTTCAAAGAGACATAGAGACAATAATACTATTTCACTCAAGTATCATCACAAATGTTAATATTCCTTTTTTGATCTTTGAATTAAAGTTATAGCAATAGACAAGACTTGTTTGCTTACATCACAAGACCTGAGCAAACATCTACCCTTGAGATCTCTAACAATGCAGACTTGCATTTCAAAGCTCTATTCATTTACCTATCTTCCTAACCAGTCCTTAAGGTTCACCCATGGGTTAGGTCAGTCGGTGAATTAATTAACTCTTTCCGGCCTTGTCACCTTTCAATGAAATATTCTATACACTCATAATGTCACAGGGAGCAGCAGCTGCTGGAGGTTTGGGGCTAAGGAAGGGGGGATCCCTACCCCCAGGGGGAGCTGCAGAGCAGGGGGCCTTTCCTGGGGGGGGGATCTTCCCCCAGCAACCCCCACTCTGGGGATGCATAGAGGACTGGGGGGGGGGGAGGGGCTGCCCAGGCAGTACCATTCCCAGCGCTAAATTCACTCCCCACCAGCTTGGATGCTTAAAGATGTAACAAATACAGGGTCGTGGGACAAATGGCCCAATCTGAGTCACCATTTCAGCCCCTTTCCTCCTCTTCCCCCCACCCCCCACAGCCAGGGTGCTCGGTTCCGTCCCTCCCCCATCCCAAGCAATGCTCATTTTAATCTGTCACAGACTCACAGATTGTGCCCACTCTTGGCCCCATGCAGTCCGTGGGGGGAACCCCCTTCAGTGCGACAGCCCTTCTCGGGGGTCCACTCTCTCCCGGGGTCAGGCCCCTCTACCTCCTGATACTGCACCTCTCTGAGCCTTAGCACGTCTGTCTCTCACTGTGGGCCCCTCAGGGAGTCCCCTTGCTCTGGACCCCTGGGGCCTCCACTCCCAAAGGGAATAATGCAACCCTGCTCTCTAGCCCAGAGCGAGACTCAGCCAGCGTAAAACAGGAGGGTTTATTGAGCGTCTGAACCCAGCACAGGAAACTCTCAGAGCCTCAGGCCTGGCCTCCCTCAGCCCAGCACATCCCAGTCTCCCCTGCATCCAGGTGGGCTCTGCCTGCTCCCTCTCTACAATCCCAAGCCCCCCTGCTTCCCAGCTGGGCATCTGAGATCACCAGCCCCAGGCCCCACCTCTGTCCATTGTCTTCTCTCCAGGGAAACTGGGTCGCCTGGGCCTCCTCGGGCTGGAACCGGCTGGTCAGGTCACCGGGGTCCTCTCTTCGCAGCCCATTGTCCTCCCACTGGCCAGAACCAGCTGTGACTCCTGAGCTGGGCCTCCGGGTCACCAGGTCCCCAGTCACTGGGTGTAGTGGGGTGGTCACCCGCTCCTGCCCTGAAGGGTTTAAAGACAGCCCTGGGAGGGGGCTGGTGCAGGGGAAAGCAGCTACTAGGCTGCTTGGGGAAGCAGCCGCAGCTGGGCCACACCCCAATCAGGCCTCAGCTGGCCCTATATAAGAGGGCAGTGGGCAAGGTACAGTCAGACTCCCTCTAGCTGCTGAGAGGGAGGGACCTGGCTGCAGGGACCTGAGTGGAGCAGGGCTGGGGAAAGGCAGAGGAGCTGGGGAGCTCCAGCCTGGAAGGCTCCAGGCTGCGACCTAGCAGAAGGCCAACGGGTACTGGGGGTTGCAGAGGACAGCCCAGGGGTAGGCAGAGGCAGCAGGTCCCAACCTTGCTGGTGATGAGTAGGCTGATACTGCAGTCTGCCCCAGGGCGCGGGGGCTAGATGATGACTGGCAGTAGCCTTATACTGAGGCAAGGTGGGGCTAGTGGGTGGGGGTTCCCTGGGGAGGGGAGAGACTGAGGGGTGTATGGCCAGGGGGCAGCACCCCAGATAACAGAGCACTGGGGCTGGGAGGGACACGGGGGCCAAGCGGCAGCGGGACACCGGCCTGCAGAGGCTGGATGAGCTAATTCCCAGAGACAACCAGCAGGAGATGCCACAGGGGTGAGTTGCACAACACTACACTGGGGTATCCGTTCTCCAGGCCATCGGCTGGGGTCCCAAGTTCCCTCTCCGGTCCTCTGTAACAACAAACTCCCTCTCCCCTCACCTCGTTAAACCAGTAACCCCCAGGGACACTGAGTCCCACCCCCTCTGCATGCAACCCACTGGAAAAACCAAGAAAATCCCCCACTTTGTCACATAATCCATGGTGAGGTGGTTCCCTCTGTTGGGCCCCTTCGGGCCATTTGGAGGGGGATGGTCCCTGCAGAAAGAACTGATGGCCTCAATTCTTCTATATGGAGGGTGATGGACAGATCCATGGGGACGGACAGTCATGGGTCAGTGGGTCCTTGGGAACGTAGGGTGGTGGACAGATGGGAGCATGTCTAGTGATGGATAGGAAGATGGACTAAGATGGTAGACTGTGTCTACATGAAAACTGGACCCGAAATGACAATTCCCGTGTGGTTCCCAACCCCCATTGGTGATTTCAAAGCGAGTCTGGGCTGTCGGAGCCAGGCAGGGGCTGCATCTGCGCTGAGGGTCTCGCGGGGCCAAACCTCCCCATTCTGGGATTCCCGGGCACTGAGCCAGCCTGAATCCCTGGGTCCCATCCTCTCCCTCAGCCTGGGTAAGAGCCACCACATTCGGTTATCAGGAGGGGCGTCCCGGTATAACTAACCACAGACACCAGGGCTCCAGCTTTCTCAGCCGGCTCCCGACAGACGCTGGTTCTATTCCCACATGGGGAACTGACCCGACTCAGCCGGGAATGGTGCCGGCTCCCACCCGCCCAGGCAGCACAGGGCCAGGTACCGGGGCTGGGGGCAGGAAATCTCCATCAACCCCCACCAGAAACAGGTTTGTGCTGCCCAAGGATCTGCCCCCGGGGGAAGGCACGGAGGGCTTGCTGCGTAGGACAGGGGCAGATCCCCACAGCGAATGCCCATCTGGGCTCATTTTATATGCTGGGGGGTGTCAGTGGGCAGATGCCAGATTGGCTTGATGGGGGCAGGGCCCAGGAGAGCTTCCCTGAACACACAGCCCCACCCCGGGGGCCCCACAGACTGAGGAGCTGTGCTGCCCACTAGCACCATAAAACCACCCGTGTGGGGCACAGCTCGGTGCGTATCCCCCTGGGAGAATGGTGCTGGGGATAACGGTCTGATGTATCCCGTCTCCGCCTGTGTCTGCAGAGGGCCCGGGGGAATGGCTCAGAAGCAGGGCTCCCTCTTCGCATGGGTGCTGTCCAGCAGGACATTGACCCTGGAACCTACCAACCTAGATAGACACGGTGTTAACGCTTAAACCCACTGATTTAGAGTAAAACCTTGTTGAGCCTGGAACCTAATGATGGCTGTTGTGGTGTCAGGACTGCTACATTTTCCGCTGCTGATCCCTTCAGTAGGGCCTGGTTCTCCCAATGATCTCAAAGCCTCCCGCCACTGCCATTCCCCCCCACCCACATGATTCCTATGCAGAAATGAGCTGAAGCTGCTGGGAAATTCGCAGGATAGGGGCAGGACCTGAGTCTGGGGGGAGGAGAAAGGGTGTGCTACAGGATCTGGGCCCAGCTGGCTTTAGAGGCATGGGACCTCAGGTACATTTCTCCCCCCCCCTCCAGGCCCCACCCCAGTACAGCCCTGTGCCAGAATCCCCTCTGCTCCTGCCCCCCACTAGGCCCATGATGGAATATTCTGCTGTGGGTCCCTGGGTCCTCGAGGAGGAGGGGCTGGGGCAGCAGGTAGCAAACCAGCCACTCACGGCCTGGTGCTGCTTCCCAGGGGGATTGGAACCACACGAGTTCTGAGCAGCCCCATCATTGCTGGGGTGAGCGCGGCGGCCGCCGGCCTCCTCCTCCTGGCCTTCGTCTGCTACAGAAGAACCCGAGGAAGTGAGTTCCCTGCCCAGCGAGGGAAGGGCTAAACCTGCTGCAAAGTCGGGCTGGGAAGGAGTCACGGCTTGGATGGGAGACAGGCCAGGAAACTCAGGGGGTGGGGCAGGGGGCTCTGTAGGGGGTGCTCTCCCTACAATCAGGGCTGGCCCCAATGCCTCAGGGCAGTTCTAGGGGGTGCTGTGCTGCAGGGGTGTAGGGGGAACCGTGCTGCAGGGAGCCAGGCTCAGCAGCTGAAGGGGGCAGGGCTCCCCCTGGGCAGAGCAGTGGAGGGGGACGCTCTCTCCCGGGGCCCCCCGTCCCGGCTGCCCTCTAGGGCTGAGGGGCAGGGCTGGTACATGGGATCCATACAATCGACTCATGGACGATTCTGCTTCATGTCTCTGCAGGGAAAGGACCAGCCCTGAGACAGAGCGGGTGAGACCCCAGCTCCACTCCCCACCCCCGATCTACCTGTCCCTGTCCTGGGTTCTCTCCCTGGCTCGGGGAGGGCAGTGGGGTCTAGTGGGTTGGAGCGGGGGAGGGGGCTAGGAGCCAGGACTCCTGGGTTCTGTTACTATCTCTATCTCTCTCCCCATAGGGAGTCCAAGGCTGCAGCCGCAGTCTGTACGGCACATATGAGGGGGCAGGCGAGGGGAGGGGAAGGGAGGAGCGGGTGCTTCCTGGTGCAGGCCACATCCTGTTGGGGGAGGACATGTTGATGTGGGGTGCAGTCTGTCTGTCACTTTGGGATGAGTCATCTCTGCATTCTCTTGGGTGTGCTCCTGCTCTGTGACTCAGTTTCCCTTGCTGCACCATGGAGCTAGTGATCCTGCCCCACCCCAGTGTGCTGGGAGAGGGAGTTTGTTGTTACAGAGGACCGGCGACGGAACTTGGGACCCCAGCCAATGGCCTGGAGAATGGAGACCCCAGCGACAGGTGACCTGGGGGAGCGGGGTTTAGGATTGTTAAGGCTAGACAGGCCTGTTGGAAAAGGTCAGGGCAGCCTGGGCACCTCTCGATGCCTCCTGAGATTGCCCCGTTCCCAGCTGGTCCCCGGACTGGGCAGCTCCCATGTGGGGCTGGGAGGTGATGGGGCGCGGGGGGGGGGGGGGAACCAGGCAGCTGCAAGAGGGGATGTGGTTTGCTGAGCGTGGCAGGGAGTTGGCTTTGCTCTGACCGTGGTAGATTTGGTCTGGAGATTGCAGAGAAACCATCTGATGGGAAGAAAGGGGCCGAGTGCATCACGGGCTTCCTGGGGCTGCAGCACCTGGCGCAGTTCCTCATTCTGCTCGCACTCAGGCCTCAGACTGGGTGGAGCTGGGCACCGGGGTGTTGGAGGCAGTGCTGAGGGGCCCTCACTGCCCCGTCATGGCGTCTGCTCTCACCGTCCTCCTCCTCGGTGAGTATTGGAGACAGCCAGGGCGAGTGCCCATGGGGGGCGGGGGGAGTATGAGACCAGGGTGTAGGATTCAGTTGCTCTGGGATCTGGTCACTAACGCGCCATCTCCTCTCCAGGCTGCTGGCTGGCCGGGCAGAGCAGGGTGTGGGGAGGTGAGTATCAGTCTGTGCGGAGGATGATAACATCAAGGACGAGGGACGGGATGCATGGAATGGGGAAAAGAGGAACTGAGCCCTGACCCTTCCTCAAAACTCAACCCAAACTCCCTCTGTGAGCTCAGACCCGGCCCCGTTCTTCTGTGTCCCGTCCCTCCCCTCCCCCCGAGAGTAACTAGAAACTGAATCTGGCTCCCGGGGTCTGGCGAAACAGCTGGGAACCGTCCCCTGGTTCAATGTCGTGCCCCCCCACAGGCTATGAGGATCGGGGGTGGGGGGTGGCACTTGGATTTATTTCAGCTCATACAAACGCTAACAGGGCCTGTCCATGGGCTCTAGATCCCCTCAGGGAACCAAAACATTCACGGTCAGTGCAGCCGTGGGGAGAACCCCCCAGATCCACCCCCAACAGCTCCCTCCCCTGAACTTACAGCCCTCCCACACACTCCTGCTGGTCACAGACTCTATTTGCAACCCCGGGGTGGGGGGCAGAGCTGCAGGGGGCCCACTGGTCAGGCTCCCTGACTGGCCTCGAGTGGGGCCAGGGGGGTGGGGGGGGACTCTCACTCCATAGTGGAACAGAATCGCTGGTTGTATCCCAATGACCCCGTCGAGATCATTGTAGCAGGTGATGGGCCCGGCTCAGTGTCCTGGCTCCCAGCCCCACATCCAGCCAGATCCTCAGGGGGTCTCTGCCCTGATGGGACGCTCAAAGCCAGGCTCTACCCTGAGCCCTGGATCCAGCAGAGGGGACGCCTGGCCAGGGAGCGGGGATGGAGTCACTGGGGGGTTCCCAGCCATGGGGGGACCAGCAGCCACTGGAGATTTGGGGCAGAGGAAGGGAGGATCCCTGCCCCCAGGGGGAGCTGCAGAGCAGGGGGGCCTTTCCCAGGCAACACATCAGTTATGGGGTGATGGGCGGAGCTGAAGGTTATAAACCTCAGTGTATAGTAGAGACTTACTGTGACGAAGTGGACACTTGCACAGTCCCCTACAAGTCAGTGGTGGTGCTGTGCACAGAACCCACAAGTCCTGGCCCGCATCCTCCCTGCTCTCCCCACTAGAGCCTACTTCCCTCCCAGGGACAGAACCCAGAAGTCCTGGCCCCCAGCACAGAAGCCAGGGAATGGCTGGGAGCCAGTATTCTTGCCAGCAAATTAAAGAAATATGGGTGGATGAATGGACCATAAGGTCGATAGAAAGCTGGTTAGATCATCGAGCTCAACTTGTAGTAATCAATGGCTCCATGTGTAGTTGGCAGCCAGTATCAAGCGAAGTGCCCCAAGGGTCAGTCCTGGGATGGGTTTTGTTCAATATCTTCATTAATGAGCTGGAGGATGGCGTGGATTGCACCCTGTCAGGGTTCCCTCCCCACTCTGAACTCTGGGATACAGATGTGGGGACCCGCATGAAGACCCCCTAAGCTTATTTCTACCATCTTAGGTTAAAAACTCCCCTATTCCTTTGATTAAGTAATGCTGCCACCACCAAGTGATTTAAACAAACATTTAGGGAGGGCCACTTGGAGCCCTACCTTCCCCAAATATCCCCCCAAGCCCCTACACCCCCTTTCCTGGGGAGGCTTAAGAATAATATCCTCATCAATTGGTACAGGTGAACACAGACCCAAACGGTTGGATCTTAAAACAATGAAAAAATCAATGAGGTTTTTCAAAGAAGAATTTTAATTAAAGAAAAGGTAAAAGCATCACCTCTGTACAATCGGGATGGTAAGTACTTTACAGAATAACGAAAGACTCAAGAACACAGAGGATCTCCCCTCTAGGCAAAACCTTAAAGTTACAAAACCAGGTATAAACCTCCCTCTTCGACAAAGGAAATCACAAGCCAAAATAAAAGTAAGCTAATGCATTCCTTCGCTAGTACTTACTAATACTAATGGAGTTGGATTGCTTGCTTTCTTGATCTGTTTCCGGCAAGCACACAGAACAGACAGACAAAGAACAGACAAAACAAAGCCTTTTCCCCCTCCCCAGATTTGAAAGTATCTTGTCCCCTTATTGGTCCTTTTGATCAGGTGTCAGCCAGGTTACCTGAGCATCTTAACCCTTTACAGGTAAAAGGATTTTGTGCCTCTGGCCAGGAGGGATTTTATAGTACTGTATACAGGAAGGTGGGGGGAGGGATAGCTCAGTGGTTTGAGCATTGGCCTGCTAAACCCAGGGTTGTGAGTTCAATCATTGAGGGGGGGCCACTTAGGAATCTGGGGCAAAAATCTGTCTGGGGTTGGTCCTGCTTTGAGCAGGGGGTTGGACTAGATGATCTCCTGAGGTCTCTTCCAACCCAGATATTCTATGAAGGTTGTTACCCTTCCCTTTATATTTATGACATACCCTCAGCAAGTTTGCAGATGACACTAAACTGGGAGGAGTGGTAGATATGCTGGAGGGTAGGGATTGGATACAGAGGGACCTAGACAAATTAGAGGATTGGGCCAAAAGAAATCTGAGGTTCAACAAGGACAAGTGCAGAGTCCTGCACTTAGGACGGAAGAATCCCATGCACTGCTACAGACTAGGGACCGAGTGGCTAAGCAGCAGTGCTACACAAAAGGACCTAGGGGTTACAGTGGACGAGAAGCTGAATATGCGTCAACAGTGTGCCCTTGTTGCCAAGAAGGCTAACGGCATTTTGGGCTGTATAAGTAGGAGCATTGCCAGCAGATCGAGGGACATGATCATTCCCCTCTATTCAGCATTGGTGAGGCCTTATCTGGAGTACTGTGTCCAGTTTTGGGCCCCACACTACAAGAAGGATGTGGAAAAATTGGAAAGAGTCCAGTAGAGGGCAACAAAAATGATTAGGGGGCTGGAACACATGACTTATGAGGAGAGGCTGAGGGAACTGGGATTGTTTAGTCTGCAGAAGAGAAGAATGAGGGGGGATTTGATAGCTGCTTTCAACTACGTGAAAGGGGGTTCCAAAGAGGATGGATCTAGACTGTTCTCAGTGGTAGCAGATGACAGAACAAGGAGTAATGGTCTCAAGTTGCAGTGGTGGAGGTCTAGGTTGGATATTAGGGGAAACTTTTTTACTAGAAGGGTGGTGAAGCACTGGAATGGGTGGTGGAATCTCCTTCTGTCATAAACAGATAGTTAAGGGTTAATGCCTCTTTTATCTGTAAAGGGTTAAGAAGTTCACCTAGCCTAGCTGACACCTGACCAGAGGAACCAATGGGGGAAATAATAATTAGGGGGTTAATCAAATTGGGTATTCTTTTGTGTAACTAAGTTTTTGCCAGGGAATCATCCTCTGTGTTTTGAATCTGTTGTCTGTGAGATCAGCTGGTATGCTATCTCCCAGAAGGTTTTCTTTTACCTTTCTTTTCTTTAATTAAAAGACTTTTATTTTTAAGAAACTGATTGATTTTTCCTTGTGTTAAGATCCAAGGGGATTGGATCTGGACTCACCAGGAATTGGTGGGGGAAAAGAGGGGGGGTGGTTAAATTCTCCTTGTGTCAAGATCCAAGGGTAGGGATCGGTGTTCACCAGGAAATTGATGAAGAAGTCTCTCAAGGCTACCCAGGGAAAGGAGTTAGAACTTGGGAGTGGTGGCTGCAAAACCAGATCTAAACTGGTAATTCAGTTTAGGGGTTCACATGCAGGTCCCCATATCTGTACTCTAAAGTCTAGAGTGGGGGTAAAACCTATGACACCTTCCTTAGGGGTTTTTAAGGTCAGGCTTGACAAAGCCCTGGCTGGGATGGGCTTAGTTGAGGATTGGTCCTGCTCTGAGCAGGGGGCACCACAACAACCAAATACACAACAGGTTCAACTCGATGACCTCCTGAGGTCCTTCCAACCCTGATATTCTATGACTGGACTGGCCTGTCACCCGCTAGGGAGCAGAGCTCTGGGCCCCCAGGGGCTGGGGTTGCTCCGTGTCTCATGCTGTTAGCCCAGGGCTCAGAGGAAACTGGCCCCTGTGGAAAGGCATCCAGGAGCCCGTCCCCAGGGCCGCCGGGACTGACCCGCCACTGAGGCCACGTGGTGAGGACGGGCCCCAGGACTGAGTGACGGGGCCTGCGTCTCACGGCCTGTCTGCTTCCCACTGCAGAGCTCAGCTACCCGAAACCCAATATCTCCCTGAGCCCCAGCGGGGGGGTCTCCCTGGGGGGAGCCGTGACTGTCTGGTGTCGGGGGCAGCGCCGGGGCATGCGGTTCATGCTGAATAAAGAGAGAAGCCATTTCCCACCTGTGGATTCGAACGGGTTTCAGGCTGTGTTTCGCATCAAAAATGTGAGCCGGGAGGACGGCGGGAACTACAGCTGCTCCTATCACAGAGGATCGGAGCCGCTTGCCGTGTCGTACCCAAGCGACCCCATGGAGCTGGTGGTGAGAGGTGAGGGGCCCGGCTCGGCGTCCCCATTCCCAGCCCCACCCCGAGCCAGACCCTCATGGGGGCTCGGTGCCAATGGGACGCTCAGAGCCAGGCTCTGCCCTGAGCCCTGACCCCACAGAGGGGACGTCCGGCTTGGGAGCGGGGACGGAGTCACTGGGGGGTTCCCCAGCCAGGGGGGAGCAGTAGTCCCTGGAGACTCGGGACAGGGAGGCTACTTTAACGCTGCCCCTTGTGCGTAGGAACCGTGAGTCGCTATTTAATCCCGTGATCCCATCTCCCTGTTCTCCAGGCCCCGCCCCAGGCAGTGCCCCAGCCGGAGCTGAATGAGGCAGGGGCTGCAGGAGAAGCAGTGGCTTGGTGGACACGACGCTGGGCTGGGACCCAGGAGATCTGGTCCAGCTCCTGGCACAGCCACAGACTCTGTGTAATGGGAGCACATCGCGGTTTTCAAAAGTGTCCTTCGTTGTGGAGGGGCCTCAATCTTTGGGGGATCTCAGGCCGAGCGCCCACAATCCGAGACACCCACAGTTAGTGGAGAACTCTGCAAACGCTGGCCTCAATAGCGCTGGAGCCTTTGTGCTGTAGGAGCATGTAGGGCCCCTGCCATGATCAGGGCCCCGTTGTGCCAGGCGCTGCATAAACACAGAGTGAAGAGATAGTCCCGGCCCCTGGGAGCTCACTAAGGAAAGTGAATCTGTCTGTGCCTCAGTTTCCCACTGTGTAGAATGGGAATAATGACCCCTTCTTGCCTCCTGGGGGTCTGACTTCCAGTGTGGAGCCCTGCACTGCCAGGTGCCAAAGACCAGCCTGTGAGTTGCTCTATGTCCAGGGCAGGCCTGACGCAGTGAATTAGGCTGGGGCTACACACAGGCATATGAGGATCCCAAGAACTAGGGAGCTGCGGCTCGGTGTCTGTGGGGCTGGGAGCCCAGCTCACAGGGCCGGGATTCTGGGTGGGGGGACCTCTGGGATCTGGGAGAGAATCTCTGCCTGGGGGGCCCTGGATCTGACTGGGAGCCGGCTGGGGAGGCCGGGGGCTGGGTGGGTGCCCGGGTCTGGCTCTCACAGCCTGTCTCCTGTGCGCAGATCCGAACTTACCCAGACCCTCCATCTCTCTGAGCCCCACTGGGGTCACTGCCCCAGAGGCAGATGCCACCATCCGGTGTCAGGGGCAGCGCCGGAACATGACGTTCTTCCTGCACAAGGCCGGAGACCTGAACCCGCAGCAACAGATGGACCCTGGTGTGGACGGGGCCGAGTTCCGCATCCCCACCGTGGGCCGGCAGCATGGAGGGAACTACAGCTGCAGCTACCGGCCCCAACCAGAGCCCTTCGTCTCCTCGCAGCTCAGCGACACCGTGCAGCTGGTGGTAGCAGGTGAGGAGCCCGGCTCGGCGTCCTTGTTCCCATCCCCACACCCCGCCAGATCCTTGGGGGGTCTCTGCACTGAGGGGATGTTCAGAGCCAGGCTCTGCCCTGAGCCCTGGGCCCAGCAGAGGGGACACCCAGCTATGGAGCAGGGACAGAGTCACTGCGGGGTTCCCCATCCAGGGGGAGCAGCAGCCACTGGAGGTTTGGGGCAGACAGAGGGGTTCCCTGCCCCCAGAGGGAGCTGCAGAGAAGGGGGCTTTTCCCAGGGGGATGCTCGCTGGGTTGCTCCTGTTCTTAAGACCCATAGAGGAGTTGGAGTCTGGGGGGCGCAATTGCTGTGGAAACAGGTCATGGTGCCCAGAGGTGGGTGGGGCCCAGACATCAGGGGGAGGGGCAGCCCCAGATCCCCCAATGCCTCCTGCTATGCAGGTCACGGCCTGGAATTTGCTGGAGTATCCTGGGGAGGGACAGGATCTGACGGCTGCGCTGTGAAATTGGGCCCAGCTGGGTGCCAGAGTCCTGGGGCAATAACCCCCCCTTCTTGGGCCACATGACATCCCCCTGGCAATAGGAGTGAGCATTTCCCAGAATTCCCTTGGTTCTTGCTTCCCCTCCCCCCATTGGGGTCTATGGGGACCCCCTGACCTTCCCCCCAATAGTTGTTCTGCTGCCTCTGGCTGCTCCCTAGGCCTGGGCATCACCCGAGTATGGGGGGCAGCAGGTAACGTACCAGCCTCCCCCAGTGCGCACTGCCTGGCTGTGTTTGGCAGCAGCCGAGATACCCCGGGGATGGGCTCACTGCACAGCAGACAGGCCGGAGCAGAGGTACCTGTGGGGGTGGACAGAGGGGTCCTATGGGGACAGGGAGCTGGGGTGGTTCCCTATTCTGGGGGGCTAAGACCCTGAGGCTCTGATTGTCCCCATCCCCTGGCCCAGTCCTAGGGTGTCGGGTGTCTTGGGGGCAGTTCGTCCACCTGGGAGCCCCCTTCACCAGGGCAGCTGAGGCAGCAGGACGTGGCCTCCCCTTAGGGGTCTGGCCCTGGGGAGGCCCCAGAGCCATGGCACCTGGGAGACCCCCAGAGGGGGGCTAGGCTGGACCTGCCGGATGAGGGGGGTTTGGGGCTCCGCTCCCGGGGCAGCGCCACCTGCTGATTTTCCCCGTCCAAGCGGCCAAGTGACTCTTCCCTCCCCCCCGCAGCAGCCCCCCTGGATTTCACCAACACCAACATCGCCCGCCTGGGGCTGGGTGCCACGGTCCTGCTCGTCCTGGGGCTGATCCTGGCTGAGGCCTATTACAGCCGCCCAAGGGGGACCCCCTAGGTGAGGTGACCCCCCCTTCTGTGCCCCTTGCTCCCCCCAGGGGCTGGGCACAGGGTGACTCGGGCTCCTCTAACCCACTGTCTCTCTGCACCCCCAGGAGGCTGGATCCGGCTGTGCAGGGAAGAGAATCTCCCAAGGGACGAGCCGCTTTCCTGTGGGGTGCTGAGACCCCGGCACAAACCTCCCTGCCCCCAAACACCCCTGCCTCAGAGAATCCTGCCCCCCAACAGCTCCTGACCTGACAACAGCTCCCCAGGATAGGACCTGTGATGCCGTGTGTGATGTTGCACTCCATATGTTTATGGAAATATGGTTGTGTAAATATAATGTAACTGGAATATGCTTTATGCAAAAGGTCTCTTGTAAGTTATCATTACAAATCTTATGATCTACTGAGTGTGTTCATCCCATTTGTTTGCATGTATCTATTTGTATGAATGTATCATTCTTGTATATAAAACTAGAAATATGAAGTTAACTCTGAGGTTCTCTTGTAATTATGTAAAGTGTGGACCATTAATGGTGGCTTAGAATCTTGATGGCACCCATTGACTAGGACAATTGGCTATAGATGGTTTATTTACCTGCAAGCTTTCTTGTGGACCTGGGGGCCAGCCTGTGGTTAATGAAGAATGAGATCTTACAGGGACATGTGACCATGTCACATGATACTGGAATCCATCTTAAACCTAGTGCTTTTCCATTTAGAGGGAGGGGTGGGAACCCAGAGAGACAAAGGATTTCCACCTTGTGCCAAAGATATAAAAGGGGTGGAACCGAACAAAGGCGACCAGTCATGAGGAATCCTCTAGTTACCACCTGAGCTGGAACTAACAAGGACAGTACCAGGGAAAGGATTGGGCCCAGATTAGGAAGGAGTCTAGTCTGTGAAAGAACCTTATTGGAACATCTCTGAGGGTGAGAGTTACCTGTATTCAGTTTCTTAAATGTATTAGGCTTAGACTTGTGTGTTTTGTTTTATTATTACTTGAACCCACTTAAATCCTACTTTTTATACTTAATAAAATCACTTTTGTTTATTAATTGAAGCAGAGTAGGTGATTAATACCGGGGGGGGGGGGCAAACAACTGTGCATATCTCTTTATCAGTGTTATAGAGGGAGAACAATTTATGAGTTTACTCTGTATAAGCTTTAGACCGAGTAAAACAGGTTTATTTGGGGTTTGTATCCCATTGAGAGATAGGAAACGTGCTGAGTGGTTTTCAGTTAAAGCCTCCAGGTTTGGGGGGCGTGGCCCAGACCCTGGGCCTATGTTGCAACAGACATAGCGTGTCTGGCTCAACAAGACAGGGTTCTGGAGTCCCAAGCTGGCAGGGAAAATGGGCTCAGAGGCACTTTCAGCACGTCAGGGGAGCGTCCCAAGGGGGTCTCTGTGACCAAACCCGTCACAGTCGGACTTTAACAGCAGCTGTGGCGATTCCAGCTCAGTTCCACTGGCTCCTCTGTCCCCGCCCCCAGGACAGTCGCTAGCGACTCTGGGGCCAGCGGGGAGACCCCCAAATCTGGGGGATTTTTCGGCTAGAGACTCACTCCAGCGAACAGGGCCGGGGCTGGAACAAACCCCTCGTTTCATACGGCGCCTACCACACCTCCCCTGGTTCCTTCTCTGCTGTGTCTGTAACAGCCGGTCCCAGGGGTCAATGTGGGCTTTGCCGTGGGGCGGAGCAGACTGCAGGCTCTGGACCCCACTCCTGTCCCATGTTTAACGCTGTTCAGTGTGGGGCAGGGACTGGGGCGTGTCCGCATCTTGGGCCCTTTATTATGTCTCCACAAACACAACAAGGCGCAGAGTGATTTAGCTGCCGGCGCATCTGGGCTCCCCCATGGCAGGCATTTGTGGGGAGCTGGAAGGAGGGAGCCAGAAGTTTGAGGGAAGTAGGCTGGGGGTGTCGGGAGGGGGGTTGAGGGCAGAGAGGCCAGGATGGGGGACAGGAGTTTGAGGGCAGACAGCCTCCCCCCAGAAGGTCAGAGCCGGGGAGCTGGATTGTTGGGGGGTCAGAGGGAGCGGGGAGCCATGAACCCCGAGTGCCCCCTGGGCTGCCACTTCTACCCCCAGCAGCCTCCCCTCTTACTGTCCCCCTCATCCTCCCTCAGCTCCAGCCCCCTCAGCCCCAGGATCCCCCATTATCTTTTCTGTCTCCGAGTCCTCAGTCTCCTGCTCACAGCTCCCCTGCCCCACAGTCCCTGCCCCATAATGACCCCCACCCCACATTCACCCCTTCCCCACCATGGCTAGTGGTGGGGCAGTGAGGGTGCGACAGGCTGGAGGTGCTGGGGGGGCAGAATGGGGGAGGGTGTCACGGACTCACAGGTTATACCCACTCTTGGTTCCCTGCAGTCCCTGGGGGGAACCCCCTTCAGGGTGACAGCCCTTCCCTTAGGGAGTCCACTTGCTCTGGACCCCCGGGGCCTCCACTCCCAGAGGGAATAATGCAGCCCTGTTCTCTTGCCCAGAGTGACTCTCAGCCAGCGTAAAACAGGAGGGTTTATTGAGAGTTTGAACCCAGCACAGGAAACTCTCAGGGCCTCAGGCCTGGCCTCCCTCAGCCCAGCACATCCCAGTCTCCCTGCATCCAGGTGGGCTCTGCCTGCTCCCCCTCTCTAGCCCAGAGCCCCCCTGCTTCCCAGCTGGGCATCTGAGATCACCGGCCCCAAGCCCCGCCTCTGTCCATTGTCTTCTCTCCAGGTAAACAGGATCACCTGGGCCTCCTCTCCCCTCTTCTGTCCTCTGGCCCCCTCTGGCTGGAACTGGCTGGTTACATCACTGGGGTCCTCTCTTCGCAGCCCATTGTTCTCCCATTGGCCAGAACCAGCTGTGACTCCTGAGCTGGGTCTCCGGGTCACCCGTTGCTGGGATATCCATTCTCCAGGCCATTGGCTGGGGTCCCAAGTTCCCTCTCCAGTCCTCTGTAACAACAAACTCCCTCTCCCCTCCCCTCATTAAACCACTAACATCCAGGGAAACTGAGTCCCACCCCCTCCGCATGCAAACCATTGAAACCCCACCGAAAACAAAAAAAGCCAAGAAAATCCCCCACTTTGTCACATCTCTCCTCCCTTCGAGTCTGAACGGAGCAGGGTCACTTAGCCAGTGACCTGGGATGTTCAGGGCCCCCACCCCGTGATAAAACATTGCTATAACATTAGCACTCCCTCACATGGACCGCCTCCATGTCATAACCCTGGAGGAGAAGGCTCCATCTCAGCCCCTGCAGGTGCTGGTCCATAAAGGTTTTCAGCATCATCTTTAGGGTCCCATTGAACCTCTCCACCAGCCCGTTGGACTGAGGGTGGTAGGCTGAGGCCCAGGTGTGTCGGACCCCACACTTCTCCCACAAGCACTGGAGAAGGGTTGACATGAAGTTAGACCCCTGGTCTATAAGGATCTCCATGGAGAACCCCACTCTGCTGAAAATGGCCAGCAGCGCGTCTGCCACGGTGTCTGCCTCGATAGAGGACAAGGCCACCACCTCGTGGTAGCGCGTAGTGAAACCTACCACCACTAGGATGTATTTCTTCCCTGACCGGGTCACCCTGCTTAGGGCCCCACTATGTCCACAGCCACCTCCTGGAAAGGCTCCTCTATGATGGGCAAAGGTCTCAGCAGGGCTTTACACTTATCCTGGGATTTCCCCACCCTCTGGCAGGAGTCACAGGACCTTCAATACAGTTGGACAGCATCAAAGGTCCCGGGCCAGTAAAAGTTCTGCAGCAGCCTCTGCCTGGTGCGCCGGATGCCCTGATGCCCTGCAAGGGGGATATCGTGGGCCAAGTACAACAGTTTGCAGCGGTACCTCTCGGGAACCACCAACTGCCTCCTGGCTTTCCAAGCTTCAGTTTGCCCCAAACCAGCCCATTCCCGGTACAGGAATCCCTTCTCCCACAGGAATCTCTCCCGGTGGTCCTCCCCCTGGGACCCTGAACCACTGTGGCCAGCCAGGGCCCTCAGCTTCTCTAAGGAGGGATCCTCCTGCAGCTCCATCTGGAATTCAGTTGCTGGGTTTGAGGATACAGCCCTGGTTGGCGGTTCCTCAGTTTCCCCACCTTGGGACGGAGGCTCTGGCCCAGCTCTGTCGAGCCCTACCCTCAGTGCTTTGGTCCCCCCCTTCAGGAGGTACAGCGTCCCCCACTGGCTCTGGCTCCGGGTAAGGACCAGGGTGCTCTGCGTGCCATCCGGCCAGTTCTCCAAGTCATTACCCATTAGCACCTCGGTAGGCAGGTGATCGTGCACCCCGACCTCTTTGGGTCCCTCCTTAGCCCCTCATTTCAGGTGTATCCTCGCTACAAGCACCTTGACGGGGGGCCTGAACACTCCCCTCAGGGTCATGTAGGCATCAGGCACTAGCTGGTCTTGGCCCACCACCTCGGACCGCGCCAGTGTCACCTCTGCGCCCATGTCCCAGAACCCCTGGATGTGTCTTCCCCCCACCTCAATGGGGATGATGTGGTGATTGTCCCCTGGTCCTGCCCCACACTCACCCGGCGGATTGAGTACGGGCGCTCTGGACCTGGAGTCCCCCCTTCCCCTGCTGGCCTGGCCTGGCGGTCCCCTCCCCCTGGCATAGTCCTCTTGACTGCAGCCCTATGGACCGGCGGTGCCCCCTCTCTCGGGGGGCTTCCACCCAGGTTCTGCTTGGCCGCCATTTCCTTCATCTTGAGGCATTGCACCACCTTGTGTCCCTTTTGGCCACAGTAATTACATTTTAGGTCCCTCAAGTCTAGGGTGACCAGATGTCCCGATAATATCGGGACAGTCCCTATTTTAAGTTATTTGTCCCTCATCCTGACCGTACATCGGTTGGGATGCCCTTTGTCCCGATATTTTGGTTTGTAGTCCGGGACCGCACATTTCATGATCACGAACTAATTTTACCTTCATCAGTCGCCAGCCATGTTTGAACCCAGAATGCAATAAAGCAGGGGCGGGGGAATCTGCATGGAAATAGTGCTCAGTCGACGATTGAAGACCAGACTCTGTGGCCTCCTGGCTTCCAGCCTGGTGCACCTTCCCCCAGGCTGCCGGGTACATTGCGGGTGACTTGTCCTCCCATCCCACAGAGAGACGACAAGCTGTGAGCTGCATGATGCTGGTCCCGGGGTATCCTGGGTTTTGCAGAGATCTCTGCTTATTTTGGCTGCACTAGATTTCACCTGCAGATTAGAGACAAGGTGTGATGGACACAGGAAGAAATGAGACATCGTCGGCTTCCTGTGACTGCAGCCACCAGCTGAGTTCCTTATTTGGGGCTCAGTGGAGGTGGGTTCTGGGGTGTTGGTGGCAGCGCTGAGGTGCCCCTCCCTGCCCCCATCATGGCGTTTGCTCTCACTGTCCTAATCCTCGGGGAGTATCGGAGACAGCCAGAGCGTGTGCCCATTGGGGGGGGATCTGAGACCAGGCGTGTGCCATGGGGTGGGGGGGTATGAGACCAGGGTGTGTGTCCATGGAGACTGGGGGAGGGAGGGTATGAGACCAGGGTGTGTGTCCATGGAGAGTGGGGGGTCGGGTATGAGACCAGGGCGTGTGTCTGAGCCCAGGGTGTAGGATACAGTTGCTCTGAGATCTGGCCCTAACAAGCCATCTCCTTTCCAGGCTGCTGGCCGCTGGACCAAGCAGGGTGTCTGGAAGTGAGTATCTGTGGATCTGGGGAAACTTTATTGTTAAGGAGGGGGAGGGGGGACAAGAGGAGCTGACCCCAGAACTTTCCCCTGAAAACTCAGTTCAGCCTCCTTGTATTGACCATGGGGGACTGAGACCAGAACTTGGCGCTGCACCTGTTGCAGTCAAGAGCGACTCTAGATTGCCCCCCCCCCCGGGGAACTGAGATCCGAACCCGGCCCTGCCCCCATAGCGCTCAGGGGTGACTCCGGATTGACCCCAGCCCACAGGTTTCCTGTGGATCCCTACTCCTGGGGGAATTCTGCATCAAAAAATTAAAAATTCTGCACACAATATCTGAAAATCCTGCAAAATTCTGCATATTTTATTTGTCAAAATAACACAATATAATCATGCCAGTTTCAACTATTTTGCACATTTATTTCAAAATATCTGTCAGCAAGTATGTCTGTAACAATACAGAGCAAAATAGTGACAAAGATTCTGGTAATTTTTTTTGACAAATAGTTTCCTCACTCGGCATATTAATACAGAACGCTGAGTAATTTATTTAAATTACACTACAGAACTGTATTTTCTGAGCCTGTCAGAAGCAGTGCAAAGGCTTGGGGGAGTCAGGGGTAACGGAGGGAGAGGGAAGGGTCCTGGGAGTGAACCTGAGGGGTAGGGGGTGTGAGTGGGAGAAGGTTGTTTTTTTTCTGGAGTTGGGAATTGTTAGGGGGCTGGGAAGCCTCCCGCATGCAGACTCTGGGTGACCTCAAGCCTCCCCCATTCAGTCAGGCACATCAGCCCCTGTCCCCGCAAACCCCGTCCCCATGTGTCCCTGCAGCCTCCTCCCCCATCCTCATCGTGGTGGCATCGTAATGCATGTGCACAAGGGGGCAGAGTTAAGGGTGTTCTGGAAACCTTAACTGTGGTTCTGGAGGGTTTGACTCTGCAGCCTTCCTGCTCAGCCTGGCAAACCTGCCAACGTTTGACAGGAGCCATGGCACCGTGTGAGGAGCGGGCGTGATGGGGAACTCCTCGGTTTGCTGCTTCTTGTACCGTAATTGAGCGGTGATGATGGCTTCATCCTGTAATGCCTGGTTCTAAGGGTCTTTTCTTAGCATGTCAATTAAATAAACGAGGATCATAAGAAAATCTGAGAAAGAGAAATTCCATCCTGTGCCCCCAGTGGGTCTGTGACTGATTGCTTCACCCCCCTTTGGGCTGCCACATGATGTACTGGGGTACCACTGAGTCCGCCTGTTCCACTAGCCTGGACTCCCTTACACTGTCCTGCTGAGCCAGGTGCTCAAGCCTTCCCCAGCACACACACAGGTAGGGATACACCCAGCTGCAGAAAGACACAGACACTGAAACCAGCTCGGCGTCCGAAGCCTTCAGCTCTCAAGTGCACCCCCCCTCTGGAGTGTAAACCCCAAACTGTACTGTCTTGTGCTGCACAGAGAAGGTTTGATTCTGTTCTGGGCTCTGGCAGGGG
The DNA here is from genome assembly GCF_028017835.1 of Emys orbicularis. Taxonomy (NCBI): domain Eukaryota; kingdom Metazoa; phylum Chordata; order Testudines; family Emydidae; genus Emys; species Emys orbicularis. Next base: position 20,660,020 of record NC_088703.1, read on the forward strand.
AGTGGGGTCTAGTGGTTAGAGGAGGGGGGCTGGGATCCAGGACTCCTCGTGTAACTGCTAAGCACCGAGCCCCTTCCGTTTGCAGGCCCAGGTTGGCAGGGCTCCCGCTGGCAGGCACCGCCCGCGCGCAGCTCCCGTGCTGGGGTTTCCTTCACGGGAACCAACGTGCCCTCGGCTGGAGCCAGTGACAAAACAAACGGCCCGTTCTCCCCCGCGACCCGCCGGGCTGTGCAGACACCAGCTGGGCCGCAGCCGGCGCTGAGATCCGGGAGAACAGGAATCCCAGCCTGATGTGCCACGGGACAGGCACCTTTCTGTGTAAATACGGGGTGTCCTTAGTGACACGGGGCTGTCGGCAACATGACCTGGCCCCCCTGACCTCTCCCCCGTTCTGCCCCCCCAGCATGTGTCCCATCAACTCCCTGCATCCTCCTCCGTTCTACCCCCCGAGACCATGTCCCATCACCCCCCAGCCCCTCCCCTTTTTAGCCCCCCCAGGCCCTGTCCCCTCACTATCCTCGGGTCCATCCCCCGTTCTGCCTCCCCCAGCCTGTGTCCCATCAACCCCTACTGCCCCTCTGTCACAAACTGGGGGGTTTTCTTGTTTTTTCCTTGTTTTTCCAATGGTTTGCATGCAGAGGGGGTGTGACTCGGTTTCCCTGGGTGTTACTGGTTTAATGAGGTGAGCGGAGAGGGAGTTTGTTGGTACAGAGGACCAGTGATGGAACTTGGGACCCCAGCCAATGGCCTGGAGAATGGATACCCCAGCGACTGGTGACCTGGAGTTCCAGCTCAGGAGTCACAGCCGGCTCTGGCCAGTGGGAGGACAATGGGCTGCGAAGAGAGGACCTCAGTGACCTGACCAGCCGGTTCCAGCCAGAGGGGACCAAGGGAGGGTTGAGAGGAGAGGAGTCCCAGGCGACCCTGTTTCCCTGAAGAGAAGCCAATGGACTGAGGTGGGACTTGGGGCCAGTGATATCAGATGCCCAGCTGGGAAGCAGGGGGGCTCGGGGCTGGAGAGGGGGAACAAGCAGAGCCCACCTGGATGCAGGGAGACTTGGATGTGCTGTGCTGAGGGAGGCCAGGCCTGAGTCCCTGAGAGTTTCCTGTGCTGGGTTCAGACACTCAATAAACCCTCCTGTTTTACACTGGCTGAGAGTCACTCCGGGCTAGAGAACAGGGTTACATCATTCTGGAGTGGAAGCCTCGGGGGTCCAGAGCGAGTGGACTCCCTGAGGGGGTCCAAGGCAGAGACAGACGTGCTAAGGCTCAGAGAGGTGCGGTTCCAGGAGGTGGAGGGGCCTAACCCCCGAGAGAGAGTGGAGCCCCGAGAAGGGCTGTCTCACTGCAGGGGGTTCCCTCCAGGGACCGCACAGGGCCAAGAGTGGGCACGATCTGTGAGTCCGTGACAATGTGGTAGCAGAGGATGGTTGGCGGATGCACCCTGTAGACAGTTGGCTGCGAGCGCAGGCGCTTTGCAGTGAGTGGCTGCCAGCAATAACATGAGGGAATTGAAAAGAACCAGCCTGGAAATGGCCTAGAACCAGCTCCGCAAGAGCAACCTGGCGCATCTGTACAGGGAGAGGGGGCTGAGCATCGGGAGGCTTACAAAGGAGCAGCTGATTGCTCAGCTTGTAGAGAACGACCAGTCTGAGGAACAGGCTCCAGACCCCAGGGGGGCTCCCGGGGTTCCTGGAGAGCCGGGGAGCAGCCGTGGGGGCAGTCCGTGTACTAGCCGGGCGTCTATCAGACGCGACTCCCCAGTCAGCACAGGGGGACCCCAGTCAGGTATCTCTCTAGAGGAGCTGTGGAGACTGGGGCTGAAAGCAAAGAAGCTCAAGCTGGAGGAGCGGAGGACCATACAGAACAGCAGAAGCACGAGTTGGAGATGGACGAGAGGTGGGCCAAGAGGGCCTGCCAGGGGGTAAGTGGGGAAGGGCCCCGAGATGCCAGTTTTGGGGGGAATCCAAACACCAAACTGCTGCCCCAGTTCGAGGAGGGGGGGGATATTGATGCCCACCTCACAGCCTTTGAGAAGTTGTGATCTGAACCAGATTGACCCCACAGACAGGCTCCGCTGTCTGACCCCCCTGCTGGGGCCCAAGGCCATAGAGGCGTTCAGCCAAATGGATGGTGTTGAGACGGGGACTATGGCCTGTTCAAACAGGCTTTGCTGCGGAAGTTTGAACTGACCCCCGAGACGTACAGGAAACGATTCCAGGGTGTACGCAAGACCTCAGGTGTCTCTTACAAGGAGGTCACCAACCTGCTGGGGGAATATCTCTGCAAGTGGGGGAAGGGCACAGGGGCCACTACCACAGAGGACGCGTATAACCTGGTGGGGTTGGAGCAGCTGTATGACATCTGCCCTCCAGACCTTAAGATGTGGCTAGTGGACCGGAAGCCCAAAGATCTGCGCAGTGCAGGGGCAGTGGCAGATGAGTTTGCGGACAGCAGATCGGGGGCAGGAGGGAGACCCACATCGGGGACTCCGAAGGGGAGTCACCCACAGACCTCTTCAAGGTGGGACTCTGGGAAGCCCAACTCAGGGGTGCCCGGGAATGCTGGGGCGGGGCAACCCCCCTTGTGGGACTTGAGTAGGGTGAGCAGATTGCAAGAGTGAAATATCAGGACACATTGGGTGAGTGGGAGGTGGGAAAGACAGCCACAGGTGCACAGCCCCAACTGGAGCCATGGGAGCGCACAGCCCTAGGAAGCTGCAAGAAGGGTGTAGGGCCCCTGCTGCAGCCCGTGCCACAAGCCACGGGGCAAGGACTCATGGCCCCCACTCTAGCGCCCAGCAGAAGCCACAGGGCCAGGGGCGCAGGATCCTGGTTGCAAAGTCAGACCCAGTTGCAGGGCAGGGGAGCGCAGGGTTGCAGTTCTAGCCCTGGCTCCAGCCCCAGCCGCAGAGGGGAGCCCCATAGTCCTGCCTTCAGCCCCAGCTTCAGCCACTGACAGCTGAAGCAAACTACGTCACAGAGGTCTGGAATCAGAGAGTGTCACAGGCCCCCTGACTAAATTATAGACTTAGTTGTAATCCATATTTAAACATACAGATTTATTTGTACACTAAACAAACAACAGGGGTAAAGGGCCGGGTTTTTTATTCAGTCAATAAATCCACTTCCCAATTTGCAGACCTCTCAGATGTGCCAGAAGTCTAGTATTTCTTGGATGACTTTGCCATAGTCATGACTTGCTTCTGGGCAATCACAAAGCTGTAGAAGTCCTTGCAACTCATCCAGAAATTCATTTTGACAAGGGTTTCACTCCACACCAAGTCTGTGCTGCTTCGATTCCGGACATCAGTCCATGCACCTTTCATGATTGAAAATACACACTCTGTGTATGCATTGCTTACTGGTATACTGAGCATGTGTGACACCGGCTTTGTCATGTTCAGGAATTCAGTGCTACCATCCTGTTTCTCAGCACTTGAGACCAGAGTTCCCCAACTGAGTATTTTCCAGGCTCCAACTTGGAGTTGATGTTTTTCATGATACAGTACTCATTATAGAGCTGATCAAGATCCACTGTTTTCTGGAGGTTTCAGAGTAGCAGCCGTGTTAGTCTGTATCCGCAAAAAGAACAGGAGTACTTGTGGCACCTTAGAGACTAACAAATTTATTTGAGCATAAGCTTTTATGGGCTACAGCCCACTTCATCGGATGCATAGAATGGAACGTATAGTGAGGAGAGATATATACATACTGTGACAAAGCTCTGTCCTTGTCTCCGTGGGTCCCGCGTTTCCTGGCAGATTTCGCTAGCCTCAGAGGCTCACTGTGACCCTCCCCTTAACCCTTCTCTCTCTAGAGACAAGGGTCACAGTCTACTGAGCCATTTTCATCATAAGCCAGTGAGGGAGGTGAGGAGAAGCTATCCTCCCTCGCACAGTCTCTGTTGTCTCCCAGTCTCAGTGATTAGTCAGGGGGGCAAAGGGGGGAGCCCAGGCCCGCCCTCTACTCTGGGCTCCAGCCCAGGGACCCTAATAGTATCAGCTATGGTACCTGACCTTTTAGGAACAGGACACGTACAATTCTCTGGACTACGTCCCCACAGCAGCCCCCACTTCCTCAAGCTCCACTTCACCCTTACCTCAGAGCCTCCTTCCTTGTACCTGATGTGGTGTGTACAGCTCAGTCTCTCCAACAGCACAACTTCCTCCTACAACTCCTGACATGCATGCCCACCTGACTAACTGGGAGGCTTTTAACTAGTTTCAGCCAGCCCCTGATTGGCTTCAGGTGTCCCAATCAACCTAGCAATCTCCACTGCCTTCTGGAAAGATCTTAATTGGCCCCAGGTGTCTTAATTGACATGGAGCAGCTGCCATTTACTTATCCTGGTACCAGAGATTTGTTTAACCTGGGGCTAATGTATCTATCTCCCATTACTTTTCTATAGCCATCTGACTCAACGCGGTCAACTCACTAGCTCCTGAGCCCCACTCTGTGACCCCCCCAGCAGCCCTGGGTGCCCCACTCTGCCCTAACCTGGCTCTGCGGCAGGTACTGTGATAAACTTCTGCTCCTGGAGGAATTCTGCAGCACTGGGCAGGCAGAGAATTTTTTCCCCCCCACAGAAAATACATTCTGCCCCAGAAGTGCTGCAGTTCTGCCTTTTGCCCACCAGGGCCCGCTGTGGGGCCAGAACAGCGGGCTGTGTTCATGCTGCTGGCTGCTCTGGCACCAGAGCGGCCTCTCGTGGGGAAAAGTTGGAACTGCAGCACTTCTGGAGCAGAATGTATTTTCTGCGGGGGGGAAAACAAAATTATGCAGGACAGGTGATTTCTGCGCATTCTAGGGTTGCCAGCCCTACAGGATTGGCCTGGAGTTTCCAGGAATTAAAGATTAATCTTTAATTAAAGATTATGTCATGTGATGAAATCTCCAGGAATACATCTGACCAAAATTGGTAATCCTAGCGCGTCTGCAGATGTGCAGAATTGCCCCAGGAGTAACAGACTGTGGATGCAGTGAGGTGTCTGTTACCCCTGGTGCTGTCCCTGGGGCTGGGCACTAAGGGCAGATTAGGCACAGGGGGAGGGGGTCTGTGTCTCCCCATCTCACTCCTGTTTGTGTGTGAACGCAGAGCTCCCTGCGCCCGGACCCTCCATCTCCGTCAGCCCTAGAGGGGTGATCGCCCCGGGACAAGCCATCACCATCCGCTGTCAGTGTCCGTGCGAGGCCAGGAGATTATTTATGTATAAAGATGGAATCAAAATCCGGGAGGTGGAAGCTGCTGGGGATGGGGGTGAATTCACCATCCCCAGCACCAGATGGGAAGACTCAGGGAGCTACAGCTGTCGATCTCGCTCCAGATTAGAGCCGCCCAACAGGTCGGATCCCAGTGATTACGTGCGGATTGTTGTAGCAGGTGAGAGGTCCGGCTTGGCATCCCCACTCCCAGCTCTACAGCCTGCCAGACGCACAGGGGGTCTCTGGGCCGATGGGCATTCAGAGCCAGGCTCTACCCTGAGCCCGGGGCCCAGCAGAGGGGACACCCAGCCGAGGATCAGGGACAGAGTCACTGGGGGGTTCCCTAGCCACTGGAGATTGGGGAATGAGGGGGGGATCCCTGTCCCCAGGGGACCTTGGGGTGTCACTTAACCTGCCTGTGCCTCCATTTCCCCTTGTACGAATCGGGGATAATCATCCCTCCTGCACCTTGTGTTTGGTTAGATCGTCAGGATTTGGCTTTAGGGCGGGGGGTTTTTCTCCCCGTGTCTGTGCACCTCTGACTCCCAGCCCTCTCCCAATCTAACCACTAGACCCCACTCCTCTCCCACAGCCGGGGATAGAACCTAGGCGTCCTGGCTCCCAGACTGGGGGGGCCCATTAAGTAGATAGATGGGTACACAGGGGTGCTCTGGATTTAGGTCCTCGGGCAGTTTCGGTCATAGCTCCCAGGAAACTCAAGGTAATATGGTACAAACAAAGGTAGGTGTATTAAGGGTAAAGGTACAGAAACTGGGTAAAATAAGGGGAGAAACACGAGCATAGACAAACAGTGAATCCATGACTGGTTTAGGAGCTTGAAGCTCAGACCCACCAAACCTCCCTTGGTATTTGAGAAAACAACAAACGATGCCCCAATACAGAAACCTTTCTCTGCTATTTCTAGGCACAGTGGGCACCATATATGGATGTGAGGCCCAGGACCGTCTACTCTCCGGCTGATTGGGAGCCTTCGAGGAGGACCACTGGGAAGTCCCGACGACAGGCAGGGAGACCCTCTGGGATCCTGATCACCAGGAAAACAGCAGGACCCTTCACAGGTCAGGTGGATTTGCTGGGGTGGGGATGGTGATAATAGAATCATAGAATATCAGGGTTGGAAGGGATCTCAGGAGGTATCTAGTCCAATCCCCTACTCAAAGCAGGACCAATCCCCAGACAGATTTTTTGCCCCAAATGGCCCCCTCAAGGATTGAACTCCCAACACTGGGTTTAACAGGCCAATGCTCAAACCACTGAGCTATCCCTCCCCTCCTCCTTCAGTCTTGCTATGGGATGGGTGGTGTTCTCACTGGCTCTGGAGCCGTGGGAAGACCCGACCGTCCATGCGCTGCCGCTGGAACGGACAGCCCCGCGCCGGCGCTGAACAAGATCTTATATTGTCTCAATGGGGGGGGGGGGGGGAGTTCTGAGGGAACGGAATGTTGGGGGCTGGCTCTGGCGGGAAAAGCTGGTTCTGTCCGGTTTGAGCCAGGGGAATCCAGTGTCTTAACTGTAAACAAGTCAGCCTACAAAGATGGAGTCCAAGGGTCACAGTTCATATACTCCATGTTGGATTTCATTAAAACCAGTGATTCACATAACATTACCTCATAAATACATTATTAAAGCAGCTAATTGAACACATTAAACAGTACCAACATCCCTTACTTATTTATAGCTAACATATCCCCTCCTTGGTGGTGTTTAAGATTAACAATCACAATAACCACCACATTATTATACATATTAACACAAAACATCGTGTATAAAATACAAGAGAGGATCGGCATATGTGTTAAGACAAACTGTTAGAGTGCTAAGTGCTGAAATATCAAAAGGGGTTCATTTAGATATTTTCTTAGCTTTCTTGAGCCTACACAGACAAACATTTAATATAATTACACAGATGATCAGAAGAAACTGAATTATTAAAAATACCATGATTGGGTGAAGCATTATGAACCAAGCAGCATGTGTCTCACCCGCATCTGTACTAAAAATACCTTCCCACCAGTGTAGTGGTGTAGTTTCCTCCTTTACCTTTTTAAGGATTCGCTTTATATTACCTACACTACAGAATGATGGACTGTGAGGAGGTACTTAAGACCTTCTGACCTTAAATTGCTGATGTAATACATGAGCTGTTTATGATGTAATAACCTTTTGATTGCTTCTAGGTCAGCTCCAATATGTATGGGCTTAATATAGTCATAAAAACGATATTCTGATTGAATAACCTCCGACTCTAAATCATGGAAGGTGAGTGTCTAAGGTGAGTGTCTAAGGGAATTGCTTGTATGACTTATGGTTAGCCAGTGGGGTAAAACCAAAGTCTTCTCTGTTTGGCTGGTTTGATTTGCCTAGGTGTGCAAAGGAACCCCAGCCTTGGGCTGTAACTGCCCTGCTCTGAGCAATTTGTCCTGATACTCTCAGTTGTGTCCCACCAAGGGCATCATCGTCACAGTGGCGTAGTCGGGCTTGGATCCACAGAACCAGGTCAATGAAGCTTTGGGTCAGAACCCCACACTATCCAAATTTGAATTTTGATAGTGACAGTTTGGTTGGTTAAAGAGCAGTTGCAATGGGTGAGCAAGGAGCATATGAGGGCCTTGACAAAAAAGCCCTGGAAGATTTTTGTTCAGAAAAGGGGCTAAGCTTTAGAAAGAAAGCTACGAATCAAGAACTGAGAGATCTGTTAATGGCCAGTGATCAGGAGACAGGAGCACAGCCCCTACCTGAGGCTACATAAGCTGCAGAAGCAATTAGAATGCAAAAGGCAGCAAATACACTGCAACTTGAGCATGAGCAGAAACTAGCAGACATTCGATGCCTGGAAAAGCAAAAGAATGGCTGAATTGGAAAGAGAAGCTGAGGTCTTGGCTACACTCGGGACTTCCCAGCGCTGCCGCAGCAGCTCTGTGAAGCGCGAGTGTAGTCGCGCCGCCAGCGCTGCGAGAGCTCTCTCGCAGCGCTGTATGTACTCCACCTCTCCGAGGGGAATAGCTTGCAAGGCTGCGAGCGAGTGTGCAGCACTGCGAGCGAGCGTGCAGCGCTGCAGGCTCTGATTACACTGGCGCTTTACAGCGCTGTACTCGCTGTGCTTGGGGGGGGGGTGTTTTCACACCCCTGAGTGCGAAGGGGCTCGTAGGGAGTGTATTGAGCTGCTGACTGCTGAGGAGGGGGTTCGCCAGATGCAACAGAAGACTCACCAAATGCAACAGGAGATGGCCAGACTTCAGCTCCAAGGCCTTGGCTACACTTGCAAGTTACAGCGCTGTAAAGCCTCCCCCAGCGCTGTAACTCACTCCCCGTCCACACTGGCAGGGCACTTACAGCGCTGTATCTCCCTGGGTACACCGCTGCAGGTACTCCACATCTCCGAGAGGAATAACAGCTGCAGCGGAGTGGCTACGACTCACGGGTCTGAGTGTAAACGCTTGCAGCGCTGTACTAATCACCTTGTCAAGTGGCCAATCCTCTCCATTGTTGTGACCGGCTGCAGGAATGCGGAAGTGCCGGTTTCAAAGCTCCTACCACAGAGAAAAGCAAACAGTTTGCAGCTTGCTTTGAGTGAGTGAATGAATGAGCAGGGGACCGGGAGTTCGGAACTTGCAAAATAGAGAGCTGACATGCTCCAAAAAGCACTCTCTCTCCCCCCACACTCCCTGTCACACTCCACCCCACCGCCCGTTTTGAAAAGCACATTGCAGCCACATGAATGCTGGGATAGCTGCCCATAATGCACCGCTCCCAACACAGCTGCAAATGTTGCAAGTGTGGCCACACCACTGCGCTGGCAGCTGTCAGTGTGGACAGACTGCAGCTGTACGAAGACAGGTTTACCTCACAGCACTGTACAGCTGCAAGTGTAGCCAAGGCCCAAGTCAATAAAGCAATGGAAGAACAGCAGAAACTGTATCCTCTTGAAAGTCCAGTTTATAACAATGTTGGTATGTTGTATAACTCTGAGCAGTTGTCTGGGTGTAACCAAATGTACCCCAACACTGCCACCTTTTATGTAAATGTTGTTACTGTAAGTTCAGTAGAAGGTGACCCCATATATTGTGCCCATGCTATGCATGGGAGTGGTCATGGAAAATTCATAGAGAGTGTAAAAGTCAATGGTAAACGCTGTTTAGGGCAAATTATGGCTTCTAACATCACTCTTGTTAAAGCAGATCTTGTCAAAAGAGGGAGATTACTTACCAAATCAGAGTGTGAATGTTGTAGTCCTCTATGAGTTTACTGTAAGCGTGCCTTCAGCCAGAATCCACCTTGAATGGAATGGTACTTACATGCAGTTATAGCTGGTGTAAGGAAGTTATTGCCGAAGGATCTTTAGATTGGGGAAAACATTAAAGCTTTGTTCAGTCCAGGTAATCAGTCACAGGAAGGGAATGATCTTAAACCTGGGTCTGTTGTGGTCAATGATTTGACTGGGAAGGGTTTCTTCAAATGTGCAAAAAAGCTGTTTGTCTGTGAATGAAGTTTCCGAACGTCTGTCTAATGTCTCAGAAGTGAATTTGGAATTAGATCAAGCACAGAAAGATCTCATTGGTCAGGAAAATGTTTCTCTGGAGCAGATTAAAGTGGATGGTCGGGTTAAAGCCCTAACGGAGGAAGAAAAGGCCAGGGTAGATTTTTGATGGGTGATGGATTGTTGGCTCATACAGCTTATAAAAGTGAACCTGAAAAGGATAACTGTGATTTGCTGGAAGTAGGTCAGTGTGGTGAGAAGAGCAGCAGTTTATCTGTTGGGAGTGGCAATGTGCCTGGTAGGGAAAGTTTGGATGAGTCTAGGCAGCCTTGTGAGCTGATGGCTTAATCTAGTCAGCAGTTTGGGAAGGCCGGGATAGTGGAAGATGAGTGTCCCTAGACCTTACCTGTGTGGAGAATTGTGACAGTGAAGGAAATGTGCCCGTGTCCGTTAGGGATATTGACTTGCCTATGGAGGGAGCTACCCCAGCCTCCAAGCAGTTGTCTGTGAACAGCCCTGTGACAAGGGAAAGGTTATCCCAAGCTGTGTGTCTGGTAAAGGAGAATGTGTCTCCGGCTCTTCTTTGTGGAGCAGACAGAAGGTGCCTTTCAGCCTGTGACGGTTGAGAATAGTGCAGTTGTCTCAGAGTTGATTCTGGATTCAACTAAAACCCAGGAAAGGAATGGTCCTAAGTTTGTGTCTGCTGGGGAGAATGGCTCTGTAACTCGGTTGCATCCAGTTAGTGTCTATGCAAAATCCCAGAGACCAGACAATTCTGGTGTATTTTGCCTGTTGCGAACGTGTGGCTGGAATGGGATGTAGCAACTCTGTCTGATCAGGGTGATACCCTAGCCAGGGCAGAAGGAGAGCAGAAAGGTGATTTAATTGTGTTGGCTACTGACGGTGTGGAAACTTGTAGCAAGAAGAAAAAGATTCCTAAGCTTTTGTGTGGCAAAGGGAAGGAAAATGCTTCTGACCTTTTCACTATGAAATCTAGCAGTTTGCCTGAAAGGGGATTGGGTAGGATTCCACCTGATGAGCCAGAGGTGATCCTGGATTTACGTAAGTAAGACCCACAAAGACTCTGTTGTTGCTCAAGGAAGTTTTCCTCTAGAGCAGTGGTTCTTAACCTTTACTGGAGGGGGAGGGGACACACTGAGGTAGCTTTTATGTGATTTTGCATCCTGTTAATCTCCAGATTTGTAATAAACAGAGAACCACAAACCAGTCGCCCCCTGTCCCTGCTCCGGGAATGTGTGTCACACCTAGGGGAGATGGGATTGCTCTGGGTGGAGGGGTCAGTGGGCCCTCCTGCTCTAACCACTACACCCCAGTCCCCTCCCAGAACCAGGATATATTACAGGGTTGCTGCCGGGGAGTAGGGTGACCAGATGTCCTGATTTTATAGGGACAGTCCCGATTTTGGGTCTTTTTCTTATATAGAATCCTATTATCCCCCACTCCCTGTCCCAATTTTTCACACTTGCTGTCTGGTCACCCTACCGGGGAGTCAGGTTTATGCCGAGCTTCACTGGCAGTAACAGAAACAGGAAGCGAACGCCGGCTCTAGACACACTTCCCCTTTTCACGGATTGTTTGGCTGCTCCTTTAGGAAATTAGGATCTAAATGTATCCCTCCCTCCCTCCCCACCTCACAGGGACCAGAAACCACCCCCCACCCCTCTGTCCCGTCTCTCTCTCACACCACTGCGCTAAGAACAGTATCTGCAGTGACACTACCTCGGAAGGAGGTTGGCCAGACCCCTCCACCCCCATACTCCAGGGTGGGCGTTGGGCCCAGCTGGGTCAGGAAGGAACCTCTGCCCTGCTCCATAAGAGAGGATCGCTTCGTGGGGGGCACTGTGTGTGTGGGGGAGCCCTCCTCTGCTCTCAGCTGCTGCTCCAGGGAGGCTAGACAGGCAGCCTGGGCACCTCTTGATGCCTCCTGAGATTCCCCCATTCCCAGCTGGTCTCCGGACTGGTCAGCTCCCATGTGGGGCTGGGAGGTGAGGGGGGGTTTGGGGACCAGGCAGCTGTAGGAGGGGATGTGGTTTTCTGGGCGTTGCAGGGATCTGGCTTAGCGCTGACCGTGGTAGATTTGGCCTGGAGATTGCAGAGAAACCATCTGATGGGGAGGAAAGGGGCCGAGCGCATCACGGGCTTCCTGGGGCTGCAGCCCCCGGTGCAGTTCCTCATTCCGCTCGCACTCGGGCCTCAGGCTGGGTGGAGCTGGGCACTGGGGTGTTGGTGGCAGTGCTGAGAGGCCCCCACTGCCCCATCATGGCATCTGCTCTCACCGTCCTCCTCCTCGGTGAGTATTGGAGGCAGCTGGGGTGTGTGTCCTTTTGGGGAGGGGAATGTGAGACCAGGGTGTGTGTCCAAGGGGGGGGGAATCTGGGACCAGGGCGTGTGTCCATGGGGAGGGGAATGTGAGACCAGGGCGTGTGTCCATGGGGAGGGGGATCTGGGACGAGGGTGTAGGATCCAGTTGCTCTGGGATCTGGTCACTAATGAGCCATCTCCTCCCCAGGCTCCTGGCTGTCCGGGCACAGCGGGGTGTGGGGAGGTGAGTATCAGTCTGTGGGGTGGACAGTAACATCAAGGATGGGGGAGGGGATGCATGGGATGGGGAAAAGAGGAACTGAGCCCTGAACCTTCCCCAAAATTCAACCCAAACTTCCTCTGTGAGCTCAGTCCTGTCCCCGATCTTCTGTTCCCCACCCCCCACCCCATGGAGTAACTAGGAGCCGAATCTGGCTCCCGGGGTCTGACGAAGAAGACGGGAACCATCCCTGGTTCAATGTCCTGCCCCCCCCCCCCCAGGCTGTGAGGATCAGTGGGGGGCAAGGACAGCATGTGGATTTATTTCAGCTCATACAAACACTAACAGGGCCCATCCGTGGGATATAAATCACCTCAGGGTAACTGAAACGTTCACTGTCAGTGCCGCCATGGGGGAGAAGCCGCCAGATCCACCCCCACCCCCAGATCTACCCCTGACAGCTCCCTCCCCTGCACTCACAGCCTAGGGTTACCATATTTAAAAAATAAAAAAAGAGGACACTCCACGGGGCCCTGGCCCCGCCCCTTTCCCACCCCCTTCCCCGCCCCAACTCCGCCCCTTCCCCGCCCCTTCCCCGAAGTCCCCGCCCTAACTCCCCCTCCTCCCTCCCAGCCACGCGAAAAGGGCTGCCCAAGCGCTACCGGCTTCATGGTTTGCCGGGCAGCCTCCAGACCCTGCGCCCCCGGCCGGGCACTTCCCCTCCAGGGCTCCGGCTGCTGTGCTCCTCCCCTGACTCTTCGGCTCTGTTTAAGAGCCGAGCTGCCCAAGCGCTACCGGCTTCGGGCAGCCCCCATGCCTCTGGACCCTGCGCCCCCAGAGCCCGGGAGGGGAAGTGCCCGGCTGGCGGTATTTTTCCCGGACATGTTTGGCTTTTTGGCAATTCCCCCCGGACGGGGGTTTGATTACCAAAAAGCCGGACATGTCCGGGAAAAAACGGATGTATGGTAACCCTATCACAGCCCCCCGTTCCCAAGGCCCAAGGTCTTGTGCGACTCCTGCCGGTCACAGACTCTATTTCCAACCCCGGGGCGGGGGGCAGAGCTGCGGGGGCCCACTGGTCAGGCTCCTTGGCTGGCCTCAGGTGTGGCCTGGGGCGGGGACGGGGGGACTATCACTCCATAATGGAACAGAATTGTAGGTCGTAGCCCAGCGACCCCAGCGAGATCATTGTAGCAGGTGAGGGAGGGGTGTGGCCCAGTGTCCCGGCTCCCAGCCCCACACCCAGCCAGATCCTCTAGGGGTTTCTGCACTGATGGGATGCTCAGAGCCAGGCTGGGCAGTGGGGACTGGGCCCAGCAGAGGGGACGCCTGGCTGGGCAGTGGGGACAGAGTCACTGGGGGGTTCCCCAGCCAGGGGGGACAAGCAGCCACTGGAGATTTGGGGCAGAGGAAGGGGGGATCCCTGCCCGCAGGGGGAGCTGCAGAGCAGGGGGGGCCTATCCCAGGCAACACATCACTTACGGGGTGATAGGTGGAGCTGAAGGTTTTAAACCTCGGTGTATAGTAGAGACTTGCACAGTCCCCTACAAGTCAGGAGTGGTGCTGTGCACAGAACCCAGGAGTCCTGGCCCCCATCCTCCCTGCTCTCCCCACTAGACCCCACTCCCCTCCTAGAGCCAGGGAGAGAACCCAGGAGTCCTGGCTCCCAGCCTTCCCAGCAGAGAAGCCAGGGAGTGAATGGAGCCTGGACCCTGGACTGGCCTGTCACCTGCCAGGAGCCCGTCCCCAGGGCCACTGAGTCTGACTCACTACTGTGGCTGCATGATGAGGACGGGCCCCAGGACAGAGTGATGGGGCCTGCGTCTCACGGCCCGTCTGCTTCCCACTGCAGAGCCCAGCTACCCCAAACCCATCATCTCCCTGAGACCCAGCGGGGGGGTCTCCCTGGGGGGAGCCGTGAGCGTCTGGTGTCGGGGGCAGCGCCGGGGAGTGCGGTTCGTGCTGAATAAAGAGGGACGCCATTTCCCACCTGTGGATTCGGATGACATTGAGGCTGTGTTTCCCATCAGCAACGTGAGCCGGGAGGACGGCGGGAGCTACAGCTGCTCCTATCACAGCAGATCGGAGCCGCTCGCCGTGTCGTACCCCAGCGACCCCATGGAGCTGGTGCTGAGAGGTGAGGGGCCCGGCTCGGCCTCCCCGTTCCCAGCCCCACCCCCAGCCAGACCCTCACGGGGGCTCGGTGCCAATGGGACGCTCAGAGCCGGGCTCTTTCCTGAGAACCTGACCCCGCAGAGGGGACGCCTGGCTGGGGAGCGGGGACGGAGTCACTGGGGGGTTCCCCAGCCAGGGGGAAGCAGCAGCCCCTGGAGACTCGGGGCAGGGAGGCTACTTTAACGCTGCCCCTTGTGTGTAGGAACCGAGAGTTGCTAATTAATCCCATGATCCCATCCCCTCTGTTCGCCAGGCCCTGCCCCAGGCCGGAGCTGAATGAGGCAGGGGCTGCAGGAGAAGTGGTGGCTTGGTGGACACGGCGCTGGGCTGGGACCCAGGAGATCTGGGCCAGCTCCTGGCGCAGCCACAGACAGTGTGTGATGGGAGCACGTCACAGTTTTCAAAAGTGTCCTTCATTGTGGGGGGCTTCAATCTTGGGGGATCTCAGGCCAAGCGCCCACAAACCGAGACTCCCACAGTTAGTGGAGACCTCTGCAAATCCTGGCCTCAATAGCGCTGGATCCCTTGTGCTGTCGGAGCATGTAGGGTCCCCGCCATGATCAGGGTCCCTTTGTGCCAGGCGCTGAATAAACACAGAGTGAAGAGACAGTCCTGGCCCCTGGGAGCTCACTGAGGAAAGTGAACATGTCTGTGTCTCAGTTTCCCTCTGTGTAGAATGGGGATAAAGACCCCTCTCTGCCTCCCAGGGGGCTGACTCCCTTCCTGTGTGGAGCTCGGGCCCTGTGGTGCGGCGTGCCAGAGACCAGCCCATAAGTCGCTCTGTGCTCGGGGGGGCAGATGCAGGGAATGAGGCCGGGGCCACACATGGGCATATGAGGACCCAAGAACTAGGCAGCTGCGGCTCGGTGTCTGTGGGGCTGGGAGCCCAGCTCACAGTGCTGGGATTCTGGGTGGGGAGAACTCTGGGATCTGGGAGAGAATCTCTGCCTGGGGTGCTGTGGATCTACCCAGGGCTGGGGCCGGTTGGGGAGGCCGGGGCTGGGTGGGTGACCGGGTCTGGCTCTCACAGCCTGTCTCCTGTGCGCAGATCCCAGCTTACCCAGACCCTCCATCACTCTGAGCCCCACTGGGGTCACCGCCCCAGGGGCAGACGCCACCATCCGGTGTCAGGGGCAGCGCCGGAACGTGACGTTCTTCCTGCACAAGGCTGGAGACCTGAACCCGCAGCGACACGTGGACCCTGCTGGGGACGGGGCCGAGTTCCGCATCCCCACCATGGGCCGGCAGCACGGAGGGAACTACAGCTGCAGCTACCGGCCCCAATCAGAGCCCTTCATCTCGTCATACCCCAGCAGCTATGTGGAGCTGGTGGTAGCAGGTGAGGGGCCTGGCTTGGCGTCCCCGCTCCCAGACCCAAAGCCAGCCAGAACCTCGGGGGGTCTCTGCACCAATTGGACACTCAGAGCCAGGCTTGGGCACAGCAGAGGGGATGCCCGGCCGGGGAGGTTCCCCAGCCAGTGGGGAGAAGCAGCCAGTGGAGATTTGGGGCAGAGGAAGGGGGATGGGGGAGCTGCAGACCGGGGGGGCCTTTCCCAGACAACACATCAGTTACGGGATGATGAGCGGAGCTGAACGTTATAAACCTCTGTGTATAGTAGAGACTTGCACAGTACCCTACAAGTCAGTGGTGGTGCTGTGCACAGAACCCAGGAGTCCTGGCTCCCAGCCCCCCTACTCTAACCACTAGACCCCACTCCCTCCCCCCCCCACCAGAGCCAGGGATAGAATCCAAGAGTCCTGGCTCCCAGCCCTCCCAGCAGAGAAGCCAGGGAGTGCATGGAGCCTGGACTGGCTTGTCTCCTGCTAGGGAGCAGAGCTCTAGGCCCCTAGAGGCTGGGGTTGCTCCATGTCTCATGCTGTTAGCCCAGGGCTCAGAGGAAATTCTGGCCCCTGTGGAAAGGCATCCAGGAGCCCATCCCCAGGGCCACCGGGTCTGACCCACCACTGAGGCCGCGTGGTGAGGACGGGCCCCAGGACTCACGGCCTGTCTGCTTCCCACTGCAGAGCCCAGCTACCCCAAACCCAACATCTCCCTGAGCCCCAGCGGGGGGGTCTCCCTCGGGGGAGCCGTGACTGTCTGGTGTCGGGGGCAGCACCGGGGCATGCGGTTCGTGCTGAATAAAGAGGGACGCCATTTCCCACCTGTGGATTCGGACGGGTTTGAGGCTGTGTTTCCCATCAGCAATGTGAGCCGGGAGGATGGTGGGAGCTACAGCTGCTCCTATCACAGCAGATCGGAGCCGTTCACCGTGTTGTACCCCAGCGACCCCGTGGAGCTGGTGGTGAGAGGTGAGGGGCCCGGCTCGGCGTCCCCTTTCCCAGCCCCACCCCCAGCCAGACCCTCACGGGTGCTCGGTGCCAATGGGACGCTCAGAGCCGGGCTCTTTCCTGAGCCCTGACCCCGCAGAGGGGATGCCCGGCCAGGGAGCAGAGATGGAGTCACTCGGGTTCCCCAGCCAGGGGGGAGCAGCAGCCCCTGGCGACTCGGGGCAGGGAGGCGACTTTAACGCTGCCCCTTGTGCGTAGGAACCGAGAGTCGCTATTTAATCCCATGATCCCATCTCCCTGTTCTCCAGGCCCCGGCCCAGGCAGTGCCCCGGCTGGGGCTGAATGAGGCAGGGGCTCCAGGAGAAGTGGTGGCTTGGTGGACACGGCGCTGGGCTGGGACCCAGGAGATCTGGTCCTTCCTGGTGCGGCCACAGACTCTGTGTGATGGGAGCACGTTGTGGTTTTCAAAAGTGTCTTTCCTTGTGTGGGGGCCTCAATCTTTGGGGGATCTCAGGCCGAGCGCCCACAAACCGAGACGCCCACAGTTAGTGGAGAACTCTGCAAACGCTGGCCTCAATAGCGCTGAATCTCTTTCGTTGGGGGAGCATGTAGGGCCCCCGCCATGATCAGGGCCCCATTGTGCCAGATGCTGCATAAAGACAGAGTGAAGAGACAATCCCTGCCCCTGGGAGCTCACTAAAAAAAATGAATCTCTCTGTGACTCAGTTTCCCCCCATGTAGAATGGGGATAAAGATGCTTCCCTGCCTCTCGGGGCACTGACTCCCTTCCTGTGTGGGGCTCGGGCCCTGCAGTGCCGGGCACCAGAGACCAGCCCGTGAGTCACTCTGTGCTTGGGCAGGGCCGGACGCAGTGAATGAGGCACGGGCCACACATGGCATATGATGACCCAAGCACTAAGCAGCCGTGGCTCGGTGTCTGTGGGGCTGGGAACCCAGCTCGCAGGACCGGGATTCTGGGTGAGGGGAACTCTGGGATTTGGTAGAGAATCTCTGCCCGGAGGCCCCTGGATCTGCGCGTGGCTGGGATCAGCCGGGAAGGCCGGGACTGGGTGGGTGCCAGGGTCTGGCTCTCACAGCCTGTCTCCTGTGTGCAGATCCCAGATTACCCAGACCCTCCATCTCTCTGAGCCCCATTTGGGTCACTGCCCCAGGGGCAGACGCCACCATCCCGTGTCAGGGGCAGCGCCGGGACGTGAGATTCTTCCTGCACAAGGCTGGAGACCTGAACCCGCAGCAACACGTGGACCCTGCTGGGGACAGGGCCGAGTTCCACATCCCCACCGTGAGCCGGCAGCACGGAGGGAACTACAGCTGCAGCTACCGGCCCCGATCAGAGCCCTTCGTCTCCTCAGAGCCCAGCAACCCCGTGCAGCTGGTGGTAGCAGGTGAGGGGCCCAGCTCGGTGTCCCAGCTCCCAGCCCCTCACCCATCAGATCCTCGGCTGGGCTCTGCAGCGATGGGACGCTCAGAGCCAGGCTCTGCCCTGAGCCCTGGGCCCAGCAGAGGGGACAATCGGCCGGGGAGTAGGGACAGTCACTGGGGGGTTCCCCAGCTGGGGGGAGCAGCAGCAGCTGGAGATTCAGGGCTGAAGGGGGTGGAGATTCCTGTCTTCGTCGTGCAGGGGTGGTTGGTGGAATCTGCCTTTGAACCCGCCGTGGAAACAGGTTGTGGTTCCCAGGGGCTGGGGCTGGCTGTGGGGGATGGGAGCACTGACTCTGGGTGCGTGGGGCCAGACATCAGCGGGAGGGGCAGCCCCCTAGGGCCCTGGGCATCGCCCGAGTGTCGGGCGCAGCAGGTGACGTACCAGCCTCCCCCAGCGCACACTGCCTGGCTATGTTTGGCAGCAGCCGAGATACCCCGGAGATGAGCTCACTGCACAGCAGACAGGCTGTGGCAGAGGTACCGGGGGGTGGACGGACAGAGCGATCCTATGGGGACAGGGAGTTCGGGTGGTTCCCTGTTCTGGGGGGCTAAGACCCTGAGGCTCTGATTGTCCCCATCCCCTGGCCTGGTGCTGGGGTGCCGTGTGTCTTGGGGGCAGTTCGTCCACCTGGGAGCCCCATTCACCAGGGAAGCTGAGGCTCAGCCCCCCGGGGCAGCAGGACGCAGCCTTCCCTGAGGGGGTCCGGCCCCGAGGAGGCCGCAGAGCTGCGGTGCCTGGGAGATCCCCAGAGGGGGGCTGGGCCAGATCTGCCGGACGGGGGGTTGGAGGCTCCGCTCCGGGGCAGTGCCAGCTGCTGATCTCCCCATCCAAGTCGCCGAGTGACTCTTCCCTTCCCCCCACAGCAGCCCCCCCGGATTTCACCAACACCAACATCGCCCGCCTGGGGCTGGGTGCCACGGTCCTGCTCGTCCTGGGGCTGATCCTGGCTGAGGCCTATTACAGCCGCCCAAGGGGGGCACCCTAGGTGAAATGACCCCCCTTCTGTGCCTCTTGCTCCCCCCAGGGGCTGGGCCCAGGGTGACACGGGCCCCCCTAACCCGCTGTCTCTCTGAGCCCCCAGGAGCCTGGATCCGGCCGTGCAGGGAAGCGAATCTTCCCGGGGGACAAGTGGATTCCCCGTGGAGTGGTGAGACACCGGCACAAACCCCCTGCTCCCAAACACCCCTGCCTCGGAGAATCCCCCACCAAACAGCTCCCGACTTGACAGCGGTGTGACAGGTTCGGTCACAGAGACCCCCCCTTGGGACTGTTACCTGATGTGCTGAGATTACCTCTGAGCCCATTTTCCCTGCCAGTTTGGGCCTCCAGAAACCTGCCTTGTTGAGCCGGACATGCTATGTCTGCTGCAACACAGACCCAGGGTCTGAACTACGCCCCCAAAGCTGCAGACTTAACTGAAAACAGCTTAAGAAGTGCTCTTGTCTTCATCACCCAGACACCCAGTTCCCAATGGGATCCAAACCCCAGATAAATCCGTTTTACTCTGTATAAAGCTTATACAGGGTAAACTCAGAAATTGTCTATAACACTGATAGAGAGATATGCACAGCTGTTTGCTCCCCCAGGTATTAATCACTTACTCTGGGTTAATTAATAAACAAAATTAAGTGATTTTATTAAGTATAAAAAGTAGGATTTAGGTTGTTTCAAGTAATAACAGACAGAATAAAGTAAGTTACCAAGTAAAATAAAACAAAACTTGCATGTCTAAGCCTAATACATTAAGAAACTGATTACAGGTAAATCTCACCGCAGAGATGTTCCAATAAGCTTCTTTCACAGACTAGACTCCTTCCTAGTCTGGGCCCAATCCTTTCCCTGGTACAGTCCTTGTTAGTTCCAGCTCAGGTGGTAACTAGGGGATTCCTTATGACTGGGTTCTGTTCCACCCCCTTTTATAGCTTTGGCCCAAGTCGGGAATCCTTTGTCTCTCTCTGGGTTCCCACCCCTCCCTCTAAATGGAAAAGCACCAGGTTTAAGATGGATTCCAGTTCAGGTGACATGATCACATGTCACTGTAAGACCTCTTTCTTCACAGCCTAGTACAGGGGTAGGCAACCTATGGCACGCGTGCCAAAGGCAGCACACGAACTGATTTTCAGTGGCACTCACACTGCCCAGGTCCTGACCACTGGTCTGGGGGGCTCTGCATTTTAATTTAATTTTAAATGAAGCTTCTTAAACATTTTTAAAAACCTTATTTACTTTACATACAACAATGGTTTAATTTTGTATTATAGACTTATAGAAAGAGACCTTCTAAAAACATTAAAATGTATTACTGGCACGTGAAACCTTAAATTAGAGTGAATAAATGAAGACTCGGCACACCGTTTCTGAAAGGTTGCCAACCCCTGGCCTAGTAGCTGGAAGACAGGTACATAGGAAGGCCTGCAGGTAAACAAACCCATTCACAGTTCACATTGATTCTGAAGCACCCGTAACGGCTTCCACTTAACATGTTTACATCAGTAATACAAGTTTATATCTTATTCGCCTAACTCCAGACATAGAAATAATACATGCAAACAAATGGGATGAACACACTCAGTAGATCATAAGCTTTGTAATGACACCTTACAAGAGACCTTTTGCATAAAGCATATTCCAGTTATGTTTACATTAAATTCCAGTTACATTGTCCCCCATCCATTCAGGGCCGCACTGGGCAGGGTGTGTTTGGCCCTAGCACTTTCCCAACAGGCGGCTGGGTAGTTAAATCCCCCAGGAACACCAGAGCTCATCGCCCAGCCCAGAGCTGGGCCCCCTCCCCATCCCACAGATTCGCACACACCCCAGTGCCCCGATACAGAGCCTTTGGCCCCTGTGTGTGGGGCGCTGTGTCTGGCCCTGGCACTTACTGCTCCCCAGGTGTCTGTCCCCCTCCTCTCTCTGTAGTTGGGTCCCCCAGCCCCTTTTCTCTCCCCACTTTCTCCCTAGACCTCCCCCACCCTGTATTTCTATTGTACAAACCACCAGAGCTTCCTTCTCCCCTGCCCCCCAAATCTCCCCACCCCAGGGGGCGGCTGTGATAACGGAGCCTCCAAATGTCCCCTCATGGGGGGTTCAGCTGACGAAGGTGAGTGAGAAGTTCAGGCAGCGTCACGAGAATCTGGACGAATGAAGGTTGGGGGGAAAGTTGGCGAGACAGGAAGACAGGATTAGTCCAACCCAACCGGCCGCCGGACAGAACCCACTGGCCAGGCTGGGGCCTGCCCTGGACATGGGAGAAGTGGGGGAGCCGAAATCCATGACCTAAAATTGGGGTATTGGAAACAAGGCCTCATTCTTCGATAAAATATTGCGGGGATGGGCTGTGCCGCCCACCACCCTTTGGGGCCTTAAAGAAAGAGACTCGCTTCACTGTCGTGGCTGCCACCCCCCGTCTCCTGGGCCCCCCGGACCATCTGGACCCTGCTCTGTGGAGATGTCCTGAGCAGAGTGGCCAGAGAGAGGGACCCTGATGCCATCGCCCCTCCCCCGGCTGAACCCCCGAGCTGGGAGGAAATGGGGTCGGACTTTAACAGCAGCCGCAGCGAAGCCGGCTCCATCCCAACTCCGCTGGCTCCTCGCCCCCCCCCCCTCCAGGACAGTCACTAGCATCTCCGGGGCCAGAGGGGAGATGCCCAAACCCGGGGGATTTTCCAGCTAGAGACTCGCTCCAGCGAACGGGGCCGGGGCTGGAACAAACCCCTCGTTACACACGGCACCTGCCACAGCTCCCCTGGTTCCTGCTCTGCTGTGTCTGTAACAGCCGGTCCCAGGGGTCAATGGGGGGGTTGCCGTGGGGCTGAGCAAGCTGCGGGCTCTGGACCCCGCCCCCAGCCCGTGTTTAACCCTGTTCAGTGTGAGGCAGGGGCTGGGGTGTGTTCGCACCTTGGGCCCTTTATTGTGTCTCTTCTGCCTCCCCCCCATGGTGGGTGTTTGGTGGGGAGCTGGCTGGGGGGAGCCGGGAGTTTGGGAGAAGTATGTTGAAGGTATTGAGTGGGGGGCTGAGGGGACAGGGGCCGGATGGGGTACAGGAGTTTGAGGGCAGACAGGCTGCCCCCAGAAGGTCAGAGCAGGGGAGCACGATTGTTTGGGGGGGGTGAGGGGAAGGGGCTGATGGTGCCCCCCAGGAGGGAGCTGTGATTTCTATGCCTTAGCAGGTTCCCCTCTCACTGCCCCCTCCTATTCCTGCCCCCTCAGTCCTGGGTCACCCACTTCCTTTCCTCTCAGTCTCCTGACATTCACAGCACCCTACAGCACCTTCTGCCCCACATTCCCTGCCCCATAATAGCCCCTCATACTACCCCTTCCCCTCCCATCACCCCTAGATAATCCTGCCCCACCCACCTTTCTAGCACCCCACTACCCTTTCCTCACCCCCCTTCTCTGCTCCCCACACTTTGCCATGTGGCCCCCCCACCTGCAGTGGGTCTGAGCTGGGAGTGGGGGGCTGGATTGTTTCCTGCCAAAACCCCTGCGGAGCTGGTTGGGGTGAGGGAGAGGGGTTGGGAGCACCCCCATCGCCATGGGGCAGGTTCAGTCTGAAACACACATGGGGGACCCCAAATCCCCCCTCCTCTGTCACTGTCCTGCCCCAGACCCCTCAGTGCCTGCCCCCTCAGTCTCAGCCCCTTCCCCTCCCCCCACATTCTTCTTCCCTTCCTCCCCCTGCCCCACATGCTGCCTGTCCTATAATGGCCCCCACACCCCCATGTCCCCTCAGCCTCCCTCCCTGATGGGGACAGGCTGGGCGGGAGATGGGGGCTTTGGAAGAGATGGGCTGATGGGGGGAGGAGCGTGGGGGGGGGAGCAGGCTGGGGTGGTCTTTCCCATGTAGCTCCCCACACACAGAAAAGCGAGGGAGGGGGCAGGATTGTTGAAATGGGGCAGCTCCTGCCAGGGGGACGGGTGTGGGGGGAGGCAATGACCCCTCCCATGGCCACAGGGCGGGATCAAGGGAGGGAGTTCGGGGGGCACGGGCTGGGGGTCAGGTTAGGGTCACAGAAGCCGGGGGGCTTGTTCCCATGCAGCCATCAACCCACCGCGCCAGTACGGGGGAGGGGGGAAGCTTATCCACTCCCCAGGCTGAGGTGTCGGCCATCTTAGCCAGGGGCAGCATGGCCACCCTGCAAGGACTGCAGGGGGCGAGGGGGCGGCCATGTTAACTGAGGGCAGCCAGGGGCTTCCTTCCCTTGGGGAGCAATGGGAGATGGCGGCCATGGCTAGTGGGGAACCGTGAGGGGGCTGGGGGCAGAACGGGGGGCTGAGGGGCCCAATGCGTGAACGTCGGGGGTGGGGAGTGAAGGGCAAGTGAGCTGGGGAGCCAGAGCTGGGACATCTGCCAGGGGAGGGGGGGCCAGTTTCTCTTGAGCTTTGTCCCCGTGATCTTCTGCCCTCCCCTTTCTGGGGGGCTGGTCGGCTCCCCCCTCCCATGTCCCTTTTGCAGCATCCTGGGGCCAGAGAGGGAAGCTCTGCCCAGGGCCCTGAGCTGCGCAGACCCACTGCCCCGGGGATAGGGTGACCAGATGACAAAGGTGAAATATCGGGATGCGGGGGGCGGGGGGGAGGCCACGCAGCACAAAAAAAAAAAGCCGGAGCCCCCCCCACACCAGCTCGCCTCGTCTCCACCTCCTGCCATAGGGGAAGGTGCCCAGCTGGTGCAATCCCGCCCACTCAGACAGCAGCATTTCAGGCAGGCGGCAGATCTGCCCTGCAGCACAGAGCACCCCGGGATTAGGAAGTGAGCGGCTGGGGCGTGCTCAGCCTGCGGCCGCTGTGACCCCACCGAGTTGCCCTGCGCGTGGGGTGAGTCTGTCCCCACGTACAAGAACGGCCTGTAGCACCGACCCACCCGTGGCCCGTCCCTGCACTGCAGCCCCGGGGGGTTCGGGGCAGGGCACGGCATGGGCAACAGCTGGGCAAAGGGGCCGGGAGACACGGGAGCCCTCGAGGAACGGGGGCCGCCAGCTGCCCCAGGGGAGGGGGCTGGTGGGCGGCAGCTCTGCCCCTCAGGCGCAGGGTCTGGGCGCGGCACTGGCGGCCCGGCCGGGCGCCCTGCAGCCTCTCCCACCTTCACGCGGCTCGGGACGCTGGACAAACAAGCAATTTTGTCCTCCCCAAATCCCTGCCCTGGCCCTACCTTCTTCATGGCCGCACCACGCATGCTGGTGTCACCCCCTCCCTCCAGCGCTTGCGCCGCCATACAGCTGATCAGCGCAAGCCTGGGAGGGAGGAGGAATGCGGCGTGCTTGGGGAAGAGGCGGGGCCAGGGCGGGGATTTGGGGAGGGATCCAATGGGGCAGTGAGGGGGTGGGGCTGGAGGCGGGGCCAGGGCAGGGATTTGGGGAGGGATCCAATGTGGGAAGGAGGGGGCAGAGGCGGGGTGGGGGGAGCACAAGCCCCTCCGGGCTCTGCCTGTGCGCCGGAGCGGAGGGCAAAATTGCTTGTTTGTCCCGCATCCCGACCGAACAGGACGCGGGACAAACAAGCAAATATTGGGACAGTCCCGATAAAATCGGGACATCTGGTCACCCTACCGGGGATGGGCTGGGGAAGGTACATGGGGCCTTTCACCTCTAGGGGGCTGGCTCTAATCTGTGTCCTTTTCTCTAAGCACCAGACCCCACCCCCCAACCAGAGCCAGGGAGAGAACCCAGGAGTCCTGGCTTCCAGCCCCTCCCCCCAAATCATTGGACCCCATTCCCCTCCCACAGCTGGGGTATATAACAGGGTAGGTGCCGGGCATAAGGTTTACACAGAGTTTCACTGGCAATAGCAGAAACAGGAGGCGAGCGCCGGCTCTGGGCAGACTTGCCCTTTCACGGATTTATCGACTGCTCCTTTAACAACTCAAGATCTAAATTTACCCTACGTCACCCCCTCACAGGGGCCAGAAACCACAACCCCTCCCAGCCCCCCGTTCTGTCTCTGTGGCACATCACTTGGCTAAGAATAGATTCTGCAGTGACACGACCTGAGAAGGAGGTTGTCTAGGCCCCTCCACCTTCATGCTCCAGGGCGGGCGCTGGGCCCAGCTGGCTCAGGAAGGAATCTCTGCCCTGCTCCATGGGAGAGGGTCTCTCCGTGGGGGGTACTGTGTGTGTGTGTGTGTGAGGTGCCCTCCTCTGCTCTGAGCTGCTGCTCCAGGGAGGCTAGATGGGCCTGTTGGAAAAGGTCAGGGCAGCCTGAGCCTGGGCACCTCTTGATGCCTTCTGAGATTGCCCCATTCCCAGCTGGTCCCCGAACTGGGCAGCTCCCATGTGGGGCTGGAAGGTGATGTGGGAACCAGGCAGCTGCAGGAGGGGATGTGGTTTGCTGGGCGTAGCAGGGAGCTGGCTTTGCTCTGACCGCGGTAGATTTGGGCTGGAGATTGCAGAGAAACCATCTGATGGGGAAGAAAGGGGCCGAGCACATCATGGACTTCCTGGGGCTGCAGCCCCCAGCGCAGTTCCTCATTCCGCTCACACTCGGGCCTCAGACTGGGTGGAGCTGGGCACCGGGGCGTTGGTGGCAGCGCTGAAGAGCCCCCCACTGCCCCATCATGGCGTCTGCTCTCATCGTCCTCCTCCTCGGTGAGTACCAGAGACAGCCAGGGAGTGTGCCCATAGGGGGGATCTGAGACCAGGGTGTGTGCCAATGGGGGGGTGGGGTACCCGGAGCCCAGGGTGTAGGATCCTGTCTCTCTGGGATCTGATCTCTAACGAGACGTCTCCTCTCCAGGCTGCTGGCTGGCCGGGGTGTCGGGACTTGAATATCTGTAGGGAATGGGGCAGCTGGGGGAATTTCTGCATCAAGGACGAGGGATGTGGGTGGGAGGTGAGGGGTGCCAGTCCCCCAGAGGGATGATCCTGTCAGACACGTGCTCCCTCCCAAATCCAGAAGTGGGGATTGTAACCTCGCCCCACTCATTACAGGGATGGGAACCTGCTAGAATGACTGGGGGATTTTGTAAACATGTTTTCTTGGGGGCCTGTCCTGGGAGCTGCTTTCTCAAATGACCCAAATTGGACCAGGAACCGCAAAGAGTAGATCCCAATTCACTGCCTGACTGAAATGGGGGCAGGGCTGGGTTCTGATCTCAGCCCCTCCGGGATCAATACGGAGTCACCCCTAAGTGTATTGGGGGCAGGGACAGGTTCTGATCTCAGCTCCTTGGGGTCAATTCGGAGTCACCCTTGACTACAGTGGGGGCAGGCAGGGCCGTCCCTAGGTATTCTATGCAACCTCCCAGCACTCACCGGCGGGGCACCTGGGGCCAGGCTGCTGCACTTCCCGCCACTGGTGAGTGCAGGCCCGGCCCAGCTGCAGTGCTCAGGGGAGTGGGGGCAGGGCTGGGACGGAGAAGGGGCGGGAAGAGGTGGAACTGGGGCAGAGAGTGGGGGGGGGGCATGAGGAAGAGCCGGAGCAGGGGCTGGAGCAACACGCAGCTGCGCAGGGCACCAGGAAATGTGGTGCCTCAAATTTCCTGGTGCCCTATGCAGCTGCGTACTTTGCGTATGGGTAGGGACGGCCCTGGGGACAGGGCTGAATTGACGCTGGAGAACTGAAAGAATCCCAGACTGGAAATCTCCTTTCCCCATCCTGTGCCTCTCCCTGGTTGTGATCCGCAGGGCCGGGCCTGCACCCCAGGGTAAAACGCTGGAGCGGCAGATGGGGAGAGGATTGAGTCAGACGGACGCGGTTTGTGTCACTCCCACTTACTGCCTGTTTGTTTGTGAATCCAGAGGGGTCCCACCCCAAACCCTCCATCTCCGTCAGCCCCGGTGGGATGATCCCCGTGGGGGGAAACGTCACCATTCGGTGTCAGCATCAGCACCTGGGCATGAGGTTCCTCCTCTACAAGGCTGGAGATGGGAACTCTCTGACTTACACAGACCCTGCTGGCTCTGAGGCTGAATTTCCCATCACCAGCGCCAGACGGGAACACGGTGGCAGCTACACCTGTCGTTATAGCAACAGAACAGGACCAGCTGCCTACTCGGAGCCCAGCGACCCTGTGCAGATCATTGTAGCAGGTGAGGGGCCCAGCCCGGCACCTCGGCTCCCAGCCCCACACCCAGCCAGACCCCGGGGGATCTCCCTAAGCCCTGGCACCCAATGGATGGGACGTCCAGCCAGTGAAGGTTGGGTGTGTCGGGGAGATCTCAGCCCCCTGGAGGTGGGCGTGTGGGGAGGGGGAAGAGTCACTAAATTGGCAACACTGCATGTGACTAGTTCACAAAACTGGGGGGGGGGCATGGGGGGTGTAGGGAAATCCCTGCGTGGGGTGATCTCCGTGGGGGAAATGTCACCATCCGGTGTCACCATCAGTGCCTGGGCATGAGGTTCCTCCTCTACAAGGCTGGAGATGGGAACTATCTGACTAACACAGATCCTGCTGGCTGAATTTCCCATCACCAGTGCCAGATGGGAACAGAGCGGAAATTACACTTCTCGTTACAGCTAAAGAACAGGAGAAGCTGCCTACTTGGACTTTAGTGACCCTGTGCACATCATTGTAGCAGGTGAGGGGCCCAGTCCAGCAATTTGGCTCCCAGCCCCACACTCAGCCAGATGCCCACGGGGTCTCCGTGAGCCCTGGTGCCCAGCAGATGGGATGTCCAGCCCAACCAGTGAAGGTTGGGAGTAGGGGGGATATCTCAGCTCTGGATCCCAAGGGAGACCCTGACCCTGTCTCTGCCCATTGCTGATACTCCATGCTGGGGACGGGGTGCAGTGGCCATGCCGGGGTCTGTCTCCCTCCCACTGCAGAGCTCAGCTCCACCAAAGCCTCCATCTCCCTCAGCCCCAGCGGGGGGGTCACCCTAGGGGGAGCTGCGACTGTCCGGTGTCGGGGTCAGCGCTGGGGTCTGGTGTTTGTTCTGTACAAGGCTGGGGCCAGGAACGCAGCAGCGCGGGGCGGGGACTCGGCTGGGGTCAAATTTCCCATCCCCAAAGTGACCAGGGCAGACGGAGGCAGCTACAGCTGCTATTATCCCCCGACTCGGATCCCGACACCTGCTCAGAGCCCTGTGGAGCTGGTGGTAGCAGGTGAGGGGCCCGGCTTGGCGTCGCCACTCTCAGCCCCACACCCAGCCAGCCCCACGGGGCAGCATCGCGCCAATGGGACACTCAGAGCCAGGCTCTGCCCTGAGGCCTGGGCCCAGCAAAGGGGACTGTTACAGACCCACTGGATCAGAGTTATGGACCCAGCTTTGGAGCAGCCTCTGGGAGCCCTCATCAATGTGCCAGACCCCCTGGGGGTCTCACTCTTCCTTCAGGGCAAGCCCCGCGGCTCCCCCGCCTCCCTAGGCTGGGCCCCTGGGCCAGCTGCCCCCCGGCTTCCCATCACGAGTGATGTTCTGCGAGTGCCGCTGAGGCAGACCCTAAGGGAGCCTGGTACAATCTTGGGGTGCAACGTGCCCCTCTGCCAGCCTCTGCAGGGCACGCCGCTGCGCGGGCACACAGGAGGGGCTAGGAGGCCACTGCACCCAGCGCAGGAAGTTCCGTGTTTGCCCGGAGAGAAGAACGTTACAGACGGGTCCAGCCTGGCTCCCCAGAGCCCCAGCCAAGCAGTGCCCCCCTGGTTCCCTGCTCTGTCCCTCGGCTCCCTCTTTGTTCAGGTTCCTGGGCAAGCTCCTGCCTCCCGCCCCTCCTCAGTCCTTGGCTGTCCGGCTGGTCACACCCGGCTGGCTTCCTGCGGGGGCTGGGCCAGCCATGGTCGTTAGTTGGCAGCAGGTAGCAAATGTGCCAGAGATAGTGTGACATTGCAGTCTATATGGTTTTATAAAAATATGCTAATGAGTGAATATAATGTAACTGGAATATGCTTCATGCAAAAGGTCTCTTGTAAGGTATCATTACAAAGCTTATAATCTACTGAGTGTGATCATCCTATTCGTATAAATGTACCACTCTTGTATCTGAAACTAGAAATATGAAATATAACTCTGAGGGCCTTTTGTAATTATGCAAAGTGTGGACCATTAATGGTGGTTTGGAATCTTGATGGCTCCCATCAACCAGGACAACAGTCTGCAGATGGCTCTGTTTTACCTGTAAGTCTTCCTGTATACGTGTGTGCTGGCAAGTGGGCAATGAAGTCGTGCAGTGACATGTTATCATGTCACTGAACTGGAATCCATCTTTAACCTGGTGCTTTTCCAGTGAGGGGGGGTGGGAACCCAGAGAGGGACAAAGGATTCCCGCCTTATGCAAAAGATAGATAAAGTGGTAGAACAGAATAAGGGGAGGAGCCATCATGAAGAATCCCCTAGCTACCACCTGAGCTGGAACAAGAGCTGTACCAGGGGAAAGAATTGTGCCCAGGCCTGGAAGGTGTCCAGTCTGAAAAAAAAACTTACTGAAGCATCTCTGAGGGTGAGATTATCTGTATTCAATTTTATTCAACATAGATTTGCGCATTTTATTTTATTTTGCTTGGTGACTTACTTTGTTCTGTCTGTTACTACTTGGAATCACTTAAATCCTACTTTCTGTATTTAATAAAATCACTTTTTACTTATTAATTAACTCAGAGTATGTATTAATACCTGGGGGAGCAAACAGCTATGCATATCTCTCTATCAGTGTTATAGAGGGCGACAAATTGATGAGTTTACCCTGTATAAGCTTTAAAATGGATTTATTTGGGTTTAGACCTCATTGGGAGTTGGGCATCTGAGTGTTAGGGCTGGTCCACACTGGGCCAGGGGATCGATATAGGAAACGCAACTTCAGCTACGAGAATAGCGTAGCTGAAGTCGATGTTTCCTATATTGAACTAAATTTACTTACTTCGGGTCCACGCGGCGCAGGCAAGCTCCCCCGTCGACAGCGCTTCCTCCTCTCGGCGAGCAGGAGTTCTGCAGTGGACGGGGGAGCGCTTCTGGGATCGATCTATCGCGTCCAGATGAGACGCGATAAATCGATCCCAGAAGATCGATCTCTACCCGCCGAATTAGGCGGGTAGTGTGGACCAGCCCTTAAAGACAGGAATACTTCTGTGAGCTGCTTTCAGGTAAACCTGCAGCTTTGGGGCAAGTAATTCAGACTCTGGGTCTTTGTTGGAGCAGACGGGAGTGTCTGTCTCAGCGAGACAGGGTGCTGGTGTCCCGAGCTGGCAGGGAAGGCAGGGGTAGAAGTAGTATGGGCACATCAGGTGGCAGCTCCCAAGGGGGGTTCTGTGATCCAACCCGTCACAGTTGGGCCTTGCCATTCGGCCCCCCAAACCCGAGACACCGTTCAGACATATGTTGTGGCCTGGCCGTGAGTAAACAGCCTTTGTTTGTGACCTCATTAGCCATTGTAACGATGCTGCCCTTGGTGGGACACAACTGAGTGTACCAATCAGGACAAATTGCTCAGAGCAGGGCAGTTACAGCCCAAGGCTGGGGTTCCTTTGCACACTAAGGGCACGTCTTCACTACCCGCTGAATCGGCGGGTAGCAATCGATCTATTGGGGATCGACTTATTGCGTCTAGTGAAGACGCGATAAAATCGATCCCCAATGGCTCTTCCGTCGACTCCGGAAATCCACCGCAGCAAGAGGCGGAAGCGGAGTCGATGGCGGCGCGGCAGCGGTCGACTCGCCGCCGTCCTCACAGCCAGGTAAGTCGACCTAAAATACGCCACTTCAGCTACGCTATTCACGTAGCTGAAGTTGCGTATCTTATGTCCAGCCCCCCCGTAGTGTAGACCTAGCCTAAGGCAAACCAAACCAGCCAAACAGAGAAGACTTAGTTTTTTCAGGTCTGGAATGTCTTTCTTCTCCCAATCAGTTAGGTAATTTGCACCAACACAGGCACTAGCTTTTAGATTCTCAGCTGCTACCAATTTCAAGGCTGGACACTGTCTTAAAGAAATAGCACACAAATCCAAAGAGTCTGAGAGTGAGAGTTTGCTTGCTCTCCTCTGCATCCTTAAGCATTCAGCCATAAAACTGTTCTGCTCTGAAACACCAGTAACCAAATCTGTCCTGAAGCACAGACTGCTCACTTACAGAATCAGAATGGCGACATTCCTTTCTCAACAACCTTGTCCCCCCAACAAACTGGTTAAGCACCGCCACTTGGTTATAGGGCTGCTCAACTTCCCTAACAATTTTCATTCCATCTGAAGCCTTCTCAGAGCTATCCACGCTGTATCTTTTCAAAGCAAAGTCAAGAGGTATTTCCAGTAAAGATGAGGAGGTGTTAGTGCCACACACAAGCTTAGGAATCTTTTTCTTCTTGCTACAAGTTTCCAAACTGTCAGTAGGTAACATAATTAAATCACCTTTCTGCTCTCCTTCTTGTTGACCTGTATTTGATGGGTGAATTTTTATGGCTCACCACTGATCGCATCCGACCAGAAGATTTATAGGTTCTTGTCCAATTCATACTACAGAGTTTAAGAACCCAGAGAGTTCTATATTGGAAGAGGACGCTTGGGGTGCTTGGCAAGAACGCATACACTGAGGAAATGCCAAATTGATAAAATCTTTATTGCCATTAACATAAAAACAAGGAATGCAATGAAACTTATAACCGCAAAACAGTAAAAGAATTCCAAAACTCCCAGTGGTAACATTTCTATTATAAGTACTGTGACAAAGTCCCTCCTCTATCTTGGTGGGTCCTGCGCTTATTGACGGATTTTCTTGCCTCAGAGATTCACCATGTGGGTTGGGGAACAGCCCAGAGACCTTCCCCTCTGGAAGAACCCACAGTCCAGGTCAATTGTGAAGTTTGGGGGGGTGGCGGGAGGCTTTTTTGCCTGGGGCGGCAAAAAAGCCAGAGCCGGCCCTGCTCACACCCTTCCTTGGGAGCCCGGTAATAGGAGGTGAAGGACCAGCCTCACTCCTGGCATGCCCGATTACGCGATGGTGCTGGCTTCCCCATTGGTTAAGAATGTTGAGTAGTTACTATACTGCATAAATTGAGCTGATAGAGTGATAGAAGATAGAGTACATAAGAACATAAGAATGGCCGTACCGGGTCAGACCAAAGGTCCATCTAGCACAGTATCCTGTCTACCGACAGTGGCCAATGCCAGGTGCCCCAGAGGGAGTGGACCTAACAGGCAATGATCAAGTGATCTCTCTCCTGCCATCCATCTCCACCCTCTGACAAACAGAGGCTAGGGACACCATTCCTTACCCATCCTGGCTAATAGCCATTAATGGACTTAACCACCATGAATTTATCCAGTTCTCTTTTAAACCCTGTTATAATCCTAGCCTTCACAACCTCCTCAGGTAAGGAGTTCCACAAGTTGACTGTGCGCTGCATGAAGAAGAACTTCCTTGTATTTGTTTTAAACCTGCTGCCTATTAATTTCATTTGATGACCCCTAGTTCTTGTATTATGGGAATAAGTATATAACTTTTCCTTATCCACGTTCTCCACATCACTCATGATTTTATATACCTCTATCATATCCCCCCTTAGTCTCCTCTTTTCCAAGCTGAAGAGTCCTAGCCTCTTTAATCTCTCCTCATATGGGACCCGTTCCAAACCCCTAATCATTTTAGTTGCCCTTTTCTGAACTTTTTCTAGTGCCAGTATATCTTTTTTGAGATGAGGAGACCACATCTGTACGCTGTATTCGAGATGTGGGCAATAATATATAAGGGCAATAATATATTCTCAGTCTTATTCTCTATCCCCTTTTTAATGATCCCTAACATCCTGTTTGCTTTTTTGACCGCCTCTGCACACTGCGCGGACATCTTCAGAGAACTATCCACGATGACTCCAAGATCTTTTTCCTGATTTGTTGTAGCTAAATTAGCCCCCACCATATTGTATGTATAGTTGGGGTTATTTTTTCCAGTGTGCATTACTTTACATTTATCCACATTAAATTTCATTTGCCATTTTGTTGCCCAATCACTTAGTTTTGTGAGATCTTTTTGAAGTTCTTCACAATCTGCTTTGGTCTTAACTATCTTGAGCAGTTTAGTATCATCTGCAAACTTTGCCACTTCGCCGTTTACCCCTTTCTCCAGATCATTTATGAATAAGTTGAATAGGATTGGTCCGAGGACTGACCCTTGGGGAACACCACTAGTTACCCCTCTCCATTCTGAGAATTTACCATAAATTTCTACCCTTTGTTCCCAGTCCTTTAACCAGTTGTCAATCCATGA
Organism: Emys orbicularis; assembly: GCF_028017835.1. Taxonomy (NCBI): domain Eukaryota; kingdom Metazoa; phylum Chordata; order Testudines; family Emydidae; genus Emys; species Emys orbicularis. The sequence goes on from NC_088703.1 coordinate 20,693,291, forward strand.
AAGGACCTTCCCTTTTATCCCATGACAGCTTAATTTACGTAAGAGCCTTGGTGAGGGACCTTGTCAAAGGTTTTCTGGAAATCTAAGTACACTATGTTCACTGGATCCCCCTTGTCCACATGTTTGTTGACCCCTTCAAAGAACTCTAATAGATTAGTAAGTCACGATTTCCCTTTACAGAAACCATGTTGACTATTGCTCAACAGTTTATGTTTTTCTATGTGTCTGACAATTTTATTCTTTACAATTGTTTCAACTAATTTTCCCGGTACCGACGTTAGACTTACCGGTCTGTAATTGCCAGGATCACCTCTAGAGCCCTTTTTAAATATTGGCGTTACATTAGCTAACTTCCAGTCACTGGGTACAGAAGCCGATTTAAAGGACAGGTTACAAACCTTAGTTAATAGTTCCGCAACTTCACATTTGAGTTCTTTCAGAACTCTTGGATGAATGCCATCTGGTCCCGGTGACTTGTTAATGTTAAGTTTATCAATTAATTCCAAAACCTCCTCTAGTGATAGATAGACCTTAGAAGAGCGAAACTTATCCCGAAAACTATTCCCTAAAACTATTCTAAAAGATTAACCCCTAAAAGACTAACTACCTAACCAACCCTTACAGGGTATTTTATAGGATCCTGAGCTATGTAATTCAGGCCCAACGTACTATACCCAAATCTTGTTTCCGTACCCTAAGAAATGTATGGGTCCCCTTCTCCTGTAGGTTAGTGGATTATGACACTTACTTTCTAAATATATTAAGAATTATCTTACTCCAAAACTGCCAACCTAGGCTCTCTTGATGACCTTGAGTTGTGGTGTACCCTGCGGTTACCAACCGGTTGTAGGAACCGGATAAACCTGTGATGTTATCTGGATAGTTCCTCCCCTTGGTTCCCCAAAGTTCAGGGACCATTCTTATCTAGCCAAAGGTTGCCAACTTTTATGCTGACATATTTATAACGAATTCTACTTTTTGCTATATAGCAACTCTTACCGGATCCTACAGGCTGGTAGGCTTCTTGCATTTCAGCAAAACTTATTATTTGGAAACATATGTCTCAACACCAGGAGCGCCGCCAGCTTTTCTGCTGCCCTAGGCGGTGGAAGGTCCCGCCGCCGAAATACCGCCGCGGTCGCCGCCCCCCAAATTGTAGTACCCTAGGCGGCGACCGCCTAGGTCGCCTAATGGGTTGCGCCCGCCCTGCTCAACACATCCTAAATTCCAAGAAATTAAAACTAATAAAATATAAGAATAAAATGGATTAATTTCAGGAAAAGAAACGTATTAATTAATACGGCTGGCTGGATTAATAGGATATAATAACTAGCAAAATAATTCTATGGGCTACAAATCCCCCCTTTCATGGGGTGATTGCTAAAGAACCACACTGACCAAGGAACAGGTAGTTCAGGTGTGGGAACAGGCTCTATTTCTTGCTATATCTCCAACGTAGGCATTATGGAGGCATAATTAGTCGGTTGTATCAGAGGTGTTTGTTTTTGTAACTTATTGATTTTACATTGTATACATCCTAAAGTGATGAAAACAATTCCAGTTGCAATACCTTGGATGATAATCCATCCTTTCAATCCAATTTCCTCCCAGGGAGAATCTACTGCTTGGCCTTCCCCATCTAATAACTGGACAATTGCTTGTTTAGCCTTATCCATGTCATTTGTTATTTGGATAAGGTGGGTTTCCTTTCGGGATACCAATTGTTTTAATTGTAATCCTAGAGGGGGAATATACCCCAAAAATGTTGGGGTATATAGGATAGTTAAATCCTGATAGGAGGGATCAAAGTCAACAATAGTTGTGTTTTCAAAGGCAGGAATAGGGGAAATCACTTGATTTCCAATTGAGGTAAACTGCGTAGGAGTAAAACAGAAGTTTGGATCTGTGACCTGACACTCCAAGAAGCCTGGGTGGTTACTATGCAAAATTGACCAGTAGCACGTCTGTCTTTCGCCGTGGGCCCCCTCAGGGAGTCCCCCACTCTGGACCCCCGGGGCCACCCCCCCCCCAAAGGGGTTGATGCAACCCTGTTCTCTAGCCCAGAGTGACTCTCAGCCAGCGTAAAACATGAGGGTTTATTGAAAGTTGAACACAGCACAGGAAACTCTCAGGGCCTCAGGCCTGGTCTCCCTCAGCACAGCACATCCCAGTCTCCCCTGCATCCAGGTGGGCTCTGCCTGCTCCCTCTCCAGTCCTGAGCCCCCCTGCTTCCCAGCTGGGCATCTGATATCACCGGCTCCAAGCCCCACCTCTGTCCATTGTCTTCTATCCAGATAAACAGGGTCACCTGGGCCTCCTCTTCTCTCTTCTGTCCTCTGGCCCCCCCTGGCTGGAACTGGATGATTAGGTCACCGGGGTCCTCTCTTTACAGCCCATTGTCCGCCCACTGGCCTCTTGAGCTGGGTCTCCGGGTCGTCAGGTCACCGGTCACTGGGGTATCCGTCCTCCAGGCCATTGGCTGGGGTCCCAAGTTCCGTCTCCGGTCCTCTGCAACAACAAACTCCCTCTCCCCTCACCTCGTTAAACCAGTAACCCCCAGGGAAACGGAGTCCCACTCCCTCTGCATGCAAACCATTGGAAAAACAAGGAAAAAACAAGAAAATCCCCCACTTCGTCACACATACATTCTAACGAGGATTGATTCTGGAGCTCTCCCTGCAGTCCACACAAGATAGTATTTGCCTCAAACACATTACATCTGCAGATATACTGAGGCCCTTTTTTTAAACCATCTGCGGAACTTTCCATGTTTGGCTTGCAGTGTGAGAGACCACCAAGGGAGGCACATCGACACTGTTGTGGGAAAACGACCACGCGTTGTGTTTGGATCAGAATCGCCTGAGGCCTCTTTATTTTCATGCATGCACGGGGGGTACCAGTGAACTGGCAATCCCCCCGACTACAGATTTTCAAATAACTTATATAACATAAAACCACAATTAAGTAATGCATACTTTCTTATCAACATTATTGCCATATTTGGAATACATTCCCCAAAAAAGGGAATATAGCTTAGCAAGCTTTCCTGTTTTTCACAGTCTGCCCCTTTGCGGTTTCTTGCTCTGTCACCTGACATCTATTAATCATATTCTGTTACAAAGGTTAATTCTACTTTTATAATGTCTACAGTTCATAGAATCATAGAATCATAGAAGATCAGGGTTGGAAGGGACCTCAGGAGGTCATCTAGTCCAACCCCCTGCTCAAAGCAGGACCAATCCCCAACTAAATCATCCCAGCCAGGGCTTTGTCAAGCCGGGCCTTAAAAACCTCCAAAGAAGGAGACTCCACCACCTCCCTAGGTAACGCATTCCAGTGCTTCACCACCCTCCTAGTGAAAAAGTTTTTCCTAATATCCAACCTAGACCTCCCCCACTGCAACTTGAGACCATTGCTCCTTGTTCTGCCATCTGCCACCACTGAGAACAGCCGAGCTCCATCCTCTTTGGAACCCCCCTTCAGGTAGTTGAAAGCAGCTATCAAATCCCCCCTCATTCTTCTCTTCTGGAGACTAAACAATCCCAGTTCCCTCAGCCTCTCCTCATAAGTCATGTGCTCCAGACCCCTAATCATTTTTGTTGCCCTCCGCTGGACTCTTTCCAATTTTTCCACATCCTTCTTGTAGTGTGGGGCCCAAAACTGGACACAGTATTCCAGATGAGTCCTCACCAATGTTGAAGAAAGGGGAACGATCACGTCCCTCGATCTGCTGGCAATGCCCCTACTTATACAGCCCAAAATGTCGTTAGCCTTCTTGGCAACAAGAGCACACTGTTGACTCATATCCAGCTTCTCGTCCACTGTGACCCCTAGGTCCTTTTCTGCAGAACTGCTACCCAGCCATTCGGTCCCTAGTCTGTAGCAGTGCATGGGATTCTTCCGTCCTAAGTGCAGGACTCTGCACTTGTCCTTGTTGAACCTCATCAGGTTTTTTTTGGCCCAATCCTCTAATTTGTCTAGGTCCCTCTGTATCCGATCCCTACCCTCTAGTGTATCTACCACGCCTCCCTGTTTAGTGTCATCTGCAAACTTGCTGAGAGTGCAGTCCACACCATCCTCCAGATCATTAATAAAGATATTAAACAAAACCGGCCCCAGGACCGACCCTTGGGGCACTCCGCTTGAAACCGGCTGCCAACTAGACATGGAGCCATTGATCACGACCCGTTGAGCCCGACGATCTAGCCAGCTTTCTATCCACCTTACAGTCCATTCATCCAGCCCATACTTCTTTAACTTGGTGGCAAGAATACTGTGGGAGACTGTATCAAAAGCTTTGCTAAAGTCAAGGAATAACACATCCACTGCTTTCCCCTCATCCACAGAGCCAGTTATCTCATCATAGAAGGCAATTAGGTTAGTCAGGCACGACTTGCCCTTGGTGAATCCATGCTGACTGTTCCTGATCACTTTCCTCTCCTCTAAGTGTTTCATAATTGATTCCTTGAGGACCTGCTCCATGATTTTTCCAGGGACTGAGGTGAGGCTGACTGGCCTGTAGTTCCCTGGATCCTCCTTCTTCCCTTTTTTAAAGATGGGCACTACATTAGCCTTTTAGTTAGTTCTGCTTTTATGATTTCTGTCTACCCTTCTCCTTTTACTCTCCCCCCCTCCCCGTTTTCTCCTTCCTCCAGGCCACACATACAGTTCACCTGACCCTACATACAGTTCACTTGACCAAAGTTTAGGCCTTAGACTATTTTTCCTCCACAACACGTTCCTTGTAGATGCCGTCTTCAAGGTGACCTATGGACTGTACTGCAGCCAACCACGTATACACATCCTTGTCTGAGTTAAACACGGGTAAAGAGACTGTGAACGACACATACAAGGATTAGGCTGCAACACAATTTTGAGAAGATAAACAACTGTCTCAGTTGGGATGTGGTGTCACAGTTTGTCTCATAGTTCCAATGGATACATGTGGACATGCATTTAAACATACAGATCTCACCCCATCAGGCAATACCTTTCAAAACATTTAGGGCAATACCAATTTAATAATTGTTCATCTTTGATTAAATTGGGGAGCCTTCCCAATTCTAGGGATTGTAATGCTTCAGTGATGGTATTAATAACATAGTCCCCATATGCGGAGCATATAATTTCCTTTCCTAATGATTGGTCCTTTTGCCCATCATTATTCTGAGCAATTAGCTGGTTAATTTTGGATTGAATGTGTCACGGAGTGTGGGGGAGTCAGGGCCCTGCACTCCTCTTCCTGGGATTCACCGTGACTCTCAGCCAGCCAGTAAAACGGAATGTTTATTGGACAATAGGAACGCAGTCTAAAACAGAGCTTGTAGGTACAACCAGGACCCCTCTGTCAGGTCCTTCTGGGGGACAGGGAGCTTAGACCCCAGCTTTGGGGTTCCCTGCGTTCCACCACCCAGCACAAAACTGAAACCAAAAAACTCCTCCAGCATCTCTCTTCCCCCCTCCCCCCAGCTCCTCCTCTCCTTTGTCCAGTCTCCCGTCCAGATGGTGTCACTTCTCCCAACCCCCCCTCCTGGCTCAGGTTACAGCTCAGGTATCTTCCTTCAAGGGAAGTCCCCCATCCCCAATGTAACTCCCCTGCAACATTGCCAGGTCAAATTTGCCCTGCTCCCTGTTGCGTCACAGAGTGTCATTCAATAGTCATGCTATGTCATGCATGTTATAAATAATAAAACGTTCCTCTTGTGATAGCCCTTTTATGCCTTGCAACATTGGATTCATCACTTGATCAGCCTCCTCTTGTAACATATAATTTATGTGCTTATGAATTTTCCAAACATCTATACGATTCCACATTGACATCCCTGAACCAAATAGTCCTGAAATGGACCCCAGAACTCCCAGTGGGTTTAAGCTACATTTTTGCCTGGAGGTATATGATTTTGTTTTGTTATCTACCCCCAACATTGATACATCTCGAACTTGTTGCTGATAGGTTACAAGCTTATCCACAAGGAGTACTGAGAAAAAGGAAGCTACTTTGGTATGTTTGCAATATTCAAATTCCCCTAAATGCCAGTTGGATAAGTTTAACACCACAGGAATATGCATAAATTGAACTTGATTGATTAATACACCAAATATGGGTGTTGTGGTGAGACCACTGGCTGGCCTGGGGTTTGTTACTGGACAAATCAATACATCATCAATGGTGTTGTCATAGTCATAGTCAATTATTGGGTTGTGAACCTTAAGTTCAAAAGTCATATTCAATATATATTTCTTATCTCCCAATTTAGTTTGAAAGGTAACTATGAGACAGATTTCATATAGCCCTTCATCTCCATATTCTACTTTGTATAAGGTTAGACTTCCTCCGGTTACAGAGTTTTCATAGGTTTCAGAGTAGCAGCTGTGTTAGTCTGTATCCGCAAAAAGAACAGGAGTACTTGTGGCACCTTAGAGACTAACAAATTTATTTGAGCATAAGCTTTCATGGGCTACAGCCCACTTCTTCGGATGCATAGAATGGAACATATATTGAGGAGATATATATACACACACATACAGAGAGCATGAACAGGTGGGAGTTGTCTTACCAACTCTGAGAGGCCAATTAAGTAAGAGAAAAAAAACTTTTGAAGTGATAATCAAGATAGCCCAGTACAGACAGGTTGATAAGAAGCGTGAGAGTACTTACATGGGGAGATAGATTCAATGTTTGTAATGGCTCAGCCATTCCCAGTCTTTATTCAAACCTAAATTGATTGTGTCTAATTTGCATATCAATTCGAGTTCAGCAGTTTCTCCTTGGAGTCTGTTTTTGAAGCTTTTCTGTTGTAAAATAGCCACCCTCCGGTCTGTCATTGAATGACCAGACAGGTTAAAGTGTTCTCCCACTGGTTTTTGAGTATTATGATTCCTGATGTCAGATTTGTGTCAGAGTTTTCATAATTAGCCTTGTGTCTCCAATTCCCATAGGGAATTCCATATCTGAGGGATGTGGAATTGGTTAATGTGAAGATATAGGTGTTACATCCTCCCCCTTTTGAATCCTCATCTAATGGCTGAATTCTTTTCCAACCACTTGATGGCAGTGATGTCACACCTGTTAAATGATACTTAAAGGTGACTTCTTCCCCTCTAATTCCTGTAACATGTTGGATTGGATGGTTAATGAATTCAGGATGGGGATCCAAATTTAAAATTTCTGGAAACTTATTTACGTTAGGAGGTTGAACAGTTAATTTAGTATGGCTCCACCAAACGCAATTATTAGGTAATGGTTGGAGAATTGTACAAATTCCTGCTCTGTATCTGCCGGACATATATGTGGGTACATTGTGTATTTTTAATATTGTATCATTAGTCGAGGCGGATAGTTTGGTCTGCCGTTTTATCACTGTGATCAATTTTCCCTGATTTTATTTAAATTGCCAACTTATGATTACCTCATATCCTTTTGACTTTGAATCATGTGAAGGTGAAGATTTAGGGTACGTCCAGATTACCCGCCGGATCGCAGGTAGCGATCGATCTATCGGGGATCGATATATCGCGTCTCATCTAGACGCCATATATCGATCCCCGAATGCGCTCCCGTCAACTCCGGAACTCCACCAGGGTGAGCGGCGGTAGCGGAGTCGACGGGGGAGCTGCGGCCGTCGATCCTGTGCCGTGAGGATGGGAGGTAAGTCGAAATAAGATATGTCGACTTCAGCTACGCTATTCCTGTAGCTGAAGTTGCGTATCTTACATCGACCCCCTGTGACGTTATTGATATAATCTGGGACCATATAGAACATGGTTGCAACCAAAGTCCTGTAGTGGCACCAAAACTTGTATAAAGGGGGGTCGAATGAGGTGTCTAAGACAAGGTTATGGTTTGCTGGTTATGATTATGCTGCCTAGATATGTGTATCATTTTTGTACTTGAAGTTATAAATATTGGCTCTGTACTGTCTGTATTTCAAACTTATGCTGTGCTTCTGGGAAACCTCCCAGACAGGTGGGTGTTAGCTCTGCCTAGCCTGCTTGATGGCCCATTAAGGACCATCAGCTATACAATTGACCCATGGAGAGACGCCTTGTAACTCAGCAAAGTATGCAGGAACTTGCCCATGTGACTCCAGACTCCATTTTGCTATAATTTTCCACAGTAAGAAAAAAGAGGTGTTCTTACACCTGGAAAAAACTATAAAAAAGCTGATGCCTCATCTCCATTTGGTCTTCAATCCTGCTTCTTACCTCTGGAAGAACTTTGCTACAAGCTGAAGCTTTGAACAAAGGACTGATGACCCATCCCAGCTGGGGATGTATTGCAGAGACTTGATTTGAACCTGCAGTTTATTCTATATCGCTGCTGCAAGCCTGAACCAAGAACTTTGCCATTACTGTATGTGATTGATTCCATTTAACCAATTCTATCTCTCATCTCTATCTTTTTCGTTTTACGAATAAACCTTTAGATTTTAGATTCTAAAGGATTGGCAACAGCGTGCTTTGTGGGTAAGTTCTGATTTGTATATTGATCTGGGTCTGGGGCTTGGTCCTTTGGGATCGAGAGAACCTTTTTTGTGTATATTCATAGATTCATAGATTCATAGATTTCTAGGACTGGAAGGGACCTCGAGAGGTCATCGAGTCCAGTCCCCTGCCCGCATGGCAGGACCAAATACTGTCTAGACCATCCCTGATAGACATTTATCTAACCTACTCTTAAATATCTCCAGAGATGGAGATTCCAGAACCTCCCTAGGCAATTTATTCCAGTGTTTAACCACCCTGACAGTTAGGAACTTTTTCCTAATGTCCAACCTAAACCTCCCTTAATTGGGATATTGGTTTTCATTCCCATTTGTCCCCATAACGAGTGGCACTGGTGGTGATACTGGGAAACTGGAGTGTCTAAGGGAATTGTTTGTGTGACTTGTGGTTAGCCAGTGGGGTGAAACCAAAGTCCTCTTTGTCTGACTGGTTTGGTTTGCCCTAGAGGTGGAGAAACCCCAGCCTTGGGCTGTGACTGCCCTGTTTTAGCAATTTGTCCTGAATTGGCACTCTCAGTTGCGTCCCGCCAGAACCGCATCGTCACACCCCCTCCCTAGTGTAGACCAGCCCTAAGTCTCCTCTTTCCAACCCCAAACAATATTCACCATCGCATCAACACTTAAGATGTTTACAAGATGTGGGAATGAGTCTGTAGAGTCATTTGCCAGCAAATTGGCATATAGCTTTAAAGTAAGTTCATTGCCTTGATTGGTGATAATGGTTTGTTCAATCTCCGTTGGCGGTGCGATACGTTTCAAATGTTCAAACACCTGAGTGTGGAGGCGTCGTTGGGTATTGTGGTGCTGGGCAGCTTGGTGTACTTTATGCAGGAGTTTAGCCCCAAAGTCTTGATTTTGGCCTAGTCCTACTCTCAGGAGTCAGGGCAAAGATGAAGGAGTAGCAGGTCAGAAATCTCAATGTCCATTACATGACTGCAATCCTCTGAACTCCGATTATGGTGGGGTTTTAGGAGACGATTCAGCTAGCTTCTGGGAAGCAAACTGCTCCAGGGACCTGGATGATTGATGCAGCTTTAACTGATTAGCAGGGTAGATTTTATCTTTAGTACGCTTGCCTCCTGTTACTCTAATCTTATACACTGCTGAACTGAGTTTATCGATGATTCGGAAAGGTCCGATCCACCGATTACACAGACTATGCTCTGGTGCTTTGTAGGATAACAGCATTACTAGCTCACCAACCTCCCACGTAGTCTCTCTTTGGGTTTTATCAAAGTAGGCCTTAGCCTTGCGTTTTGATTTCCCCAATTTTGCAGCGGATCTGATTTAAATGTTCCTGCAGATTTTGCAGGTAGGTATCCATTTTGAATCCCTCCAACTGAGTGCCACTGGTGTGCCAAATTAGGTGTTCTGGTAGCCTCATACTTCGGCCTGCCATTACTTCAAAGGGTGTCTTATCGGTAGACGCAGCAGGAGTTGCCCTTAGTGCCATGAGAATTAGAGGCATGAGGGAATCCCAGTTGCGTCCATTGGCATCCACCAGTTTCCTCAACATTATTTTCATGGTCCGATTTGTACATTCCACCATCCCAGATGACTGTGGTCTGTATGGGATGTGTAGTCTCTCCGGGACTCCCATTAGTTTAAGACAGTCTTTGAAGAACTGCCCTGTGAAATGTGATCCCTGGTCTGCTTCCACTTTCACAGGGATCCCCCAACGAGAGAAGACTTGTTCTACCAGAACCTTGGCTGTGGCCTTTGCAGTATTGGTCTTCAAAGGAAAAGACTCCACCCATTTTGAGAAAGGATCGACAACCACCAAGAGGTATTGATTGCCTCTTTGGGTATGCAGTAGAGGGCCTATGAAATCAATCTGCAAAGCCATCCATGGACCTTCGTACACTTGAGATTGTAATGGTGCATTATGCTTGGAAGGAGTTGGGTTGACTTGAGCACAAGTCAAACAGTTGTCACAGTACTGCTGTACATCTAATTTAAGAAGAGGCCACCATCCCACGGTTAAGAAACGTTGAACTGTTTTATCTACGCCCTGATATCCCCCTGTTGGAGTATCATGGACCATGTATATCATTTCCCTTCTTAGGGAGGTCGGAACCACCCACACTGGAAAAAGGCCTCCTGTATACATGAGGACTTTATCCACACCTGTAGATGTTGTCTATACCTCCCATAAACAGGGTTCAACATAGATGACCATTCTCCTTCTGTCTTGGAGAGTTCTCGAATTATCTCCACTATATCTTTATATGATTCTTGCATTTCCTTTAAGTCTGGAATATTAGTCTCTACCATCTTGGCAGCAGCAACTGAACATTTAGAACCAAGGGTTATGAGGGACTGTTCTAAGTTCTTTTCTTTCCAAGCTTCCCCTGATTGAGTTCCTTCTCTGGCTAGTTTATCAGCCTTTCCATTTTCGATCGCATAGGGTTCTGATTTGGAATGGGCTTTGACCTTCTTTACCATGACTGGCCATCCTGAGATAGTGATTTTTAATGCCTGGTCACGGATGTACTTTAACAGTAATGCATACTTGATTGGGGACCCATCAGAGGACGTGAACCCATTTGTTTCCCAACAGGGCAGGAACTCAGTGAGAGAATTGCACACCCAGATGGAGTCTGAAAACAGACCAATACCCTGGTACGATGTTTTCAGGGAGGCCTGTACGCAGTACTCCAATAGACAAGCCACCACTGCTAACTCAGCATATTGGGCCGAATGAAGGGTACATGAGTATGCTTTTTCCCAAGGCTCTCCTTTGGGAGGAATGACATAAATCCCAAAGCCAGTGCATGAATTCTCTTGAGGATCATGATAGTTTGATCCTTCCACAAAGAAGTGGTGCCCTTTAAAGGAACCTTTTTCTCGGATTAGAGGTAGGAAGAAGACTCTTTCTACCATTCCCTCTGGACTCTGTTCGTTTGTGTCTGGACAGTCATGGGGCTCTCCTTGATATGGTAAGGCTGTGGGCAGCAAAGATGGCATCCTAACAGGTTTTACTGCAATATCCTTCCCCTGTAACAATAAAGCCCAATGGGCTATGTGGGTGTTGGAAACTTGCCCATCTTTAACCCGATTAGATAGCAGAAACTGAAGGGGTGTGTGCGATGAGTGTCATATGATCGGGCTGAGGCCAATTAGGAAAGCAAAATGCTGTATGGCCCAACTAGTGGCCAGAAAGTACTTCTCACAGTTGTTGTATTTAAGTTCTACTGGAGACATTAAACGTGAGGCATAGGCCATGGGTCTGAATTTCCCATGTCTCTCTTGGGAAGCAACAGCCGCTAATACATTAACACTCACCGCCATCTCCCAGTGATAAGGTATCTCAGGATTTGGAATGATCAACACCGGAGCCTTGACAAGGGCTTGTTTCAGCTGGGACACTGCTTCCGTGTGTTGTTCAGTCCATTCCCATTGAACATCCTTCTTTAGCAGTTGGTACAAAGGACCTGCGATGGAAGCAAAATTAGGAATGAAATCCCGGTGGAACCCAGTTAAGCCTAAAAAGGATCTTAATGCCGTTAGGTCCTCCGGTATCGACAACTTTTGGACTGCCTCCGCCTTTTGCTGTGAGGGAGTTGGACCCCATTTTGTTAGAGTAAGACCTAAGATAGAGACAATGGTTTTCATTAATCGCGCCTTGGCAAGGTTGCACTTTAATCCTGCTTCCTTAAGAATTTGCAGGAGCTCGTCCAGCTTTGCGAAATGCTCCTCCTTGGTGCGAGCTGCTAAGCATAGGTCGTCTACATACTGGAATAAAACAGACAGTTAAGAAAATCGTGTTAGGAGTCGCCGCATTTGAGCATGGAACAATGCTCCCAGCTACTTGCAAATGAATGACACTAGCCAATATTTCCAGTCCCAGACGCAACCAGTGTCCAGTTATGCCCACTGGACACTGCAAGTTTATATGAGTTCATCAATTTAACAAAGAAATTGATATGTACCCGGCTTGTTATCCCAAGGGGAGTCTCTGACACACTTCAAACCAAACGCGCTGCTTCAGGTAGAACAAACAAACAGATTTATTAACTATGAAGGTAGATTTAAGTGATTATAAGTCAAAGCACAACAAGTCAGATTTGGTCAAATGAAATAAAAGCAAAACGCATTCTAAGCTGATCTTAACCCTTTCAACGTCCTGACAAACGTAGATGTTTCGCACCACAGGCTGGCTGGGTGCTCTACAGCCAGGCTCTCCCCTGTGATCAGCGCTTCAGTCGCTTGGTGGTGGTGTCTGTAGATGTAGGTGGAAGAGAGAGAGTATGGCAAAATGTTTCTCCCTTTTATCATGTGCTTTCTTTCCTCCAGGTTTTGCCCCCCCCCCCTTCAGAGTCAGGTGAGCATTACCTCATCGCAGTTTCAAACTGACCAAAGGAAGGGGGGTGATTCCCTCGAGGATCTAAGAGATTCTTTGTTGCTGCCTAGGCCGACATCCTTTGTTCCTGTGAGGCTGGGCTGGGTTTGTCTCACACATGCCCCGATGAGGTGTGAACTGCCCCTCTGCTTCAGGAGAGTTTTTGCCTGAGCTTGTTTTAAGCCATGAGGATACATTTTCAGCCTCATAACTATATACATGAAATTATAACCTATAACCTTACAATAACATCACTGTAACAATTACTATAACATCACTATAACAACTATGCTCAGTGCATCATGAGCCTTCCGAAGACATCCAACATGCCAAACTTTGCATTGGATGCCACACAATCATTTTATAAAGATGAACATGGGGTGCTGGGTGTTCCCCCAAGGGACAAAGCATCACAGTGTCCCTCTGCAGGAAAAGGAGCCGCACAGAGACCGAGCAGTTAGGAACCCTGGCTCCTCCCCCTCCCGATGGAGCTGCCTGGGTCACAGAGCTCCTGGGTTCTGTCCCAGCTTGGGGAGGGCAGTGGGGTCTGGTGGTTAGAGCAGGGGTTTAGGATACAGCATGAGGGAGGGTGGGGGGGCTCTCTGGGTGTGATGGGGAATCTCCCTGCGGGTGGGGGGCTATGACATTTACAAGGGGATTTTCTCTCTTTTGACACCAGCCGTTTGGGGGTGTTGAAGGCCCCGGCTCAGCAAGATCCCGTCTGTGAGTAACACACCCAAGAGGGTACCAGGGTGGGGCAGGACCCCTGGGGAGGGGAGGGGATTTTGGGGGCTCCACCCACATGGGGCAGGGCCTGATTTACAGCTTCTGCTGGGCGGGACTAAGGAGAAGTCCCCAGAGGTAGCCGGTGTCAGCTGAGCTTCTTTCCTCCCTCCCCACCAGCTCCCTGGGGGCCACCCTCCCCTCCCCCTCTAGTTTGGGGTCTCCCTCTGTGGGCTCCGCATTCTCCCATCCCAGGCCCGGGGCTTTTGTGTCCCCCCTTCAGTTCTCCATCAGACCTTCCCAGCCAGTGATCTGTGGGGAATCCCCATCCACTCCTGGCTCCCAGCCCCCTGCTCTAATCATTAGACCCCACTCCCCTCCCAGAGCCGGGGTGAGAACCCAGATGTTCTGACTCCCAGCTCCCCTCTCGCCCTGCTGTAACCCCCAGACTCTGCCGCCATCTCCATGCCTCAGTTTTCTTCCCTCAGGGCTAATGACCCTGGCCCATGCTGTGGGGTGGAGTGGGGGGACTGGCTGTGCTGGTCTCTGAGCCCCCTGGATGGATGGGGGGTTCGGAACTGGGTGTGGGGTTCTGCTCTGGGCCGGCCGGGGATGCAGCTCAGCGGGTGTCTCTGTTCCGCAGACTCCTCCATTGATGAAGGGAAACAGATGCAGACCCTGGTAAGTGTCCCCAGTTCCCCCATGGGGTCTGACCCCCAACCCTGACCCACATGGGCCCTGGGAGCCCCCTCACATCGAACTCCCACCCCTTCACCTGGCACACTCAGTGATTTGGGGTGGGGCTGCTGGGAGGGGGTTAGGCTTATGGGATCACCAGCTGGGATTGCAGGGTGTCTGTCTGTGTGGGAGTGTGTGTTTGGGGGGGGGGTGCTGGTGCACACACACACACACACCCCTACCTCAATGACTCCCCTCCCAGCCCCAGGAGCCCGACCCCAGTGCCAGATGCTGGATGGCCAGGTGCTGCAGGCTAAGTGGGGGGGTCCGTTCCCCAGGGCCGGCGCAACTCATTAGGCAACCTAGGCGGTCGCCTAGGGTGCTACAATTTGGGGGGTGGTGACCGCGGCGGTATTTTGGAGGCGTGACCTTCCACCGCCTCTGTTGGGGGTGGCATTTTGGGGCGGGACCTTCCGCCGCCTAGGGCAGCAGAAAAGCTGGCAGCGCTCCTGCCATCCCCTGCCCCTGAGCCCACCCACCCCAGCGTGTACGTCATGATCAACGTGAGCCGGGGGGCCCTGCAGTGAGAGCCCCCCACAGCCATGAGGCCCTGGCATCCAGGGGGCAACAGACTCACCCCCTGCAGCGCCAGCCCCAGAGAACTCTGCTTCTAGGGAAGATTTAGGGGGGATGCTGCCCTCCCCCCACTGCAGCCCCATCCCATCGAGCTGCTGTCCCCCTGCCCCGCCCAGGCCCACATGTGGGGGGCCGGGAGGAGCTCAGCACCGGGAGGGGGAGGGGACACATTGAGGCAGCTTTTATGTGATTTTGCATCCTGTTAATCTCCAGATTTGTAATAAACATAGAACTACAAACCAGCCCCCTGGGCAGCCCCCAGCCCAATGTCCCGGCTCTGGGAGTGTGTCACACTTGGGGGAGATGGAATTGCTCAGGAGGGGGCGGTGGGCCCCTCCTGCTCTAACCACTAGACCCCAGTCCCCTCCCATAGCTGGGGTATATTACAGGGTCACTGCCGGGGAGTCAGGTTTACTCTGAGTTTCACTGGCAGTAACAGAAACAGAAAGTGAGCACCAGCTCTGGACACACTTCCCCTGTTCACGGATTTTTTGGCTGCTGATTTAGCAACTTAGGATCTAAATGTATCCCTCCCTCCCTCCCTCCCCACCTCACAGGCGCCAGAACCCACGGCCCCTATGTCCCGTCTCTGTCTCTGTCTCACACCACTTGGCTAAGAATAGCATCTGCAGTGACACTACCTGAGAAGGAGGTTGGCCAGGTCCCTCCACTCCCATGCTCCAGGGCAGGCGCGGGGCCCAGCCGGGTCAGGAAGGAATCTCTGCCCTGCTCCATGGGAGAGGGTCGCTCCATGTGGGGCACTGTGTGGATGGGGGGCGGGGAGCCCTCCTCTGCTCTGAGTTGCTGCTCCAGGGAGGCTAGATGGGCCTGTTGGAAAAGGTCAGGGCAGCCTGAGCCTGGGCACCTCTTGATGCCTCCTGAGATTGCCCCATTCCCAGCTGGTTCCCGGATGGGGCAGCTCCCATGCAGAGCTGGGAGGTGATGGGAGGGCGTACTGGGCAGCTGCAGGAGGGGAAGTGGTTTGCTGGGCGTTGCAGGGATCTGGCTTTGCTCTGCCGGTGGTAGATTTGGCCTGGAGATTGCAGAGAAACCATCTGATGGGGAAGAAAGGGGCCGAGCGGATCACGGGCTTCCTGGGGCTGCAGCCCCCGGCGCAGTTCCTCATTCTCCTCGCACTCGAGCCTCAGGCTCGGTGCAGCTGGACACCAGGGTGTAAGAGGCAGTGCTGAGGGGCCCCCCACTGCCCCATCATGTCGTCTGCTCTCACCGTCCTCCTCGGTGAGTATCGGAGACAGCCAGGGCGTCTGCCCATAGGGGGGGATCTGAGACCAGGGTGTGTGTCCACGGGGGGATCTGAGACCAGGGCGTGTGCCCATAGGGAGGGATCTGAGACCAGGGTGTGCGTCCAAGGGGGGATGGGATCTGAGACCAGGGCGTGTGCCCATGTGGGGGATCTGGGACCAGGGTGTAGGATCCACTTGCTCTGGGATATAGCCCCTAACACTGGTTTCCTTTCCAGGCTGCTGGCTGGCCGGGCACAGCGGAGTCTGGGGAGGTGAGTAACATCAATGATGGGGGAGGGGATGCGTGGGGTGGGGAAAAGAGGAACTGAGCCCTGAACCTTCCCCAAAACTCCCCCTGTCATCCCCGTTCTTCTGTGCCCTCCCCCACCCCCCGACCCCATAGAGTAACTAGGAGTCAAATCTGGCTCCCAGGGTCTGACAAAGCGGATGGGAACCATCTCCTGGTTCAATGTCCTGCCCCTCACAGGCTGTGAGGATCAGGGGGGTGGGGGCAGCACGTGGATTTATTTAAGCTCATACAAACGCTAACAGGGCCCGTCCGTGGGCTCTAGATCCCATCGGGGAACCGAAACGTTCATGGTCAGTGCAGCCGTGGTGAGAACTCCCCAGAGGCACCCCTGCCCCCAGATCCACCCCACAACTGCTCCCTCCCCTGCACTCACAGCCGCCCCGTTCCCAAGGCCTGGGGAAAGGTGGGTCTTGTGCGACTCCCACTGGTCACAGACTCTATTTCCAACCCCAGGGCGGGGGGCAGAGCTGCAGGGGGCCCACTGGTCAGCCTCCCTGGCTGGCCTCAGGTGGGGCCGGGGCAGGCCCAGTGATCTGTCATGCAGCCGGAACCTGAGCTACGTCTGGGTGAACCCCCTGCCCCCAAACCCCATGGGCAGGCAGTGCCAACCCGGGTAGGGGACAGACTCCTAGAGAGGCCGAATGACGGATGGACTGAATTGGGGCGGGGAGGGGACATAAGAACATAAGAACATAAGAAAGGCCGTACCGGGTCAGACCAAAGGTCCATCTAGCCCAGTATCCTGTCTACCGACAGTGGCCAATGCCAGGTGCCCCAGAGGGAGTGAACCTAACAGGCAATGATCAAGTGATCTCTCTCCTGCCATCCATCTCCACCCTCTGACTGACAGAGGCTAGGGACACCATTCCTTACCCGTCCTGGCTAATAGCCATTAATGGACTTAACCACCATGAATTTATCCAGTTCTTTTAAACTCTGTTATAGTCCTAGCCTTCACAACCTCCTCAGGTAAGGAGTTCCACAAGTTGACTGTGCGCTGCGTGAAGAACTTCCTTTTATTTGTTTTAAACCTGCTGCCTATTAATTTCATTTGATGACCCCTAGTTCTTGTATTATGGGAATAAGTAAATAACTTTTCCTTATCCACTTTCTCCACATCACTCATGATGTGGAGAAAGTGGACATATCCGGGGGCTGTGTTTCCCCTGTTTAACTCCTGTCTCTTGTTGACAGCAGGGCGAGAATTTCGCAAACCCACCATCTGGGTGAGCCCCAGCAGGGTGGTGGCGCTCGGGGGAAGCATCACCATCCGCTGTGAGGGTTGGCAACAATCCATGGAGTTCTTTCTGCATAAAGCTGGACACCCGAACCTGCAGAGGCAGACGGTGCCTGATGGGACTGTGGCTGAATTTCCCATCTCCAGTGTCAGCCGGGAAGATGGAGGGAGCTACACCTGCGAATATCACTCCATAGTGGAACAGAATCGCACATCGCATCCCAGCGACCCCGTCAAGATCATTGTAGGAGGTGAGGGAGGGGCCCGGCTCAGGGGCCCGGCTCCCAGTCCCCCACCTAGCCGGACCCACAGGGGGTCTCTGCACCGATGGGACGCTCAGAGCCAGGCTCTGCCCTGAGCCCTGGGCCCAGCAGAGGGGACACCCAGATGGGGAGCGGGGAAGGAGTCACTGGGGGGTTCCCCAGCCAGGTGGGAGTAGCAGCCACTGGAGATTTGGTGCAGAGGAAGGGGGGAACTGTCCCCAAAGGGGAGCTGCAGAGCAGGGGGGCTTTTCCAAGGCGATGGGTGGAGCTGAAGGTTATAAACCTCAGTGTATAGTTGAGACTTGCACAGTCCCCTACAAGTCAGTGGTGGTGCTGTGCACAGAACCCAGGAGTCCTGGCCCCAATCCTCCCTGCTCTCCCCACTAGACCTCACTCCCCTCTCAGAGTCGGGGATAGGACCCAGGAGTCCTGGCTCCCAGCCCTCCCAGCAGAGAAGCCAGGGAGTGAAGGGACCCTGGAGACTGGACTGGCCTGTCACCCGCTAGGGAGCAGAGCTCTGGGCCCCCAGGGCTGGGGTTGCTCCGTGTCTCATGCTGTTAGCCCAGGGCTCAGAGGAAACTCTGGCCCCTGTGGAAAGGCATCCAGGAGCCCATCCCCAGGGCTGCCGGGTCTGACCCACCACTGAGGCCGCGTGGTGAGGACGGGCCTCAGGAGTCAGTGACGGGGCTTGCGTCTCACAACCTGTCTGCTTCCCACTGCAGAGCCCAGCTACCCCAAACCCAACATCTCCCTGAGACCCAGCGGGGGGGTCTCCCTGGGGGGAGCTGTGAGCGTCTGGTGTCGGGGGCAGCACCAGGACGTGCGGTTCGTGCTGAATAAAGAGCGACGTCATTTCCAGCCTGTGGATTCGGACGACTTTGAGACTGTGTTTTCCAGCAGCAACGTGAGCCGGGAGGACGGCGGGAGCTACAGCTGCTCCTATCACAGCAGATCGGAGCCGTTCACCGTGTCGTACCCCAGCGACCCCGTGGAGCTGGTGGTGAGAGGTGAGGGGCCCGGCTCGGCGTCCCCATTCCCAGCCCCATTCCCAGCCAGACCCTCACAGGGGCTCGGTGCCAATGGGATGCTCAGAGCCAGGCTCTGCACTGAGCCCTGACCCCACAAAGGGGACGCCCGGCCGGGGAGCGGGGACGGAGTCACTGGGGGGTTCCCCAGCTAGGGGAGAGCAGCAGCCCCTGGAGACTCGGGGCAGGGAGGCTACTTTAAAGCTGCCCCTTGTGCGTACGAATCATGAGTCGCTATTTAATCCCGTGATCCCATCCCCCCTGTTCTCCAGGCTCCGCCCCAGGCAGAGATGAATGGGGCAGGGGCTGCAGCAGAAGCAGTGGCTTGGTGGACACGGTGCTGGGCTGGGACCCAGGAGATCTGGCCCGGGACCCAGGAGATCTGGCCCAGCTCCTGGTGCGGCCACAAACTCTGTGTGATGGGAGCACGTTGCAGTTTTCAAAAGTGTCCTTCGTTGTGGGGAGGCCTCAATCTTGGGGGATCTCAGGCCGAGTGCCCACAAACCGAGACGGCCACAGTTAGCAGAGACCTCTGCAAACACTGGCCTCAATAGCACTGGATCTCTTTCGTTGGGGGAGCATGTAAGGCCCCCGCCATGATCAGGGCCCCGTTGTGCCAGGCGCTGCATAAACACAGAGTGAAGAGACAGTCCTGGCCCCTGGGAGCTCACTAAGGAAAGTGAATCTGTCTGTGCCTCAGTTTCCCTCTGTGTAGAATGGGGATAAAGACCCCTCTCTGCCTCCCAGGGGGCTGACTCCCTTCCTGCGTGGAGCTCATCCCCTGCGGTGCCGGGCGCCAGAGACCAGCCCGTGAGTTGCTCTGTGCTCGGGGGCGGGGAGGGCTGGATGCAGTGAATGAGGCGGGGGCCACACACGGGCATATGAGGATCCCAAGCACTAGGGAGCCGCAGCTCGGTGTCTGTGGGACTGGGAGCCCAGCTCTCAGGGCCGGGATTCTGGGTGGGGGAAACTCTGGGATCTGGGAGAGAATCTCTGCCCGGGGGCCCCAGGATCTCTCCATGGCTGGGACCGGCCGGGGAGGCCGGGGCTGGGTGGGTGACCGGGTCTGGCTCTCACAGCCTGTCTCCTGTGCGCAGATCCCAGCTTACCCAGACCCTCCATCTCTCTGAGCCCCACTGGGGTCACCGCCCCAGGGGCAGACGCCACCATCCAGTGTCAGGGGCCGCACCGGGACGTGAGGTTCTTCCTGCACAAGGCTGGAGACCTGAACCCGCAGCGACACGTGGACCCTGCTGGGGACGGGGCCGAGTTCCACATCCCCACCATGGGCCGGCAGCATGGAGGGAGCTACAGCTGCAGCTACCGGAACCGATCAGAGCCCTTCATCTCGTCATACCCCAGCAGCTCTGTGGAGCTGGTGGTAGCAGGTGAGGGGCCTGGCTCGGTGTCCCCGCCCCCAGTCCCACCCCCAGCCAGATCCTCCGGGGGGCTCTGCACTGATGGGACGCTCAGAGCCAGGCTCTGCCCTGACCCATGAGCCCAGCAGAGGGGACACTGGCCGGGGAGTGGGGATAGAGTCACTGGGGGGTTCCCCAGCTGTGGGGAGCAGCAGCAGCTGGAGATTCGGGGATGAACGGGGGGGGATTCCTGCCCCCTGGGCCGGGCGGGGGTAGGGAGTGGAATCTGCCATTGAACCAGCTGTGGAAACAGGTCGTGGTGCCCAGGGGCTGGGGCTGGTTGTGGGGGATGGGGGCAGTTACTCTGGGTGGGTAGGGCCCAGACATCAGGGGGAGTGGCAGCCCCCTGCCCCTCACTCACCACCAGACCCCCAGTTCCCCCGATGCCTCCTGCCCTGCAGGTCACTGCCTGGAATTTGCTGGAGGATGTCAGGGGAGGGGCAGGATCTGGCAGGATGGGCTGTGAAATTGGGCCCAGCGGGGTGCCAAAGTCCTGGGGCAATAACTGCCCCCCCCCTTCTTGGGGCAAATGGCATCCCCCTGGCAATAGGAGTGAGCATTGCCCAGAATTTGCTTTGTTCTTGTTTCTCCTCCTCCCACTGGAGTCTCAGCGGACCCCCCAACCCTCCCCCAAATAGATGTTCTGCTGCCTCTGGCTGCACCCTGGTCCCCAGGGCCCTGGAAACGCCCGACTGTGGGGGGCAGCGGGTAACGTACCAGCCTCCCCCAGCGCGCACTGCCTGGCTGTGGTTGGCAGAAGCCGAGAAACCCCGGGCCTGGGCTCACTGCACAGCAGACAGGCCGTGGCAGAGGCACCTGTGGGGGTGGACAGAGGGGTCCTATGGGGACAGGGAGCTGGGGTGGTTCCCTGTTCTGGGGGGCTAAGACCCTGAGGCTCTGATTGTCCCCATCCCCTGGCCCAATCCTGGGGTGCCGGGTGTCTCGGGGGCAGTTCGTCCATGTGGGAGCCCCCTTCACCGGGGAAGCGGAGGCTCAGCCCCCCGGAGCAGCAGGACGCAGTCTCCCCTGAGGGGGTCCAGCCCCAGGGAGGCCCCAGAGCCACAGTGTCTGGGAGACCCCAGAGGGGGGCTAGGCCGGATCTGCCGGATGGGGGTTTGGGGGCTCCACTCCAGAGCAGCACCAGCTGCTGATCTCCCCGTCCGAGCCACCAAGTGACTCTTCCCTTCCCCCCACAGCAGCCCCCCTGGATTTCACCAACGCCAACATCGCCCGCCTGGGGCTGGGTGCTGCAGTCCTGCTCGTCCTGGGGCTGATCCTGGCTGAGGCCTATTACAGGCGCCCAAGGGGGGCACCCTAGGTGAGGTGGCCCCCCTTCTGTGCCCCTTGCCCCCCCCAGGGGCTGGGCCCAGGGCAGCATGGGCCCCTCTAACGCACCGTCTCTCTGCACCCCCAGGAGCCTGGATCCAGCCATGCAGGGAAGAGAATCTCCCCAGGGGACAAGTGGCTTCCCCGTGGGGTGCTGAGACACCGGCACAAACCCCCCTGCTCCCAAACACCCCTGCCTCGGAGAATTTCCCCCACAAACAGCTCCCAACCTGCCAGCAGTGTGACGGGTTCGTTCACAGAGACCCCCCTTGGGACTGTTACCTGAGCCCTTTTTCTCTGCCAGTTTGGGTGTCCAGAACCCTGGCTTGTTGAGCTAGCCTGCTGCAAACACAGACCCAGGGTCTGAACCATGCCCCCAAAGCTGCAGACTTAACTGAAAACAGCTTAAGAAGTGCTCCTGACTTCAGCACCCAGACACCCAGTTCCCAATGGGATCCAAATCCCATATAAATCCATTTAACTCTGTATAAAGCTTATACAGGGTAAACTCATAAATGTCCGCCGTCTATAGCACTGATAGAGAGATATGCACAGCTGTTTGCTCCCCCAGGTATTAATGACTTACTCTGGGTTAATTAATGAACAAAAGTGATTTTATTAACTATAAAAAGTAGGATTTAAGTGGTTTCAAGTAATATCAGACAGAACAAAGTAAGTTACCAAGCAAATTAAAACAAAACATGCAAGTCGAAGCCTAATACATTAAGAAACTGAATACAGATAAATCTCACCCTTAGAGAGATTCCAATAAGCTTCTTTCACAGACTAGACTCCTTCCTAGTCTGGGCCCAATCCTTTCCCTGGTACAGTCCTTGTTACTTCCAGCTCAGGTGGTAACTAGGGGATTCCTCATGACTGTCAGCCCCCTTTGTTCTGTTTCACTAGGGTTACCATCCGTCCGGGTTTCCCCTTTCCCCGGACATGTCCGGCTTTTTCAGTGTTAAATGGCCGTCCGGGGGGGGGGGGGGGAGGATTTCTAATCAAGTAGAAATGTCCGGGATTTCCCCCTTCCCCTCATCCGGAGTGCAGCACAGCTGATTGGACGCCTGGCCTGATTGAAAGCCGCTCGCAGTCACTAGGGCCTCTAGCAGCCAGAGTCCCTCCCCCTCCCCCGCTCCCTCCTCCCCCACAGAGCAGCCGGCAGTGTTTGATTCCACGTGGAGCCCGCAGCTCTCCCTCTGCCGGGTGAGCGGGGGAGCAGAGGCTGCAGGGGGTGTGTGTGTAGAGGCTGCAGGGGCAGGGCAGGTGGGGGAAGCAGAGGCTGCAGGGGTGGGGGGGGTGCAGAGGCTGCAGGGGCAGGGCAGGCAGGGGGTGCAGAGGCTGCAGGGGCAGGGCAGGCAGGGGGCGCAGAGGCTGCAGGGCGAGTGGGGAGCACGGGGCACAGAGGCTGCAGGAGCGGGGGGGTGCAGAGGCTGCAGGGTGAGGAGGAGCAGGGCAGGCAAGGGCATAGGGGCTGCGGGGCGAGTGGGGAGCAGGGAAGCACTTAGCAACCCCCAACCAAGATCAGAGCGGGAGGGAGGAGGGGGAATGCGGGGTGCTCAGAGGAGGGGGCAGAGTTGGGGCAGGGACTTTGGGGAAGGGGTTGGAATGGGGGCGGAGAAGGGGTGGGGTTGGGGCGGGGCCGGGGGCGGGGAAGGGGCGGAGTTGGGGCAGGGCCGGGGCCGGGACCGGGGCCCCGTGGAGTGTCCTCTTTTTTAAATGTTTGAATATGGTAACCTAGTTTCACCCCTTTTATAGCTTTGGCACAAGGCGGGAAACCTTTGTCTTGCTGGGTTCCCACCCCCCCCTCTCAATGGAAAAGCAGCAGGTTTAAGATGGATTCCAGTTCAGGTACCATGATCACATGTCACTGTAAGACCTCCTTCTTCATAGCCTAGTAGCTGGAAGACAGGTACATAGGAAGGTTTGCAGGTAAA
Source organism: Emys orbicularis (assembly GCF_028017835.1). Lineage (NCBI taxonomy): Eukaryota > Metazoa > Chordata > Testudines > Emydidae > Emys > Emys orbicularis. The sequence continues at coordinate 20,716,934 of NC_088703.1, forward strand.
CAAACCCATTCACAGTTAACATTGATTCTGAAGCACCCATAACGGCTTCCACTTAACATGTTTACATCAGTAATACAAGTCTATATCTTATTCTCCTAACTCCAGACATAGAAATAATACATGCAAACAAATAGGATGAACACACTCAGTAGATCATAAGCTTTGTAATGACACCTTACAAGAGACCATTTGCATAAAGCATGTTCCAGTTACATTTACATCCCATTCCAGTTACATCGTCCACCGTCCATCCAGGGCCGCACTGGGCAGGGTGTGTTTGGCCCTAGCGCTTTCCCAACAGGCGGCTGCATCATTAAATCCCCAAGGATCACCAGGGCTCATCACCCAGCCCCAAGCCGCCGCCCCCCCCCATCCCGCAGAATTGCAAACAGCCCAGCGTCCTGAGACAGAGCCCCCGGCCCCTGTGTGTGGGGTGCTGCGTCTGGCCCCGGCACTAGAATAACGGCACTTACTGCCCCCCAGGTGTCTGTCCCCCTCCTCTCTCTGCAGCGGGGTCCCCCAGCCCATTTTCGCTCCGCCTTTCTCCCTATCCCTCCCCCACCCTGTATTTCTGTTGTACAAACCCCCAGAGCTTCCTTCTCCCCTGCCCCCCAAATCTCCCCACCCCAGGGGGCGGCTGTGATACCGGAGCCTCCAAATGTCCCCTCGTGGTGGGTTCAGCCGACGAAGGTGAGTGAGAAGTTCAGGCAGAGTCACGAGAACCTGGACAAATGAACATTGAGGGAAAAGTTGGTGAGACAGAAAGACAGGATTAGTCCAACCCGAGCGGCCGCCGGACAGAACCCTCGGGCCAGGCTGGGGCCCGCCTGTTCATGGGAGAAGTGGGGGAGCAGAAATCCATGATCCAAAATTGGGGTGTTGGAAACAAGGCCTCATTGGTGGATAAAATATTGCGGGGACAATGAACAGGGCCGGGACCAGGGCTGGAACAAACCCCTCGTTTCACATGGCGCCTCCCCTGGTTCCTGCTCTGCTGTGTCTGTAACAGCCAGGCCCAGGGGTCAATGGGGGGTTTGCCGTGGGGCTGAGCAGGCTGCGGGCTCTGGACCCCGCCCCCAGCCCATGTTTAACCCTGTTCAGTGTGGGGCAGGGGCTGGGGCGTGTTCGCACCTTGGGCCCTTTATTGCATCTCCATGAACACAACAGGGCCCAGAATGATTTAGCCGCCAGCGCTTCTGGGCCCCCCCATGGCAAGTGTCATAAATATAAAGGGAAGGGTAACAACCTTTATGTATGCAGTAACATCAAATTCCTCCTGGCCAGAGGTACAGAATCACTTACCTGTAAGCAGGGCCGCAGCAACAAAGAACATGGCCCCCTCCGAAGGGTGGCCCCCTCCGAACATATGTCCGGGCGGGGCCCCTTACAATGCAGAAACTGGAATGCGGTATTTATTTTGCCACTTTTAGGGGCCCCCTTCCTTGCGGGGCCCCCTCCGGTCGGAGGGTACGGAGGGCGCTCGCTACGCCTCTGCCTGTAAGGGTTTCAGAGTGGTAGCTGTGTTAGTCTGTATCAGCAAAAACAACGTGGAGTCCTTGTGGCACCTTAGAGACTAACACATGTATTTTGGCATAAGCTTTCGTGGGCTAGAGCCCACTTCATCAGATGCATGAAGTGAAAAATACAGGAGCAGGTATAAATACATGAAAGGATGGGGGTTGCTTTACCAAGTGTGAGGTCAGTCTAATGAGACAAATCAATTAACAGCAGGATACCAAGGGAGGAAAAATAACTTTTGAAGTGGTAATGAGTGTGGCCCATTACAGACAGTTGACAAGAAGGTGTGAGTAACAGTAGGAGAAATCAGTATTGGGGAAATTAAGTTTAGGTTTTGTAATGACCCAGCCACTCCCAGACTTTATTCAGGCCTAATCTGATATTGTGCAGTTTGCAAATTAATTCCAGTTCTGCGGCTTCACAGTGGAGTCTGTTTTTGAAGTTTTTTGTTGAAGAATTGCCACTTTGAGGTCTGTTATTGAGTGACCAGGGAGGTTGAAGTGTTCTCCTACTGGTTTTTGAATGTTATGATTCCGGATGTCAGATTTGTGTCCATTTATTCTTTTGCGTAGAGACTGTCCGGTTTGGCCAATGTACATGGCAGACACTGCACTGCATAGACACTACAGTGCTAATAAGAGATGGTCACATAAACACCACCCTATACCAGAAACCTACTGACCGCTGTACTTACCTACATGCCTTCAGCTTTCATCCAGACCACATCACACGATCCATTGTCTACAGCCGAGCCCTAAGATACAACTGCATTTGCTCCGATCCCTCAGACAGAGACAAGAATCTCTATCAAGCATTCTTAAAACTGCAATACCCACCTGGTAAAGTGAAGAAACAGATTGACAGAGCCAGAAGGGTACCCAGAAGTCACCTACTACAAGACAGGCCCAACAAAGAAAGTAACAGAACGCCACTAGCTGTCACCTACAGCCCCCAACTAAAACCTCTCCAGCGCATCATCAAGGATCTACAAACTATCCTGAAGGACGATCCCTCACTCTCACAGACCTTGGGAGACAGACCTGTCCTCGCTTACAGACAGCCCCCAAACCTGAAGCAAATACTCACCAGCAACTACACAACAAAAACACCAACCCAGGAATCAAACCCTGCTACAAAGCCCAGTGCCAACTCTGTCCACATATCTATTCAAGGGACACCATGATAGGACCTAATCACATCAGCCATGCCATCAGGGGCTCGTTCACCTGCACATCTACCAATGTGATACATGCCATCATGTGCCAGCAATGCCCCTCTGCCATGTACATCGGACAGTCTCTGTGCAAAAGAATAATGGACACAGCTTAACCTAAGCTGGTGGTATATAAACTTAGGGGGTCTTTCATGCGGGTCCCCACATCTGTACCCCAGAGTTCAGAGTGGGGAGGGAACCCTGACCTGGTGGCAGTAGTGGGATCATTTTGAACCAGAAGCACAGACCGCAGGATATTAAAAGGACACTTTTTTTCTTTTGGGCTTGAAAACCAGGGAAGTTTTATTTTTTAAAGGACCCCTTTTTTTTTTCCTTTCCTTTTCTTTTTTCTTTTTTCTTTTTAGCTGAGAGCAGCTGGGTTTTTTTTTTTTTCTCTGCCCGAGGTCAGAGTAGTTAAGTTCCTGCAAAGGAATTCACAAGCTAAAACAAAAGATAATCTAATGCATTTCCTTGCTATTACTTACAATTTCTGTAATTTTAGATGTATCATTTCAGTAGGAGCTGGGTTACCTGCTTGGTCTCTCTCTTTGTCCCAAGAGGGAACAAAACAAAAAGCACAAACACAACCTTCCCCACACCCCCATTTGATAATATCTTCTTTCCATTGGTTCTTCTGGTCAGGTGCCAACCAGGTTAATTGAACTGATTAACCCCTTACAGGTAAGTGATTCTGTACCTCTGGCCAGGAGGGATTTGATGTTACTGCATACATAAGGGTTGTTACCCTTCCCTTTACATTTATGACAGCGGGTGTTTGGGGGGAGCCAGCTGTGGGGAGCAGGCAGTTTGGGGGAAGTAGGTTGAGGGTGTCAGGAGGGGGGCTGAGGGAACAGGGGCTGGGATGTGGGACAGGAGTTTGAGATCAGACAGGCTCCACCCCAGAAGGTCAGAGGCGGGCAGCACCATTGTTTGGGAGTGTGAGGGGGGAGGGGCTGATGGTGCCCCCCAGGAGGGAGTTGTAATTTCTATGCCTTAGCAGGTTCCCCTCTCACTGCCCCCCTCCTACTCCTGCCCCCTCAGTCCTGGGTCACCCACTTTCTGTCCCCTCACTCTCCTGCCCCCCACATCCCCCTCTGCCCCACATTCCCTGCCCCATAAGGGCCCCCCATACCTCCCCTTCCCCTCCCTTCCTCCTCTGCCCACCCCAGATACTCCTGCCCCACCCACATTTCCAGCACCCCAATACCCTTTCCTGACCTCCCCCTTCTCTGCTCCCCACACTTTGCCATGTAGCCACACACACACAGTGGGTCTGAGCTGGGAATGGGGGGTCAGGATCGTTTCCTGCCAAAACTCTGCAGAGTCAGGTGGGAGGAGGGAGAGGGAGAGGGGGCACCCCTATGGCCATGGGGCGGGTTCAGCCTGAAACACTCATGGGGGACCCCAAATCCCCCCTTCTGTCACCGTCCTGCCCCAAACCCCCCTCAGCTCTCAGCTCCTGTCCCCTCAGTCTCAGCCCCTCCCCCCACATTCTTCTTCCCTTCCTCCCCCTGCCCCACATGCTGCCGGTCCTATAATGGCCCCCACACCCCCATGTCCCCTCAGCCTCCCTCCCTGATGGGGACAGGCCAGGTGGGAGATGGGGGCTTTGGAGGAGATGGGCTGATGGGGGGAGGAGCTCTTTCCCATGTAGCCATCGACTCACCCCGACAGTCCGGGGTGGGAAGCTTGTCCACCCCTCAGGCTGCAGCGTCGGCCATCTTAGCCCGGGGGCAGCATGGCTGCCCTGCAAGGACTGCAGGGGGTGAGGGGGCGGCCATGTTAACTGAGGGCAACAGGGACTTCCTTCCCTTGGGGAGCAATGGGAGATGGTGGCCATGGCTAGTAGGGGGCCGTGAGGGTGCAGGGGCTGGGGGCAGAACGGGGGGCTGAGGGGCCCAATGGGTGAACATCAGGGGTGGGGGGTGAAGGGCAAATGAGCTAGGGAGCCAGAACTGGGGCATCTGCCGGGGGGGGCCAGTTTCTCTCGAGCTCTGTCCCCGTGATCTTCTCCCCTCCCCTTTCTGGGGGGCTGGTCGGCTCCCCTCCCCCGTGTCCCTTTCGCAGCATCCTGGGGTCGGAGAGGGAAGGTCGGCTCAGCCATCAGCCCCTGTGAGCTCTGTCCCGGGCCCTGAGCTGCTCAGACCCACTGCCCCGGGGATGGGCTGGGGAAGGGACACGGGGCCTTTCCCCTCTAAGGGGCTGGCTCTAATCTGTGTCCTTTTCTCTAAGCACCAGATCCCACCCCCAAACCAGAGCCAGGGAGAAAACCCAGGAGTCCTGGTTCCCAGCCACTCCTCTCCAATCACTAGACCCCATTCCCGTTGTCACGGACTCACAGATCGTGCCCACTCTTGGCCCCGTGCGGTCCGTGGTGGGTGCCCCCTTCAGTGCGACAGCCCTTCTCGGGGGTCCACTCTCTCTCGGGGGTTAAGCCCTTCCACCTCCTGGAGCCGCACCTCTCTGAGCCTTAGCACGTCTGTCTCTTGCCCTGGGCCCCCTCAAGGAGTCTCTCAGCTAGCATAAAACAGGAGGGTTTATTGAGTGTCTGAACCCACCACAGGAAACTCTCAGGGCCTCAGGCCTGGCCTCCCTCAGCCCAGCACATCCCAGTCTCCCCTGCATCCAAGTGGGCTCTGCCTGCTCCTCCTCTCCAGCCCAGAGCCCCCCTGCTTCCCAGCTGGGCATCTGAGATCACCGGCCCCAACTTCCACCTCTGTCCATTGTCTTCTCTCCAGGTAAACAGGGTTGCCTGGGCCTCCTCTCCCCTCTTCCGTCCTCTGCCCCCCTCTGGCTGGAACCAGCTGGTCAGGTCACTGGGGTCCTCTCTTCACAGCCCATTGTCCTCCCACTGGCCAGAACCAGCTGCGACTCCTGAGCTAGGCCTCTGGGTCACCGGGTCACCCATCGCTGGGGTATCCATTCTCCAGGCCATTGGCTGGGGTCCCAAGTTCCCTCTCTGGTCCTCTGTAATGACAAACTCCCTCTCCCCTCACCTCGTTAAACCAGTAACACCCAGGGAAACCGAGTCCCACCCCCTCTGCATGCAAACCATTGGAAAAGACAAGAAAATCCCCCACTTTGTCACACCCCTCCCATAACAGGGTAGGTGCCGGGCATCAAGTTTACAGAGTTTCACAGGCAGTAGCAGAAACAGGAAGCAAGCGCTGGCTCTGGGCAGACTTCCCCTTTCACGGATTTAAGGGCTGTTCCTTCAACAACTCCGGATCTAAATTTACCCATCTCTCGCCCCCTCATGGGGCCCAGAAACCACAACCCCCCTCCCAGCCCCCCAGCCCGTCTCTGTACCATGTCACTTGGCTAAAAATAGATTCTGCAGCGACACTACCTGGGAAGGAGGTTGGCCAGGTCCCTCCACCCTCATTCTCCAAGGTGGGTGCTGGGCCCAGCCGGGTAAGGAAGGAATCTCTGCCCTGCTCCATGGGAGAGGGTCGCTCCGTGTGGGGCACTGTGTGGGTGGAGGGGGAGATCCCTCTTCTGCTCTGAGCTGCTGCTCCAAGGAGGCTAGACTGGGAAGCTCCCATGTGGGACTGGGAGGTATTGTGTGTGTGGGAGGGGGCTGGGCAGCTGCAGGAGGGGATGTGGTTTGCTGGGTGTTGCAGGGATCTGGCTTTGCTCTGACTGCGGTAGATTTGGGCTGGAGATTGCAGAGAAACCATCTGATGGGGAGGAAAGGGGCCGAGTGCATCACGGGCTTCCTGGGGCCGCAGCCCCTGGCGCAGTTCCTCATTCCGCTCGCACTTGGGCCTCAGGCTGGGTGGAGCTCGGCACCGGGGCATTGGTGGCAGCGCTGAGGGGCCCCCACTGCCCCTTCATGGCATCTGCTCTCACCGCCCTCCTCCTCGGTGAGTATCGGAGACAGCCAGGGCGTGTGCCCATGTGGCGAGTCAGAGACCGCTTCTCTCTTATCCACATGACTCGTTATCCTATCAAAGAAAGCTATCAGATTGGTTTGACATGATTTGTTCTTTACAAATCCATGCTGGCTGTTCCCTATCACCTTACCACCTTCCAAGTGTTTGCAGATGATTTCCTTAATTACTTGCTCCTTTATCTTCCCTGGCACAGAAGTTAAACTAACTGGTCTGTAGTTTCCTGGGTTGTTTTTATTTCCCTTTTTATAGATGGGCACTATATTTGCCCTTTTCCAGTCTTCTGGAATCTCTCCCGTCTCCCATGATTTTCCAAAGATAATAGCTAGAGGCTCAGATACCTCCTCTATTAGCTCCTTGAGTATTCTAGGATGCATTTCATCAGGCCCTGGTGACTTGCAGGCATCTAACTTTTCTAAGTGATTTTTAACTTGTTCTTTTTTCATTTTATCTTCTAAACCTACCCCCTTCCCATTAGCATTCACTATGTTAGGCATTCCTTCAGACTTCTCGGTGAAGACCGAAACAAAGAAGTCATTAAGCATGTCTGCCATTTTTTCCAAGTTTCCTGTTACTGTTTCTCCCTCCTCACTGAGCAGTGGGCCTACGCTGTCCTTGGTCTTTGGAGCCTGCTGGCTCTGAGGCTGAATTTCCCACCACCAGCGCCAGACGGGAACAGAGTGGAAACTACACCTGTCTTTATAGCAACAGAACAAACCCAGCTGCCTACTCGGAGCCCAGCGACCCTGTGCAGATCATTGTAGCAGGTGAGGGGTCCAGCCCGGCATCTCGGCTCCTAGCCCGGCACCTCGGCTCCCAGCTAGATCCACGGGGGTCTCCGTGAGCCCTGGTGCTCAGCTGATGGGACATCCAGCCAGTGAAGGTTGAGTGAGGAAGACATCTCGGCCCCCTGGAGATGAGCTGAGGAGGGAGGAGATCTGGGGCTGGTGCCTTGGTGCCCTGGATCGCAGGGTAGACCTTGACCCTGTCTCTGCCCTGTTGCTGACACTCCACGCTGGGGACGGGGCGCAGTGGCTGTGCCGGGGTCTGTCTCACATCCTGTCTCCCTGCCACTGCAACGCTCAGCTCCCCCAAACCCTCCATCTCCCTGGGCAACAGCAGGGGGGTCGCCCTTGGGGGAGCCGCGACCGTCCGGTGTCGGGGTCAGCGCCGGGGGCTGGAGTTTGTTCTGTCCAAGGCTGGGGCCAGGAACACAGACAGGAACACAGGAGGCAGCTACACCTGCTATTATCCCCACCCCCCTGACTCGGATCCCGACACTTGGTTGGAGCCCAGTGACCCCGTGCAGCTGGTGGTAGCAGGTGAGGGGTCCAGCTTGGCATCTCCGCTCCCAGCCCCACACCCAGCCAGCCCCACAGGGGGGCTCCGTGGTGATGGGACACTCAGAGCCAGGCTCTGCCCTGAGCCCTGGGCCCAGCAAAGGGGACTGTCACAGATCCACTGGATTGGGGCAATGGTCCCAGCTTTGGAGCAGCCTCTGGGAGTCTAGGGGTCTCACTCTTCCTTCAGGGCAAGCCCGGCGGCTCCCCCGCCTCCTTAGGCTGGACCCCTGGGCCGGCTGCCCCCCGGCTTCCCCTCACGAGCGCTGTTCAGCGAGTGCCGATGAGGCAGACCCTGAGGGAGCCTGGTACAATCTTGGGGTGGAACGCATCCCTCTGCCAGCCTCTGCAGGGCACCCCGCTGCGCGGGCACACAGGAGGGCCTAGGAGGCCACTGCACCCAATGCAGGAAGTTCCAGGTTTGCCCGGAGAGAAGAACGTTATAGCCGGGTCCAGCCTGACTCCCCAGAGCCCCTGCCAAGCAGTGCCCCCCTGGGCCCCTGCTCTGTCCCTCAGCTCCCTCTGTGCTCAGGTTCCTGGGCAAGCCCCCAGCCTCCCGCTCCTCCTCAGTCCTTGGCTTTCCGGCCAGTCACACCCAGCTGGCTTCCTGCGGGGGCTGGGCCATCCATGGTCGTTTGTTGGCGGCAGGTAGCAAATGTCCCGGAGATGGGCTTTGTCCTCGGGCCCCCCAAACCCGAGACACCGTTCAGACATTTGTCGTGGCCTGGCCGGGAATAAACAGCCTTTGTTCATGACCTAGTTAACCATGCAACATAGAGGAGAAACTGAGGCAAACATGGTATTTGTACCAAATATTTACAGAAATTTCCAAGGGGTAGCCATGTTAGTCTGTATCCACAAAAACAACGAGGAGTCCGGTGGCACCTTAAAGACTGAGAGATTTATTTGGGCATAAGCTTTTGTGGGGAAAAAACCCACTTCTTCAGATGCATGGAGTGAAAATTACAGATGCAGGTATAAATATACTGGCACATGAAGAGAAGGGAGTTACCTCACAAGTGGAGAACCAGTGTTGACAAGGCCAATTCAGTCAGGGTGGATTTGGTCCACTCCCAATAACTGATGAGGAGGTGTCCCCCCGGAGCAATCCCATCTCACGCCACTTGGCTAAGAACAGCATCTGCAGTGACACTACTATTATGCCCAAATAAATCTTTCTGGGCAGCTCTTGACACCTCCTGAGATTCCCCCGTTCCCAGCTGGTCTCCGGACTGGCCAGCTCCCATATGGGGCTGGGAGGTGATGGGGGGGGGGGACCAGGCAGCTGCAGGAGGGGAAGTGATTTGCTGGGCATTGCAGGGAGCTGGCTTTGCGCTGACCGTGGTAGATTTGGGCTGGAGATTGCAGAGAAACCATCTGATGGGGAAGAAAGGGGCCGAGCACATCACGGGCTTCCTGGGGCTGCAGCCCCCAGCGCAGTTCCTCATTCCGCTCACACTCGGGCCTCAGGCTCGGTGGAGCTGGAGACCGGGGTGTTGGTGGTAGTGCTGAGGGGCCCCCACTGCCCCGTCATGGTGTCTGCTCTCACCGTCCTCCTCGGTGAGTATCAGAGACAGCCAGGGCCCATTGGGGGGATCTGAGATCACGGTGTAGGATCCAGTTGCTCTGGGATCTGGTCTCTAACGACGCGTCTCCTTTCCAGGCTGCTGGCTGGCCGGGCGGAGCGGGGTGTCGGGACGTGAGTATCTGTGGGGAATGGGGCAGCTGGGGGAATTTCCACATTAAGGATGAGGGACGTCGGTGCGGGGTGAGGGGTGCAGATCCCCCAAATGGATGATCCTGTCAGACCTTTGCTCCTCTCCACACCCAGAGGTGGGGACTGAGACCTCGCCCCACTCATTACAGGGATGGGCACCACACAGGATGAATTCACCTGCACTCAAAGCTCTGCCCCCCGGAAATACAGAGTGAAGGCACCAGCCACCCTGCAGTGCCTCCGAACTGTACCCGCCGGCACCGTGCAGAGCGGAGCTAAATCCCCAGCAGCTGAGAGTGGTTTGGGGTGGAGCAGAGCCAGAGTTTGAGCCCCAGAGGTGGGCAGGAAAATGTTAGAACGACTGGGGGATTTTGCAAACACATGTTTTTGGGGGGGGCATGTCCTGGGAGCCTCTTGCTCAAAGGACTCAGATTTGTCCCATGAACCCCTCCCCCCCCGCCGCACTCCTGTGCATACAGCACATTGCTGGACAATTGGAGTAAATGTGGTTTTTAGAATATTTTAAAGAATAATCCACGTTCAGCCCAACTACAACAGAGCTGCAGCTCGGCTACAATGTTAGAAAAACAGAAGCGGGTGATTCTGATCTCAGCCCCTGGGGTCAATCCGGAGTCACTCTTGACTGCAGCGGGGGCAGGGCTGAATTGACCCTGGATAACTAAGGGAATCAGAGACTGGAAATCTCCTTTCCCCCTCCTGTGTCTCTCCCCGGCTGTGAGCCGAGGGCCGGGCCTGCACCCCGGGGACGGGCGGGGGGTAAAACGCTGGAGCGACAGATGGGCAGAGGATTGAGTCAGACGGACGCGGTTTGTGTCACCCCCACTTACTGCCTGTTTGTTTGTGCATCCAGAGGGGTCCCTCCCCAAACCCTCCATCTCCGTCAACCCCGGTGGGGTGATCCCCGTGGGGGGAAACGTCACCATCCGGTGTCGGCATCAGCGCCTGGGCCTGAGGTTCCTCCTCTACAAGGCTGGAGACGGGAACTATCTGAATTACACAGACCCTGCTGGCTCTGAGGCTGAATTTCTCATCACCAGCGCCAGACGGGAACACGGTGGCAGCTACACCTGTCGTTATAGCAACAGAACAGGACCAGCTGCCTACTCGGAGCCCAGCGACCCTGTGCAGATCATTGTAGCAGGTGAGGGGCCCAGCCAGGCACCTCGGCTCCCAGCCCCACACCCAGCCAGTGAAGGTTGGGTGTGTGGGGGAGATCTTGGGCTGGTGCCTTGGTGCCCTGGATCTCAGGGGAGACCCTGACCCTGTCTCTGCCCCGTTGCTGACACTCCACACTGGGGATGAGGCGCAGTGGCCGTGCTGGGGTCTCTCTCACGCCCGTCTGCCTCCCACCACAGAGCTCAGCTCCCCCAAACCCTCCATCTTCCTCAGCCCCAGCGGGGGGGTCGCCTTGGGGGGAGCCACGACCGTCCGGTGTCGGGGTCAGCGCCGGGGTCTGGCGTTTGTTCTGTACAAGGCTGGGGCAGGAACGCAGCAGCGCGGGGCGGGGACTCGGCTGGGGTCAAATTTCCCATCCCCAAATTGAGCCGGGCAGATGGAGGTAGCTACACCTGCTATTATCCCCCGACTCGGATCTCCACACCTGGTCGGAGCCCAGCGACCCCGTGGAGCTGGTGGTAGCAGGTGAGGGGCCCGGCTCGGTGTCTCCGCTCCCAGCCCCAGGCCCAGCTGGACACTCGTGGGGGCTCCGCACCGATGGGCCACTCAGAGCCAGCCTCTGCCCAATGGCCACACTGCCCTGACAGAGGAGGCTGGAGCAGTCCGGCCGGGGCAGGGCGCTGGCCTTGGAGCCGGAGGTCGGGAGGTTTGCGGAGCCGTTGGCTGCTGGAGGAGCTCGTTCTGCAGCCTGGGCCCGGCCCCGGAGGAAGTTCTGTCCCCTGCCCAGACGAGCCTGACCCTGATTGTGGCTGGGCCAGAGGCAGGGAGCCGTCACCCCGGGGTCACCCCAGAGCTGTGGGCTGTTGTCAGGTGTCTGCCCTGCAGCTGGGGGCCGGCATGCGGCACCCGGGCCAGCTCTGATGGAGCTGAAAAGAGCAATGGAGCCATGGCCGGGCAGGACTAGACGCTCGCGTGTGCACCCAGCGCCCTGGGAGACTTGTCCTCAGCCGGCCAGCCTGTGCTGCTGCAGTTAGCCTGGCTATGCCCACGTGCCCCCAGGGCAGGCTGGACCCCATGAATGAGGCAGGGGCCACACACAGGCATATGAGGAGCCCAAGCACTAGGGATCCGCAGCTCGGTGTCTGTGGGGCTGGGAGTCCAGCTCCCAGGGCCAGGATTCTGGGTGGGGGGAACTCTGGGATCTGGGAGAGAGAATCTCTGCCCGGGGGCCCCTGGATCTGCCTGTGGCTGGGGCTGGCCAGGGCGGCCGGGGCTGGGTGGGTGCCCGGGTCTGACTCTCACAGCCTGTCTCGTGTGTGCAGATCCCAGCTTACCCAGACCCTCCATCTCTCTGAGCCCCACTGGGGTCACCGCCCCAGGGGCAGACGTCACCATCCGGTGTCAGGGGCAGCGCCGGGACGTGAGGTTCTTCCTGCACAAGGCTGGAGACCTGAACCCGCAGCAACACGTGGACCCTGCTGGGGACAGGGCCGAGTTCCACATCCCCACCGTGGGCCGGCAGCACGGAGGGAACTATAGCTGCAGCTACCGGCCCCGATCAGAGCCCTTCGTTTCCTCGCAGCCCAGCGACCCCGTGGAGCTGGTGGTAGCAGGTGAGGGGCCCGGCTCTGTGTCCCCGCTCCCAGCCCCACACCCAGCCACATCCTCGGGGGGACTCCACGCTGATGGGACGCTCAGAGCCAGGCTCTGCCCTGGGCCCAGAGGTGGGGACATCCAGCCGGGGAGCAGCCACTGGAGATTCAGGGCTGAGGGAGGGGGGATCCCTGCCCCCAGGGGGAGCTGCAGAGCAGGGGGGTTTGCCAGGGGATGCTGCCCTGGGCTGCCCCTGTTCTGGGGACGCACAGAGGAGTCGGGGCCCAGGGGATGCCCAGCCGTCTCCTGCCCCAGCCACAAAAATCTCCCTCCCCCCAACCAGAATGACAATCGATGCTGCGTTGCGGGGTGGGGCGACCGCTGAGTTGCTGTTTCAGCCCATCCCCCGGCCCTGATGGATGCTGGTTCTATTCCCACAGGAATAGACTTGATGACTTGGCCCATCATCGCCGGGGCGAGCGTGGCAGCCGCCCTCCTCCTCCTCGTGGCCTTCATCTGCTTCAGAAAAGCCCGAGCCAGTGAGTGCCCCGCCCAGCAAGGGAAGAGTTAAACCTGCCGCTCAGCAGGGCGGGATGGGGTCACGGCTTGGATGGGGGACTGTGCTGGGAAAGCCAAGGAGCAGGGGGGCTCAGCAGAGGGCGCTGTTGCATGTGTAATCCCTGTACACACAGCTGTCCCACCACAGAGGTGGCCGCATCTCAGTGCCGGGCTAAGGCTAAGACGCCAGCACCGTGCTTCTCGGGTACCTGGGGTGACAGAGGAGCCACTGACCTGTGGATCAGATTTGTTATGAATCACTAACGAGGGAGGATTGGGGACAGGAAAAGCCCCGTGAGTTAATCTGCCCCTCCCCCTGGTGCATGCTATGGTGTTGTGCTGCCCCCAGCCCGTCCCACCCCAGCAGGGATCCAGGCTCAGCAGCAGAGGGGACCCCTCCAGACCCTCCATCCCTGCTGCCCTGTGGGGGGTGAGTGGCCGGGCGCTGGGACCGGGGGATCCCGATCGGCTCATGGGGGATTCTGGTTTGTGTCCCTCTGCAGGAAAAGGAGCCGCACCGAGACCGAGCAGGTAGGAACCCGCCGCCTCGCCCATCCCAATCGACCTGCTGGGGTCACAGGGCTCCTGGGTTCTGCCCCAGCTCGGGGATGGGGGTGTGACCAGAAGTGGTTAGAGCAGGGAGGGGTGTGTGTGTGTGGGGGGGGGTGACCAGAAGTCCTGGGTTCTATATCTGCCTCTGGGAGCAGAGTGGGGTCTAGTGGTTAGAGCGGGGTGGGGTGGGGTCTGGTGGTTGGGGCAGGAGGCTCAGGGAACTGGGTTCAATGTGAGGCAGAATGGGGGGGCTCTCCGGGTGTGTTGGGGAATCTCCCCGTGGGTGGGGGGATATGACATTTACAAGGGGATTTTCTCTTTTAGCACCAGCCCTATGGGGGCATTAAAGGCGCCAGCTCAGCAAGACCCCACCTGTGAGTAACACATCCAAGGGGGTATCAGGGTGGGGCAGGACCCCTGGGGAGGGGAGGGGCTTGTGGGGGCTCCACCCATATGGGGCGGGGCCTGATTTACAGCTGCTGCTGGGCGGGACTAAGGAGAGGGCCCCAGAGGTAGCTGGTGTCAGCTGAGAGTGTTGGACTCCCAGGAGCTCCCTGGGGCCACCCTCCCTTCCCGCTCTAGTTCCCCACCCACTCCCGGCTCCCAGCCCCCTGCTCTAACCACTAGTCTAGACCCCACTCTCCTCCTGAGCCAGGGTAAGAACACAGGCGTTTGGACTCCCAGCCCCCCGCCCCCGCTGTAACTCGCAGACATCTCTGTGCCTGAGTTTTCCTCTCTGTAACACGGAGCTAATGACCCTGGCCCATGCTGTGGGGCGGGGGAGGGGTGGCTGTGCCGGGCTCTGACCCCCCTGGCTGGACAGAGGGGTCGGAGCTGGGTGTGGGGTTCTGCTCTGGGCCGGCCGGGGGTGTAGCTCAGCGGGTGTCTCTGTTCTGCAGACACCTCCATCGATGAAGGGAAAGAGCCGCAGACCCTGGTAAGTGTCCCCTATTCCCCCATGGGGCCTGACCCCCAACCCTGACCCACATGGGCCCCAGCAGACCCCTCACCACCACCCCCCGCCTTTCCTGGCACACTCAGTGGTTTGGAGTGGGGGTTGGGCTGCTGGGAAAGGGGTGGGCTTATGGGATTGCCAAGTGTGTGTGTCTGTGTGTACCCTGTGCTCTGTGTGTGTTGGTGGATTCACACACACACCCCAGTGACTCTCTCCCCTCCCACCCCCAGGAGCCTGACCCCGGCGCCGATGGACTCACCTATGCCGAGCTGGACATCCAGGCACTGCACACAAAGAGGGGGGGTCCATCCCCCACCCCCGAGCCCATCCAGCCCAGCCTGTATGCCCCAATCAACATGAACCGGGGGCCCCCACAGTGAGGGCCATCCACAGCCATGGGGCACTAGCCCCCAGGGGGCGACTGACTCACCCCCCTGCAGCACCAGCACCAGAGAACTCTGCTTCCAGGGAAGATTTAGGGGGAATGCTTCCCTTCCCCCGCTGCAGCCCTGTCCCATCGAGCTGTTGTCCCCCTGCCCTGCCCAGCCCAGACCCACATGTAGGGGCCGGTGTGGGGGGCTCAGCACTGGGAGGGGGAGGGGATGTTCTGAGGTGGCTGTTTATGTTATTTTGCATCCTGTTAATCTCCAGATTTGTAATAAACACAGACCCACAACCTGGGCACCCCACAGCCCCCCTGTGCCCGTGCCGGGAATGTGTGTGTAAGCAGAGTCAGGATAAGCTCTACCCTGACATCTGGTGGTGAATTATGGCGAAGGTGGAAAAGAACTTCAGGGGCTGATCTTGTTTGCATAGGCACACCAACCGGCCTAGCCTGGGAAAACAACAACTGAAAGTGGTTACTTTGGCTGGTGTGGGATCCCCAGTTTCTCTGTTATTGGGGCAGGAAGAATAAAGTGTTGTTATCCTGATTCTGTGAATCAAGGCCAGTGGAACTGTTGTATGACAGAGGACTCACCAGTAACTAAGTAGCACTCGCTAGACAAGGGTAGGGTGACCAGACATCCTGATTTTTGTTTCTTTGTTCCGTGTCCTGACCAATGTTTCGTCGGGACACTGGACAAAAAAGAAATTTTGCTATTCGCTCTGGCGCTCGTGCACCCCTGCCCATGCCCCAGCTCCATTCCCTCCTTCCTCCATTGGCTCCCTCCCCAAATCCCTGCCCTGGCCCCACCTCTTCCCCAACCACGCAGCATTCCTCCTCCCTCCCAGGGTTGCAGCATAGCAGTGCAAGCCTGAAGGGAGGGGGTGGCAGCGGTGCCTGGATCCTGGAGCTAATGAGTCAGCTCCGGGCAGGCAGGCAAAGGTGGGCTGGCAAAGGAGGGAGACAGGGGGGCTCAGCTCTGAGCACCGTGCCAGAGGGCTCCTGCCCAGCCCCCGGGCTGCTGCACACGCGGGCCGGGGCCGGGAGCACAGCCTGGAGGCTGCTCCAGCCCTGCAGCCCGCGGTGGGTCCGGGCGGGGGCAGCATGGAGCTGGCAGGGGCCAAGTGGGCGGCGCGGGGGCGGGGGTCGAATCCCCACTGCTGCCGGGGAGCCCCGCGCCTCTCCCTCCCGTTCGCAGCTGCAGCTCCTTCCAGGCGGGATGCGCCCCCAGGCCCGCCCCGGGCACATGTGGCGCGCGTCCTTCCCAGCGGGAGGGAGATTAGGCACGCCGCATGTGGCCGGGGGTGGCGGGAAGTGCGTCCCGCCGGGAAGGAGCCGCAGCCGCGAGCGGGAGAGAGAGGCGCGGGGCTCCCTGGCAGCAGCGGGGATTCGGCCCGCGCCGCCCACCCGGCTCCTGCCCACTCCGCGCTGCCCCCGCATATGCCCGTGGCGGGCTGGGGGGCGGGAGGCTCCGCGGGGAGGGCAGCGCGCGCGGCCGGGGCCTGCTAATGCCCCCGGCCCCTTTTAAACTCCCTTTTTTTTTTTTTTGCTCCGCACCCCCTTTTTTTTTTTGCTTCCCCCCGTCCCGATATTTTATACTGCTGATCTGATCACCCTAGTCAAGGAGCATGGGTTACAAAACCCAGTGAATTGAGAGAGGTTGGGGACAGGTATGTATACCTGATGGTATGGGCCCCTTTTGAGGGCCTGGAACACCAATTGCACTACCCCCTCTCTCCACTGTTGAATAGCAGAGCTAAGTTTTGCCTCCATTATTAGTCTAGCTAGCAGTTGCTGAACTGAATTCACTTTGGGCCAATGGTGCACCAGCACTGGGGCTCCCCTACTACAAGCTGAAATCACTAAAAGAGCTAAAATTGCTGAGCTGAGATCACTGAGTGCTGTGTTAACCAGTGGGGGAGCCTGAAGATATATTGCTAAGCAGCTGGCGGAGCCGAGCAGTTTGTGGGACAGTTGGAGCGGCCCATGGGACAGCGAGCGAGTGAGCGGAGCGGCGCAGAGCAGAGCGGAGCTGAGCCATTTGCGGGGGCAGCTGGAGCGGTTCGTGGGACGGCTGGTGGAGTGGAGCGGCTGGCAGAGCTGAGCAGTTTGTGGGATGGTTGGAGGAGCAGCGCGGCGCGGCTGGTAGAGCGGAGCCATTCGTGGTGAAGGCTGCAGCAGAACTCCACAGAGAGGTGGGGCAGTCGGCCTCGGACCACATAAGGTGCTCCTTAACATCCCGTGTGCCCCCCCATTTCCTCCCAGGCTGGGGGGGTAAAACTTTGCAGATAAACTTTTGGACTCTGGGGCGGCACTGACCAGGGACAGAGACTTTGGGGTTGTTGAACTTTGGCGTGATTGGACTTAAGACCCTGAGGGGAAAAGGACACTGCCAAACTTACTTGGAGGTGGGTCTTTTGCTCATGGTTTGTGTTATGAATCCTGATTGTGGTGTTTCCCCAACATAATGCCACATTGTTTCCCTCCTTTATTAACAGGCCTTTGCTACACTCAAGACTCCGTGCTTGCGAGAAGGGAAGTATCGCCTCCTAGAGGCGCCCGGGGGGTGGTATGTAATTGTGCCAGGTCACTGGGTGGGGGCTCGAGCCGGTTTTGCATTGCGTTGTTGAAACAGAAGCCCTAGATACTGAACCCGGCCCTTGTTGCTGCCAACTCAGAGGGGCAGAAGGGTTACATGTGTAACACCTGGGGGAGATGGGGCGGGGCGTGGGGGCTGGTTATACAGGGACCCCTCACCCAGCACAGGTTGCAGCCCCTCTGGGGAAGGGCATCAGTTGGGCAGGGCGCCGGGGTTCACACCCTGACTCTGGGTGAAGCTGCAAAAGGGTCTGATGCCCGTGACCAATTGGCGCTGGCTGTTTACATCCCCTCCATGGGGTTGTCCCTTCCCCGCTGTGGTGGGGGATCCATCGCCGTGAGCAAAGGGGAAGTGATCCCTGAGCAGTGCTGTCATGGAGTGTGGGGGAACACAAGGCCCTGCACCCCCGGCTTCCTGCGATTCACTATGACTCTCAGCCAGCCAGTAAAGCAGGTGGTTTATTTAGACGACAGGAATACAGTCCAAGATAGGTCTTGCAGGCACAGACAACAGGACCCCCCCCCCAGTTAGGTGCATCTTGGGGTCCCAGGGGCACCACAGCCCCCTTGGGAGGTCAGAGCCCCGTCTGCCTCCCAGCCATTCTACCAGCCAGCTCTGAAACTCTCCGCCCAGCCTTTGTTCAGTTTCCCGGGCCAAGGTGTCACCTGGCCTCTAACCTCTTCCTGGGTTCTCATGTTACATGCTCAGGTATTCTCCCTCTGCCAGTCTCCCATCCCCCAATGCAGACTGTCCTAGCCACACTCCCCTGTCAGCATTCAAAGACCACAGTAAGAACAGTCCCAGTTCGTCACATCTCTCCCCCCTTCGAGACCGAACTGAGCAGGGTCACTTTAGCCAGTGACCTGGGGAAGTTCGAACCTACCCCCGTTCCCATGGATGCTCCAACATCCCTCCCATTCCTTGGTGAGAATTACACCAGGCCCTTCCAGTTTCACGCCCCCCCTTAGGTCGGGTGTGCTCGATGACACTCGTAGTTCGCATGTGGGAGCGTTTATGCGGCCCGTGCCTTTTTCCCACCCCAATACCCCTGGGGTTCCAACTGGGCTGGGGTCTTCTCCCAGCGCTCCAGTCTGGAGGTCGGTGATTCGGGCTCTCTTGGTTCAGAGCCCCCCTTTTTACCCTGGCCACCCTCTGGAAAGGCTCCTCTATGTTGGGCAAGGGTCCTAAAGCCATTTTCCCCTTGTCCCGGGCCTTCCTCACCCTCTGACAGGGGTCACAGGATCGGCAGTACTGTCAGACAGTAAGAAAGACCCCGGGCCAGTAAAAGTTTCGTAGCAGCCTCTGTTGGGTACGCCAGGTTCCCTGGTGCCTTGAGAGGGGAATGTCATGGGCCCGGTACAGCAGCTGGCGGTGATACTTCTGGGGTACCACCAGCTGCCTCCTGATCCCCCCTGACTCCATTTTCCCTGGGGAGCCCATTCTCGGTACAGGAACCCCTTCTCCCACAGGAAATTTTTCCGGCCACCTCTCAGGGGTCAGCCCAAACTCGCGGAGCAGGGCCTTTTTGAACAGTTTGTAGTCCCCTGTCTCCGCCCCTTTCAGTCGGCTGTACACCTCCCTGGCTGTGGAGTCCAGTGAGGGGATGAGAAACTGGAGCCTGTCTGCAGGGTCAACCTGGAGCAGCTCGCAGGTATTCTCAAAGGCTGTCAGGAAGGTATCCATGTCCTCCCCCTCCTTACGCTGGGCCAGGAAGCACTTATCAAAGCTCTTTGCAGTCTTAGGTCCCCCCTCACTCACCGCAGCCGGGGCCTCACTGCTCCTCAGCCTGGCCAGTTCCAGCTCATGCTGACGCTGGTTCTGCTTCTCTTCCCGCTCATGCTGACGTTGTTTCTCCTTCTCTTCCTGCTCATGCTGACGTTGGTTCCCCTCATGCTGATGTTGTTTCTCCTTCTCTTCCCGCTCCTGCTTCAGTTCTTGCTGCCTTAACTCAAACTCTTTCAGCCTCAGCTCCCTGTCACATTCCAGTCGCATCCTCTCCCGGGACGGGGAGCTCCTCCGGGATGATCCCCTGCTAGCCGCCGGGGTCAGGGTGCCCTCGGTATTCGCTGGACTTCCCCCAACCCCTCCCCTAGGCACAGGTAGGCAGGGTCTCGGGATGTCCTCGGCAGCAGTCTGACCCCTCCCAGCCATGTCAGGCCCCGGGGCCCACGCTGCATCCGCCGGGCGGCTTCCCTCAGGGACAGGGCTCGGTTCATCCAAGCGATCCCTCTCCTCCGGCTGGGCAATTAGCTGTTCTTTGGTAGACCTCCCAACGCGCAGCCACCTCTGCTTGCACAGCTCCACCAGGTCACTCTTAAGGCGTTTAGCATACATCCTCCTGCTGGCCACTCGCCGGCCTGCGCTCTCCGCTTTCCACCGTTCCAGGGGGACCCCTAGTGTGCCAGCCATTCTTCAGGTCACCACCTCTCTGCCAGGGTCGAGCTGCAGACTCCTCCGCCCCGGGACCGCTCGCTGCGATCCCCCGGGGGACCCTGTTACTGCAAAAGTCCTTCTCTCTGGTCACACACTCCCAGGGGTTACTCGCCCCCTGAAGTGTCTCTCTCTGACTCTTCAGCCCACCTGGTCCCCGTCGATCCCCCTTCGTTTTACTGCTCCCCAGTCACTTACTGCAGGAAGCGCCGTCCACGGGGTGCAGTACATCCCACCTCTGCCACCAGTTGTCACGGAGTGTGGGGGGACACAAGGCCCTGCACCCCCGGCTTCCTGTGATTCACCATGACTCTCAGCCAGCCAGTAAAGCAGAAGGTTTATTTAGATGACAGGAATACAGTCCAAGACAGGTATTGCAGGCACAGACAACAGGACCCCCTCAGTTAGGTCCATCTTGGGATCCCAGGGCATCCTAGCCCCCTTGGGAGGTCAGAACCCCGTCTGCCTCCCAGCCACATCACCAGCCAGCTCTGAACTCTCTCCCCAGCCTTTGTTCAGTTTCCCGGGCAAAGGTGTCACCTGGCCTCTAACCCCTTCCTGGGTTCTCATGTTACATGCTCAGGTATTCTCCTTCGGTCAGTCTCCCATCCCCCGATGCAGACCATCCTAGCCACACTCCCCTGTCAGCATTCAAAGACCACAGTAAGAACAGTCCCAGTTCATCACAGGTGCCCATACGAGAGATCGGGGAGGCATCACCCTGTGACCCCAATGTTCCCCTCCTCGAGACCCTGGGCCAGACAACATAGGCACAGGGAGAGCCCCACAGCTAATCCCCCCCTTGGGACTTCCCCCCCGGACCCTGCCTCTGGAGCAACATGGGAATCGCCACTTGTGGGGAGCAGTGTGGGGGCTAGGACACAGAGCGGGGCAGTTCTGAATCCCCCCCTGCAGGGGTAGGGGGGCTGTTTTACATTGAACGAGGCTTTGTTGCCATTCAGCGGTGTGCGGAGGTGTCCCCTCAGCTCCACCATCATGGGCCCTGCACAAAATGCTCCCTGTGACGAAGTGGGGGATTGTCTTGTTTTTTCCTTGTTTTTCCAAGGGTTTGCATGCAGAGGGGCTGGGACTCAGGAGTCACAGCCGGTTCTGGCCAGTGGGAGGACAATGGGCTGTGAGGAGAGGACCCCGGTGACCTGACCAGCTGGTTCCAGCCAGAGGGGGCCAGAGGACAGAAGAGGGGAGAGGAGTCCCAGGCGTCCCTGTTTACCTGGAGAGAAGACAATGGACAGAGGCGGGGCTTGGGGCCGGTGATCTCAGATCCCAGCTGGGAAGCAGGGGGGCTCTGGGCTGGAGAGGGGGAGCAGGCAGAGCCACCTGGATGCAGGGAGACTGGGATGTGCTGGGCTGAGGGAGGCCAGGCCTGAGGCCCTGAAAGCTTCCTGTGCTGTGTTCAGACGCTCAATAAACCCTCCTGTTTTACGCTGGCCGAGAGTCACTCCGGGCTAGACAACAGGGTTGCATTATTCCCTCTCGGAGTGGAGGTCCCGGGGGTCCGGAGCGAGGGGACTCCCTGAGGGGACCCACGGCGAGAGACAGGCGTGCTAAGGCTCAGAGAGGTGCGGTTCCAGGAGGTGGAGGGACGTAACCCCAAGAGAGAGTGGACCCCCGAGAAGGCCTGTCACACTGAAGGGGGTTCCCCCCACAGACTGTATGGCGCCAGGAGTGGGCACAACCTGTAAGTCCGTGACACTCCCTCCCACCCCCCACCCCCCGAGATCCTGGCCCCTGCAGCCTCCAGACCCACAGATCAGCCTGGAGAGACACAACTGACCCATGTCCGCCTGCCCCTGGGCGCTCAGACATCGGCCGTCTCCCCGTTGCCTCAGTTTCCCTTAACTCCTGAATAAAGAGCCCCCCTGAGCCTTCTAGTCCCTGCCCTGGGGCCAGATCGGAACTGACGCCCCCTATACGGGAAAGGCCCCGTGCCCCCTTCCCCCACCATCCTTGAGCCAGCCAGTCCCTGCCGTGCGGCCGTCGCCCACAGGCTGTTGTGAAACCCAGACTGTGGGTGGTGGGAGGCCCCAGGAAAAGAATTTCCTGTTGAGACACCGAGCCGGACGCTTCCTCCACAGAGCCAGTCGCACTGTCCATCGCTCCCCAGGTGCCGCTTCCTCCTCTGCTTCCCCAGTGCCATGGGCCCCTCTCCTGCCCTGCTCCTCGCCCTGGGTGAGTGTGTTCCTGCGCCCCGCTCGGGGGTCTTCTCCCCTCCCCAAGGGGGTGGGATGGGGCTGGCTCAGCCTCCCTGAATCCTTGGTGGGTCCCCATTGTGAGGGGGGAGCCAGGGAGAGCCCCCTAACCCACACACAGCCTGCCCCCCACACCCTGTCTGCACAACCAGCCCCTGTCCTCCCCCTGCAGCCCCCACAACACAACCTTGCCCCCACAACCAGCCCCTGTCCTCCCCCACACACCCCAACACACACCCTGCCCCCCACAACCAGCCCCTGTCCTCCCCATGGCTCCCCAACACACAAACTGCCCCCCACAACCAGCCCTGGTCCTCCCCCACATCCTGCCCCCACAACCAGCCCCTGTCCTCCCCCAACTCAGCCCCCCAACACACACCCTGCCCCCCACAACCAGCCCCTGTCCTCCTCCCACAGCCCCCAACACATGTCCTGCCCCCCACAACCAGCCCCTGTCCTCCCCACCACAGCCCCTTGCTTATCTACCCCACATCTCCCCCCATGCCCATCATCTCCTCCCTCACTCCCACTCAGAGCCCTCTGCCTAGCCCCACAACCCCCTCTCCCCTAACCCGCACCTGGGAGCTCCTCCTAAGTGGGTTAGGCCAGGACTGGGCTGGAGGGTGTGTGTGTGGTGGGGCTGTGCATGGGGCCAGATCGGAACTGAGGCCCCCTATACGGGAAAGGCCCTGTGTCCCCTTCCCCCACCCCCTTGAGCCAGCCAGTACCTACCGTGCGGCCATCGCCCGCAGGCTGTTGTGAAACCCAGACTGTGGGTGGTGGGAGGCCCCAGGAAAAGAATTTCTGGTTGAGACACTGAGCCGGAGGCTTCCTCCACAGAGCCAGTCGCACCGTCCATCGCTCCCCAGGTGCCCCCAGGTTGGAATCTGCCTCCCAGCACCGCCTCCCCACAAGCCAGGCAACTCTTCCCACGGTGAACCCCATCCCCTCTCCAGCCCACACCCAAAGCCCTGTGGATTCTGGGCTAGGCACAGCAACCCCCACGCAATAGCCGGACCCCTGATTCCTCAGCTAGTGTGGTGCAAATTCCCCAGCAAGGGCCCTGGCTCATGCATGGACCCCGGCGTCCGGGGCCAGATTTCCAGATTCTGCATCCCCCTCACGCTACAGGTGCACGGTGGAGCCAGGGTTAAAACTCTTGATTTCCCCAGGGAAATAGCTGCCAGCAGCAGCATTTGGTGCATCATCATTAGGGTTCAGGGTTAACACCCATGATAGCAACCCACATCTGATGCAGGCTGGCTGCAAACTCTTGCCTACAACGGCTGCAAACGCCCATGGGCTGGCACATGACTGTGGCCTCGATGATATAGCACGGGGGTGGGCAGGATGTGATCTCACATTCCCCCACATCAAACACCCACTTCTCATTACAGGCATCATCTGGACTCGCCTCCCATTCGCTGCTGCTCGTGAGTCGCCTGCAGAAACCAGCTTTGTCCAAGGAGGGGTCTGGGAGATATAATGGGGGGGTGGGACACCCTGCCTCAGAAGAAAGGGGCAGCAGGGGAGCAGAATGGAGGGGTAGATTCAAGGATAGGGGACAGTGGGCCCCAGGGCAGGGACTGGCTGGGTCAGGAGAGCAAGGAACAGGGCAGGGAATGGAGCATGGAGCCTTTCCCCTCTATGGGGCGCTGGCGCCCATCCGGCCCCAGGGCAGGGACTGGCTGGCTCAGGGGGTGGGGAATGAGGCACGGGGCCTTTCCCCTCTAGGGGGCGCTGACTCCCATCTGGCTCCCAGGGCAAGGACTGGCTGGCTCAGGGGGGGGGAATGGGGCACGGGGCCTTTCCCCTATAGGGGGTGCTGTGCCTCACAGCCTGTGTCCATCCCTCTGCAGCATCCCCCTACTCCAAGCCCTCCATCTCCCTCAGCCCCAGCAGGGAGATCGCACCGGGGACTGTGTGACATTATGAGTGTAATATAATATTTCATTGGAAGGTGACAGGGCCAGAAAGAGTTAATTAACTCAGACTGACCTTACCCATGGGTGAACCTTAAAGACTGGTTAGGAAGATATGTAAATGAACAGAGCTTTGAAATGCAAGTCTGCATTGTTAGAGATCTCAAGGGTAGATGTTTGCTCAGGGATTGTGATGTAAGCAAACAAGTCTTGTCTATGGATATAACTTTAATGCAAAGATCAAAAAGGAATATTAACATTTATGATGATACTTGAGTGAAATTGTATTATTGTCTATATGTCTCTTTGAAGGTTGTGGTAACCTGTATCTGAACTGTTTAATGGATAAATTACCCTGTGCTAATTGCAAGGAGGTTTGGAAGGAGAGTTAAGCCTATTGTTTTCTCAGGCCGAAAGGCTGCTGGAAATGTATAAGAACCCTGGGACATGATCCTTCTTCATCTCAGATCTGCTTTGGGTTTCAAAAGGGGGAAACCTTAAGCCACAAGGATTGAGATCCCCAGTCACGGACTGGAGCCACCCTGAATATGGACATTGGACTATAACCTCTGGACTATTTCTAAAAGGACTTTTGGCAACTACAAGTTCAACTCTGCTATGCATCTGAACCTCAATAATTGAATTCAAGTCTGTATGTATATTGATCTTTTAACCAACACACTCTCTCTTTTCTTTTTTAATAAATTTTAGTTTAGTTAATAAGAATTGTATATGTGTTTATTTTGGGTAAGATCTAAGTTGTAATTGAACCTGGGTATGTGGCTGATCCTTTGGGATTGGAAGAACCTTTTCTTTTATATGATGAAGTAAGATTTTCAGGAATCATCATCATATCTGACAGGTGTGTCTGGACGGAGGCCTGAGGCTGGGCACTTTAAGGGAACTGCGTTGTTTGGACTTCTGAGTAACCAGTGAGGTACTACAGAAGCTGTTTTGTGCTGGCTTGGTAATTCTAAGTATTGGAATATCCACCAGCGTTTGGGGTTTGTCTGCCCTGTTCTGTTTGCAGTTCACCCTGATTGAGTGACCTCAGCTGGCTCCCACGAGCAGCACCGTCACAGACGGACATCTCCATCTCCTGCCAAGGGCCGCGGCAGGGCGTGCGGTTCAAGATGTACCGGGCCGAGGTCGCGCAGTGGCACACGGAGGCGGCCGGCTCGACGGCCAAATTCCGCATCCCCAACCCCCATCCCAGAGCCATACCCCCTCCTGCACCCCAAACCTCTCATCCCCAGCCACACCCCAGAGACCTCACCCAATCCTGCACCCCAACCCCCTGCCTCAACACGCAGCCCCCTCCTGCACCCTGAACCCCTCATCCCTGTCCCCACCCCATTTAGAGACCTCACTCCTCCCGCACCCCAACCCCCTGGCCCAGCCCAGTGAAAGTGAGTGAGGGTGGGGGGAGAGCGAGTCACTGAGAGAGGAGAAAAGTAGTGAGCGAGGGCGGGGCCTCGGGGAAGGGGCGGGGCCAGGGTGTTCGGTTTTATGCGATTAGAAAGTTGGCAGCCCTAGTGTCACTGCTTTGCTCGTGGGTCCGGCTCAGCCCGGCCCGGTGTTCGGAACGTCCCCTGAACAGCTTTGGGAATATCCCGTCCCCAGAGGGGCCGCCGGCACCGTGCAGAGCGGAGCTAAATCCCCAGCGGCTGGGAGCGGTTTGGGGCGGAGCAGAGCCAGAGTTTGAGCCCCAGGTGGACAGGAAATCGTTAGAACTAGGGTAACCAGATGGCAACTGTGAAAAAACGGGACAGGGTGTGGGGGGTAATAGGCGCCTATATAAGAAAAAGTCCCCAAAACCGGGACTGTCCCTATAAAAGCAGGACATCTGGTCACCCTAGTTAGAACAACCGGGGGATTTTGCAAACACGTTTTTTTTTCGGGGGCCTGTCCTGGGAGCCGCTTGCTCAAAGTACCCAGATCTGTCCCACGAACCCCCATCCTCACCCCCAGTACATACAGCTCATTGCCAGGCAATTGGAGGAAATGTGGATTTTGGAACATTTTAAAAAATAATCCAGATTCATCCCAACTCCAGCAGGGCTGCAGCTCGGCTACAATGTTAGAAACACAGAAGCGGGTGATTCTGGTCTCAGCCCCCTGGGGTCAATCCGGAGTCACTCCTGACTGCAGCGGGGGCAGGGCTGAATTGACCCTGGAGAACGGGAAGGAATCCAAGACTGAAAATCTCCTTCCCCCCCGCTGTGTCTCTCCCCGGCTGTGAGCCGAGGGCCGGGCCTGCACCCCAGGGACGGGACGGGGGTAAAACGCTGGAGCGACAGATGGGCAGAGGATTGAATGAGATGGACGCGGTTTGTGTCACCCCCACTTACTGCCTGTTTGTTTGTGAATCCAGAGGGGTCCTACCCCAAACCCTCCATCTCTGTCAGCCCCGGTGGGGTGATCCCCATGGGGGGAAATGTCACCATCTGGTGTTGGCATCAGCACCTGGGCCTGAGGTTCCTCCTCTACAAGGATGAAGATGGGAACCATCTGACTTACACAGACCCTGCTGGCTCTGAGGCTAAATTTCCCATCACCGGTGCCAGACAGGAACAGAGTGACAACTACACCTGTCAATATCATAGAATCATAGAATATCAGGGCTGGACGGGAACTCAGGAGGTCATCTAGTCCAACCCCCTGCTCAAAGCAGGACCAATTCCCAACTAAATCATCCCAGCCAGGGCTTTGTCAAGCCGGGCCTTAAAAACCTCCAAGGAAGGAGACTCCACCACCTCCCTAGGTAACGCATTCCAGTGCTTCACCACCCTCCTAGTGAAATAGTGTTTCCTAACATCCAACCTAGACCTCCCCCACTGCAACTTGAGACCATTGCTCCCTGTTCCGTCATCTGCCACCCATGAGAACAGCCGAGTTCCATCCTCTTTGGAACCCCCCTTCAGGTAGTTGAAGGCTGCTATCAAATCCCCCATCACTCTTCTCTTCTGGAACAATCCCAGTTCCCTCAGCCTCTCCTCATAAGTCATGCGCTCCAGACCCCTAATCATTTTTGTTGCCCTCCGCTGGACTCTTTCCAATTTTTCCACATCCTTCTTGTAGTGTGGGGCCCAAAACTGGACACAGTACTCCAGATGAGGCCTCACCAATGTCGAATAAAGGGGAACGATCACGTCCCTCGATCTGCTGGCAATGCCCCTACTTATACAGCCCAAAATGCCGTTAGCCTTCTTGGCAACAAGAGCACACTGTTGACTCATATCCAGCTTCTCGTCCACTGTGACCCCTGGGTCCTTTTCTGCAGAACTGCTACCTAGCCATTCGGTCCCTAGTCTGTAGCTGTGCATGGGATTCTTCCGTCCTAGGTGCAGGACTCTGCACTTGTCCTTGTTGAACCTCATCAGGTTTCTTTTGGCCCAATCCTCTAATTTGTCTAGGTCCCTCTGTATCCGATCCCTACCCTCTAGTGTATCTACCACGCCTCCTAGTTTAGTGTCATCGGCAAACTTGCTGAGAGTGCAGTACACGCCATCCTCCAGATCATTAATAAAGATATTAAACAAAACCGGCCCCAGGACCGACCCTTGGGGCACTCCGCTTGAAACTGGCTGCCAACTAGACATGGAGCCATTGATCACTACCCGTTGAGCCCGACGATCTAGCCAGCTTTCTATCCACCTTACAGTCCATTCATCCAGCCCATACTTCTTTAGCTTGGCAGCAAGAATACTGTGGGAGACCGTATCAAAAGCTTTGCTAAAGTCAAGGAATAACACATCCACTGCTTTCCCCTCATCCACAGAGCCAGTTATCTCATCATAGAAGGCAATTAGGTTAGTCAGGCACGACTTCCCCTTGGTGAATCCATGCTAACTGTTCCTGATCACTTTCCTCTCCTCTAAGTGTTTCATAATTGATTCCTTGAGGACCTGCTCCATGATTTTTCCAGGGACTGAGGTGAGGCTGACTGGCCTGTAGTTCCCCGGATCCTCCTTCTTCCCTTTTTTAAAGATGGGCACTACATTAGCCTTTTTCCAGTCATCCGGACCTCCCCCGATCGCCATGAGTTTTCAAAAATAATGGCTAATGGCTCTGCAATCTCATCCGCCAACTCCTTTAGTACCCTCGGATGCAGCGCATCCGGCCCCATGGACTTGTGCACGTCCAGTTTTTCTAAATAGTCCCGAACCACTTCTTTCTCCACAGAGGGCTGGTCACCTTCTCCCCATATTGTGCTGCCCAGTGCAGCAGTCTGGGAGCTGACCTTGTTCATGAAGACAGAGGCAAAAAAATCATTGAGTACATTAGCTTTTTCCACATCCTCGGTCACTAGGTTGCCTCCCTCATTCAGTAAGGGGCCCACACTTTCCTTGACTTTCTTCTTGTTGCTAATATACCTGAAGAAACCCTTCTTGTTACTCTTAACATCTCTTGCTAGCTGCAACTCCAAGTGTGATTTGGCCTTCCTGATTTCACTCCTGCATGCCTGAGCAATATTTTTATACTCCTCCCTGGTCATTTGTCCAATCTTCCACTTCTTGTAAGCTTCTTTTTTGCATTTAAGATCAGCAAGGATTTCACTGTTTAGCCAAGCTGGTCGCCTGCCATATTTACTATTCTTTCTACACATCGGGATAGTTTGTTCCTGCAACCGCAATAAGGATTCTTTAAAATACAGCCAGCTCTCCTGGACCCCTTTGCCCTTCATGTTATTCTCCCAGGGGATCCTGCCCACCTGTTCCCTGAGGGAGTCAAAGTCTGCTTTTCTGAAGTCCAGGGTCCGTATTCTGCTGCTCTCCTTTCTTCCTTGTGTCAGGATCCTGAACTCGACCATCTCATGGTCACTGCCTCCCAGGTTCCCATCCACTTTTGCTTCCCCTACTAATTCTTCCCTGTTTGTGAGCAGCAGGTCAAGAAAAGCTCTGCCCCTAGTTGGTTCCTCCAGCACTTGCACCAGGAAATTGTCCCCTACACTTTCCAAAAACTTCCTGGATTGTCTGTGCACCGCTGTATTGCTCTCCCAGCAGATATCAGGGTGATTAAAGTCTCCCATGAGAACCAGGGCCTGCGATCTAGCAACTTCTGCTAGTTGCCAGAAGAAAGCCTCGTCCACCTCATCCCCCTGGTCTGGTGGTCTATAGCAGACTCCGACCATGACATCACCCTTGTAACTTACACTTCTCAACGTTATCCAGAGACACTCAGGTTTTTCTGCAGTTTCATACCGGAGCTCTGAGCAGTCATACTCCTCTCACAATGCAACTCCCCCACCTTTTCTGCCCTGCCTGTCCTTCCTGAACAGTTTATATCCATCCATGATAGTACTCCAGTCATGTGAGTTATCCCACCAAGTCTCTGTTATTCCAATTGCATCATAGTTCCCTGACTGTGCCAGGACTTCCAGTTCTCCCTGCTTGTTTCCCAGGCTTCTTGCATTTGTGTATAGGCACTTAAGATAACTCACTGATCATCCCTCTTTCTCAGTATGAGACAGGAGTCCTCCCCTCTTGCGCTCTCCTGCTTGTGCTTCCTCCCAGGATCCCATTTCCCCACTTACCTCAGGGCTTTGGTCTCCTTCCCCCGGTGAACCTAGTTTAAAGCCCTCCTCACTAGGTTAGCCAGCCTGCTGGCGAAGATGCTCTTCCCTCTCTTTGTTAGGTGGAGCCCGTCCCTGCCCAGCACTCCTCCTTCTTGGAACACCATCCCATGGTCGAAGAATCCAAAGCCTTCTCTCCGACACCACCTGCGTAGCCATTCGTTGACTTCCACGATTCGACGGTCTCTACCCAGGCCTTTTCCTTGCACAGGGAGGATGGACGAGAACACCACTTGTGCCTCAAACTCCTTTATCCTTCTTCCCAGAGCCACGTAGTCTGCAGTGATCCGCTCAAGGTCATTCTTGGCAGTATCATTGGTGCCCACGTGGAGAAGCAGGAAGGGGTAGCGATCCGAGGGCTTGATGAGTCTCGGCAGTCTCTCCGTCACATCGTGTATCCTAGCTCCTGGCAAGCAGCAGACCTCTCGGTTTTCCCGGTCGGGGCGGCAGATAGATGACTCAGTCCCCCTGAGGAGGGAGTCCCCGACCACCACCACCCTCCTCCTCCTCTTGGGAGTGGTGGTCGTGGAACCCCCATCCCTAGGACAGTGCATCTTTTGCCTTCCAATCGGTGGAGTCTCCTTCTGCTCCCTTCCCTCCGATGGGTCATCTACTCCACTCTCTGCATTAGTACCTGTAGAGAGAACATGGAAACGATTGCTCACCTGTATCTCCATTGCTGGTACATGGACGCTCCTCTTTCTCCTTCTGGAGGTCACATGCTGCCAAACTTCTTCATCATCCGTCTGTCCCTGCTGCGCCTGCTCTGAATCTTCAGAACATTGTGGCCGTAGAAGCATCTCCTGACGTCTGTCCAGGAAATCTTCATTTTCCCTTATGCAACGCAGAGTCGATACTCGTTTCTCCAGACCTCGAACCTTCTCTTCCAATATGGAGACCAGCTTGCACTTTGTACAGACAAAGTCGCTTCTGTCCTGTGGAAGAAAGACAAACATGGCACAACCTGTGCAGGTTACAACAGCTGATCGCTCACCTTCCATATCACCTTCCTCTTAAGAGCTTCCTCAGCTGTTGCAAGAACTACTCAGAGAAACCTGCAGATGAAAGCCTCAGTGAGCTCTCCCCAGGCAAACTCCCTCTGTTAGCCTCTGCTGTTCGCCGCTCAGCTGGTTCGCTGCTGACTGCCCTTATATACCAGTCAGGCCCACCTGGAACAAAGCACTCCCAATTCACACTTTTCAAACAAACAAGCAAGCAATCAAGCACACGGTCAAACTGACAAACTGTCCCAGCAACAGACACTCAGATACTCACCAACACAGCCCCCCTAATGCAGCACTTAGCGTACCTCCTCTCGGACAGCTCCCAGGCAAACTCCCTCTGTTAGCCTCTGCTGTTCGCCGCTCCATATCATGACAAATCAGGCATCTACTCAGAGCCCAGCGACCCTGTGCAGATCATTGTAGCAGGTGAGTGGCCCAGCCCGGCATCTCGGCTCCCAGCCCCACACCCAGCCAGGCCCCAGTGGGGCTCCATGAGACCTGGCATCCAACGGATGGGACCAGGGCCAGCTCCAGCTTTTTTGCCGCCCCAACCAAAGGGGTCTAGGGTGACCAGAACAGGCTGGACGCAGTGAATGAGGCAGGGGCCACACACGGAATATGAGGACCCAAGAACTACGGAGCCACGGCTCGGTGTCTGTGGGGTTGGGAGCCCAGCTCGCAGGGCTGGGATTCTGGGTGGGGGGAACTCTGGGATCTGAGTAGGGTGACCAGATGTCCCAATAAAATCGGGACCGTCTCGATTTTGAGCTGTTTGTCCCACGTCCCGATCGATCTCTGGTTGGGACGCAATTTTTGTCCCGATATTTTACGCCGCTGGGATCACTCGGCTTTTTTTTTTTTTTTTTTCCCCTCTCGGCCGGCAGCACTCGGCTTCCCCCACCCCCCACCCCGTCCCGATATTTTCTTCATCTCATCTGATCACCCTAGATCTGAGAGAGAATCTCTGCCCGGGGGGCCCTGGATCTGCCCGTGGCTGGGGCTGGCCGGGGAGGCCGGGTTGGATGGGTGCCCGGGGCTGGCTCTCACAGCCTGTCTCCTGTGCGCAGATCCCAGCTTACCCAGACCCTCCATTTCTTTGAGTGTCTCTTGGGTGACCCGGCCTCAGCCACAAAAATCTCCCTCCCCACACCCAGAATGACCCTGATGATCGATGCTGAGTTGCGGAGTCGGGGGGGGGGGGAGCAATCGCTGAGTCACTCTTTCAGCCCCTTCCCCCGCCTGGTTCTATTCCTGCAGGGGGAACCGACCTGACCCAGCCTGGAGCGGCGCCGGCTCCCACCCACCCGGGCAGGGCGGGACCAGGGACCAGGGCCGGGGGGAATCTCTTGAGTCACAGATTACGGGGCAGCTTCCCCCAGTGGTTGCCCAGGGGGAGGGATGGTGCGGCCAGGCCTGGCTGGTTCGATGGCACTGTAGGGGGGGACTGGAAATGACGGCCAGGTGGGATCAGACAGCGCCCCCTAGCGCCATGCTGGGGCAATGGGGCCAGCCCTGGCTGATGGGGAGAGCGACCCCTACTGAGCCCCTCCCCCTGCAGCCCAGCACCCCCTAGCACAACCAATCCCCCAAATCTTGCTGGCTCTGATCTCACTTGATTCCCCGGGACCCCCAACATCCTCCCCATATAATTTTCTGTTGCCTGCGACCTGCGGTGTCCCAGCCCCTTGGGCGCTGCCTGGGGTGGGAGGCGCTTGGGGGCAAACAGACCAGCCACTCACGACACTCACGGCCTGCTGCTGTTTCCCAGGTCAATTGAGACCACTGGTTCTGACTTGGACCATCATCGCCGGGGCGAGCGTGGCAGCCGCCGGCCTCCTCCTCGTCCTTCTGGCCTTTGTCTGCTTCAGAAAAACCCGAGCCAGTGAGTGCCCCACCCAGCAAGAGAAGGGTTAAACATGCTGCTAAGCAGGGCGGGATGGGGTCACGGCTGGGATGGGGATCTGTGCCGGGAAAGCCAAGGAGCAGGGGGGCTCAGCAGAGGGAGCTGCTGCATGTGTAATCCCTGTACACACACAGCTGTCCCACCCCAGAGGTGGCCGCGTCTCAGTGCCGGGCTAAGGGTCCCTGTATAAAGAGCCGCCGGCACCGTGCTTCTCAGGTACCTGGGGTGACAGAGGAGCCGACAGGCCTGAATCAGGTTCATTATAACGAGTCACTAACGAGGGAGGACTGGGGACAGGAAAAGCCCCCCCCCCCGAGTTAGTCTGCCCCTCCCCCTGACCCATGCTATGGTGTTGCGCTGCCCCCTGCTGGTCTGTTCTGGGAACAGCCCGTCCCACCCCAGCAGGGATCCAGGCTCAGCACCAGCAGCAGAGGGGACCCCCCAGACACCCCCATCCCTGCTGCCCTGTGGGGGTGAGTGGCCGGCGCTGGGACCGGGGGATCCCGATTGGCTCATGGGGGATTCTGGTTTGTGTCCCTCTGCAGGAAAAGGAGCCACACCGAGACCGAGCAGGTAGGAACCCGGCTCCTCCCCCCTCCCGATCGACCTGCCGGGGTCACAGGGCTCCTGGGTTCTGTCCCGGGGAGGGGAGTGGGGTCTAGTGGTTAGAGCGGGCCGGGGTGGGGTCTGGTGGTTGGGGCAAGGGGGGCTTAGGGAACTGGGTTCAGGGTGAAGCAGGATGGGGGGCTCTCTGGGTGTGTTGGGGAATCTCCACGCGGGTGGGGGGATATGACCTTTACAAGGGGATTTCCTCTTTTAGCACCAGTCCTGTGGGGGCATTAAAGGCACCGGCTCAGCAAGACCCCATCTGTAAGTAGCACACCCAAGGGGATACCATGGGGGAGGACCCCTAGGGAGGGGAGGGGATTGCGGGGACTCCACCCATATGGGGCGGGGCCTAATTTACAGCTGCTGCTGGGCGGGGCTAAGGAGAGGATCCCAGAGGTAGCAGGTGTCAGCTGAGAATGTTGGACTCCCAGGAGCTCCCTGGGGCCACCCTCCCTTCCAGCTCTAGTTCCCCACCCACTCCCGGCTCCCAGCCCCCTGCTCTAACCACTAGTCCCCAACTCTCCTCTCGAGCCAGGGCAAGAACACAGGCATTCTGATTCCCAGCCCCCGCTGTAACCCACAGACATCTCTGTGCCTCAGTTTTCCTCTCTGTAACATGTGGCTAATGACCCTCGCCCATGCTGTGGGGTGGGGTGGGGGGGCTGTGCTGGTCTCTGAGCCCCCTGGCTGGATGGGGAGGTCGGAGCTGGGTGTGGGGTTCTGCTCTGGGCCGGCCGGGGGTGCCGCTCAGCGAGTGTCTAGGGTGACCAGACAGCAAATGTGAAAAATAAGGACGGGGATGGGGGGTAATAGGAGCCTATACAAGAAAAAGACCCAAAAATCGGGACTGTCCCTATAAAATCGGGACATCTGCTCACCCTAGCGGGTGTCTCTGTTCCGCAGATACCTCCATTGATGAAGGGAAACAGCCGCAGACCCTGGTAAGTGTCCCCTGTTCCCCCATGGGGCCTGACCCCATCCTTGACCCACATGGGCTCCGCCAGCCCCCTCACACCTCCCCCCAGCCTTTCCTGGCACACTCAGTGGTTTGGGGTGGAGGTCGGGCTGCTGAGAGGGGGTGGGCTTACGGGATCGCCAGGTGTGTGTGTGTGTGTGTGTGTACCTTGTGCTCTGTGTGTGTTGGGGTGTTGGTGGATTCTCACACACACACACACACACACACACACACACACACACACATCAGTGACTCTCTCCTCTTCCAGCCCCAGGAGCCCGACCCCGGCGCCGATAGACTCACCTATGCTGAGCTGGACGGCCAGGCGCTGCAGGCTAAGCAGGGGGGCCCAGCCCCAGCCCCCGAGCCCACCCAGCCCAGTGTGTACGCCGCGATCAACGTGAGCCAGGGGACCCCGCACTGACAGCCCCCCGCAGCCATGGGGCGCCGGTCCCCAGGGGGCAACAAACTCACCCCCCTGCAGCGTCAGCCCCAGAGAACTCTGCTTCTAGGGAAGATTGGGGGGGGGCTGCCCTCCCCCCGCTGCAGCCCTGTCCCATCGAGCTGCTGTCCCCCTGCCCTGCCCCTAGATGTAGGGGCTGGTATGGGGGGCTCAGCACCGGGAGGGGGAGGGGATGTGCCAAGGTGGCTATTTATGTTATTTTGCATCCTGTTAATCTCCAGATTTGTAATAAACACAGAACCACAAACCAGCCCAACCTGGACACCCCACAGCCCCTCTGTGCCCGTGCCAGGAATGTGTACAACATCTGGGGGAGAGGGGATGGGGTGCGTGGGCTGGTTATACAGGGACCCCTTGCCTGGCACTGGGAGGCGGCCACCTCTGGGGTGGGGCACTGGTTATACAGAGACCCCGCACCCGGCACCAGGATGCAGGCACCTCTGGAGTGGGGCACGGGGGCTGGTTATAAAGGGACCCTTCGCCTGGCACTGGGATGCCGCCACCTCTGGGGTGTGTGACATGGTTTTATAAAAATATGCTAATGAGTTAATATAATGTAACTGGAATATGCTTCATGCAAAAGGTCTCTTGTAAGGTATCATTACAAAGCTTATAATCTACTGAGTGTGATCATCCTATTTGTATAAATGTACCACTCTTGTATCTGAAACTAGAAATATGAAATAGAACTCTGAGGGCCTTTTGTAATTATGCAAAGTGTGGGCCATTAATGGTGGTTTGGAATCTTGATGGCTCCCATCAACCAGGACAACAGTCTGCAGATGGCTCTGTTTTACCTGTAAGTCTTCCTGTATA
The DNA here is from genome assembly GCF_028017835.1 of Emys orbicularis. Classification (NCBI taxonomy): domain Eukaryota; kingdom Metazoa; phylum Chordata; order Testudines; family Emydidae; genus Emys; species Emys orbicularis. The sequence continues at coordinate 20,752,281 of NC_088703.1, forward strand.
TGTGTGTGCTGGCAAGTGGGCAATGAAGTCTTGCAGTGACATGTGATCATGTCACTGAACTGGAATCCATCTTTAACCTGGTGTCTTTCCATTGAGAAGGAGGGGGTGGGAACCCAGAGAGGGACAAAGGATTCCCGCCTTATGCAAAAGATATATAAAGGGGTGGAACAGAACAAAGAGAGGAGAGGAGCCATCATGAAGAATCCCCTAGCTACCACCTGAGCTGGAACAAGAGCTGTACCAGGGGAAAGAATTGTGCCCAGGCCTGGGAGGGGTCCAGTCTGAGAAAAAAACTTACTGAAGCATCTCTGAGGGTGAGATAATCTGTATTCAGTTTGATTAGACATAGATTTGCGCATTTTATTTTATTTTGTTTGGTGACTGACTTTGTTCTGTCAGTTACTACTTGGAACCACTTAAATCCTACTTTCTGTATTTAATAAAATCACTTTTTACTTATTAATTAACTCAGAGTATGTATTAATACCTGGGGGAGCAAACAACTGTGCATATCTCTCTATCAGTGTTATAGAGGGCGAACAATTTATGAGTTTACCCTGTATAAGCTTTAAAATGGATTTATTTGGGTTTAGACCCCATTGGGAGTTGGGCATCTGAGTGTTAAAGACAGGAATACTTCTGTGAGCTGCTTTCAGGTAAACCTGCAGCTTTGGGGCAAGTAATTCAGACCCTGGGTCTGTGTTGGAGCAGACGGGCGTGTCTGGCTCAGCAAGACAGGGTGCTGGAGTCCTGAGCTGGCAGGGAAAACAGGAGCAGGGGTAGTCTTTGCACATTGGGTGGCAGCTCCCAAGGGGGTTTCTGTGATCCAACCCGTCACAGTGGCGTAGTTGAGCAGGGTCTGTGCACAGCTGATTGCTTTGAGATACTGGTAGTGATTTTAAGTGAGTTTTAAGTGTGGTGGCCGGAGAACAGACAAAGTGGTTACTGGTTTGTTATTTTCTGTTTGCTTATTTCGGGCAAGGGAAGTAGGGACAGAAAAGGAAGCAAAATAAGTAAGAGTGAAGATCAGAAGAAGCTAGAACTACACAAGTTGCAAATTGCCCAGAAAGACTGAACAATGGGCGCTGGGAAAGTCTCTGTTAACTAAGAAGCCCCTGAGCTGAGTGCATCTCAGTTTCAGTGAACTGCAGATGGGTGTGGCCCAGCCTCTGTGTGTGCTGAAGCTCACTGGAGTGTCTAACGTAGCAAGACAGGAGTGGAGGGGTGCCTGTTCTGGCAGGAGGGGGTTCTCTGTGTGATCCCAACTCATCGAATGACGGTCTCAAGGGAAGAGAAATGGAAATTGATGTACAATTTTCCCCGGGAAAAGGCTGCCCACCAGCCTGGACTTAAGAGACAAAGCCATTAAGACCCAGAAGCAGGAACTGGCTGTAATGGAGCGGAAGAGGGGCACAGAGACATGTATCCTGGAGCTGGAAGTTGGGGTCGTGGTGACTGCTGCGGTGGGAACAAACCCCAAGGACTCTAGCTGGAAGCAAACCCAACCTGAGTGAAAGGGGGGGGGGATTTTGCTGGCCAGCGAAAGGTCTGTCATAGCTGGTAGCTGTGAGCCTACAGCTGGATCAGGGTCTCTTTCCCCTTTGGGGGGACACAGGAGTGTCTGCCCCATAGGGGAGCCCCAAAACGAATTTTAGGTAATATGCCTCCGCCATGGTCAGTGTCCAAGTCTCCAGCAGTAAGTGCAGAAGGCGGGTGTGACATGGTTTTATAAAAATATGCTAATGAGTGAATATAATGTAACTGGAATATGGTCTCTTGTAAAGGTATCTACAAAAGGTCTCTTGTAAGGTATCATTACAAAGCTTATAATCTACTGAGTGTGGTCATCCTATTTCTATAAATGTATCGCTCTTGTATCTGGAACTAGACATATGAGATATAACTCTGAGGGCCTATAACACACCGGGTGGCAGCTCCCAAGGGGGTTTCCGTGATCTAACCCATCACAGCGGCCACCTCGGGGGTGGGACACGGGGGCTGGTTATAAAGGGACCCCTCACCCGGCACTGGGATGCGGCCACCTCTGGGGTGGGGCGCTGGTTGTACAGGAACCCCTCACCCAGCACAGGTTGCAGCCCCTCTGGGGAAGGGCATCAGTTGGGCAGGGCACCGGGGTTCACACCCTGACTCTGGGCGAAGCTGCAGAAGGATCTGATGCCCATGACCAATTGGCGCCGGCTGTTTACATCCACTCCATGGGGTCGTCCTTTCCCTGCTGTGCTGGGGCTCGTCACCCTGTGATGTTCCCCTCCTCGGGACCCCAGGCCGGACAACGTGGGCACATGGAGATCCCCACAGTTAATCCCCCCTTGGGTCTTCCCCACAAAGGCTCCGGACCCTGGCTCTGGGGTGACATGTGAATCGCCACTTGCGGGGAGCAGTGCGGGGGTTAGGACACAGAGCGGGGCAGTTCTGAATCCCCCCTGCAGGGGGTGGGGGGGGCAGTTTTCCATTGAACGAGGCTTTGTTGCCGTTCAGCGTGTGCGGAGGAGTCCCCTCAGCTCCACCATCGTGGCCCCTGCATGAGATGCCCCCCTTCCTGAGATCCTGGCCCCTGCAGCCTCCAGACCCACAGATCGGCCTGGAGAGACACAACTGACCCATGTCCGCCTGCCCCTGGGCGCTCAGACATCGGCCGTCTCCCCATTGCCTTAGTTTCCCTTAACTCCTGCCTAAAGAGCCCCCCTGAGCCTGCTACTCCCTGCCCTGGGGCCGGATCGGAACTGATGCCCCCTATACGGGAAAGGGCCCGTGCCCCCTTCCCCCACCCCCTTGAGCCAGCTGGTCCCTGCCGTGAGGCCGTTGCCCACAGGCTGTTGTGAAACCCAGACTGTGGGTGGTGGGAGGCCCCAGGAAAAGAATTTCCTGTTGAGACACTGAGCCGGGGGCTTCCTCCACAGAGCCAGTCGCACTGTCCGTCGCTCCCCAGGTGCCGCTTCCTCCTCTGGGTCCCCAGCACCATGGGTCCCTCTCCTGCCCTGCTCCTCGCCCTGGGTGAGTGTGTCCCTGCGCCCCCCTCGGGGGTCTTCTCCTCTCCCCAAGGGGGTGGGACGGGGCTGGCTCAGCCTCCCTGAGTCCTTGGTGGGTCCCCATTGTGAGGGGGAGCCAGGGAGAGCCCCCTAACCCACACACAGCCCCGGTCCTCCCCCACACCCTGGCCCCACAACCAGCCCCGGTCCTCCCCCATACAGCCCCTTGCTTACCCACCCCACAGCTCCCCCCATGCCCACCATCTCCCCCTCACTCCCACACACAGCCCTCTGCCTAGCCCCACCCCACAACCCTCCCTCCCCTAACCCGCGCCCGGGAGCTCTTCCTAAGAGGGTTAGGCCAGGACTGGGCTGGGGGGTGGGTGTGTGGTGGGGATGTGCGTGGGGCTGAATTTGGCCTGGACCCCAAAATCGAGGTCCTTGGAAGTAGCTTGTATTAGCTGCCCCCATGGGATGGTGCCTGGGAAGGGGAGACATAGGGGGCGTGCTGAACCGTCCCCTCCCCCAGCGCTTTGGGGAAGTTGGCAGCATGAGACTGGCAGTGGCTACCCATTGCACAAGCAGTGTCCCGCCCCTGCTTCCCCCACACACACCCTCCGGCCTATTCTGTGCCTCCAGGTTGGAATCTGCCTCCCAGCGCCGCCTCCCCTCAAGCCGGGCAACTCTTCCCACGGTGACCCTCATCCCCTTTCCAGCCCACACCCAAAGCCCTGTGAATTCTGGGCTAGGCACAGCAACCCCCAGGCAACAGCCGGACCCCTGATTCCTCAGCTAGTGGGGTGCAAATTCCCCAGCGAGGACCCTGGCTCGTGCACGGACCCCGGCATCCGGGGCCAGATTTCCAGATTCTGCATCCCCCTCACGCTGCAGGTGTGCTGTGGAGCCAGGGTTAAAACTCTTGATTTCCCCAGGGAAATAGCTGCCAGCAGCAGCATTTGGTGCATCATCATTAGGGTTCAGGGTTAACACATATGCTCGCACCCCACATCTGATGCAGGCTGGCTGCAAACTTTGGCCTACAATGGCTGCAAACGCCCATGGGCTGGCACATGACTGTGGCCCCGATGATGTAGCCCGGGGGTGTGGGCAGGATGTGGTCTCACATTCCCCCGCATCAAACACCCACTTCTCATTACAGGCATCATCTGGACTCGCCTCCCATTCGCTGCTGCTTGTGAGTCGCCTGCAGAAACCAGCTTTGTCCAAGGAGGGGTCTGGGAGATATGATGCGGGGGTGGGACACCCTGCCTCAGAAGAAAGGGGCAGCAGGGGAGCAGAATGGAGGGGTAGATTCAAGGATAGGGGACAGTGGGCCCCAGGGCAGGGACTGGCTGGGTCAGGAGAGCAAGGAACGGGGCAGGGAATGGAGCACGGGGCCTTTCCCCTCTAGGGGGCGCTGACTCCCATCCGGCCCCAGGGCAGGGACTGGCTGGCTCAGGGGGGAAGGGAATGGGGCACGGGGCCTCTCCCCTCTAGGGGGCGCCGGCTCCCATCTGGCCCCCAGGGCAAGGATTGGCTGGCTCAGGGGGTGGGTAATGGGGCACGGGGCCTTTCCCCTATAGGGGGTGCTGTGCCTCACAGCCTGTGTCCATCCCTCTGCAGCATCCCCCTACTCCAAGCCCTCCATCTCCCTCAGCCCCAGCGGGGAGATCGCGCCGGGGACGGACGTCACCATCTCCTGCCACGGGCTGCAGCAGGGCGTGCGGTTCAAGATGTACCGGGCCGGGGTTGCACGGTGGCACACGGAGCCGTCCGGCTCGACGGCCGAATTCCGCATCCCCAACGCCCGGCGGGAGGATGGGGGCAACTACACCTGCAGTTACGAGAGCCTGACAGAGCCGCCCGTCAGCTCCCCCCACAGCGACCCCGTGCAGCTGGTGGTAGAAGGTGAGGGGGTGTCTGCTATAGCCTAGTACCAGAACCCAGGAGTCCTGTGTCCATGCCCCCCCCCCCCCCCGCTCTAACCACTAGCTCCCACTCCCCTCCCAAATCCAGGGATAGAACCCAGGAGTCCTGGCTCCCAGCCCCCCTGCTCTAACCACTAGACCCCACTCCCCTCCCAAATCCAGGGATAGAACCCAGGAGTCCTGGCTCCCAGCCCCCCCGCTCTAACCACTAGCCCCCACTCCCCTCCCAAATCCAGGGATAGAACCCAGGAGTCCTGGCTCCCAGCCCCCCCTGCTCTAACCACTAGACCCCACTCCCTTCCCAGAGCCGGGGAGAGAACCCAGGAGTCCTGGCGCCCAGCCCCCCTGCTCTAACCACCAGACCCCAATTCCCATATTACACTTGTGGCATAATATTTTCAAATAAAATGTGCACTTGTTTGTAACAAGAAGGATTTATCGGCGCTTTTAGTAGAATTATTTCTTCTATTTCAAAGTTTTGGTAAAGCCTTGGGAAAATTGTATCTCAAAACCATTCATTTCATTTCCGAATTTTGTTAAACCCGACTTTAATTTAGGAGAATCACATTTTATTTCAAAAACATATGAAACCATTAATGTAAAATGTGTTGACGCTAATGTACATTTTTTTTATTATTTTATTTTATTTCCATATTTTATTGCAAATTCCATTTAACTTAATGGACATAGGTGTTAGAATATAGATATTCAGGCCTGCCTGCAAAGGCCTGTACTTTAAGAACGTAGGTGTATTTTTATCACTTAGCTAGTTACAGGGGTATAAAAACAAAGATTCAAAATCACAGTCCGCCTGTGTCTGGGCCTTCTCTCACTGTGACAGCCTGAGGCCTGGTTCTTAGGCTAAAGGCCTTCGGCTAAGCAGCAGAGGCAGACATAAGCTGGGAAGCGAATGTCACATCCTCACATCCTAGTTACCATATTTCCACAATCAAAAAAGAAGACACTTGAGGGGGGGAGCCCTGCCCCCAATCCACTCCCTCCCACTTCCCACCCCCTGACTGCCCCCCTCAGAACCCCCAACCCCCCCCCTGCTTCTGGTCTCCTGACTGCTCCCTGCTGAGAAACCCCCACCCTAAGTGCCCTCCTAGGACCCTACCTGTCCCCTGACTGCCCCGACCCTTATCCACTCGCATGGGTGGCAGGTTTGTAGAAATTTTGGTGGTGCCCAGAAACCCCCCCCCCACCTGCCTAAGGCTCTGGGAGGGGGGTTGGGTGGGGGGAGGAGATCTGGGGTGCAGGTCCTGGGCTGGGGATTAGGGTGCAGGAGGGGTGCAGGCTCTGGGATAGAGTTTGGGGGTGGGAGGCGGTGCAAAGGGAGGGGGTGTAGGCTTTGGGAGGGAGTTTGAAGGCAGGAGGGGGGGTATGGGAAGGGGGAGGGAGTTTGGGGATAGGAGGGGGTGCAGGGGTGAGGGCTGTGGGTCTGAGGATGAGGGGTTCATGATGCAGGAGGGGGCTCAGGGCTGGGGCAGAGGATTAGGGTGCAGGGGGCTGAGGGCTGGGGCTGAGGATGAGGGGTTCATGATGCAGGAGGGGGCTCAGGGCTGGGGCAGAGGATTAGGGTGCGGGGGGATGAGGGCTGGGGCTGAGGATGAAGGGTTCATGATGCAGGAGGGGGCTCACAGATGGAGCAGAGGATTAGGGTGCGGGGGGATGAGGGTTGGGGCTGAGGATGAGGGGTTCATGATGCAGGAGGGGGCTCACAGATGGAGCAGAGGATTAGGGTGTGGGGGGATGAGGGTTGGGGCTGAGGATGAGGGGTTCATGATGCAGGAGGGGGCTCACAGATGGAGCAGAGGATTAGGGTGTGGGGGGATGAGGGTTGGGGCTGAGGATGAGGGGTTCATGATGCAGGAGGGGGCTCAGGGCTGGGGCAGAGGATTAGGGTGTGGGGGGATGAGGGTTGGGGCTGAGGATGAGGGGTTCATGATGCAGGAGGGGGCTCAGGGCTGGGGCAGAGGATTAGGGTGTGGGGGGATGAGGGCTGGGGCTGGGGATGAGGGGTTCATGATGCAGGAGGGGGCTCAGGGCTGGGGCAGAGGATTAGGGTGCGGGGGGATGAGGGCTGGGGCTGAGGATGAGGGGTTCATGATGCAGGAGGGGGCTCAGGGCTGGGGCAGAGGATTAGGGTGTGGGGGGATGAGGGCTGGGGCTGGGGATGAGGGGTTCATGATGCAGGAGGGGGCTCAGGGCTGGGGCAGAGGATTAGGGTGCGGGGGGATGAGGGCTGGGGCTGAGGATGAGGGGTTCATGATGCAGGAGGGGGCTCAGGGCTGGGGCAGAGGATTAGGGTGCGGGGGGATGAGGGCTGGGGCTGGGGATGAGGGGTTCATGATGCAGGAGGGGGCTCAGGGCTGGGGCAGAGGATTAGGGTGCGGGGGGATGAGGGTTGGGGCTGAGGATGAGGGGTTCATGATGCAGGAGGGGGCTCAGGGCTGGGGCAGAGGATTAGGGTGTGGGGGGATGAGGGCTGGGGCTGGGGATGAGGGGTTTGGGGCGTTGGAGAGGCTCAGGGCTAGGGTGGAAGGGCAGGGTAAGGGCAGCCTGCCTTGCCATGAGTGGACGGGGGGCAGCAGGACCCTGGGGCAGCAGACAGCAGTTGCTGCCGGGAAGGCGTAGGAATGTGGGCAGCACAAGCAGGCACGGGAGAGGAGAGGGGGGGGACCCACGGGGGGGGGACGCGCAGAGGGGGGGTGGCAGGTGGAGGCCGGGGACCCATCCAACCCTCCCCCTGCTCCCTGACTGCCCCCCGGGACTCCCCTTACTATGCCCAGGCCGGTCAGATGCTGGCTCCACGTGTAGGCAAAACACGCTGCCGGTGGGGCTGTTTGTGTTGTTACACCCGGCTGCAGGCAGCAGTGGGGAGCAGGGGAGGGGCTTTGGCTGCTGGAGGCCAATGGGAGCGGCTCAATCAGGCCCAGCCGCCCAATCACCATGCCGCACTCTGCATGGAAGGGAGGGGGGAAAATCCCGGACCTTTTAACCTTGTTACCAATTCCTCCCGGACGGCTATTTAAAGACGCAAAAGCCGGACATGTCCCGGGAAATACGGACGGATGGTAACCCTATCACATCCCAAACCCGTCACACTGAAATAAGGTGGCATTGGGCTGTTAGGAAGACGATCCTGTCCTGATAGTGCCCATCCCCACCAGAGAAAGAAACAGATCTTCAGATGGTTAAAGAAAACTTAGCTTGACAGCATCCTGTCGGCAAGAAATCACTTCTCAGTGGTTGTGGTTGTGAAACCCTCATTTCTGTGTTTTATCTTTCTGGCCCCCACTTTGCTATTGTTAATCTGTCTGGTTCTCTAATTGTTTCTGTCTCTGTATAATTAATTTGGCTAGGTGTAAGTTAATGAGAGTAGTGGGATATAATTGGTTAGAGAATCATGTTACTATAGGTTAGGATTGGTTAGTTAAATTTCAGTAACATGGTTGGTTAAGGTATAGCTGAGGATATCGCTATATGAACTGGGGTCAAACAGGAAAGGGAAGGGAAATTGGACTTATGTTTGCTAAGAGGGGGGAACGGGAATAGGGAACAGGAACGGGGACACAGGCAAGGCTCTGCGGTGTCAGAGCCGGGAAGGGGGACACTGGAGAACAGACTATCGGCATATTGAATTTGTATTTATTTTATTATTATTCAGTTACATTTCAAAATACTAGTCCAGTGTTAACGTTAATGTACCCGTCGTTAAGTTGGGGGTCGGGTCTCAGCGGGAGTGTTGCGCCCAGTTCTGGGCCCCAACGTGAGCGAGTCCAGGGGAGAGGAACGAAGACGAGAGGGTTAGGAACCGTGACCTGCGAGGAAAGATTGAAAAAATCGACCACGTTTAGTCTGGAGACAAGAAGACCGAGAGGGGACCTGATAAATCTTCTGATCTGGTACAGAGGATGGTGATCTATTGTTCTCCCCGTCCATCAGGGGCCAGAGAAGAAGAAATTAGCGTAGTTTACGGCTACAGATATATTAGGAAAAACTTTCTAACTCTGGGGGAACCTCAGCTCTGGAATGGCCCCCGAGAGAGGCGGTGGAGTCCCCGTCTGGGGGGATTTTTAAGGCCAGGTTGGGCAGGCCTGACAGGGCTGGTCTAGGCCCAGCGCAGGGGGCTGGACGAGATGACCGCTTCCTGCCCTACATTTCGTCAGACGTGCTGGGACAAGGCCACAGGATCCCCGCAAACGTCGGGTCTGATGCCGATTCTCTCTCTTTCCCCGAACCCAGCGCACTACTCCAAGCCCTCCATCTCCCTCAGCCCCAGCAGGGAGATCGCGCCGGGGACGGACGTCACCATCTCCTGCCACGGGCCGCGGCAGGGCGTGCGGTTCAAGATGTACCGGGCCGGGGTCGCGCGGTGGCACACGGAGCCGTCCGGCTCGACGGCCGAATTCCGCATCCCCAACGCCCGGCGGGAGGACGGGGGCAACTACACCTGCAGCTATGAGAGCCTGAGGGAGCCGCCTGTCAGCTCCCCCCACAGCGACCCCGTGCAGCTGGTGGTAGCAGGTGAGGGGCCCGGCTCGGCATCCCCGCTCCCAGCCCCACCCCCAGTCCGACCCTCAGGGGGGCTCTGCACCAATGGGGCGCTCAGAACCAGGCTCTGGCCCAGCAGAGTCACTGGGGGGTTCCCAGCTGCTGGAGATTCAGGGCAGAGGGTGGGGGGATCCCTGCCCCCAGGAGAGCTGCAGAGCAGGGGGACGCCCAGCTCTGGGGATGCACAGAGCAGTCGGGGTCCAGGGGCTGCCCAGCCGGCACCGTCGCCAGCCACTAAAATCCCCCCCTCCTCGGACTCTCCCCCACTGAGAATGACAGTGACGGGGCGAGGGGGGGGGTTTGCTGAGTCGCTGTTTCTCCCCTTTACCCTCCCCCCGCCCCGACAGACACTGGCTCTGGTCCCGCAGGGCGAACCGACCCGACTCAGCCTGGAGCAGCGCCGGCTCCCACCCGCCCGGGCAGTACACGGCCAGGTACGGGGGTCTCTGGGCTGGCAGATCAAATTGGCTCTCTATAGATTTGTGGGGGGGGAAGACTTTACTGTGGGGAGGTGGGACTGGCCCATTTCTCCCATAGGGAGTTGGGGGGACACTGCCCAGCATGTGCATTCACCTCCTGCCCCTATCCTCCCTCTAGGGGCCCCCCCGAAGCAGGATTACCCCCCGTTTGCCATCGTCCGTCTGTCCCTGGCCGCCGGGGTCCTGCTGGCCCTGGTGCTGGTCCTGGCCGAAGCCGCGTACAGCTGGAGGAGGTGAGGACTCGAGACGAGGTGACCTTGCATATGGGGGGCTCCCCTCACCCCACTGCCGTGTTCCCGGGGGTCGGGTGACCCCACTGATCCCCCAGATGGCGAGAGACGGGGATCGAACCCAGGTGTCCTGCGGGGAACCCCCAGGCCATGGAGCCAGGCCTCCCCCGCACCTCCAGCCGGAGGGGAGGGGCTGGAATGCGGTGGGGGGGTGTCTGGTGGGTGACCTGGGGGAGTTGAGGGAGGGGGTGGGGGGCAGGCAGGACCCTGGGGGGAGGGGGTGATGGGGGAGGTGGCTAAAGACCCTAGTTGCTGAGGAGACGTCTCTGCTTCGTCCCCAGGACCCCCCACTCGCTGACCCCCCCACGGCCCAGCGGGGAGCGGGGCCGGCAACCCGAGGGACAGACGGAGACCCCAGCATGGGAACTGCAGCCCCCCCAAATTCCTGCCCGGTCACTGGGGACAGGAACAGCAGGACACACACACCAGGAGGGACGGGGGGCAGTTATCGGACCCACGGGCCCGTCCACATCGGTATCCCCGCCCCACTCCCCACCCCCACCCCCGCCCCCCCAGATCAGATCCATGGGCCCGTCCACATCGGTATCCCCGCCCCACTCCCCACCCCCACCCCCACCCCCGCCCCCCCAGATCAGATCCATGGGCCCATCCAGACTGGTATCCCCGCCCCACTCCCCACCCCCACCCCCTCCAGATAGCACCTAGGACCAGTCCAACTTGGTATCCCCCCCCGGCCCCCTCCTCACCTGCACCGTCATCCACCCACACCAGAATAATGGTCCCTTCTAGCCCGGTCTCCCGCCCCCTCCCTGCCCCTGAGATGAAATGCATGGGGCCCGTGCCCATCTAGCCCGGTATCCCACCCTCTCCCTGCCCTCCAGGTCAGAACCACGGGCCCACCCAGCTCCAATACTTGTCTCCAGCCGGGAGCGGCTCCCCCTGAGGTCTCTCGACAGGAGGGGACATTAATACGGAGCAGCCTCCGTTAAACCCACTGCCCGGCCGGCCGGCAACGACCCCGCGTCAGTCACTGGGCTCTGTCTCCCGCCTCTTCAGCCTCACCAATAAACAGAACTGACGGATGAGGGAGCACTTCTGCCGGACTCCTGGGTTCTCTCCCCAGCTCTGGGAGGGGAGTGGGGTCTAGTGGTGAGAGCAGGGGGCTGGGAGCCAGGACTCCTGGGTTCTATTCCCAGCTCTGGAAGTGAATAAATCTCTCTCCCCTGTGCCTCAGTTTCCCCTTTTCCCGAAAGGGGATTTCCTGGACTGTGATTTTTGTTTTGTAAGTGCCAGGAGCCGAGCCAGCCCCGCCCGCTCCTCTAGGCAGGGCTGGACTGCCCCCCCACCACCACCACCAGGGGAAAGTGATGCAATTTCCAGCCTATGTATGTACTGTAAGTCATCACGGGACGGGAAGTGAGTCTAGTCTGAGCCCAGCTGTGAAAGGTCGCACCTCGCATTCATTCCCAGCTCCTGCGAGCAGAGCAGGAAACCCCCTGAGCCCCCCCGAAATCCGTCCCCGGGCCCCGCCGCTCTGGGGACCATGGGGCCCACGATGCTGTTGTGGTTGGTGGCTCTAGGTTGCTCACGCGTGACCGGGGGTAAGCACCAGCCCTGCCGGACCTGCGGGGGGGGGGGGGGGGGTGCAGCCCCCAATGGATGTGGGGTCCCCTCAAAGAGGGGGCTGGGTGGAGTCCCAGGGAGCCAGGACGCCTGGGTTCTATCCCCGGCTCTGGGGCGGGAGTGGGGTCTAGTGGTTAGATTGGGGGGTGGGGTGGGGTCCAGGATGCCTGGGTCCTATCCCCCGCTCTGGGGCAGGAGTGGGGTCTAGTGGGTAGAGGAGAAGGGAGGGCTGGGAGCCAGGACTCCAGGGTTCTCACCCCAGCTCTGTTGCAGGGTGCGTGGGACGGGGCCTGCAGGATGTCAGGGTCATGATCAGTTCAAGCCCGAACATGTCCCAGGGCCTTGCCTGTTGCTGGCACCCAGCTGTGCACCATTCGGCCTCAGCCCCTTGCAGCCAGCTCGGTGCTCCACCCCAGACATGGGTGCAGCTCCACGCTTCCTGCTGCGGGACTCGCAACCTGCCCCTCCGCAGACAGCTCCTTCCCCCCCACAACCCCAGGTGTGTGGGAGGATCTATCGCCGACCCCCACCCTGGGGGCTGAAGGAGCCTCTGGCGAATGGGACCCGGGGCCTTTCTGGCTCCCATCCGGCCCCAGGGCAGGGACTGGTTGTCTCAGGGGAGCGGGGAATGGGGCCCGGGGCCTTTCCCCTCTAGGGGGCGCCGGCTCCCACCTGGCCCCAGGGCAGGGACTGGCTGTCTCAGGGGGGCAGGGAATGGGGCACCGGACCTTTCCCCTCTAGGGGGCGCCGACACCCATCCGGCCCCAGGACAGGGACTGGCTGTCTCAGGGGGGCAGGGAATGGGGCACCGGACCTTTCCCCTCTAGGGGGCGCCGGCTCCCATCCGGCCCTGGTGGGGGGAGACTGGCTGGCTCGGGGGGGTGTTTCGAGGAGCTCTCCCTCCCTGGCCCCGTTCTGGGAGGCCCAAGGCTGGCCTGGCAGAGGAAAGTGATTCATTCTGCATCACCTCATGCAAATCCTGCGGGCGGTTTGAAAGTGCGGCTCGGAGCAGAGCCCCGGAGCAAAGCCCTGGGGCCCAGGCGTGTCTGTGCGACGGAAACACACACGAGGGCCTCGGCTTAGCCGGGCTGAGTCCCACCCTGCACCCAGCCAGCCTGCAGCCACCCGGCTGCTTCTCCCCCTTCCCCAGCCTCGGCACCCGGATGTCGGGCCAGGGCCTGCAGAGCTCGGTACCCGCATGCGTCCACACGCACCTCCGCACACTCCGCCGGGGAGCCCAGGCCTGGGCTAGTGGGGGGCTGCGGGTCGGTAATGAGGGGCACTGGCAGAGCTGGTGGGGACACTCTGTGCAGCCTCCCCTTCAGCCTTTGCACACATTCTCTCTTGTGCACAAGGTTTTGCACGGGCCTGGTGCACACTCACTCCCACCCCCTCCCGTCGCTTGCCCTGTGACCACCGTGCACGCAGCCAATGAGATGTCAGCTGAGCTGGGGGTGTGTCATCAGGAGACATGCCCATTGGCTGCTCGTCCCTGGGGGGGGCCCTGGCCTGCCTTGCTTAACCCGTTCCCTGCTGCACGAGCACTTTTGAGGCCCTCCCCCGCGACCCCTGGGCTTGTTCCCCCTTGCAGTGGCCGTGGTGCAGGAGGAGACGCTCAGCTACCCATGTGAGGCCAGCACCTCCTCGCACCGGATCGACCTCCCGCTGGACGCCGGGGAAGGAGAAAAGAAAATGCAATGGATGCACGGGGTGAGCTTTTCCGGAACACATTGCTGATGAGACGCGGCCTCTCTGGGGTGTGGCAGGGGTGGGTTATACGGGAACCCTTCGCCCAGCACTGAGATGCAGCTGCCTCTGGGGTGGAGCGCGGGGCAGCAGCATCTAACACGGTACAAAAGAGTGTGTGTGTACATAGGCACCGACTTCCCCTCTTTCACATGGGTGCTCGACCCCGCCTCTCCCCTTGGCCCCGCTTCCACGCCACCCCTTCCATGAGGCCCCGCCCCTTTCCTGCCCCCATTCCAACCCCTTCCCCAAAGTCCCCGCCCCAGCGTGTGTGTGTGTGTGTGTGTGTGTGTGTGTGTGTGTGTGTGTGTCCCTGCTGCCCCCTACTGGATGGATAGAGAACTGCCCGGCTATGTGTCAGAGCGCCCCAGACCTCAACCAGAGGAGAGCGATTCCCCGTTGGCTCCAGGGAGAGGTCACGAATGGCAGCCCGTTGTCCCCGGGCACGTGGCCACGACATGTAGAGGGAGGCAGGTCCCTGACCACTGACTGGGTCCATCTCTGCCCCCCCAGAACACGGCGATCGCCACCTACCCGCCCAGCGGGCATCACCCCTCCGTGCTGGACGTGGGCGAATGGGGAATCGCCCTGAGCAGCTGCATGAATCTCACCCTGCTTGTGTTCGACGCAACGGTGAGGGAGGATGGGGGGGAGCAGATAGAAAATGGGGAAGCTGTAGTGGGTTAGAGCAGGGGGGCTGGGAGCCAGGACTCCTGGGTTCTCTCCCTGGCTCTGAGAGGGAAGTGGGGTCTAGTGGTTAGAGCTGGGAGCCAGGACTCCTGGGTTCTCTCCCTGTCTCTGGGAGGGGAGTGGGGGCTGGTGGTTAGAGCAGGGAGCTGGGAGCCAGGACTCCTGGGTTCTCTCCTGGCTCTGGGAGGGGAGTGGGGTCTAGTGGTTAGAGAAGGGGGGGGCTGGGAGCCAGGACTCCTGGGTTCTCTCCTGGCTCTGGGAGGGGAGTGGGGTCTAGTGGTTAGAGCAGGGGGCATCTATCCTGATGATATTCTTCTTGTTCCCAGGGTAAGGAGAGAAGGACGCACTACACAGGTGAGCCTCCCTTGGTTTAGCGCAGTGGCTCTCAAACTTTTGTACTGGTGCCCCCTTTCCCATAGCAAGCCTCTTTTTTGTATATTTAACACCATTACAAATGCTGGAGGCAAAGCGAGGTTTGGGTTGGAGGCTGACAGCTCGCCACCCCCATGTAATAACCTCGTGACCGCCTGAGGGGTCCCGACCCCCAGGTTGAGAACCCCTGGGTTAGCTCTTTGAATTTGTCCCAGTGGTTCCTGGTTGTTTCCGCCCCCTGTAGCCCAGCGCCCCCTAGCGCCACCCTGGGGCATTGGGGCCAGCCCTGACTGCCAGGGGAGAGCGCCCCCGGCTCAACGGCCAGAGAATTGAGCCTGTCACGTTTGCTTTGTACCTAAAGCCAGTCCTGAGAGCCTCCTGGTCAGGAAGCAGAGTGACGGGCAGCGCTCTGCCCCCAGCGGTGCCTGGAGACACCCCCCTGGAAACTCAGGTACGGGGCTCAGTACAGCAGCTGGCTCAGCTTGGAGCCCAGAGCCAGTGGGGGCTGGTGGTTAGAGCGGGGGGGGGCTGGGAGCCAGGACTTCTGGGTTCTCTCCCTGGCTCTGGGAGGGGAGTGGGGTCTAGTGGTTAGAGCAGGGGGGGCTGGGAGCCAGGACTCCTGGGTTCAATCCGTGGCTCTGGGAGGTCAGTGGGGGCTGGGAGTCAGGACTCCTGGGTTCTTGCCACAGCTCGGGGAGGGGAGGAGGGTTAGAGCAGTAACGTTTTCCTCTCCCATGGTTTCTTTGTGTTGCAGGTGGATTCGGAGCAACCCTCCTGATTTCTCTGCTAATCAGTTATCTCCTCTTCTAGGTGAGTCTGATAAACAGAACACAGACCCACCGGTGCCCCTCACTCCCGACCCGCAGCCCTCTGCTAGCCCTGTGCCCCCCGCCCAGCCCCACCGGTGCCCCTCACTCCCGACCCGCAGCCCTCTGCTAGCCCTGTGCCCCCCGCCCAGCTCCGCCGGTGCCCCTCACTCCCTACCCGCAGCCCTCTGCTAGCCCTGTGCCCCCCGCCCAGCTCCACCGGTGCCCCTCACTCCCGACTCGCAGCCCTCTGCTAGCCCTGTGCCCCCCGCCCAGCTCCGCCGGTGCCCCTCACTCCCGACCCGCAGCCCTCTGCTAGCCCTGTGCCCCCCGCCCAGCCCCACCGGTGCCCCTCACTCCCGACCCGCAGCCCTCTGCTAGCCCTGTGCCCCCCACCCAGCTCCGCCGGTGCCCCTCACTCCCGACCCACAGCCCTCTGCTAGCCCTGTGCCCCCCGCCCAGCCCCACCGGTGCCCCTCACTCCTGACCCGCAGCCCCTGCTAGCCCAGCCCCGGGCTTCCCCCCTCCCACAGCTCCACCAGTGCCCCTCACTCCCAACCCACAGCCCCTGCTAGCCCAGCCCTGCCTGTCCCCACACCCCCAGCTGTGCTGATTGTCTGATGGTGCAGAGCCCAGGACGGCTGGACCGAGCCCAAGCCCTGACCCCCGGGGCTGTGGGGACGCAGCCAAAGATGTTGCTGGGTCAATGGCCTGTCTGGAATGGTTGGGGGGAGGAAGGGGGAGATGTTTGCATGTTTAGGCGTGTTCTAAGCATGTTGGCATGTCTCAGGCATGTTCTGAACCCACCCTTTCTTCTCTCCCTTCCCCCAGCTCTGGGCCCCGGCCCAGTGAAGGTGCCAGGATGTGGAGCATCGGCCCCCCCTGGCATGACACCCACGCACCCTTGTCCCTGCCACATGTGCTTATTCACCTCCCCCCCTCCCTCCCCATGCAGCGTGGAGGCTGCAGATGGGGGTCTACGAATCCCCTGCCCCGGCACAGAACCCAGGAGTCCGGCTGGCCTTTTCCCTGCTGAGCTGTAACTGCCGGAGCAGGTGGGTGGCTGGGCCCAGTGCCGCTAATTCGCATTTCATGGCAACGTGGAATTAACCTGCGGAACTCCCTGCTACTGGATGGGGTCGAGGCAAAGAGCTGGAGATTTGAAGGGAGGATCAGACACACGTACGTTTCATTAATAGAGGAGCAGAGTGGTCCTGTGGATAGTACATGGGGCTGGGAGCCAGGACTCCTGGGTTCTCTCCCCAGCTCTAGGAGGGTAGTAGGGTCCAATGGTTAGAGCAGGGCAGAGGTGGGATCCAGGACTCCTGGGTCCCCTCCGGAGCTCTGCCACTCAACCTGCTGTGTGACTCTCTGGCCCACCCTGAGTCCCTGCAGCCCTTTAGAAGGAATTTTAATATTATTTTATATCCATTTTAATGCATATATTGAAAGAGTTTAAAACCCTGGTCTGCCGGGGGGATGAAAAGGGGGCGGCTTGTTCCCCCCCCCCCCCATGAACACATCCCAGATGTACCAGGAGCAGGAGCTGACACCCCCCCCCCCAAACTTGTGAGCCAGAAGCACCAGCAGCTGCGTCTGATGCTGTCAGTGTGGGAACAGCCCTACCCTCACTCACCACTAGGGGGCGACCCCCACACACTGTGCTAGACCTGGCCCCATTGCCCTGTGATGCACTGGAGTGCCATAAGGGGGGACCAGCTGGAGGGACGTGGATGCCCCCTGCTGGACACCCTCGGCACTGCCTGTTGTGTGTCATTGGCCCCGCACTGCCAGGAGTGGGCGGAGATTCTCCTGGAGGTTCTTTGGCAGCAGAGGGGGAGTTGTGGATTCTAGTCCCACTGGAAGGTCGGGGTGAAAGTGGGTATAAACAGCCCCGATGCCCCACCACAGAGGTGGACGCATCTCAGCGCTGGGCAAGGGGTCCCTGTAGACCCAGTCCCCAAAGGCAGCCGCGTCTCAGCCCCCAGCACTGTGTAGCCTCAGGCCCTGGCTATGGATCCCTAGGTTAATGAATTAATAAATAATTAATAATAATTATGACTAATGATAGGGTTGCCCCGTGATCTTGGATCCGGGCGTGACCCTGATACCCTGGTATTTTGGGGATGGCGTCGAGCCGTCCCTGGGCAAGGCGGGGTCGGCTCTGCCCTTCCTAGCTGGGCCACAGATTCCCCGTGTGACCGTGGGAAAGTCGCTTCATCCCGCCGTGCCTCAGTTTCCCCCTCTGTACAATGGGGAGAATCGTCCGGGAGCTCCTCAGGCAGGGCCGGTCTCTCACTGGGGGGGTCTCTGCATGTTGGGGGCCTGCTCTCGGTCGAGGGGTCTGTGCACGATGGGGGGGTGCTGATCTCATGCAGCACCCGGTGTGATGGGGTTCCCAGTTCTGGTTGTGGTGTGTGCAGCACCCAGCAGAACAGGGCCCCCCCAAACCCGGGTATAAACCCTACCCCGGTGCTGGAACGCCAGTAAGTCTAGCTGGCCCGGGGGCCCATCGAGTCCGGTATCCCGTCTCTGACAGTGCCAAGGGGCCGCTCCTTCAGGGGAGGCCACCCACATCTAGTTACCTGCCCGGGGGGTGGGGAGTGTGGTCCCCTCTCCCATCACTTATAGCTGCCTCGCAGCTCCGATGGGTAGCACTCGGGATGTGTTCGGGGCCCGTATAAATACTCGGTGGCTGTATAGCGCCTGACACAAGGGGGGTCCCGCTCCGTGGCTGGGGTCTCCCGGGCGCTATGGCAACACGGGGAATAAATGATACTGGTAATAAATGTCTGCTCCTCGCCGGAATCCCGCTAAGCTCTTGAGCCTCTGCCAGATCATGTGGCGGTGAGTTCCGCAGGCCAGCCACATGCCACGGCACAGCTGCTCAGCTTGAAACCTGCCGCCTTCTGAGTTCCTGGAATGCCGCCCCTGTCTTCCTGTTGGGGGGAGGGTAAATAACGATTAACTGGGGCACCTCTGACGCCCCCCCCCCATGGCCGCCCAGCAATGTAGTTCACCCTTTCTCGGCCAGCGCTTCGCAAGCATTATCCTCGTCTGCACGTGACTGTACGGCTGCAGAATATGGTGCCCTTGCAATGCTCATCTGTTGTGCTCATAATAAAACGGTTGGCTGCTTGAAACCAAACCGAGTCGCTGGGTTGCATTGAAACATTATTTTGGCAGGAGTTCCCATGGGCTCTTGGTTGCGCACTCTGGTGTGTTATTGTAGGGTCTCTCAGAGACACTGGACTTGCTCCCAGACTGGTTTGTTATTGTAGGGTCGCTCAGAAGCTCAGGACTTGCTCCCAGACTGGTTTGTTATTGTAGGGTTGCTCAGAGACACTGGACTTGCTCCCAGATTGGTGTGTTATTGTAGGGTTGCTCAGAAGCACAGGAGTTGCTCCCAGACTGGTGTGTTATTGTAGGGTCTTTCAGGAGCCTAGGTTTGCGTACAGAATGGTTTCTTATTGCCGGGGGGGCGGATGTCTCAAGCTTTTGGGTTGCGTAAACAATGGTTTGTTATTGTAGGGTCTCCCACAGGCTGCTTTGTTATTGCAGGTTCTCTTGGGAGCAAGGATTTGCACAGACTGTTTTGTTATTCTAGGGTCTCTTGGAGGCAGGGGGATACACACACTGGTTTGTTATTGTAGGGTCCCCCCAGCCATCTCCTAGCAGCTTGTCCAGCTCCACTCCCTGGGAAGATGTATGGGCATGGGGGGGGGGGCTCTATGGGTGTGGGGGGGTGTACAGGTGGGGGGGTTGCATGGGTCGGGCTCCAATTCAGCCCCCCCCCCTTTCAGACTAAAACTACAACTCCCATGAGCACCCACTCTGCAAGGGGGAAATTAACCCCCACCCCCCTCCCCTTAGGAAATGGGGCACAGGGAGGGCAAAGGGGAAGCTGCCCCCCCGGGTGGCTGCCAATCCCCCATCTGCCCACAGGAGGGAGACAGCAGCCTGCAGATGGCAGAGGGCTCCGGGCACAACCCAAGGCAGAGATCTAGGGCCTTGTACCGCCTGGGTCTCAATCCCAGCGCCGGGTAAGGGGGTCCCAGATACCCAGCCCCCACACCCCACCCCAGAGGGGCCGCATCCCAGCATCAGGCGAGGGGTCCCTGTATACCCAGCCCCTGCACCCACCCCAGAGGGGCCGCGCCCCACCATCTGGTGAGGGGTCCCCATATACCCAGCCCCCGCACCTCACCCCAGAGGGGCTGCATCCCAGTGTCGGGTGAGGGGTCCCGTATACCCAGCCCCTGCACCCCACCCCAGAGGCCTCTCGGCGCCGTGGGGCTCTGGTAACAGCGAGGCCGTGGGACGCGGTTCATCGATCCGAGGGGTGAGCGGGGCCTGGGATGATTAGCAGACGCAGGATGCAGCCCATCCCCTGGGAGCATTTTCCATCCATTGATTTGCCTTTTGCTCTCAGCCGGGCAGTCAGAGTAGCAGCTGGCACAGAGCGAGCGAGAGAATGGGGGAGGAGAAAAGAAAGAAAGAAAGAAAGAAAGAAAGAAAGAAAGAAAGAAAGAAAGAAAGAAAGAAAGAAAGAAAGAAAGAAAGAGGAGTGAGAGAAAAAGAGAAACTGGGGAGAGGCAAAGAACAAAAAAAGAGCTAGGGATGGAGAGAAAGAAGTGATAAAGGTAAGAAATGAAGGAGGAATTTCTTTCTTTCTTTCTTTCTTTCTTTCTTTCTTTCTTTCTTTCTTTCTTTCTTTCTTTCTTTCTTTCTTTCTTTCTTCCCTCTGAAACATTCACTTGCTCCAGTGACCCTAGAACCAGATTCCAGCTGCAGACTGGCGGCCGGCGCAGCCAATTCTGCTCAAGCTGGGGGTGGGACCTGGCAGCGTTTCCCCCCCCCCCCCCCCGCACCCTTCCACCCCCAGCTTAGAGAGCTCATCCCAGGGCTGGGCCAGGGGCCAAGTGGCTGCAACTCCCATGTGTGTGTGTTGGGGGGGAGGAACGAGTGAGTGTGACACACACAGCGATAGAGAGCGAGACCCAGCCAGACCATCCGACGTCCACAAGAAGAAGGGAGCGAGAAAGTCTCTGGAAGGCGCGAGAGAAAAGTGAGGGAAGGGGAAAGGGGGGAAGGAGATAGAGTGAAAAAGAAGGGAAGGGATCAGTGCCAGCGGAGAGATGAAGAGAAGTCTGAGCTCGAACAGGTAAGGGGATCCCGGCTGGGCAATGGCAGGGACCTGGGGCAGGGGATCCTGGGGTAGAGCCAGGGATGCGGGGGCTGGTTCCACTCCATCGGGCATCCTGCCCCCCAGTGCCGCTGCCAGGTCCGTCGCTCCCCCGGGGTGGGGGCGGTATCGGAGCCGTCCCCACTGGGGATGACAAGGAGACCACGCAGGTATAAATGCCCAAGAGAGATGGACAGATGGACAGATGAGGTGTGTGTGGATGGATAAAGGGAGGGGTGGGGGATGGATGGACAGATGAGGTGTGTGTGGATGGATGGATGGATAGAGGGAGGGATTTGGGGGATGGATGGACAGATGAGGTGTGTGTGGATGGGTGGCTAGAGGGAGGGGTGGAGGGTGGATGGACAGATGAGGCGTGGGAGGATGCATGGATCAGGGCTGGGGAAGGATGGATGGAGAGCTAGAGAGGTGTGTGGGGAGGGTGGATAGATTTATGGATGGTGTGTGGGGGATGGATAGCTAGAGGGAAGGGTGTGGGGGAAGGATGGATGGAGAGCTAGAGAGGTATGTGGGGAGGGTGGATGGCTCTTTGGATGAGGTGTGTGTGGGGATGGATGGCTAGAGGGAGGGGTGTAGGGGGATGGATGGGCAGATGAGGTGTGTGTGTGGATGGATGGATGGATAGAGGGAGGGATTTGGGGGATGGATGGACAGATGAGGTGTGTGTGGATGGGTGGCTAGAGGGAGGGGTGGAGGGTGGATGGACAGATGAGGCGTGGGAGGATGCATGGATCAGGGCTGGGGAAGGATGGATGGAGAGCTAGAGAGGTGTGTGGGGAGGGTGGATAGATTTATGGATGGTGTGTGGGGGATGGATAGCTAGAGGGAAGGGTGTGGGGGAAGGATGGATGGAGAGCTAGAGAGGTGTGTGGGGAGTGTGGATGGATCTTTGGATGAGGTGTGTGGGGATGGATGGAGAGGTGTGTAGGGAGGGTGGATGGATACGGGCGATGTGGGGGATGGATGGACGATGCATCTATAGCTAGCTAGACAGAGGAGTGTGGGGCTCGATGGATGGGGGTGGATGGAGATAGATGGCTGAGGGGTGGGTGGAGATAGATGGATAAGGGGTGGATGGAGATAGATGGCTGAGGGGTGGGGGAGATAGATGGATAAGGGGTGGGGGAGATAGATGGCTGAGGGGTGGATGGAGATAGATGGCTGAGGGGTGGATGGAGATAGATGGATGAGGGGTGGATGGAGATAGATGGTTTAGGGGTGGGTGAAGATAGATGGCTGAGGGGTGTGTGAAGATAGATGGCTGAGGGGTGGATGGAGATAGATGGCTGAGGGGTGGGGGAGATAGATGGCTGAGGGGTGGATGGAGATAGATGGCTGAGGGGTGGGTGGAGATAGATGGCTGAGGGGTGGATGGAGATAGATGGCTGAGGGGTGGGTGGAGATAGATGGCTGAGGGGTGGGTGGAGATAGATGGATATGGGGTGTGTGGAGATAGATGGCTGAGGCAGTGGGGTGGATGGACAATGAGGGGCCAGGGATCGGGAGCCAATGGGGGTGGAGGGGTGAAGAGGGATCCACTGGACAGGCTGGGGGTGGGGGCCAATGGGAGGGATCCCTGTGGGGGCAAGGAAACAGGACGCCAATGGGGTGCCAGCAGGGGGGCAAGGGAAGGGGGTACAACCCCTGATTTAAGGTTGCCCCCAAAATGCTGCTGCCCCCAGCCTCAATATGGGGCAGTGGCCTGGGGCCTCCCTCCCTTGCCTGCCCCCCAGCCCTTGGCGTGACCCGGGGGGGCAGCCCCCCCCCCACCACTGCACCAGGCAGCCCCCCCCCACCACCACTGCACCAGGCAGCGGCTCCCAGATCCGGCAGGGACCGGCCTGGTTTAGCTCAATGTCCTTCAGCCGGCAGCTCAAGGACGGAGCCTGGAGGCCCCTCCTGGCACTGCCCCCAGCGCCCCCCGTGGCGGTTCTGGGGGGCACTGGCGGAATGAGAGAGGGGTGGGGGGGGCTGTGAGGGGGCATGGCAGTGCCGGCTACTCCTTTCCCAGCCCCTCAGTCTCAGCAGCCACCATGTGTGGGGCAGGGAAGGGTTCCCTCCAGCTCAGACCAGCAGGCACCCTGGGGGGTTGCCATTCGCTGTGGGGCATGGGGCGCTTGCCCGGTTTATCTGGGCACCGCTCACGTAACCAATTCCCCAGCACTGCGGGGGTTATGGGGCCTGGCGGGGACGGGACAGTGGCAGGGATCCCAGGCTAGAGTGGTCCCTGGGAGGCGGAGTACCAGGGTAGATGGGCCAATGGGGCTGATCCCAGGGGGCCGGGAGGGGGGGCAGGGTACCAGGTAGATGGGCCTGTGAGGCTGGTGCTCCCCATTCCCAGCCCCCCAAATCCTCTCCCCCCTCCCCACGCCAGGGGCTCTGCGCACGCCCCCCCCCCCACACCTCAGCTGTGCCAACCTCAGGGCTCCCCTCTAGCTCACCCATCAGATATGGGCTGTCCGGGAGGGAGGTGCCCTGCAGTGGGGGGGGGACATAGACAGGCCCCTGCTCCATCCATCCTGCCCTCCCCCCACCAATGGGGTGCTCAACCCTGGCCTGGGAGCCGGGGAGGGGCGACGGACTGTGGGGGATGGAGGAAGCTTAGCCAGATTAAACTCGATGTGGGGGCCAAGGAGGGGACCAGCTGGCTCAGAGGGGTGGGGAATGGGACAGGGGACCTCATGGAAAAAGGGGTAAACTTTTCGAGATAGTTAAGTCCCAGGCAGACTGCGAAGAGCTACGAAGGGATCTCTCCAAACTGGGTGACTGGGCAACAAACTGGCAGATGAAATTCAATGTTGATCAGTGCAAAGTAATGCACATTGGAAAGCATCGTCCCAGCTCTACAGATACAATGATGGCGTCTAAATCAGCTGTTCCCACTCAAGAAAGAGATCTTGGAGTCATTGTGGCGAGTTCTCTGAAAACATCCACGCAATGTGCAGCGGCAGCCAAAAAAGCGAACAGAAGGCTGGGAAACATTAAGGAAGGGATAGATAATAATTGGAAAAGGTTCAGAAAAGGGCAACAAAAACGCTATGGGGTCTGGAACGGCTTCCGTATGAGGAGAGATTAATAAGACTGGGACTTTTCAGCTTGGAAAAGAGACCACTAAGGGAGGATATGATAGAGGTCTATATGACCATGACTGGAGTGGAGAAAGTAAATCAGGAAGTGTTATTTACTCCTTCTCATAACACAACTAGGGGTCATGCAATGAAATTACAAGGCAGCAGGTTAAGAACAAACAAAAGGAAGTATTTCTTCACACAACGCACAGTCAACCTGTGGAACTCCTTGCCAGAGGATGTTGTGAAGGCCAAGACTACAACAGGGTTCAAAAAAGAACTAGATAAGTTCCTGGAGGATAGGGCCATCAATGGCTATTAGCCAGGATGGGCAGGGATGGAGTCCCTACCTCTGTTTGCCAGAAGCTGGGAATGGGCAACAGGGGATGGATCACTTGTTGATTCCCGGTTCTGTTCATTCCCTCTGGGGCACCCAGCATTGGCCACAGTTGGTAGACAGGACACCGGGCTAGATGGACCTTTGGTCTGACCCAGTGTGGCCGTTCTTATGTTCTTATGGGGGTAGTGGCCCCAGGGCAGGAACTGGCTGGCTCAGGGGGCAGGGAATTGGGCATGTGGCCTTTCCCCTCTAGGGGGCACTGACCCCAGGGCAGGGGACTGACTGACTGGGGGAGGGGGCTGGGAGGGGCTGGATCCCTTGCCAGAGATTAGATATTGACTTTGTCGTGAAATGCCACTTACAACCCTACACCTCCCCTCCCCCCCACCCCCGCTGCACGGAGCAACATAAGCTGCTGCGGGGGACGGGGAGGCTGGTGGCGGCTACAGGGGCTGGGCGGCTCAGGACAATCCCAGGTCCCTGCAGTGTGTGTGTGGGGGGGCTCTAGACATGTGTCCGCCCCTCTCCCCTGCCAAATTCTCATTGCAGAGTCATAGCCTGGGCCTGACCTCTGGCTTGGGGACGGGAGTGGGGTTGAGGGGTTGGGGGGCGGTGCTGGGAGCCAGGACTTCTGGGTTCCATTTCTGCCTCCCTTGCTGTATGGTGTTGGGCAAATCCCTGCCTCAGTTTCCCCTTGTGGAGAATGGGGATGGGATACTGAACTGTGTCCCTGCTTGGTGGTGGGGATTAATTTGCCTTTTGGGGGAAGAGACACCCTAGGAAGCCAGACCTGAGTGTGAGGTCTTGGGGCGGCGGGGGGGGGGGGGTGTCTCTCAAAACCCCTCCCTTTTCCGGGGCCTCTTTCCCTCCACAGCTCCCAGAACCCCACGGGACTATTCTGTGCACCCGCAAACTCCTGTTTAACCCCCGCATCTCACACCTCCCTCCCCGAGTTTGTCTGCTGATTTCCTCTTAGACAAGGGAAGGGCGGGATACCGGGATAGATGGGCCCAAGGGGCTGATCCGGGGGGCAGGGAGCAGGCAGGATACCGGGGTAGATGGGCCCGTGGGTCAGATTTAGGGGGGCAGGGAGGGGGCGGAATACTGGGGCAGATGGGCCCGAGGGGCTGATCCAGGGGGCACAGAGCGGGCAGGATACTGGGGTAGATGGGCCCGTGGGGCTGATCCAGGGGGCACAGAGCGGGCAGGATACTGGGGTAGATGGGCTCGTGGGGCTGATCCGGGGGAGCAGGACACCCTGCCCCATGCCACATCCCTGCCCTGGCCACCTGCCGTCCGCCCCAGAGCCCCATGACCCCCTCTCCTCAACCCTGCCCCTCTGTCTCTCTCTCCCCCTCTGCAGGCTGGGCAGGGCCCCGGGGCTGTCCCAGGTCGCCGTCTCCCGCTAACCGCCCTGCGCCCGCCGAGGCTCCGAGCCGGGGGGTGTCCCGGGCCATGGGGCCGGAGCCGCTGCGGGACGAGGAGGAGGAGGACGGGGCCCCCCCCCCGCCACAGCCGCTTCGTGAAGAAGGACGGGCACTGCAACGTGGAGTTCGTCAACCTGGGCGAGAAAAGCCAGCGGTACCTGGGCGACCTGTTCACCACCTGCGTGGACGCCCGCTGGCGCTGGCTGGCCCTGCTCTTCTCGCTGGCCTTCGTCCTCTCCTGGCTGCTCTTCGGCCTGGCCTTCTGGCTGGTGGCCGCCCTGCACGGCGACCTGGGCCCCGCGCCCGCCCCGCGCCCGCCCTGCTTCACCCAGGTCACCGGCCTGCTGGGCGCCTTCCTGCTCTCGCTGGAGACCCAGACCTCCATCGGCTACGGCTCGCGCAGCGTGACCGAGGAGTGCCCGGCCGCCGTGCTGGCCGTGGTGCTGCAGTGCGTGGCCGGCTGCCTGCTGGACGCCTTCCTGCTGGGGGCCGTCATGGCCAAGATGGCCAAGCCCAAGAAGCGCAATCAGACGCTGCTCTTCAGCCGCTGCGCCGTGGTGGCCCTGCGGGACGGCAAGCTCTGCCTCATGTGGCGCGTGGCCAACCTGCGCCACAGCCACCTGGTGGAGGCCCACGTCCGCGCCCAGCTGCTGCAGGTGGAGCCCGGCAGGGGCTGTGGGAGGGGAGTGGGGCCTAGTGGTTAAGGCAGCGGGCTGGGAGCCAGGACTCCTGGGTTCTCTCTCTGGCTTTGGGAGGGGAGTGGGGTCTAGTGGTTAGAGCAGAGGTGCTGGGAATCAGGACTCCTGGGTTCTCTCTCTGGCTCTGGGAGGGAAATGGGCTCTAGTGATTAGAGCGAGAGGGGCTGGGAATCAGGACTCCTGGGTTCTCTCCCCAGCTCTGGGAGGGGAGTAGGGTCAGGGGGCCGAAGCGGGCAGGGCCACGGATCCAGTGGGCGAGGAGGGGGGGCTGACGGGGTGGGTCTCCCAGCTTCCATCCCATCGCTAACCCCCCCGCCCCGTCCCCACTCTCAGCCCCGCGTGACCCCCGAGGGTGAGTTCCTGCCCCTGGACCAGCGGGACGTGGACGTGGGATTCGACAGCGGCTCCGACCGCCTCTTCCTGGTCTCACCCCTCACCGTGGTGCACGAGATCGACGACGCCAGCCCCTTCTATGGGCTGGGGCCGGCCCAGCTGGCCCGGGCCGACTTCGAGCTGGTGGCCATCCTGGAAGGCATGGTGGAGGCCACGGCCATGACCACGCAGTGCCGCACCTCCTACCTGCCGGGCGAGCTGCGCTGGGGCCACCGCTTCGCCCCCGTCCTGGCCCGCTGCCGCCGCGGGCGCTACCGGGTCGACTTCCGCCACTTCCACCGCACCTACCCAGTGCCCGGCACCCCCCGCTGCAGCGCCCGGGAGCTGGGCCAGCAGCGCCCCAGCCCCAGCCCGCCCAGCGCCCCACGCGCCTCCTTCTGCTACGTTAACGAGCTGGCCCTGCGCGAGCAGGAGGAGGAGGAGGAGGAGGATGGGGCCACAGGCGGCCACGGGGCCACGGAGACATGATGGGACGGCGCCAGTGGGGAAGGGGGCTCGTAGGGCGCCGGGCCGGGGTGGGGGGGGCGGATGGGGAGGGGTTGGGGGTCAGTTCCTGGGGGGAGGTGAGTTTGGGAGAATCAGTTTCTGGGTGTTGGAAGGATTGGGGGGCAGTTCCCTTGGGGGTTGGAGGGTTGGCTCCTGGGTGCTGTCGGGGGTCAGTTCTTGGGGGGGTAGGGAGGCAGTTTCTGGGGGGCTGGTTGTTGAGGGGGTCAGTTCTTGGGGGGATAGGGAGGCAGTTTCTGTGGGGCTGGGTGTTGGGGGGTCAGTTCCTGGGGGGCTGGGTGTTGGGGGGCAGTTCCTGTGGGCTGGGTTTTTGGGGGTCCATTCCTGGGGGGCTGGGGACTGTTCCTGAGGGGCTGGGTGTTAGGGGGCAGTTCCTGGGGGGCTGGGTGTTGGGGGGGACAATTCCTGGGGGGCTGGGGGCTGTTCCTGGGGGCTGGGTTTTGGGGGGGTCAATTCCTGGGGGGCTGGGGGCTGTTCCTGGGGGGCTGGGTGTTAGGGGGCAGTTCCTGGGGGGCTGGGTTTTGGGAAGGTCCATTCCTGGGGGCGTGGGGGGGTCAGTTCCCAGGGGCTGGTTGTTGGGGGGGTCCATTCCTGGGGGGATGGGGGGCAGTTGTTGGGGGCTGGTTGTTGGGGCTGGGATGGAAGGAGCAGTCCCAGCTTGACTGGGCAGATCCTGACTCCACCTGTCTGTCCGTGCGTCCATCTGTCCCCCTCAAATGGCCCCAAAGCGACGCCTGATGGCACAGAATTAAAGAGGATTTGGAGAGGGAAATCGGCTCCTTCTGATTATTGGGTGGTGAACGGGGTTTGGTGGGTGTCACTGCCCCCCCCGGACCCTCCCCACCCCGTCAGCTAACACTGCCCCCCCCCCAGAAGCTCCACCCCAGGGACCCCCCTCTCCCCAGCCCTGCAGCGGGCAGGCGGGGTCTGTTCAGGTGGTTCCTGGCCAGGGCTCAGATGCCCAAAATAACCAGCAGCAGAATCCATTTCCTAGAACTAGAGAAAGATTCCCAGGGGAGAGTGGGGGGGTGATGGAAGGTTTGAGGAGAGCTGGATGGAGGAGGGATTATAGAGGGATGGAGGGAGCGATTTAGGGATGATGGAGGGATGGACGGATGATGGAGGGATGCAGGGTGGGATGGAGGGATGCAGAGATGATGGAGGGAGGGAGGAAGGGAGGGAGGGATGACGGAGAGTTTGAGGAGAGCTGGATGGAGGAGGGATGACGGAGGGATGCACAGATGATGGAGGGATGCAGGGTGGGATGGAGGCAGGGCCAGCGCTTCCATTTAAGCCACCTAGGCGGTCGCTTAGGGCACCAGGATTTGGGGGGGCGGCATTTTGCCGCCCTTGGCGGCAATTCGGCGGCGGGGGGTCCTTCCGCACTCCAGGTCTTCGGCGGCAATTCTGCAGCGGGTCCTTCACTCGCTCTGGGACCCGCCGCCGAAGTGCCCCAAAGACCGGGAGCGTGGAAGGACCCCCCCACCGCAGAATTGCCGATGACGATCGGGAGCACGGAAGGACCCCCGCCTAGGGCGCCAAAAACCCTGGTGCCGCTCCTGGATGGAGGGATGATGGAGTGATGCAGGGATGATGGAAGGAGGGAGGGATGATAGAGGGATGACGGAGGGTTTGAGGAGAGCTGGATGGAGGAGGGATGATAGATGGATGGAGGGATGATGGAGGGATGCAGGGATGATGGAGGGAGGGAGGGATGGAGGATGGAGGGATGCAGGGTGGGATGGAGGGATGCAGGGATGATGGAGGGATGGAGGAAGGGAGGGAGGGATGATAGAGGGATGACGGAGGGTTTGGGGAGAGCTGGAGGAGGGCTGAGAGCTCGGATAAATCTGACAGAGTTTCTATCACTAATCCCGGCCCCTGAGCCACAGCCAGCACCGGGGAGAGTGCACCCTACTAACGCCGCCCAGCCTGGCTCCTCCCCCACACCCCCAGCCCCCCCTCCTGCAGCCCAGGCTGTCATGGGGCAGGGTGTGGGGACCTCGGTGCTCAGCACCCACTCCAGCCCCTGACGCGCTCACGGCCTGGTGCTGCCGCAGCGTCTCTCTCACACCTTGTCCGGACGATAAGGGGGAGGCCCAAAATAACCCCTCGAGTGCCCCTAATCTTGGGTCATGGGATGGGGGTTGGCCGGGATGGGGGGAGGGATGGCGTTGTCTGATCAGGCTCATCCCGCACCAAGGGGTGACCCTAGGGAGGGGGGGCCAAGTCCAAATCCAGCCCTTCCCCCCTCCCCCACCATCCTGAGCCCAAGGGCAGGAAATCAGAGATGGGGATTAGCGGGTTGGGGGGGAAGGGGGGGAGACATGGCCAGCTGTTCCCTCAGCAGGACCCCGCTGGCCCAGCTCCCTCCCACCCCACCCCAGCTGCTAATTCCATCCCTGGGCATCCAGCCTGGTCCTTCCCTCGTCATCAGGGACATGGGGGTTGGCAGGGCAATGGGGGCACAGGGTGCCAGCCAGACACTGCCAGCTGCCCCTGCCGGTGCCCCTCACTCCCGACCCGCAGCCCCCACAGCCCCTCCCTCCAGCTCTGCCGGTGCCCCTCACTCCCAATCCACAGCCCCCCGCTAGTCCCCCCCCCAGCCCTGACAGTGCCCCTCAATCCCGACCCACAGCCTCCCGCTAGCCCCACCCCCCAGCCCAGCCGGTGCCCCTCACTCCCAAACCCTGGTGGCTTCATGGGCACATGGCAGGGCTGTCTATGCGGGTGTATTGGGGAGGCCATGGGGGTGTCTATGGGGCAGAGAGGTTGGAGGAGGGAGTGTCTATGGGGTGGCTATGGGGCTGTCTATGGGGCAGAGGAGGGAGGGGTGTCTATAGGGTTTTCTCTGGGAGTGTCTATGGGAAAGATGGGGTGGAGGAGGAAGGTGGTGACCATAGGGGTGCCTATGGAGAGAGGGGGTGGAGGAGGTGGTGTCTATGGGGCTGTCTTTGGGGTGGAGGAGGGAGGGGGTGTCTACAGGGGTGTCTGTGGGGGTGGCTATGGGGTGGAGGAGGTGGAGGAGGGAGGGGGTGGCTATGGGGGTGGCTATGGGGTGGAGGAGGTGGAGGAGGGAGGGGGTGGCTATGGGGTTTTCTCTGGGAGTGTCTATGGGAAAGATGGGGTGGAGGAGGGAGGTGGTGACCATAGGGGTGCCTATGGAGAGAGGGGGTGGAGGAGGTAGGGTGTCTATGGGGCTGTCTATGGGGTGGAGGAGGGAGGGGTGTCTACAGGGGTGTCTGTGGGGGTGGCTATGGGGTGGAGGAGGTGGAGGAGGGAGGGGGTGGCTATGGGGGTGGCTATGGGACAGAGGGGGTGGAGGAGGGGGTGGCTATGGGGTGCAGGAGGGAGGGGGTGGCTAGGGGGGTATCTGTGGGGCAGATGGGGTGGAGGAGGGAGGGGGTGGCTAGGGGGTGGCTATGGAACAGAGGGGGTGGAGGAGGGGGTGTCTATGGGGTGGCTATGGGACTGTCTATGGGGCGGAGGAGGGAGGGGTGGCTAGGGGGGGTATCTGTGGGGCAGACAGGGTGGAGGAGGGGGGGTGGCTTTGGGTCTGTCTGTCTGTCTGTCTTTGACTGGTTTCCCTGGTGACGGGCCACCTGGATTGACGGGGGGGCAGGGCCCATGCCACCTGTGGGCTTAATATTAATAAGGGTCTCATTAATATTCACGATATTAATTATCCATAGCGATAGGCCCTTAGCAACGGATAAGCCCCCACTAGGCCCTTAGCAACAGCCTGTTCTCTTTCAAGTCCGCCCTCTGGGCACAGTTAGGGGCGGAGGGCATGAATGGAAGGTTCGGTCTCCTATTGGCTGGCTTGTCTATCATTTATAGTGATTGACGGCCAAAGTGTGATTTTTAAGACTATTCGGACTCCCATTCGCTGCTTGAACTGTCGATCTAATCAAGGAGGGGCGTGTGTTAGATTCTTAGGCACTGATTGGCCAGTCTGAATGTCAATAACTAGTATGGCAGGCTGTTGAACTCATTGCGGGGTCTCATTGGTCGACCTAGAGCTCAATCTCAGCTGTGGGGCGGAGTTTAAGCAACCCTCTGACGCCCATTGGTTTCTTTCTCTATCATTCTTACAAACTGACGGGTTCAGACGGGAGTCGCCTCCTCCCATTGGTTGTCACCAGCGGGAAGGGGTCGGGTTTTTGGGCATTCTGCTCTCCCATTGGTTGGTTCTGGGGAAGGAGGCGGGACGTTCCCTTCAGTGCCGGGCCGGGCGGCTGCGGGAGGAGGAAGCAGCTGCCGCCGCGGCAGGATAGAAGGGACGAGCCCAGGGCCCGGAGCAGCCCCGGCGGCCGGTGCGGGCGCCATGGAGGACGGAGTCTATGGTAGGGGCCTGGGACTGTACCACTCTTGGGGGCCGACCGTGCTATTGCGGGGCCCCGCCCATTCAGTGCTGGCTGCCGGGGGCGGGGCGGGGCTGGGTTGGGTTGGGCTGAACTGAACCATTCCCTCCTTTTAGGGGGTGTTTGGGCTGCACCATTCTCTTGCTGGGCGGTGGCAGGGCTGTACCATTCCTCCCGTTAATGGGGGAGGGTGGTCTGAACTATTCCCACCCCGAATGAGTAGATTGCCCCCTTATGGTGTGGGGTTGGGCTGTACCATTTTTTTATGGGGCGTGGGATGTACCATTGCTTCCTATAATGGAGAGTGAGCTCCCTTATGGGGGGAGGGAGGGATTGTGGAGGGCGTTGGGCTCAACCATTCCCTCCCAGAGGGGGAATCAGGAGAGGGTTCGGCTGTGCCATGGGGGGGGGGGGAGAATTGGGCTCAACCATTCCTTCCTTTATTGGGGTGTTTGGGCTATACCATTCTCTTGCTTATGGGGGAGTTGGGTTGTACTATTGCTTCCCATAATGGAGAGTGGGCTCCCTTATTGGGAGAGGGTGGAGGGAAAGGGTTGGGCTGAACCATTTATTCCCCTATAGGGAGGGTGCTGTTGGACTGAACCATTACCACTGTTTCCCCTGCCCCCCACCCGGCATTGTCCTTCGCCCGCCCCCCGCATTGTCAGCAGCGTTTATGAATTGGAAGCGCCTTGGGGCAGGGAGCTTTGTTCTGTGTTTGTACAGCCCCTGGCGCCGTGGGGCCTGACCCGGGACTGGGTCTCCCAGTGGCCGACAGAATCCAAGTAATACATACCCACGTACAGCCCCTAGCGCCGTGGGGCCTGAGCCGGGGCTGGGTCTCCTAGGGACCGACAGGATCCAAATAATACATACCCACGTACAGCCCCTAGCGCCATGGGGCCTGAGCCAGGGCTGGGTCTCCTAGGGACCGACAGGATCCAAATACATACCCACGTACAGCCCCTGGCGCCGTGGGGCCTGACCCGGGACTGGGTCTCCTAGGGACCGACAGAATCCAAGTAATACATACCCACGTACAGCCCCTAGTGCCATGGGGCCTGAGCCAGGGCTGGGTCTCCTAGGGACCGACAGGATGCAAATAATACATACCCGTGTACGGCCCCTGGAGCCGTGGGGCCTTACCTGGGGCTGGGTCTCCCAGGGGTCATAAGAACATAAGAACGGCCGTACCGGGTCAGACCAAAGGTCCATCTAGCCCAGTGTCCTGTCTACTGATAGTGGCCATTGCCAGGTGCCCCAGAGGGAGTGAACCTAACAGGCAATGATCAAGTGATCTCTCTCCTGCCATCCATCTCCATCCTCTGACAAACAGAGGCTAGGGACACCATTCCTTACCCATCCTGGCTAATAGCCATTAATGGACTTAACCACCATGAATTTATCCAGTTCTCTTTTAAACGCTGTTATAGTCCTAGCCTTCACCACCTCCTCAAGCAAGGAGTTCCACAAGTTAACTGTGCGCTGCGTAAAGAACGTCCTTGTATTTGTTTTAAACCTGCTGCCCATTAATTTCATTTGGTGACCCCTAGTTCTTGTATTATGGGAATAAGTAAATAACTTTTCCTTATCCACTTTCTCCACATCACTCATGATTTTATAGACCTCTATCATATCCCCCCTTAGTCTCCTCTTTTCCAAAATGAAGAGTCCTAGCCTCTTTAATCTCTCCTCATATGGGACCTGTTCCAAACCCCTAATCATTTTAGTTGCCCTTTTCTGAACCTTTTCTAGTGCCAGCATATCTTTTTTGAGATGAAGAGACCACATCTGTACGCAGTATTCGAGATGTGGGCGTATCATCGATTTATATAAGGGCAATAATATATTCTCAGTCTTATTCTCTATCCCCTTTTTAATGATTCCTAACATCCTGTTTGCTTTTTTGACCGCCTCTGCACACTGCGTGGACATCTTCAGAGAACTATCCACAAAGACTCCAAGATCTTTTTCCTGACTTCTTGTAGCTAAATTAGCCCCATCATATTGTATGTATAGTTGGGGTTATTTTTTCCAGTGTGCATTACTTTACATTTATCCACATTAAATTTCATTTGCCATTTTGTTGCCCAATCACTTAGTTTTGTGAGATCTTTCTGAAGTTCGTCACAGTCTGCTTTGGTCTTAACTATCTTGAGCAGTTTAGTATCGTCTGCAAACTTTGCCACCTCACTGTTTACCCCTTTCTCCAGATCATTTATGAATAAATTGAATAGGATCGGTCCGAGGACTGACCCTTGGGGAACACCACTAGTTACCCCTCTCCATTCTGAGAATTTACCATTAATTCCTACCCTTTGTTCCCTGTCTTTTAACCAGTTCTCAATCCATGAAAGGACCTTCCCTTTTATCCCATGACAGCTTAATTTACGTAAGAGCCTTTGGTGAGGGACCTTGTCAAAGGCTTTCTGGAAATCTAAGTACACGTTGTTGACAGGATCCAAATAATACATACCCACGTACAGCCCCTGGCGCCGTGGGGCCTGACCCGGGGCTGGGTCTCCCAGGGGCCGACAGGATCCAAATAATACATACCCACGTACAGCCCCTGGCGCCGTGGGGCCTGACCCGGGGCTGGATCTCCCAGGGGCCGACAGGATCCAAATAATACATACCCACGTACAGCCCCTGGCGCCGTGGGGCCTGACCCGGGGCTGGGTCTCCCAGGGGCCGACAGGATCCAAATAATACATACCCACGTACAGCCCCTGGCGCCGTGGGGCCTGACCCGGGGCTGGGTCTCCCAGGGGCTGACAGGATCCAAATAATACATACCCACGTACAGCCCCTGGTGCTGTGGGTCCCGAGGCTGGGGCTTGCAGTGGTCCTGCAAATAAACAATAGGACAGAGCCAGAAAGCCCTGGAACGTCGCATCGACAGGCAACCGAACCCGAGCTCCCAGTTTCATGCCACGGCTAAGGCCTGGAACGTGCACAGATTTTGCGCTGGTCTAACCATACCGCTCCCTATGGGCCCTGCAGGGGCAGGACATAGCTGCAGTGCAGGGCACCCTGGCCATGCCCCCCATCTGCCCCCTACGGCAGCTGCGTCTCTGCACTGGGCAGGGGATCCCTGTATAAACAGTCCCTGTGCCCACCTCCCCCTGCAGGTGTCACCCGAAAGTCAAGAAACACTCACATGCGCCCCACTTCCTCCCTCGCTCCTGGAGCAGGGGTTTCCTGCGTCAAGCTAACCTCTGGTCTCCATCCCAGTGCCCCCAGACCTGACCCCCGAGGAGCGGCTGGAGCTGGAGAACATCCGACGGCGGAAACAAGAGCTGCTGGTGGAAATCCAGCGGCTGCGGGATGAGCTGAGCGAGGCCATGAACGAGGTGGAGGGTCTGGAGGCAAATGAGGGCAGGTAACGAACGTGCTGAACCCCAGAGGGGCCGTTCCCCAGCGCTGGGTGAGGGGTCCCCGTATACCCAGCCCCTGCCCCACCATAGGCTTGTACGCTGTTGGGGCTGTTCCAAGTGCTGAATCTTGTGGTTTTTCTCCATCCGACCCGCAGCAAAACCCTTCAGAGGAACCGGAAGATAGGGATGGGCCGCAAGAAATTCAACATGGATCCTAAAAAGGTAAGAGGGGAGGGGGCTGGGAGCCAGGACGCCTGGGTTCTCTCCCCAGCTCTGGGAGGGGAGTGGGGGCAAGTGGTTAGAGTTGGGAGGGGGGCTGGGAGCCAGGACGCCTGGGTTCTATCTCCAGTCCCTGCGTGTGCGTCAGTTTCCCCGGTGGGAGGGGAGGTGACGCCTGGGGCAGGGGCCTGGGAGCCGAGTGGGGTGCGGTCGGGTCCCGGGCGCCTGACTCCGTTCTGTCTTCGGCACAGGGCATCCAGTTCCTGGTGGAGAACGAGTTGCTGCACAACACGCCCGAGGAGATCGCCCGGTTCCTCTACAAGGGGGAGGGGCTCAACAAGACGGCCATCGGGGACTACCTGGGGGAGAGGTGAGGGGACGGGGCCATCGGGGACTACCTAAGGGAGGGGACGGGGCCATCGGGGACTACCTGGGGTAGAGGGGAGGGGGTGGGGTCATCGGGGACTAGCTGGGGGAGAGGGGTGGGGCCATCGGGGGTGAGCTGGGGGAGAGGGGAGGGGGTCTGTGGGGAGGGGTGCGGCCGTTGGGGTCTGACAGGGAGGGGAGCTCTGGAAGTTCTGTCTGATTCGGGGGGGGGGGGAACAGACGGGGAGGGGGGGTATTTCAGCTCTGACACCACCAACCCCTCACCCCCCACAGGGAGGACTTCAACATCGCCGTGCTGCACGCCTTCGTCGACCTGCACGAGTTCACTGACCTCAACCTGGTGCAGGCGCTGCGGTGAGGGGGGGGATGTGGTGGGGGAGGACGGGAAGGTTTGGGGGCAGAGGGTAATTGGGGGGCTGAGAGATGTGGAGGGTGGGAAGGTTTGGGGGCGGGGGGGCTGGGGGAAGGGGAGGGTGGGAAGGTTTGGGGGCGGGGGGGTTGGGGGAGGGGGAGGGTGGGAAGGTTTGGGGGCAGAGGTGGATCGGTGGGCTGGGGGAGGGGCAGGGGGGAGGGTGGGAAGGTTTGTGGGCAGATGGGGCTGGGGGAGGGTGGGAAGGTTTGGGGGCAGAGGGTGCTCAGGGGGCCCCTACTTACTCTCCCCCCCCACCCCCCCCCGGTCTCCCCAGGCAGTTCCTATGGAGCTTCCGCCTGCCTGGGGAGGCCCAGAAGATCGACCGCATGATGGAGGCCTTTGCCCAGCGTTACTGTCTCTGCAACCCCGGCGTCTTCCAGTCCACAGGTACCAAGGGGCCCGGACGCCTGGATTCTATCCCCGGCTCGGGGAGGGGAGCGGGGCGTAGTGGTTAGAGCAGGGGAGGCTGGGAGCCAGGACACCTGGGTTCTCTCCCGGCTCTGGGATGGGGGTGGCATCTATTGGGGGCGTTCCTCCTACCGGCCTCCCTCCCTTTCTCCCCCAGACACCTGCTACGTGCTCTCCTTCGCTGTCATCATGCTGAACACCAGTCTCCACAACCCCAACGTGCGGGACAAACCTACTGTGGAGAGATTCATCACCATGAACCGGGGCATCAACGACGGGGGCGACCTGCCCGAGGAGCTGCTGCGGGTGAGGGCGGGGGTCTGATCTGGGGGGCAGGGCGGGATACTGGGGTCCATGGGCCCATGGGTCTGGCCTGCTGGTGAGGAGGGTGTGTGGCTTGTGTCTGACTCCACCCTTCAGGAAAAGGGCTGTGGTCTCTGACTCTTGTCATTGGGGGCGTGGCCTTATTGTGACCCCACCCCTTGAGTGGGGCGTGGCCTCTTTGTGACTCCGCCCCTCCTCCCCAGAACCTGTACGACAGCATCCGGAACGAGCCGTTCAAGATCCCGGAGGATGACGGGAATGACCTGACCCACACGTTCTTCAACCCGGACCGGGAGGGCTGGCTGCTCAAGCT
Source organism: Emys orbicularis (assembly GCF_028017835.1). Taxonomy (NCBI): domain Eukaryota; kingdom Metazoa; phylum Chordata; order Testudines; family Emydidae; genus Emys; species Emys orbicularis. Next base: position 20,789,163 of record NC_088703.1, read on the forward strand.
GGGTGAGAGCGGGACCCCCCGAACCCCCATGCCCCCTGATCCCCACCCCCGCGATCTCTGCATGCCTCTGCGCTCTCCTCTCTCTGTGTCCCACCGACCCCCCACTGTGTCCTCAAAGCACCGACCTTCCTTCCGCACCTGCAGGAAAACTCCCCCCTGCCCGGCCCCGGCTAGGACGCCTGGGTCCGTACCCCCAACCCAGCCCCCGGCCTCGGCTAGGACGCCTGGGTCCGTCCATCCCCCTACCCCCCCCGGCCTCAGCTAGGACCCACCCCCACCCTGGTCTCTGCTAGTGCTCCTGGGTCCATGTCTGTGCCCCTCCCCCCTCGGCTAGGGCTCCTGGGACACCCCCCCCGGCCTCGGCCAGGACTCCTGGGTCCCCCATGGCCCCCCCACCCCAACACCCAGCCTCAGCTTGGCTCCTGGGTCCGTCCCCCCACCTCCAGCCTTCAGTTGGCCCCTGTCTGCGTCTCTCCCTGCCCCGCGCTCTGGGCCTCCCCCAAGCCGCCTGGGTCCGCTTCTGATTCCTTCCCCATGGGGGCTTTGAGGGCAGTGCCCCTCCCCCCCCCCCTAAGGTTGAGCGTCCTGGGGTGGGGGGTTCCATTGGGGGGGAGGAGCTATAGGGGGAGCTCCTCCCCCCCAATATGAGCCCCCACCCCAAAGGCATTGGGATCCCAGTTCGCAACACCCCCAGTTTGGAGGCAGGTGCCCCCGACTAGCGGGGCCATGAGGGGTCAGGATGGGGGTCGTGCGGACCCCACAGCAGCTGTCAGAGGCACACGCTGGGTTTGGGGTCACAGGTGGGTAGGGGGGAGGTGGAGAAAGCTGGGTGGGGGTGTTCAGGAGGCTGGGAGGGTCCTAAGTCGCTGGGGGGAGGTAGGCAGAGGGATCTGTGGGGGGGTGATGAGGAAGGGAGGTGGGTACCAACCTTGTTTGGGGCCTGACCGCATTGATGCCTCTAGGGAAGGCACAGATTGGGGGTCAGGGGGTGAGCAGGGATCAGCTCCCAAGAGCCGGGATGGGGGCTGGGAATCAGGACGCCTGGGTTCCATCATGGCTCTGGGGGGGGGTAGTGGGGGCTAGTGGTTAGAGCTGAGGGGTAGCGGTGGATGCCGGGTGCCAGGACTCCTGGGTTCTATTTAATCTTCTCCCCAGCCCCCGGGGCAGGGAATGGTCATGGAGGACGATGGGTGAGGTCGCTCACAGGGAAAAGCCGGACAGAGCCACCCCCCTCCCTTGCTCTGTGTATCAAACCCCTGTGACCCCCCCCCCCCCCCCCAGCAAAAAGGACATTCCCTCCCCAAGATTCCCCCCCCCCCCCCCCGCGCTGATCCCTGCGGCAGGGGTGTGATTTGACCATGTTTTTCCTCCTCACGTTGATATAACTGATTTTTCCTCTTTCTCTCTCTTCTCTCTTCTCTTCCCCCCCGCTCCCCTCTTTCTTTCTCTCCCTCCCCCGTTTTCCTCCCCTCCCTCCCCACTCCTGCCCCCCACGGCCCCCCCCACCCCCACGCCGCTGATGCCACTTGCGCTCGGGTCTCACCGTTCCTCCCCAGGAGGTAGGTAACGGAGGGGGAAGCCGCTGCTGGAATGGGGGGTGGGGACCCAAATAGCGCCTCGCCCCATTACATCCACATCAACGCAGTAGAGATTTGCCCCGAGCCCGACGCCAGACCCCCGGAGCATTGGAACTGGCCACGGGGCGGAGGGGGAGGGGGAGGGGAGGGGGGACCTGGCCCCTTGAGGGAAGGGGTGTTGCCGGAAGCACCCCGGAATCTCCACACAAGTTTTAAAGGTCCCGCATCAGGGATTGTCTCAGGGACAGTCGTGCCACACGGGGTCCCCCTGGTGGTTAGAGCAGGGGCAGCTGGGAACCAGGACTCCTGGGTTCACTCTCCTCCCAGAGCCAGGGATAGGGGTCTAGTGGTTAGGGCAGGGAGCCCGGACTCCTGGGTTCTCTCCCCAGCTCGGGGAGGAGAGTTCTGCCAGTAACACCAGTTTGTCAGGCCCCAACCCCCCGCCCTGCGGCAGTGCCATGGCGGGGCAGCTGTGTGGGGTCTTATGCCTGAAATTGACACCCCCCCCCCCCCCCATGTGCCCGGGCGAGGGTGCCGTGTCTATCCCAGCATGCCCTGGGGCAGGCCTGGTCCTCTTCTCACGCGGCCCCTGGGTGGACCGGCCCAACAGGGTCAATAACTGCCCCCATCACTGAGCCCCCAATCTCTGCTTCCCCTGCAGGCGGGGCGCGTGAAAACGTGGAAAAGACGCTGGTTCATTCTGACTGACAACTGCCTGTACTACTTCGAGTACACCACGGTGAGCCCCCCCCCCCCCAACCCCCCGGAGCAGCCCCGTATCTGCCCCCAGGCCCGTCTACCCCGGGCCTGCCCAGCGCCATCTGCTTCAGAGGCAGACCCAAGTGCTCCCCCTAGTGGTCAGTGATGGAATCGCCTGCCCCTTGGGTGAGCCCCCTGCCCCCAGTCACCCAGTCGGGCTGGGCTCCACAGACAGCCCCTGCAGGAACCCAGGGGGTCCTGCCGCTCGCCCTCCTGGGCCTGGGGCTCCCTGGCTCTCCCCACTTAGCTCCGTAGCCAGTGGCAGGGAGTCCTGCAGGCCGAGCCGCGTCTCCCCTGACTCCGGCTTTGTTCCCCACTCAGGACAAGGAACCACGGGGGATCATCCCACTGGAGAACCTGAGCATCCGGGAGGTGGAGGACCCCCGCAAGCCGGTGAGGGCAGCGCCCCCTGCCCCTCTGGGCCTTCTCGCCTCCGACGGTCACCGTGGGCCTAGTCTGTCCTTCGTCAGCCTGTCCTTGTCCTCTCCTTCATGGCCTTCCTCCTCCTCCTCCTCCTCTTGTCTATCCCTCTGCTCACCCCCCTCCCTCCCTCCATCAACACACACACACCCCTCCCTTCCTCCATCCACGCACCTTTCCTCCCTCCCTTCCTCCATCCACGCACCTTTCCTCCATCTATCCACACACACCCCTCCCTCCATCCATCCATCCACGCACCCCCCGCATCCATCCACATACCCCTCCTTTCCTCCATCCGTTCCTGCAGCATTTGACCCTTGTAGCTCAGGCTACACTCTTCTGCACAGCATTGTGCTCCCAGCTCTGAGCTTTCATTTCGAGCACAAATGACTTGACGTTGCCTGAGTTTGCCGAGAGCCTGAGGCTATCGCTCCAGGGTGGGGGGAATCAGCCCTGGGTGTGACCGACGCAGCCTGAGTCTGCTGAGAGCCCGAGCCTGTCATGGCGGGGGGGGGGGGGGGACGGGAATTGACGCAGCCTGAGCCCGTGGCTGATTCTGTCTCTCCCCCCTCCCCCAGAACTGCTTTGAGCTCTACATTCCCAACAACAAGGGCCAGCTGATCAAGGCCTGCAAGACGGAGGCCGACGGGCGGGTGGTGGAAGGGAACCACATGGTCTATCGCATCTCGGCCCCCACGCAGGAGGAGAAGGACGAGTGGATCAAATCCATCAAGTGAGGAGCACCCCCCCTGCCCCATCCCCCTCCCAGAGCTGGGGATAGAACCCAGGCGTCCTGGCTCCCAGCCCCCTCCCAGGGTATTGCGGGCGGATGGTTCCAGCTCATGATGGGGAAGGAGAGAACAGATTTAGGGAGCTGGGGGGGGGTGAGGTCTGATCCACCCCATTGGGGGGGCAGACAGGGCATGTGGGGGCAGGGGCGTTCCCAGCAATGGTGGACGGGCCGTGGGGCCCCCATGGGGGTGACTGCCCCAAGGCCAGGGCTCTTGGCTGCAGCGAGATCCCCTGGCCCCCCTAACCTCCCGCTCCCCCCAGGGCTGCTGTCAGCGTGGACCCCTTCTACGAGATGCTGGCCGCCCGCAAGAAGCGCATCTCAGTCAAGAAGAAACAGGAGCAGGCGTGAGACGGGCCGGCCAGCAGGCTGCCTTTCTGTGCCCCCCCCCCCCAACCCACCTCCCTGGGCGCCGCTGAAACTGACACCCCCCTGGGTCAGGGGGCCCAGCCACGGACAGACAGATGGACAGAGCATCACTGACTTCCCCTCCCCCAGCATCTGTGTGCACCCTGATCTGTCTTCCAACACCCTCCCAGGCACACTACTTGGGATACAGCCCCTCTCCAGGAGCCACTGGGTACCATGGGCCAGCAAGCCCCTCCCCGCCCGTGGGGGCTGCGGCCTGGGGCCTCTGCCATGCCATCGGCTCAGGACCTTGCAGCAGATTCTGATCAGGAGTGACTTCAGATTGACCCTGGGGGAGCAGAGATCAGAATCCAAACCTGCCCCCATTGCAAACAGGAGTGACTCTGGATTGACTTTGGGGGAACTGAGATTCGAATCCAAACCTGCCCCCATTGCAAACAGGAGTGACTCTGGATCGACCTTGGGGGAACTGAGATTTGAATCCGGCCCTGCCCCCATTGCAAACAGGAGTGACTCTGGATCGACCTTGGGGGAACTGAGATTTGAATCCGGCCCTGTCCCCATTGTAAACAGGAGTGACTCCATATTGACCCAGGCCCTGACTCCATATCCTCAGCACTTTCCTTCACGGGTCTCTGGATTTTCACTGGCTGACACCAGGCTCCCGTCTACACTAATCAGCCCCGAGGTGCAATAAGCTCTTGCCTGGCAACCCCTGAGACAACTGCCCCTTCCCTTCCCTTCCAGCGGGCTGGGAATTTACCCACAATGCTGTGCTCCCACCGTGGCGCTGGGCACCAGGAACTAGCAGACTCCCAGGGTGCACTGGTGCAGCTGTGCTGCTGCCGTTGGGGTCTCCCCTCCCCCCCACAATTCCAGCAGCACCAGGCATGGGGTGGGGGGGCATTGCCCCCCCGCCCCCGGCACTGCCAGCTGGCCCTCTGCAGTGCCCCCTGGCAGCCAGCAGGGAGAACGGGAGTTCTTCCCTCCTCGGGGCAGCCAGGGAGGGGGGATTTTAGCCAGCCCCCTGGCCTGCCCCTCACCAGCAAATTTTTCAATCTTCCCATAGGGGGTAGCCCCCCCCCAAGTACACACTATTGGTCCTAGAGCTTGGGGTCCAGCCGGAGCCCCCCCATTTTCATGCACCCCTTCTGGGCTCCAGGAACGTACACTACAGATGGGGGCGTATGGGGAGCACCCCCTCCAAAGTCGAAAGCCATTTGCTTTCGCCTGCTGTGGAATCTCGTCCTTCTGATTACTCTTCTGCCATCGGCAAGCCCAGCCTGGCGCCACCGGGAGCAGATGTGGGGCTGCCCCACCGGGACCAATCTCTGTGCCCCCTCCCCACCACCACCTTTCCGGATCAGCCATCGCAGGGTGGCCTGGGAGAGCCCCCCGGCTCGTCAGCAACTGCGTGGCAACAGGACCAAGCCAGCGGGACCCATCTCCTGCCATGCCTGGGACCCCTGGACTTGCTGCCTCCTCCCGGCGCAGGGGGATTTCACCCCACCCCGGGCGCTGGTGTGGACAGAGGGGAACCGGCGCCAGCCCCGTGCCCGCCCCAGGACTCCAGGGTGGGTTCAGGTTTTTGTAATTATTATTTAAGGATTTAATGGATGCAAGTTTCAATGGAATTAAAACACTACAGTCTTGAGTACAACCAGGGGGGTGCCGGGTGTCTGGGGGGGTCAGGGGGGGTACCCACTCAGGGCATTAAACACCCAGGACAGCTAGCGGAGGGGGCACCAAACTGGTCTGGAACCAGTGGCACCTTAAACCCTGTTTGGGGCTGGGAACCAGGACTCCTGGGTTCTCTCCCTGGCTCTGGGAGGGGAGTGGGTCCCAGTGGTTAGAGCAGAGGGCTGGGAACCAGGACTCCTGGGTTCTGTCCCCGGCTCTGGGAGGGGAGTGGGTCCCATATCCTGGCTCTAGGAGGGGAGTGGGTCCCTGTGGTTAGAGCTGGGAGCCGGGACTCTTCGGTTCTATCCTGGCTCCGGGAGGGGAGTGGGGTCTTGTGGCTACAGCAGGGGGGTGGCTGGGAGCCAGGACTCTTAGGTTCTATTACACTGAGCTGCGGGGGGCTGGTTGATGCAGCCCAGGATGTGAGCACCCCGTGGCCTGGGGCCTTGCTCAGCCCTTAGCTGACGTCCATCTGTCCCCACTACCTCCAGCCAGCGGCGGGAGCCTGGTGTTGGGGCTCCTTAGCCAGGGACCTAGGTTCCCTGTAGGCTGCGGGGTTGGGCAGCAGGCTCTCAAGGGCCTCGCAGGCCGGGGGAGGCACCTCTCCCCTGGCCCCAAGCTGTTGTGGTGAGACAGGGCTGAGGGGAGTCCTCTCCCTGGGGCAGCCTGCACCCTAAATTCCTCATCCCTAGCCCCCCCTAGAGCCTGCACCCCCAACCTGAGCCCTCACACTCTCCCTGCCCCAGCCTGGAGCTGCCTCCTGCACCCCAAACCCCCAGCAGAGCCCTCACACCCCAGCCCTGAGCCCCTCATCCCTGGCCCCACCCCAGAGCCTGCACCCCAAACCCCTCATCCCTGGTCCCACTCCAGAGCTGACACCCTCAGCCCCATATCCCCAGCCCCACCCCAGAGCCTGCATCCCCACACACACTCCGAACCCCTCGGCCCCACCCCTGCCACATGAATTTTGTAATTCATTCTGCACATTGACGTAAAAAAATTAGAGGGAACACGGGGACCCCTTGCCCACGGATGGGATGCAGCCACTTCTGGGGTGGGGCGTGTTGGGTATTTGGCGCGCTCAGATAAAGCACTGACTCACAGGTGGCGCTGGGGCTGCTGCTGCTTCCTTGGCAGGTTTATTCTGTCCTTTCCGAGGGAAAAAAATACCATCGAATCCTACGTAAAACAGCGCCGAGCTACGGGACAGCGGCCACAGCGTATGTACAGCCCGCCCCAGCCCTAGGCTAAGAGCCACAGCTATATACACAACAAGAGAGGAAGGGGGTCTCCCAGCCCCTCCGCTTTAACCACTAGACCCCACTCCCCTCCCAGAGCTGAGGAGAGAACCCAGGAGTCCTGACTCCCAACCTCCCACACACATACGCACTAGACCCCACTCCCCTCCCTCCCAGCAGTGGGGATAGAACCCAGGAGTCCTGATTTCCAGCCCCCCCGCACCCCCCCCCGCTCTAACCACTAGACCCCACTCCCCTCCCTGAGCCAGAGAGAACCCAGGAGTCCTGACTCCCAGCTCCCCCGCTCTAACCACTAGACCCCGCTCCCCTCCCTGAGCCAGAGAGAACCCAGGAGTCCTGACTCCCAGCCCCCCTGCTCTAACCACTAGACCCCGCTCCCCTCCCTGAGCTGGAGAGAACCCAGGAGTCCTGTCTCCCAGCTCCCCCGCCCTAACCACTAGACCCCACTCCCCTCCTTGAGCCAGAGAGAACCCAGGCATCCGGGCTCCAGCCCCTCCCCGTGGTGCAGGGCTCAGTGGCAGGCGTTGAAGGGCAGCTTGGCCACGCCCCCGTGCAGCTCCACGGCGCCCTCGGCCCAGGCCACGAGATCCCCGCGGGCGCGGCCGGCGCAGGTGGCCAGCCTGTAGACCTCGCCCGGCGCCAGGACGTGGCTCCACACGTTGAAGTCGGCCAGCTCCCCGATGAAGGCCTGCGTGGCGTCGAAGCGGCCGCCCAGCGTGTCCTGGGGGGGGGGGGAGCAGAGAGGCCAGGGGTAGACCAGGGAGGGCATTAGCCATTCGGAAAGGGGGGGGTACCCTGGAGCGGATGCTCTCAGCCTGAGGTGGGGGGGGGGGGGTCTCGTACCTGCTCCTGCCCCAGGATGAAGACACCCCCTGGCTTGATGGGGTGCCAGGGGGCCAGGTTCTCCCCGCTGCCCCGCCGCACCCCGTCCTGGTAGCTCTCCCAGATGCCGTCCCGCGTCGACCAGGTCACGCAGATGTGGTGCCACTTGGCGTCGTGGATAGCCAGGGGCAAGGTGGCAGCCTGGGGCGGGGGCGTGGCGGGGAAAGGGTTAAGGGCAGTGCTCGCCTCTCGCCCACGATCGGAGCCCCCCGCCCCACAGCCCAGCGCCCCCTGACGAGCCCCCCACCCTGCTCCCCACAGCCCAGCGCCCTCCTCTGAACGCCCCTACCCGCAGCCCAGCGCCCCCTGCTGAGTCCCCTGCAGCATCACATCCTCTGCTGACCATGGCAGTCCCCAGCCCCGCACCTTGTCGTTGATGAGCAGCTCCATGGGGTTGTTGCCCCACTCAATGAGCACCAGCTCGTTGGCCTGGCCAGGCACGGAGTAGGAGAAGGGGGTGCCAACGCCAGGCGCTGAGCTGGACTTGAGCCAGAGGCAGACAGTGAAAGCGAAGATCTCGTGATGCAGCGTCCGCTTCACCTTGACGTACATGTAGTTGGTGCGAAGGGGGAAGCCCACACGGAAAACCTCGTCCGGCTTCTCCACCTTGTGCCCTAGAGGGACAAGGTCAGTCCCGGGGCGGCCAGACACAACCAGCCCCAGGGGAAAAGGGATGTGATTCTGGCCAGTAGCCAGTCAGCCATCTCCACATGCACTGATATGGCCATCAAACCATCATTGCATCCAGCTGTTCATTCAACTAGCCATCCCTCATTTCAGCCAGCCAGCCAGCCAGCCATCCCTCAGGTATCATTTCATCCATCCATAGATCCATCCATCATCTCCTCCATCCATCCTTCTAGCCACGTACCATTTCATCCACCCATTCAATGCTCCATCCATGCATCCAGGTACCATTTTATCCATCCATAGATCCATCCATCCATGTACCATTTCATCCATAGATCCATCCCTTTCCTCCATGAATCCAGGTACCATTTCATCCATCCATTCAACGCTCCATCCATTCTTCTATCCAGGTACCATTTCATCCATCCATTCAACGCTCCATCCATAGCTTCGCCCATCAGTGATTCCATCCATTCATTCAATTATCAATTCAGCCATACATAAGTCCATCCATGCAACTGCCTAGCTTTGTAGCTACAATGCCACCCATCCATCTATTCTGTTATCCCCCCTGTCCATCCCTGCAGTGAGTCCTATTCATTCAGCCACAGCTCTAGTCTGGATCCTTCGATGCCCACCACCACCAGCTATCCATCCGCCGATGCTCCCGCACCCCTGCCCCTCACCCTTCTCATGAGGCCCGTGGACCCTGTTCTTGTGCCAGTGCGGCTCCTCGTGGCCATGGTGCGGCTCCTCGTGGCCATGGTGCGGCTCCTCGTGGCCGTGGTGCTCGGTGGTGTTGAATTTCTCTTGGATCTGATGCTCCAAGATGCTGATTTTCTTCTGCAGGGCGTCACGCAGGGAGATGGAGAACAGGGAACTGTTGTGGCTGTGCTGGGGGGTGGGGGTGGGAGTGGGAGGAGGGGACTGTGAGCGAGACCTCATCATCCTCTCAGTGCCCATCTACCCTGGTATCCCGCCCTGTCCCTGCTACCCTGGATCAGCCCGATGGGCCCATCTACCCTGGTATCCTGCCTCATCTGTACCACCCTGGATTAGACCCATAGGCCCCTCTAGCCCAGCATCCTGCCTCCTGTCCCTGGATCATAGAGTCATCAATCCCAAGGCCAGGAAGGGCCAGTGTGCTCACCTAGTCTGATCTCCTGTATTACACAGGCCAGAGACCTGGCCTGCAAGAATTCCTAGGGCAGAACTTTCAGAGAACTTGCCCAGCTCGGCTGAAAAAGCGTCAGCGACGGCGAAACCACCACGCTGCTGGGTAAACGGTGCCAGTGGTTAATGACGCTCACTGTCACAAACCTACATCTTATTTCCAGTCTGACTGTCAGCTCGGGTTCCACCTTCCTCGGTGAGAGGGAAGAGCCTGTGATTAAATATTCGTTCCCCCTACGTACTGGGATCAAGTCCCGCCTTCACCTTCTCATTGTTGAGCTAAATAGCTGGAGCTTCTGGCGTCTCTCGCTCTAATGCAGGTTTTCTAATCCTCACCCCTGTGGCTCTTCTCTGCCCCCTCGCCAATTGGGCAACATCCTCCTTGGATGGGGGAGCACCAGAACCGGATGCAGGAGCCCCACATTGTTGCCCCAGGGCCAAATCGCCTCTCTGCTCCTACTCGCGATTCCCCTGGTGACGCTTCCCAGGTTCCCATTAGCCCTTTTGACCTTCACATCACACAGAGTAGCTCAGGGTTCAACTGATTGGTCACTACGACACACCCCCCCCCAAATCTTTTTCAGAGTTGCTGCTTCCCAGGAGAGAGCCCCCCTGCCCCATCCTGGGAGTCCGGCCAGCATTTGTTCCTAGATGGATACAGGTACATTTAGCCGCATGAAAACCCACAATGCTTGTGTCCAGTTTACCAAGTAATCCAGCTAGCTCCGTAGCCATGCCCTGGCCTCTGCGTTATTTACCCCCACCCTCAATTGTCATGTCCTCTGTAAACGTCACCGGTGACGATTTCACGTTTTCTTCCTGGTCGAAAACGTTACATCGCCTTGGGACCAGGGCCAAGCCCTGCGGGACCCCAGTAGAAACACGCGTGCTCGGCGGCGACGCCCCGTTTGCAGTTACAGTTTGAGACCTGGCGTCAGCCAGTTAAAAACTTCCGCGTGGGCCGTGCTGGTTTATAGCGGTCGAAATGCCGTGTGCTACCACGTGAAACGCCGCCCAGAAGTGTCAGTTTATTACATCAACTCGCTTAGCGTTAGCAACCAAACTTGTCCTCTCAGCCAAAAGCGAGATCAAGTTAGTTTGACGGGATCTATTTCCCATAAACCCCTGCTGATTGGCATTAAGTACATTGCCCTCCTTCAAGTCTTTATTGAGTCCTGTATCAGTCACTCCATTAACTTGCTAGGGATTGATGTCAGACCGACAGGCCTGGAACTGCCCCGGGTCATATGCTTTATTCTTTGTAAATAGTGGCACATTAGCTTTCTTCCAGTGCTCCAAGACTTATTGGAAATCAACATTAATGGGCCAGTGAGCGCCTCAGCCAGCTCTTTTAAAACTCTTGGTTGCAAGTCATCTGGACCTGCTGATTTTAAAAGTCTAACTGTAGTTGCTGCTGTTTACCATCCTCCTGAGACACTAGGGGAATGGAAAGTGTGGTATCGTATGATAGGACATCATCTATTTTCCCCCCAAATACACAACAGAAATATTTGTTGAACAATTCTACCTTTTCTGCTTTATTGTTCATAATTCTATCATTTCCATCTAGCAATGGACCAATACCATTGTCGGGATTCTTTTTATTTTTAATATACTTAAAAAAAACCCTCCTTCTTATTGTACCTAGCTCTGCTGGACATAGACCCTCTGCTGACCCTTTGCTTCCCATATCAATTTTCTACAAATCATAGCTTCTGATTTATATTCATTACTATCAACTTCCCCTTTGCTTCTGATTTATATTCATTACTATCAACTTCCCCATTGCTGCTGATTTATATTCATTACTATGAGCTTCCCCTATCTTCTAGTTGTTATGCCTATATATCTCGCTATCTGCCTTCACTTCCTCTCTAAGGTTGTGTTGTTAACCAGCGCAGCCTTTTCCCTCAGCTGTGGTTTTCGGGTGTCTGGTATAGCGTTCTTAGGCAATTTCCAATGATCATTCACATTTTTCTGATTAAATTCTTCCTTCCAGCTGATTTGGTTTATAATTGTTTTCATCTTTGTGAAACTGGCCCTTTTAAAGCACCAAGGATATAATCTCATCACTCCGGACTTTACTCTGTTTGCACATTATGAATACCATCAAGCCGTGGTCCCTTGTACCAGAGCCACCATTAATTTCTAGCTCCATGATCAGTTCCTCATTCTGTTGGGGGAATTCTTGATAAAACCTCATCCTATGTCGGTGGCTACAGCGTTTGAGATAGGAACTCGTCAACTAGGAGGTTTAGAAATTCCCAGAATGATTTAGCGTCGGCAGCACATGGCCTCCAGCGTACATTATTCAAACTGAAGCCCCAGTGATCATGCAGCTTTTGTTCCTATACGTTATAGGGGGCATAAATTGTTGTTCACTCTGGTCCCTAGTGTGCTTTGAAGGGGCTGTAGCAGACTCCAACTAATAACCCTTCTTGTTCGTCATCTGTTAGGCCATTGATCCCAAAGCGTAGATCATTTTCTTCCGTGTTGTCCGTGACGCGGAAACAGGGCGTGCCATTTGTGGCGTGGATTTCCATTTCGCCCACCAGGTTTCAGTGATACCAGCTGGATCACCCTTAGGTTCACATGCGAGCAAGTCCAAAGCCTCTTGGTTGTTTCCCAGGCGCCGAGCTTTGCTGTACAGGCAACTCGAGGCTTTTCCTCCCCTCACATCCTTTGCTTCCTTGATTCATTTTTTCCCTCAGAATCCTGATTTTGGGAGAAGCGCTCAGCCTGCTCCTCCACTAGCCCCACTCCCCTCCCATCACCTTCTGGGGACAGGTCGGCCGGAGCAGTCAAGCCAAGATCTAACACAGCCGGACGCAACATTTCGTGAGACCCCCCGGCCCGTCTGGCCTGGTATTTAGGCCCAGCGCCCTACTGAGGCCCTGATCTCCTCCCCTCATACCCCTGCCCCATGGGGGGGGGAAGGAGGGGGCATCTGACCCCTCCCCCCCCCCCCCCCCCCCGAGCCAGGCTGTTCAGGTTTCCCAGACGCGCTGAGAAGGGACAAACAGGAAGGAAGAGGCCAAGGGGGGTTATATTTAGCTGAATGCTCCGGCCAGGACCCGAGCTGCTCCCGCTAATCCATCCCCCTCCTCCCACAGAGCTGCCAGCGCCAATTAGCGGCAGTGCCACAAACCCACTGATGCCAATGGAGCAGCCTTTGTATGGTGCTGGAGGGCAAGTGGGGGGGGCAGCCTGATCCTCCACTAGGCCCCACTCCCCTCCCAGAGCTGGGGAGAGAACCCAGGAGTCCTGGCTCCCAGCCCCCTTGCTCTAACCACTAGCCCCCACTCCCCTCCCAGAACAAGGGATAGAACCCATAAGAATGGCCATATTGGGTCAGACCAAAGGTCCATCCAGCCCAGTATCCTGTCTGCTGACAGTGGCCAATGCCAGGTGCCCCACAGGGAGTGAACCTAACAGGTAATGATCAAGTGATCTCTCTCCTGCACAGGAGTCCTGGCTCCCAGCTCTAACCACTAGCCCCCACTCCCTTCCCAGAGCCAGAGACAACCCAGGAGTCCTGACTCTCAGCTGCTCTTCCTCTACGCGGGGAACAAATATTCAGTAACGGACTCTCCACTGTAGCAGAGGACGGTCGAGCCCGATCCCAGGGCTGGAAGTTGAAGCGAGACACATTCCCGCGGGAAACAGCGTGGACATTTCTCATGGGAGAGCAATTAACCAGCGGAACAACGGGCCCGGCCCACGGTGGATTCTCCCTCACCGGCAACGTGGGGCTAGTTCTCTGAACGCTCGGCCCTGGGAACAGCTGGGGGCCGTCCCCGGGCCTGTGCTGTCCAGGAGCTCAGATCACTTGACCACCACAGTACCCGCTGGCCTTGGATCTGTGACTCTAACCACTAGATCCCACTCCCGTCAAGTGCGCTTTGAGGAATGGGGCACGGGGCCTTTGCCCTCTAGGGGGTGCCAGCTCTGATCTGCCCCAGGGCAAGGACTGGCTGGCTCAGGGGGGCAGGGAATGGGGCCTGGGGCCTGTCCCCTCTAGGAGGCGCCGACTCCCATCCGGCCCCAGGGCGGAGACTGGCTGGCTGCGTCCCAGGACCCCATGGGAAACGTTCATCTTCCAGAACCGTCCCAGTAATTCAAGGGCAAAGGGGTCTTAACTGGGGTCTTGGCAGATGGTCTTGAAATAGGATCAATCAGTAATTCCTCCGGGCTGGGATCTGGGGGCTGTTTCTACTTAATTAGTTAAAGCCGGAGGCAGGGGGCTGGGAATCTGGACTCCTGGGTTCTATCCCTGGCTCTGGGAGTGGGGTGTAATGGCTGGGGGGGGGAACAGGCCATGAGGTTCCTAACTGGGTGAGTGATGAGAGAGGTTGAGATGATGGAGGAAGGGGGAGGGGGTAAACTGAGGTAATGGGGGCAGGGCTGGTGGTGTTAGGGGGCAAACAATGGCAAAGGATGCAGGGGGATGGGGTAGGGGGGCCGTGGGGAGCTGACCTGACCCTAGCATAGGGGGATGGGGGGTGATCCTGCCCCAGGGTGAGAAGGGAGGTTATGGGAGTGACAGTTGGGGACTGATAGGATGGGGTGTGGGGGTGTTGAGGGGATGGGGCCTATAAGGGGCTGCTCCTTGAGCCATCTCAGCATTTAGGGAGGGGGCGGCTGGGGGGTGAATGAGGCCGCACAGCATCTGTTGATGCTCCAGCCCCTCCTAGAATGACTCCAGCGTGTGGAAGGGGGGCACTGGTGGGGGGGTCAATGGTCGGGGTGGGGGGGAAGCTGGGGAGGTCAGTGAGGAGGGGGGTCGATGGGAGGGATGTATGGCCAGGGGGGCTGTGGGTCAGTGAGGAGGGGGAGTCGATGGCTGGGGGGGTCAGTGAGGAGGGGGGTTGATGGCAAGGGGGGCTGTGGGTCAGTGAGGAAGGGGGTTGATGGGAGGGCTGTGGGTCAGTGAGGAGGGGGGAGTCGATGGCAAGGGGGGGCTGTGGGTCAGTGAGGAGGGGGAGTCGATGGCTGGGGGGGTCAGTGAGGAGGGGGGTTGATGGCAAGGGGGGCTGTGGGTCAGTGAGGAGGAGGTTTGATGGGAGGGCTGGGGGTCAGTGAGGAGGGGGGAGTCGATGGCAAGGGGGGGCTGTGGGTCAGTGAGGAGGGGGAGTCGATGGCAAGGGGGGGGCTGTGGGTCATTGAGGAGGGGGAGTCGATGGCTGGGGGGGTCAGTGAGGAGGGGGGTTGATGGCAAGGGGGGCTGTGGGTCAGTGAGGAGGGGGTTTGATGGGAGGGCTGGGGGTCAGTGAGGAGGGGGGAGTCGATGGCAAGGGGGGGCTGTGGGTCAGTGAGGAGGGGGGTTGATGGGAGGGCTGTGGGTCAGTGAGGAGGGGGGTTGATGGCAAGCGGGGGCTGTGGGTCAGTGAGGAGGGGGTTTGATGGGAGGGCTGGGGGTCAGTGAGGAGGGGGAGTCGATGGCTGGGGGGGGTCAGTGAGGAGGGGGGTTGATGGCAAGGGGGGCTGTGGGTCAGTGAGGAGGGGGGTTGAGGGGAGGGCTGGGGGGGTCAGTGAGGAGGGGGGATCGATAGCTGGGGGGAACAATCCCCCCCTTACCTGGAGGTGCTCCAGCCTCTCCTTGAGCGATTCCAGCATGCGCTCCAGCTGGGGGGCGCCGGCGGGTGCCTCCCGGGGCGGGTCCTCCATGGTGTTGGGGGCGGCGCTGGCCTTGCGGAAGGCGGCCTCGTGCCCGGCGCCGCCCGGGGGCTCGGGGTGCTCGCGGTGCCCGAAGTGGGGGTACTCGTTCTCCCGGCCGGCCCCCTCCCGGTGCCCGTGGCTCAGGTTGTCCTCGTGCCCGCCCGGCCCGTGCTCCCCGCCCGCCCGCCCCTCGCACCGGCTCAGCTTGGCTGTCAGCTCCCGCACCGTCTCCCGCTGGTCCAGGATGGTCTCCTTCTGGTGCACCACTGTCTCCCGCAGGTGCAGGATGGTCTCTTTGGCCTCCTCCAGCGTGCCCGCCCAGTGCCCCCCGGCCCGCGGCTGCGGGGCCTGCTGGCAGCCCGTCTCCAGCTCCAGGGGCATGGGGCTGCAGACGAACTTGGGCAGGGCATACTCCCCCCTGCTGCCGGGCACCCAGCAGAGGGCCCAGAGGAGAGCCCAGGCCAGCCACATCCCGGCACCCGCCGGACCCCTCGCCACCGCCCCAGCCTTCCTCCCACGGAGGCACCCGGCTGATCTGTGCCAGCGGCCGGTTGGCTCGGTGAGCAGCTGGGACTTTTCTGTTTCTCGCCACCCCCCGTCACTGTCCCGTCCGCCTTGATTTCCCAAATCCCCTGGTGATGGGTGGAGGGCGCCCGTCTCCCCGGAGACGGGGGAATTAGATGGGCGGGTTAATGGGCTTAAGGAGTCGTGGCAAAGCTCCCCCACCCACCCCTGGCAACGGGACCCAGGCGTCCTACAGCCAAGCTGGCAGGGATCAGGGGCGTTTGGCAGATGAAAGGATTCTAAGGAACTGGGAGGGATTTAGGGAGGGGAAGCGACACGCCGGGACACCGGGGGGCTTTCCACGGCCACCGGGAATGAGCCCCCCGCACGGCGCGGGGGGGGGTGTGTGCGTGCCCAGAGCCAGACATCTTCCCTGGGGTCAATCCAGAGACACCCCTGACTGCAGTGGGGACAGGGCCGGGTTCTGATCTCAGCTCCTGGGGTCAATCCGGAGTCACCCCTGCCTGCAGTGGGGACAGGGCCGGGTTCTGATCTCAGCTCCTGGGGTCAATCCGGAGTCACCCCTGCCTGCAGTGGGGACAGGGACAGGTTCTGATCTCTGCTATCCCAGGATCAATCTGGAGTCACCCCTGATGGCATGGGAGTGAATCCAGATTTGCACCAGGGGGCCATGGAGTTTACAGTTAAGCCCCCCCACCCCGAGCCATGGGCTGTTGGATATAACACAGTAAACAATCCAGCTTTATTCTGTAGAGCGCCTATATACACGGCGGCAGGTGTCACTGCCCCCTGCTGGCTAAACAAGCCCCGCTCGCCGCTGTGTCATAGTCCTCATACCGCACCAGGCGGAGGGGGAGTCTGAAGAGTCTGGGGTGTGGTTCTCTCCCTGCAGCCCCAGGCTGGGGTTACTCGACCACGTTGAACTGAACCATCCCCGCGGCTTCCCGGCCGTCCCCCAGGGCCTCCCGCAGCTGGGTCCAGAACACGTCCTGGGCCTCGGGCTGCTCCGGCCACTGCAGGTAGCTACGCTGCTTCACCAGCTTCCGCAGGCGGTGGTAGGGGGAGAGGCTGCGGGGGCGACAGGCCGAGATCTGAGCCCCAGTACCCACGGCACAGGGCAACCGCGCCCCACAGCGCCCCGGGAGCTCCCCCAGAGCCAGCCCCACCCCCTCCCTGCTCCCCACAGCACCCCCAGGAGCTCGCCCCACAACCAGAACCCCCCCACACACTCCCCACAGTGCCCCGGGAGCTCCCCCACAGCCAGTGCCCCCCTGCTCCCCACAGCGCCCCTGGGAGCGCCCCCCACAACCAGCACCACCCACAGCACCCCCGGGAGCGCCTCCCACAGCCAGCACCACTCCCGGGAGCACCCCCCACAACCAGCCCCACCCACAGCGCCCCCGGGAGCGCCCCCCACAGCCAGCACCATCCCCTGCTCCCCGCAGCGCCCCCGGGAGCACCCCCCACAGCCAGCACCACCCCCTGTGCCCCCGGGAGCTCCCCCCACAGCCAGCACCATCCCCTGCTCCCCGCAGCGCCCCCGGGAGCACCCCCCACAGCCAGCACCACCCACAGCGCCCCCGGGAGCACCCCCCACAACCAGCACCACGCACAGCGCCCCCGGGAGCGCCCCCCACAGCCAGCACCATCTCCTGCTCCCCGCAGCGCCCCCGGGATCACCCCCCACAGCCAGCACCACCCCCTGTGCCCCCGGGAGCTCCCCCCACAGCCAGCACCATCCCCTGCTCCCCGCAGCGCCCCCGGGAGCACCCCCCACAGCCAGCACCACCCCCTGCTCCCCACAGCGCCCCCGGGAGCGCCCCCCACAGCCAATGCCCCCCCCCCCCGCTGCTCAACACAGCACCCCCAGGATCTCCCCCCCTCAGGCAGTGCCCCCCGCCCCACTACCCACAGCCTCACCGGTAGCTGGGGATGTCCTGGAGGAAGACGACGACCAGCGGGTCGTGGCCCTGGTAGTAGGTGCGGGCGCAGGCCAGCTGGATCTCCAGCGAGCACCACTCGCTCTCCAGGGCGCGGGCGCTCAGCAGGCACAGGGCCTTGCGGCTGCTGCTCACCCCGCGCTGCACGTTGTCCAGGTAATAGGCCCCGGGGGCGAAGTCGCGGGGCCCGAAGCAGAGCCGGAACCGGGGCTGCCCTTCCTCCTCCAGCTTGGCCAGCAGCGTCTGCACCACCCAGGCCTCGTCCTCGGCGCAGCAGGAGACGTAGGCGTCGTACTGGTAGCCCCGCCGGTCCCGCCGCAGCCGGCCCCGGCCCCAGGCCCGCAGCAGGTAGTAGCCGTAGCGCAGGGTCCAGCCCAGCTTAGCCCCGGCCAGGGACCCTGCCAGCATCAGGAAGGTGGCGGCGAACGATCCCGCGAAGAAGACGACGCCCAGGTCCGCCCAGCAGAAGGAGAGATCGTGGGCTTGGAAGAGCCCCTCGCTCACGCCGGGCCCCAGGCAGAGGTAGGAGCCCAGCAGGGCCACCTGGACCCCCGGCTCCGCCGCCGACCAGTTCTGGAACCAGGCGTTCTCGCAGGAGCAGGCCAAGGGGTTCCCGGCCACGTCCAGGAAGCGCAACGTGGGCAGGCCGGCCAGCGGGGCCCAGCTCATGTTGCGCAGCCCGTTCTCCCGCAGCGAGAGCCACTCCAGGGAGACCAGGCTGGAGAAGACCTCGCCGGGCAGGTCCCGGAGGGAGCTGCCGTCCAGCCTGAGCCACCGGAGGCTGCCCAGGCCTCGGAAGAGCCCCGGGCAGAGGCTGAAGAGCCCTTCCCGGCTGGGGTAGATGTTGGAGAGATCCAGGGAGAGGAGGCCAGCCAAGGGAGCCAGCGAGAGGTTGAGGAAGATGCCGCCAGGGTTGTCCCTCAGGTTGAGCTCCTGGAGGTTCCCCAGCCCTTGGAAGAGTTGGGAGGGCAGCCCGACGGGGGGCCGGGCCTCCTGCGAGCTGAGATCCAGGCCCCGCAGGGCCGGCAGGCCGGCGAAGGGGGCAGGCGAGTCATACTTGCTGTAGGCCAGGAGGCGGTTGCGGCTGAGGTCCAGGGTCTCCAGGGCCTTCAGGCCCAAGAAGGAGCCCTGGGAGAGTTTGTAGAGACCGTTCTGGGCCAGCGAGAGGTGGCGGAGGGAGGTGAGCCCCTTGAAGGCCCATTTCTGGAGGGTGAGGATGCGGTTGCTGGAGAGCAGCAAGGTGTGGAGATGGTGGAGGCTCTGGAAGGCGGACGCCTTGATGTACCTGAGGTTGTTGTCGCTCAGGTCCAGGGTCTCCACCTTGCGGGCGTAGACCAAGGTGTCACGGGTGACAGATGCCAGCTGGCAGCCCTGCAGCAGCAGGGTCCTCAGGGAGGCCATGCCCAGAAAGGTCCCCTTGTAGAGGTAGGTCAGGCGGTTCCTGGACAGGTCCAGGTGGGTCAAGGCGCTGAGGGGCCGGAAGATGCCGTCTTCCAGCTTGGTGAGGTGGTTGCGCCGCAGGACGAGGACCCGGAGCCGGGGCAGCGACCCGCCCCAGGCACTCTGCTTCAGCTCCTGGACCTTGCACTTGTCCAGCGAGAGGGACTCCAGGTGGGGGAACAAGCGGAAGACGCCCCCCTGAAGCCGGCTCAGCGGGGTGGTGGACAGGTCCAGCCAGGTTAGGTTGGTGCAGGCGCCCAGTTGGGCCAGCCGGGATGGCGGGACCTTGGAGTGTTTGATGTCCAGGCTGGTCAGCGCCGGCAAGCTCTCCAGGACCTGGCAGGCCAGCCCCAGGTCCGAGTCCAGCGCCGGGCGCATGCTGGACCAGTGCAGGGCTGTAAGGTTGGGCAATGGCAGGCCCAGAAGATGGGAGATGTTGAGGGGGTTTTCGTCCAAACTCAGCTTCTCCAGGCCGGGCGCGGCGCGGAAGGAACCAGCCGCCAGCCGGCTCATGTTGTTGCGGGTCAGGTTGAGCGAGCGCAGGCCGGGCAGGGAGCAGCGAGCGAGGTCCAGCCAGGCGATGCTGTTGTTCCGCAGGTTGAGGTCCCGCAGGAAGGGCATGGAGAGCAGGCCAGGGCCGGGGCATGGGGCGGAGATCCGGTTGGAGTCCAGGTCGAGGATGGAGAGGTTGGCCAATTTCCCGGCGGCCGTGGCCACCTCCTGGAGCCGGGAGAGCTGGTTGTGGGGCAGGTGGAGCTCCTGCAGGCTGGGCTGGGCCGCCAGGGCGGTGGGGTGGAGGGCGGCCAGGGCGTTGCCCCCCAGAAGCAGCACCCGCAGGCCCGTCAGCTCCGCCAGCGCCGTGGGGCCCAGGGCCGCCAGCCGGTTCTGGCTGAGGTCCAGTAGCTCCAGCTCCCGCAGGCCCTGGAAGGCGCCGGTCTGCAGGGCACGGATGCGGTTGCGGTCGAGCCGCAGCTCCCGCAGGCGGGGCAGGTGGGCGAAGGTGGCGGGCGCCAGGCCCTGCAGGGCGTTCTGGGAGGCGTTGAGCCAGAGGGTGGAGTTGGGCAGCGGGGCGATGGCCGGGCCCAGCTGGGTGATGCCGCGCCCGGCGCAGCTGGCGTAGCCTGGCAGCTCGTAGGGCAGCAGGCACCAGGTGAAGCCGAAGGCGCCGGCACAGCGGGCACAGGCAGCGACTGCAAGGAGCCAGAGGGGCAGGGCCAGGGGCTGGGGCATGGCGGGGTGTGTGTGTGTGTGTGCTGCTCCCTGCTGGTTGTGTGTGTGCGTGTGGGTTTGGCACTGCCCCCTGCTGGCACAGCTCAGAACACGCCCTGCTTACATCCCCTACCCCACCCACTGACCCCCGCACGCAGTGACCTCCACCCACTCCCGGCAATGAGTGACCCGGGGCGGGGCTTCTAGCTACATCCCGCCCCCTCACCGTGATTGACAGCTCCCCCACTCCCCAATCCGATGGCAGGTGCCTTAAAAGAGCCTCAGTTTCCCGCTCCCGGCTGGGGCTGAGCTGAGCGGCCCGGCACAGAGACACCTGCAACGAGAATGTAAATTGCACTCCGGTCACTAGTGGTTAGAGCTGGGGGTGGGGGCGGGGAGCCCGGACTCCTGGGTTCTTTCCCCAGCTCTGGGAGAGCAGTGGGGGCTAGTGGTTAGAGGGGGGCTGGACAGCTAACAGCAACTGTCCGTGACCTCACGGGGCCAGACCTCATTTCTCTGCTTCACTTCCCCTTCTGCAAAGCCGGGCTAAGGAAGTTTCCTCTGCAGCCCGGAGGTCTGTGGAATCAGAGCTAATGATCGGAAAGGGCTTAAATCCAGGCTAAGCAGGGGCAGTGTTGGCACCGGCCCCAGGGCAGGGACTGGCTGGCTCCGGGGTGGGGAATGGGGCATGGGGCCTCTCCCCTCTAGGGGGTGCCAGCTCCCACCTGGCCCCAGGGCAGGGACTGGCTGGCTCAGGGGGGCAGGGAATGCAGCACGGGGCCTGTCCCCTCTAGGGGGCACTGGCTCCCATCCGGCCCCAGGGCAGGGACTGGCTGGCTCAGGGGGGTGGGGAATGGGGCACGGGGCCTGTCCCCTCCAGGGGGCGCTGGCTCCCACCTGGCAGCAGGTGCCCTACATCGTTTCTATTCTGGGGCACATGCATGCCGAGTTTGTTGGGTCTCAGCCCTGCTCCCAGGTGCCCCTGGGGCATGATCCCCCCCCCCCACACACACACACACACCCCACCGGGAGAGAGGCCAAGGTCCACATGGGCCTTTGATACAGAGCCCCTTGTGCCCCTGGGTAAGGACTGGGGGGAGCTATGTGGGGGGGGGTCTGTGGGGGGGGGCGGGGTAGATAATGGCTGCCTCTTGGAGGGGGGGCTGTCTTTGGATGCAGTTGTGGCCCCTAGTGGCAGGAAATCGCAGTTTCTGCCCCCCCTCCCTTGCTCCACCTTTCTTGTGGTAGAGCGAATGAAACCATCTCTGGGAAGTGGGACCCCCCGCCAGCACCCCAGGGGGCAGTGAGTCTAGGGGGGCTCTCAGCTGAGGGATGGGCTCCCCAGGGACCTTCATGGTCTGGTTTGGAGCTGTCCCATCCTTGCCCACGGGGGGGGGGGGAGGCGATTGGGGGCAGCTGGGGGCCTGCAGCAAGTGCATGGGGGGAGGGGTATGTCTATGTGACCAGACCCCCAACTTGGCTGGTGCCCCTCACTCCCGACCCGCAGCCCCTGCTAGCTCAGTCCTGGGCTCCCCCATCTCTGCAGGTGCCCCTCACTCCCGACCCGCAGCCCCTGCTAGCTCAGTCCTGGGCTCCCCCATCTCTGCAGGTGCCCCTCACTCCCGACCCGCAGCCCCCGCTAGCCTAGCGCTCGCTCGCTCTCTCTCACCTGCTACCTCAGAGCTCAGACTTTCGGCACCATCCGTCCCAACTCCTGGGATGAGTCAAAACTTGCCCCCTGGGCGTAACTGGCCGCTACTTCCTCATTGTGCAACACGGCGACACCGTCGGAAACCTGCTGCGGAAATTACAGCACCCGGGTGTCACAGAGTATGGGGGACTCAGGGCCCTGCACCCCCGGCGTCCTGCGATTCACCATGACTCTCAGCCAGCCAGTAAAGCAGAAGGTTTATTTAGACGACAGGAACATAGTCCAAGACAGGTCTTGCAGGCACAGACAACAGGACCCCCTCAGTTAGGTCCATCTTGGGGTCCCAGGGCACCCCAGCCCCCTTGGGAGGTCAGAGCCCTGTCTCCCTCCCAGCCACATCACCAGCCAGCCCTGAGACTCTGCCTTCAGCGACCCCTCCCACAGCCTTTGTTCAGTTTCCCGGGCAAAGGTGTCACCTGGCCTCTAACCCCTTCCTGGGTTCTCATGTTACATGCTCAGGTATTCTCCGTCGGTCAGTCTCCCATTCCCCAATGCAGACTATCCTAGCCACACTCCCCTGTCAGCATTCACAGACCACAGTAAGAACAGTCCCAGTTCGTCACATCACCTGCTGCAGAAATTACAGCACCCGGGTCAATGCGCAGGGTGTGCACCAGGGGGCGCCCTCCCCCACAGGGGTCATTGACCCCCACTGAGCCCCCGGCTCCCTGCAGCCCAGCGCCCCCCCCGCCGAGCCCCCTGCTCCGCCCCCTGCAGCCCAGCGCCCCCTGTCGAGCCCCCCGCCTCCTGCAGCCCAACGCCCCCGCCGAGCCCCCTGCCCCACCCCCCGCAGCGCCCCCGCCCCCTGCCGAGCCCCCCTCCCCACTCCCTGCAGCCCAGCGCCCCCCGCCGAGCCCCCCTCCCCACTCCCTGCAGCCCCCCGCCGAGCCCCCCTCCCCACCCCCTGCAGCCCAGCGCCCCCTGTCGAGCCCCCCTCCCTGCAGCCCAGCGCCCCCCGCCGAGCCCCCAGCCTGCGGCACAGCGCCCCCTAGCGGCGTGCTGGGGCATTGGGGCAGCCCTGCCTGCTGGGGAGCTGCAGTGGCAGGCGGCGGGCAGCAGGGGGCGGTCTGACCCCAGGCTGAGCCAGAGACAATCCAACCCCGGGCTGTGAGATTGCTGGGGCGGGGGAGATGCTGGCCACGGTCCCATGTGAACAGGGAGCCCAGAGCACCATGGACGTGCCTGGGAGCCCAGCCAGCCCTGGGGGGGAGCTGCGGCTAACGCCAGGTCTGGGGGTGGGGGAAGGGGTCACGCAGACCTGGGGGTGGGGCGGGCACCAGGAATCCAGGGAAGTGGAGGCTGCAGCAGACACGTCTTTGCGTCTGGAACCGGGTGGGGGAACCCAGGGAGTGGAGATGGGGGAAGAGAGGGTGAGGGCAGAGCCCTGCCCGTGCCCCTCACTCCCGACCCGCAGCCCCTGCAAGCCCAGCTCTGCCCCCCCAGCTCTGCCGGTGCCCCTCACTCCCGACCCCCAGCCCCTGCTAGCCCAGCTCTGCCCCCCCCAGCTCTGGCAGTGCCCCTCACTCCCGACCCGCAGTCCCCATTGCACATCTGAGACTGTTATATTACAATGACTGTTCATATTTGGCCACTGACCTTAGTACTTAGAAGGGAGAGCGCCCCCCGTCCCGCTCCCCGCAGCCCAGCGTCCCCCGCCGGGCCCCCCACCCCGCTCCCCGCAGCCCAGCGCCCCCCACCGCCCCCTGCCGAGCCCCCCGCCCGGCTCCCCGCAGCCCAGCGCCCTCTAGCGCCAAAGGGCCCGGCCCTGACAGCCGGGGAGGGCGCCCCTGTAAGACCAGTCCCCGGGTCCATCCATCGGGCTGGTTCCAGCGGAGCCAACACGTTCCGTAGCAGTGGGGGAGTTTATTGGGGGGGGTTAGTCTGTCTCTTTAAATATGGAAATGAGCCAAAGAGGCCACGCCCATTTCATGCTAAACTGGCCCAGATTGGGAGGGGCGGGGCGGTCGCGGGCGACTCCTGATTGGCTGGAAAGTTTCTTTTCAGGCTGGAGTTTTGGCAGGACCTTTTTGTCTGTCTCTCTCACTGGGTCCTTCCCCCCCGGCACCCCGCCCCCCCAGCGCACCCCTTCCCGATCCTCCCATAACTCCTCCCTCGCAGCACCCCGCCCCCAGAAGCCCCCCCTCCGCAACTCCTTCTCCCCCTCCTGGAATCCCCCCGCTTTCTGCGCCCCCCACATCCCTCCCCATAAGCTCTGACCCCAACCCCCACCCACCCCCTCTTTCCCCAGCCCCCCCAACCCCGCTCCCCTCCCCCTGCCCCCTCCCTTCCTGCCCCCCCAACTCCGCCCTCCTCCCCGGTGCTGCCGACCCCGCCCTCCCCCCCTTCCCTCCCCCCCAGCCCTCCGGTCACTGCCTCGGGGCTCGCTGCGTCCCAGCTCCGGCCGGTCCCCGGCGCCAGCATGTCCCGCTCCGACGAGGTCAACCGGCTCACGGAGAGTGTCTATAGGGTGAGCCCCGCCGGCTCCCCCCCCCCGCCGGTCTCTTCCCTGTTCCCCCCTCCGGCTCCCCCCCCCCGCCGGTCCCTTCCTTGCCCCCCCGGCCGGCTCCCACCCCCCCGCCGGTCCCTTCCCTGCTGACCCCGCCAGCCTCCCCCCCGCCGGTCCCTTCCCACTCCCCCCTCCGGCTCCCCCCCCACCGGTCCCTTCCTTGCCCCCCCCCCCGCCTCCTTCTCTGCCCCCACTCCGGCCCCCTTTGCCTGCGCAGTTGGCCCCGGCCGCGCTCCCCCCCCACCTCCATCTCTCTCGCCAGGAGCTTTTCTCGGTTTCTCCCCTCCCCCCCCCCCCCCGCTGGAGCCCGGAGCCCCTTTGTTAGCCTGGCAGGGAAGAGTTTGGGGAAGTGTTTTGGGGAGGGGGGGTGACGGTGGAGGGTGCATATGGGGGGCTGGGTTCTGATCTCAGCGCCCCCTGGTTTCAATCCGGAGTCACCCTTGTTTGCAGCGGGGCCAGGTTCTGATCCCAGCTCCCCCTGGGGTCAATCCGGAGTCACCCCTGATTGCAGCGGGGCCAAGTTCTGACCTCAGCCCCCCAGCTCCATCCAAAGGCTTTTCACTGTGGAGATCAGGATTCCCCCTGGCGCTTTGACCCGTTCCTATTCGGCAGGGAACGAAGGGGAAAAACGAACCCACAAACGCTGGGGCGAGGGAGAGGGTCGGGGGGATGGTTTCCTGCCCATGTCACTGGCGGGTTCATTTGGTGTCCACGGGGAGCATCAGGCGCTGGGATCTCGGCTCCCTTCTATCCATCCAGCCATCCTCCCACACACCCCTCCATCCCCATCTGCACCCCTCCATCCCCAATCTAATCGCTCCGTCCTCCCCCCAGTTACGCCAGCCACGGCTCTGGCCCTGGGACCCCTCCTTCCCTCCCCCTCCATGCAGCCCCCAGGACGGGATCTGATCCCCAAAGGGCTGGTGTGCCGAGCACTGTGGGAGGGGCTGCACCTTGTGTGGTTCCCCCCCACCCCGAGTCCTGCCAGCCCCTGTCCCAGCTGACCAGGAGCCCGGGGGATTAGATTCGGGGGGGGGGGGGCGCTGCAATTTCTGGCTGGATCAGATTCTTTCAAAAGGCTAATTCGTTCCCGGGGAAACGGCCTGTGGGAGCTGAGAGAAATCGGGCTGGGCTCCAGACGCCTCTCGGATCCGCTCCCCCCCCCCCCCCGAGCCTGGGGGCCAGGAAACAGCCCCTGCTCAGGGCCCCCCGCTACACCCCTCTGGCTCCAGTGTTTCCATGAGGCGGATCAGTCCATCTGTCCGTCCTCACCCCTGCGTCTACAAGTCTAGCGATAGCTACATGACCTAGTTTGTTATTGTAGGGCCTACGTAGGCTGCTTTGCCATTGTAGGGTTGCTTGGGAACCCAGGAGTCCTGGCTCCCAGCCCCCCCAATCACTAGACTCCCTTCCCCTCCCAGAGCCAGGGAGAGAACCCAGGAGTCCTGGCTCCCCCTCCCTCGCGGGGACAGTCTTTGCGCCCGACCCGCTGTCCCCAAAGCCATCGGGCTGAGCCGACTGATCCAGGCTGAGCCGGCGCTGGGCTACCGTGTGTCGGGTGGGGAAGGGCTGGCAGCCGGCCGCAGCCCAGCGCCCGGGACCTCCGCTCCAGCCAGGCGCCCTCCTGCTGGGGCAGCCGGGCCGGGCCTGGCACGAGATGCCCTCAGCGGCCCCGTCTGCCACCTGCTGGGGATTAGGGGCCCCAGAGCCCCGGGGCTCAGTATAGTGTCTGTCCCTCCCCTCTCCGTCCGTCCCTCCCCCCCACCCCCCATCATCTGTCCATTCATCTTCACCCCCCCACCCCTCTGTCCGTCCATCCCTCCCCCCACCCACCATCATCTGTCCATCCATCTTCACCCCCCCACCCCTCTGTCCGCCCATCCCCCCACCCCTCTGTCCATCCGTACGTCCACCCCCCTCCCCTCTATCCAGCTGTCCGTCCGTCCCTCCCCCCCCCCATCATCTGTCCATCCATCTTCACCCCCCCACCCCTCTGTCCGTCCATCCCCCCACCCCTCTGTCCATCCGTACGTCCACCCCCCTCCCCTCTATCCAGCTGTCCGTCCATCCCTCCCCCCCACCCCCCATCATCTGTCCATCCATCTTCACACACCCCCATCTGTCCATCCGTCCCCCCCACCCCTCTGTCCGTCCCCCCACCCCTCTATCCATCCGTACGTCCACCCCCCACCCCTCTAGCCATCCATCCCCACACACCTCCTCATTTGTCCCTCTCTCCGTCCATCCACCTGTCTGTCCATCCCCATACTCACCCCTCCACCCACTGCTCCGTCTGTCTGTCCCCATATGTGCTCCATCCGTCCGTCCGTCCATCCCCATTCCCATCCATCCCGCTCCACACACTCCCTGGATCCGTCCCTCGCTCCCCCTCCTAGCACCCCAGTCACCCCTCCAAGTGTCACGTTGCTTAGGAATAAAATATCTTGGTGTCCTACAATGTAAATCTTCAAAAACAAGGAGTCTGGTGGCACCTTAAAGACTAACCGATTTATTTGGGCATAAGCTTTCGTGTGTGAAAAACCCACTTCTTCAAATGCAAATACAATGTAAATCCTGCCACCCCCAACCCAGGCTACCCAGCTCCCGCGCCCCACCACAGAGGGGTCGCACCCTGGTGTCGGGTGAGGGGTCCCCGTAAACCCAGCCCACGCACCCCACCCTAGAGGGGCTGCATCCTGGCACCAGCCAATGGGTTCGTGTATATCCAACCCCCGTGCCCCACCCCAGAGGGGCCATGTCCCAGCACGGGGCAAGGGGTCCCCATATACCCAGCCCCTGCGCCCCACCCCAGAAGGGCCATGTCCCAGTGCCGGGCGAGGGGTCCCCGTATACCCAGCCCCCTCCCCCACCCCAGAGGGGCTGCATCCCGGCACTGGCCAATGGGTTCCTGTATACCCAGCCCCCACGCCCCACCCCAGAGGGGCCGGGTCCCAGCATGGGGCGAGGGATATACCCTGCGCCCCACCCCAGAGGGGCTGCGTCCCAGTGCTAGGCGAGGGGTCACCGGATAACCAGCCCCCTGCCCCAACCCTCCTGGTATCCGCCCTCCCCTTGTGCCCCCCCCCATGGTATCCTGTCCCCCCCGTCCCAGAGGGGTTGGGGCCCCATCCCAGCGCCAGGTGACAGCACGAGCACTGTGGAGCTGTGATCACCCCCCTGTTTGGTGCAGGTGATTCTGGACCAGTTCAACCCCGGCCTGAGGAGTTTTGTCACGATGGGGAAGAGTTACCAACGAGCGCTCTCAGGTAAACCGTGATTTCCCCACGGACCCCCCAGCCCATCCCTGCCCTGGGGCCGGATGGGAGCCAGTGCCCCCTAGAGGGGACAGGCCCCGCGCCCCATTCCCCACCCCCTGAGCCAGCCAGTCCCTGCCCTGGGGCCAGATGGGAGCCGGCGCCCCCTAGAGGGGAAAGGCCCCTGTCACGGAGTCCCCGGGCGATGCTCTGGAACTGCTCCCCACAAAGCCAGTCAGGACTTTGGGGAGCCTCCTCTCCCATGGAGCAGACTGTCTTCAGGGCAAGAAGCTCACACGGCTTCACCTTCCTGGGTCTGACCTTGGAGCATTCAGCATATGCCCCTCCGTGTGCTTCCCACAGTGAATCCACCCAGGTGGGGTCCTGGGGAAGCCAGAGGGTCCTGCACCCCCACTTCGCAGTCAGACGTGACTCTCAGCCAGCCAGTAAAACAGAGGTTTATTAGGTGACAAGAACACGGTCTAAAACAGAGCTTGTAGGTACAGCGGCGAATGGGACCCCTCGGCCGGGTCCATTCTGGGGCCCAGCGAGCCAGACACCCCCGTCTGCCCTCACTTCCTGTCCCCAGCCAGCCCCAAACTGAAACCCCCTCCAGCCTCTCCTCTCTGGCCTTTGTCTCTTTCCCGGGCCAGGAGGTCACCTGATCTCTTTGTTCACCTTTAGCTATTCCCTTGCAGGGGGGAAGGGCCCCGGCCATTTGTTGCCAGGATACAGAGTGTCGGCCATTTATGCACTCCGGAGACTTAAGAAATGCATAGGGGAAACTGAGGCACCCACACAGTATTCAGAGGAAACATTAAGAACAGTCCCACTTGCGTCACAGCCCCGTGCCCCATTTCCCGCCCCCCTGAGCCAGCCAGTCCCTGCCTTGGGGCCGGATGGGAGCTGGCGCCCCCTAGAGGGGAAAGGCCCCATGTCCCATTCCCTGCCCCCCTGAGCCAGCCAGTCCCTGCCCTGGGGCCGGATGGGAGCCGGCGCCCCCTAGAGGGGAAAGGCCCCGTGTCAATCACTCCCTCGTGTGCTCTCTCTCCCGGCAGGGGTGACCGTAGCGGCCAAGGGTTATTTCGACGCCCTGGTGAAGCTGGGGGAATTGGCCAGTGACAGCCAAGGGTCCAAGGAACTGGGTAGGTGATGCCTGGGACAGAGGGCTGGGAGGGGGGAGGGGGCTGGGCCGTCTGCTCCAGGTCAGATCCACGGGCCCATCTACCCCGGTATCCTGCCTCCTCCCTGCCCCCGGATCAGAGCTATGGGCCCAGGGCCCCTGGCATCCCGCCCCCCACCCCACCCCCCAGATCTCCGTGCTGGGGGGTTCCTGCTGCAGGAAGATGTTGTTTTCCTGCTGGAAGCCAGGATTTCCTCCCATCTCCACTCCCCCATCCGGGGCGGGGCCGGCCTTGCAGACTGTGTGGGGGCAGGGGAGTGTATCCGTGTCCTGAGAATTCCCCCCCCCCTCCCGCCACTACCATAGCTCAAGGCCCAGCCGTCCCCCTTCGCCTTGCCTAGCAACCCCCACCCCCAGGTTCCAGTTTTAACCCTTCACGGCCTGGGGGGCCAGCTCCCCCCCACACACTCTGCTGCCAGGGCCTAAATTTCCCCTCCCCCAGGGTGTGACCTGCCTGGGGGGTGGGAAGGGGGAGTTGAGAGGCTGGGGGGGCTCAAAGAGGAGGTGGGGGTGGAGTGAGGGGGGCTGAAGGGGGGATTGTGTCCCTCTGCCTCTGGGGGAGGGGGCCGTGGTGCACATTGGGGTTGTGTGCATGTGGGGCAGTGCATGCAGGGGTGAGCAGCGTGTGAACCGGGGTGGGGGAGTGTAGCAGGTGGTGAGTGTCTGGGAATTTGGAGAGGGGATTGTGGGTGTGCAAATTGTGGCAGGTGTGTGCAGGTTGTGGGAGGGGTGTGTGGAGGGGTGTGCGCAGATGGCGGGAACCGGAAAGCGGGTGTGTGCAGATGGGCAGAGTGCGAGTTGTAGGGCAGTGTGGGAGTGACCGCGGGGAGCCCCCACATTGTGTGACTGGCTGTGGGGGGGAGCCGGCCCTGCTCGCCAAGGCTAATGTGATAGTGCCGGGCGTGTGCGGGCGATGTGTGTTAACAGGTGGGGGGCCCTGCTCACACGCGTGTGGGAAAGGTAAGCCTGGCCCCGGGTGAGGGGGGGCAGATGGGACCAGGGGATTATGGGATGGATTAACACCCCCCCACACACACACACACACACCTGTCATTTCCCCGTCCCCCAGGGGACACCCTGTTCCAGATGGCCGAGGTGCATCGCCAGATCCAGGTGCAGCTGGAGGAAACTGTAAGTATCTCCCCTCCCCCCCGGCATCACGTTATCCCTCCCCCCCCCCCCCAGTTACCCTCCCCAGCCCCCAGCTAGCTCCCCACCTCCCCAAAACCCTGGGGCGCCTCCCACCCGCCCTCGCTGCCTTCTCAGCTCCCCCCACGAGACCCCCCCCCCCCCGCACCCAGAACTGCTCATTCACGGAGAACAGTTTGGGGGGGGGGATGGGACCCTGCGTTCTCAGCTGGGGAGGGGGGGATGGGATACCATGGGGGGCACAAGGGGAGAGGGGATACCGGGGGGTTGGGGTGACATGAGGGGGGGATATCATGGGGGAGATGTACTGGGGGGGAGGGGATCCCTTGTTCACTGTCCCCCTCTCACCCCCCCACTCTGTTCCTCCCCCGCCCCCCTAGCTGAAGCTTTTCCACTCGGAGCTGCTGGCCCAGCTGGAGCAGAAACTGGAGCTGGATGTCAAGTACCTGCTGGTGAGAGCCCCCCGTGCGGTTCCCTCTAGCCCTGCGGGGGGGGCCCCGGTCCGGTGCCTGCTGCCCCCCTGTGCCCACCAGCCCCCCTGCACCCAGCCCAGCGCCCGACTCCCCTCAGCTTGGTGCCTGTGCCCCCATCCACCCAGACCCCCCCATGTACTCCCCATTTTCCCCTTTCCAATTTCCCACCCCCACTAAAGTCTTTGGCCCATTGTGGCTGTGAAACGGGTTTGCCAGCTCCCTGCCTCAGTTTCTCCAATTGCACCATTCATAAGTTCAGACACAGATTGAGGTCCCTGTCACACTGGGTGTTGCGTGCGCGCACACCCCCCCACCCCCCGTGACTGAGATGTGGGGGGGGTCCCCGTCACGCTGCATAGAACCCCCTCTGACTGAGATCTGGGGGGGGGTCCCTGTCGTACTGGACGTTGCACAGACCGAGCTGGCCCTGCTTAGGGTCCTGGGGAGTCCCATTCTCTCTCCCCCCAGCCCCGTCCCCGGGGCGAGCTGACCCCCCCCCCCCCCCCACCGCTCTCTGGCACCCCCGCAGGCCACCCTGAAGAAGTACCAGAGTGAGCACCGGGCCAAGGCGGAGGCCATTGAGAAGTGCCAGGCCGAGCTGAAGAAACTGCGCAAGAAATGCCAGAGCAGCAAGAACCCCCAGAAATACGGGGACCGCGAGGTGCAGGTGAGGGGGAGAGTGGGGCTGGGGGGGGCTTGAGGCGCAGGGGACGGGGGGGCTGCAGGGGGAGGGTCTCCCGGGGGTGGGGACTAGGAGGTGCTGGGGAGGGTAAATCTGGTGGGGGGCACTTAATCTGGGAGCAAGGTCTGGAATAGGAGTCTGGAATAGAGCCGCCCCGAACATGTCCGCACATGAGCCCAACACGCTAAAACACGGGGAAACGCTAACACGCATGGCGCACATGGTGTTCCCAGGCTGGAATGGGGTAGACGTGTAATGTACACGCCAATGCGCAGTACATACGTGACAGACACCCACACCCAGGCACATGCATGGGTACACAGGCACTGGGAAAAGCCTCTATACCTCCAGGGCTGGCCGACCGGGGGGAGAGGGGGGCAGAAAGGACCCCAGGCTGCAACCCCCCGTCTCCTCAGCCCCCCAAGGGCCCCTGGCAGCGAGGGGCAGAGCTTGGGAAAACAATGGGATCGGCCAGGCTCCCGCAGGAGACACGGGGCCGTCATGTCCGGCCGGAAACCGCAGCAGGATATCAGCGCCGGAGGCGGGGGGAGGCCGGGGCAGCTTGGGAGCTCCCCCGCCCCGCTCCCTGTGGCGCCCCCGGCGGGTAGAGGCGGGCGTTGCTGTCTTGGGAACGGTGGCTCGGGGCGCGGGCGGGATCGGGGCCCCGAGGGGCTCGCGGCTCCGAAGGGTTTTAACATTCTTTGGCCAGCTGGTGCCTGGGACCCTAATCTCCATAAGGGGCTTTGGATGGATGGACTGGGGGGGGGAGGGGACATATGCTGGGGGGGCACCCACACGGGGTGTGGGGGGAGACACAATTGGGGGATGCGGAGTGGAATAGTTTCTGGCAGGTGTCTCCTGCCCCTCCCCACGTAGTTCTCTGCCCCCCCCGCCTCTGCTCAAGGGTCTCCTCCCCCCCCGCACTCCCTCCCCTCCCCTCCATTAGCATGTCAGGCGCCTGCTCCTTCCCCTCCCCCCCGCCCGCTCCCCGCCTTGGCTCTGGAAGGCCCCCCTTTGTCGGCACCCATTGCCTGGGGAACCATTACTTCGGGGTCACGGCCCCCATTCTACAGGCTGCCAGGGGGAGGGGGGGAAGTGGGGCAGGCAAGGGGGGGTGGTGGTAACCCTTCCCCCCCACCAGGGCCTGCTATGGGGAGGGGGGAAGGGGAGCGTGTGTGGGGGGGTGTTAACCCTTCCCCCGCCAAATCCAATGTGGAATGTCAGGGTCTGATGTGGGGGTGTTGGGGTCCAATGTGGGGTGTCAGGGTCTGATGTGGGGGTGTTATTTGGGGTCCAATGTGGCGTGTCAGGGTCTGATGTGGGGGTGTTGGGGTCCAATGTGGCATGTCAGGGTCTGATGTGGGGGGCTATTTGGGGTTTGATATGGGGTGTCAGGCCAATATGGGGGGATTATCTGTGGTCGGATCCAGGGTTGGTATCTAGGCCCAGCTCTGAAGTGGTGAGGTCTGATATTGGGGTGACTCCCCCCCCATGCTCTGATGCCCCCTTGGGACTCTTTTCTCCCCCCCGCCCCCCCCCCCCCCAGTACGTAGAGGTGATGAGTGCCAAGCAGAGCGAGCTGGACCGTTTTGTGGCGGAGGGATACAAGGCTGCTCTGACCGAGGAGCGCCGCCGGTACTCGTTCCTGGTGGATCGCCAGTGCGCTGTGTCCAAGCACTTCAGTGCCTACTATGCCAAGGTGAGCTGCCCGCCCCATATCCCTCCGCCCCTGTGGGATCCCTCCATCCCCTGGGGAGGGAGCACGCACACCCCATATCCCTCCGCCCTGTATCCTTCCACCTGCTGGGGAGGGGGCCGCACGCCCCGTATCCTTCCACTCCATATCCCTCCATCCCGTATCCTTCCATCCATTGGGGAGGGGGCTGCACACCCCGTATCCTTCCACCCCGTATCCTTCCACCCCATATCCCTCCGCCCTGTATCCTTCCATCCGCTGGGGAGGGGGCTGCACACCCCGTATCCTTCCACCCCATATCCCTCCGCCCTGTATCCTTCCACCTGCTGGGGAGGGGGCTGCACACCCCGTATCCGCACGCCCTGTATCCTTCCACCCTGTATCCCTCCGCCTGCTGGGTAGAGGTCACGCACTTCCCGTATCCTTCCATCCTGTATCCCTCCGCCCCCACAAAGAGCCCCCTAGTGGGACGTCACCTGCATCCTTCCATCTTGTGGGCCCCACCAGAGCGGGGGGGTACCTGGTGGGGGGCAGTGCGGACGAGTCCCCAGAGGGCAGCACAGGCCCCATGTTAGGGGGATGTGGGGGAGTGGTGTAGTTCCTATGGGGCCCTGGTTGGGGGTCGCGCTGTGGACTGGGTGCGGGGGAAGTGGGAGCCCTGTGGAGGGTGGGGGCTCCCCTGGCTGGGCATGTGGCGCAGTCTAGTGCCCCCCCTCACCCATCTCTGCCCCCCGCCCCGCAGGTGAAGGAGCTGCTGGGGGCCAAGCTGCCCGGCTGGCAGCAGTCCTGCGTCCAACCCACCCGCCTGCCCGACCGCGCTCTGGCCCTGGTGAAGCAGACGGCCAACAGCCCTGCCGCGCCCGCCATCTCCGACCCGCTGCCCGCCCCCCAGCCCCTGGAGGTGCCCTCCGAGCTGGCACCCCTGCTGGGGGGCGGGGGGCTGGCCCTCAACCACGTATGTCTCTGCCCACGGGGGATGGGGAGGGGCGCCATTGCCAGAGGGTGGGGCCCCTCGGGAGAGACCCGGACTCCTGGGTCCCCTTCCCGACAGGGATGGTGACTTGGGCACTACGGGAGAGGGGTAGGGTCCCCCTGGCACTGACCCGGACTCCTGGGTCCAATCCAGAAGGGCAGAGCCCCTGGAACGGCGACTCAGACACCTGGGTCCGTTTTCCAAGGGCAGAGCCCATGGGAGGGTGACCCGGAAACCTGGGTCCCCAAACCCAACTAGGAGGGTGACGCTGATCCCCAGTGAGCAGAGCCCCTCCCCCCTGCCCCCCGTCTCTCCCTCCGCAGCGCGTCTCACTGCAGGAAGCGACTCCGCTCCCCAACGGCGACTCTCACCGCACCCGGGGCTCCCGTGACCTGGGGCACCCGCCCGCCAGCGAGCCCCTCACCGTCCCGCTAGGCCTGCCGGCCCCGCAGCCCGCACCAGCCACGCAGACCCCCCCTCCGCCCAGGGCCAGCGACGGCTACTCCTGTACCCTGCCCATCCCCCGCAAAGCCTCCGCGGAGACCCGCCTCGCCACGCTCAGTAAGTGCCCGCCGGTGCCCCTCACTCCCAACCCGCAGCCCCTGCTAGCCCAGCCCTGGGCTCCCCTCAGCCCTGCCGGTGCCTCTCACTCCCGACCCGCAGCCCCTCCTAGCCCAGCCCTGGGCTCCCCTCAGCCCTGCCGGTGCCCCTCACTCCCAACCCGCAGCCCCTGCTAGCCCAGCCCTGGGCTCCCCTCAGCCCTGCCGGTGCCTCTCACTCCCGACCCGCAGCCCCTCCTAGCCCAGCCCTGGGCTCCCCTCAGCCCTGCCGGTGCCCCTCACTCCTGACCCGCAGCCCCCTGCTCGCCCAGCCCTGGGCTCCCCTCAGCCCTACCGGTGCCCCTCACTCCCGACCTGCAGCCCCTGCTCGCCCAGCCCTGGGCTCCCCTCAGCCCTGCCGATGCCCCTCACTCCCGACCCGCAGCCCCTGCTAGCCCAGCCCTGGGCTCCCCCCAGCCCTGCCGGTGCCCCTCACTCCCGACCCGCAGCCCCTGCAAGCCCAGCCCTGGTCTGTGCTGGCCTGCTCCGACATGTTTGCTGCTGGAGCTGAGCCTGACTGGCTCGTCCCCCGTGTGACCCCAGATGGGGGCATCCCAGCCCTCACTACTTTCCAGCCTCCCTGGCACATGATGCAGGCTCTGTGGGGGAGTTGTTGGGGGGGGGAGGGTGACCCCATTCTGGGGGGAAGCAGCCCCCCCCACCCCCCCAGGTCTGGGCGACTTGCCCAGCCTAAGCCAATTAAGAGTCCAGCGCTGAGCGGCTTGTTCCGATTTCGTATCCTGGACTGACCCGGCCGGGGCTGGGACAGGATTGGGGAGGGAAGGGGGGGTTCTGCGGGTTCCTGGCCAGTCACACAGAACCCCCCCCCCCCGAGATCTCCTCTCCCCCCCCAATCCAGCTTTTATCTCTACCCCTGGTTCCCCTCCTCTGAGCTCCCCCAGGCCCTCTCGTGTCTACCCCCGGGACACCCCAAGGCCCCCCGATGCCCTCCTCTAAGACCCCCCCACATATCCCCCGTGTGCCCCTTTCTCAGTCTCTTGGCCCCTTTCCAGGGGCAGGAAGGGGGGGCAATCCCCAGCCTGACTCTCCCTTCTCTCCCCCCCCCCCCCCAGCAGAGAACAGGACCCTGCCGCGGGTCGGGGTGCTGGCCGAGCGGCGCCGGGTCCAGGCCGTGTTCTCCCACGCGGCCGGCGAGAGCAGCACCCTGCTCAACTTCCAGGAGGGCGACGTCATCGCGCTGCTGGTGGCCGAGGCCCGGGACGGCTGGCACTACGGGGAGAATGAGGCCACGTGCATGTGAGCCCCTCCCGCCTGCGCTAACCACTAGCCCCCCCTCCTCTCCCACAGCTGGGAGAGAACCCAGGAGTCCTGGCTCCCAGCCCCCACTCCGCTCCTCTCCTCCCCTTCCACTTCCGCAGCCGGGGAGAGAACCCAGGAGTCCTGGCTCTCAGCCCCCCCTCCCCTCCTCTCCCACAGCTGGGAGAGAACCCAGGAGTCCTGGCTCCCACCCCCCCTCCTCTCCTCTCCTCCCCTTCCACTTCCGCAGCCGGGGAGAGAACCCTGGACTCCTGGCTCCCAGCCCCCACTCCGCTCCCTTCCCCTCCCACAGCCGGGGAGAGAACCCAGGAGTCCTGGCTCTCAGCCCCCCCTCCCCTCCTCTCCCACAGCCAGGGAGAGAACCCAGGAGTCCTGGCTCCCAGCCTCCCTCCCCCACTAGACCCCCCCTCCCCTCTCAGAGCCGGGCATGATGGATCCGGGCTCCTGGGTTCCAAGTCCCCGGTCCAGATCTGGGTCCCGGCAGGGCCCTCGCTGGGCTCTCTGGGGCTGTGAACTCAGCCGCCCCCTGGGGGGAGGGTCCGGGCGTGTCTCCATCCTGCCTGACCTCTGCTCCTTCCACCCCCAGGAAAGGCTGGTTCCCCTTCTCATACACCCGGCCCGTCCCCCCTGCCGAGACCCCCGAGAAACCCCACGGCAGGTGAGCTGGGGGCTGCGCGTGCCCCGTGGTGGGAGGGGGGAGGAGGAATAGGGGGTGACAGATGGAGGAGGCGGGGCTGGGACTGGGGGGGCAGGGGGCTGGGAGAGGATGTGGGGGCCAGGCAGTGGTACTGAGTTGGGGGGAAGGGGTGGGGGGATGGGGCAAGGTAGAGGGAGGGGAGCAGAGCGGGATGGAGGGGTGCTGAGCTGGTAGCAGGATGCGGGGCACAGAGAGGGGGAGATTGGGGCCAGGGTGGGGGGAGTATGGGGGGCACTGTGTAGCTCCAGGGCCTCGTTTTAACCCCATCTCTCCCCCGCCCCCAGTTTTCCCCTGAGCAAACTCAACAGCAGCAGCACGGGGACCCTGGACAAAGTGGGGTGCGTGGCCCCCAGCCCGGAGGCGGGTCACGGGGGGGCCACCTTGCGCTACGCCCCCTCCCCCCGCTCCAGCACCTTCCGCCAGCGCCCCTATAGCATGATGAACCCCGACCTGTCACAGGTGAGTTGGGGGAGGAGCTTCCAGGCGAGCGCCCCCCCACTGGCTGGATCCTGGGGTCCCTCGGCTCTTCTCGGGGCACAGCTTCTCCCCCCCCGTCTCTCCTCCTGAGGCCTGGAGCCTGCTGCCCAGCCCTGGGCGCGCCCCACCCTCGAGACTCCCCACCCACCCCCCCGGCACTCAGCCACGCCTCCAGGGTGCTAGCCCAGCCGGGGGGCCCGTAGCCTCGGGAGCCGTTCCATTGCAATGGCCGGGCACTTCACGTCAATGACCCTCCGTTGGTGGCGCTTTGCCTGCCCACCCCCGGGGTGCCAGGCTGGCCGGGGGCACAGGGGGCCGGCAGCATGGCACGGAGACAGGGAGCGAATTGGTCGGTTGTCCAGCGCCCCCAAATTACCACCAAGGGGGCCCCACTGAGGAACCCCCCACCCCGTCCTCCTGCAATCCCCACCACCAGCTGCCACCTGGGGGCAAGTGTGGGCATTGCAGGGCCAGCCTGGTGATCGCCACGTGCCCCACCCCCTGTGGGCCCCCCCTCCGTCTCACCCTCCGGCTAATGTGATTCTCTCCTTCCTCTTCCCAGTTAGCGAACGAATTTGGGAGCCACCCGAACTCCTCCCCATCCAGGTGAGAGCAGCGAGGTCCGCGCCCTGGGGCCCCCACCCCGGGTCTCTAAACCTAGGATTCTCCCCCCTCAATGGCCCTAGTGCCACATTCACCCCCCCCCCCCAGCCCCCCAGCCATCAGAATAACCTCCCCCTCCGGGCACTAGCACCCAGATTTATGTCCCCCCCCTTCAGCTCCCACTGAGGCCCCATGAACCGTGCCCTCTCTCTCCCCAACCCAGGTCTAACCCCTTCGCTCACGTCAGGCTGAAGCGGACGGTGACCAACGACCGCTCGGCCCCGCTGATCCAGTGAGGCCCCGGGCTCCCGCCGATCGTCCCCCGGGGGAGAGATGCCAGGAGCCCCCCGCTCGGGAAGGACTGGGGAACTGGCGGGGGGCCTCCCCCCCCATGCAGCCCGCGGCTCCCTCTAGTGGCTGCTTTGCAGAAGAGCATCCCAACAGCCGGGCTCGGGCCGTATCACGCAGCGGGAGGGTTCGGGGTTCGAATCCCGCCGGCGATGCCTGGAGTGGGGGGAGCAGGAATGGAGCTGGGCCCCGGGGAGCCACAGGGTGGGGGAAGGGAGGGGGAGAGGCTGCCCCCCGAGATAGAAATGCCTCCTGAGGGCTCTGCTATGGGTTACGTGTGTATCTGTCCGTCCCCCCTTGCACCCCTCTGTCGTCCCCCTACACACATCCATCCCCTCTGCACTCCTCTGTCTGCCCCCATGCCCCCCTCTATCCGTCTGTCCTGTGCACACATCCGTCCCCCTGCCAACCCCTCTACCCATCGGTCCCAGCTCCCCCAGGGGGGCTGCTACGCCCTAGCTTTTCACCAGGCCTTCGGAGGAGCCCGAGGCCCCGCCCTTCCCCCCTGGGCTCCAGCCCCCCTGCTTCCCCCTGGGAGCTCTGCCCAGCCGACCCGCCAGAGCCAGCCGCCTGGGGGATCCCCTCATCCCCTGCAGGGCCCCCCGGTAGCGCTGCCCGGATGTGGGGAGTCCAGAGGTTCGCCATCCACTACTGCCTCGGGCCATTGTCCCTGCTGGGTTCCTGGCCGGAGCGTCCCCTCCTCAGGGGGGTGAATTGCCCCGCGGCAGGTGGCATGTAACCGGGGCAGGTGGCTAACGGGAGGCCGGTTTTTAAGCCTGGCTTCCGTGCCAGGCCAACGGGGTGAAACTCGAGGGCAGAGCAGAAGGCGCCCAGAGGTGGGTGAAGGCGGGTCGGTGGGGAAGGGAAATCCCTGTCTCGCCCAGCGGCTGGAATCTGAGGGGGCAACCGACGTGTGGCCAAGGGGGTGGGTGGGTCTAGCGTCCTTGAACAAGGCTCTGAAGCAAAGCCAGCTAGGCCCAGGGGGAAGGGGGTGGTTAAAAGACAGGGGACAAAGGGGAAAGGGGCAGTTTTCAGACCGGAGAGCGGTAGATGGGGGGGCCCCCAGGGTCTGGGCTGGGCAGCGTACTCAGAAAGGCAAACGGGGCGGACGCTGAGCAAACACTTGCAGACGAGACAAACTGACTCCGGCTCGTTAAGTCCAAAGCGCCCGGCGAAGAGCCCCCAAAAGATCTCACCGAACAGGGGGACTGGGCCTTGAAACGTGGGGTTGAGAAACGTGACGCTGGAAACCGTCATCCCAGCCGGACCTACGCCAGGAAGGGATCTAGATGAGCAGGTACCACCCGAGACCGAGATGGCGGAGTCGGGATCATTCGCTGCAAACGGCAGGTAACAGGAGGTTAGGAACCGTGAGGAAACGGGGGGAGAATCGGACAGACAACACCCTAGTGCCGCTCTATCAACCCAGGGCGCGCCCACCCCTTGAGTACGGCGGGCGGTTCGGGTCGCCCCAGCTCCAAACAGATCTGTTGGCGTTGGGAAAGGTGTGGAGAAGGTCAGAGAAATGATGCGGGGGTGGAACAGCTTCTGGCTGAGGAGAGACGAAAAGGACGGGCACCGTTCAGAGACGGCGAAGGGGGATGTGAGAGAGGGCTGTGAAATCGGGACGGGGATGGAGACGGGGAACGGGGAAGTGCAAGTTACCCCTTCACGTGAGGTGAGAACCAGGGCTCAGCCGATGAAATGAAAACAAACCGACGGCAGCACCGTCAACCTGGGGAACTCCCTGCCGGGGAATGCTGGGAAGGGCGAAAGTCGAACGGGGTTCGAGAGTGGGTCCAGCACTGGTGGTCACGGGGGCAACCCAGGCTCTGGGTGTCCCTAAACCTCTGCCGGCCCGAAGCCAGGAGCGGCCGATGGGGGTGCTCACGCGACAGTCGCCCTGTTCTGTTCATTCTCCGTGATGCAGCAGGCCCCGGCCACTGGCAGCGACAAGCCACTGGGCCAGCGGGACCCTGGGTTGGCCCCAGCGTGACTGTTCTTCCCTGATCCTCGGGGGCCCGTTGGCTGTGTCGTTCCTCCGTCAATCAGGGTCGCTTCCAGCTGCCTCTTTAACACCCTGTTCACTCCACCCCCCGCGGTCCATGGCCCCACCCCCATGAGGCCAGCTCTGTCCCGAGAGCAGCTTTGTAACCCTTCAGCCCCCACGGGGGAGCCGTGCAAAGCACAGAGGGAAACTGAGGCAAATATGGGCCTCAAAAATATTACAGCAAATTTCCACTTCCTAATGCCATCCATCAATACGATTTTAGGTATGTGTCCATCCATCCCTCCACATCCCCTCTATCCATCCATCCATCCCCCAACCCCTGTATCTATCCATCCATCTTCCCCCCCTTACCCCTCCATCCATCCCCCAAGCCCTGTATCTATCCATCCATCTTCCCCCCGTACTCCCTCTATCCATCCATCCCCCAAGCCCTGTATCTGTCCATCCATCTTCCCTCCGTACCCCCTCTATCCATCCCCCAACCCCTCTGTCTATCCATCTGTTCATCCCCTGCCCCTCTATCTATCCATCTCCCCCACACACACCCCATCCATCCATCCCCCCACACCTCGTATCTATCCATTTGTCCATCCCCTGCCCCTCTATCCATCCATCCATCTTCCCCCACACCTCCTGTATATATCTAACCAGCCATCCCCCAACTCCTGTATCTATCTAACTATCCATCCATCCCTTCTTCCACACCCCCTCTATCCATCTTCCCCCCCATCCATCCCCCAACCCCTGTATCTATCTAACTATCTATCCATTCCTTCTTCCACACCCCCCTCTATCCATCCCTCCCAGCACACCCCGAACAGCTGTCTGTCTGTCCACCACCCATAGCTCTGTCCATTATGTGTCCACCTCCCCTCCCCCCCTTTGCTCTATGTCCAGCCCTCTCCTGCTGACACAAGTTGCCTGGGGTGGGAACAACCCCGGACACCCTGAAAAGTGCCTTGTCTGTTCCCAGCCCCACAGCTGGGCTACCTGCGGGGGGTGCGCTGAGCTCTATAACCCCTCTTCTGTCCCCCCGCCGCCAGACTATGGCTGGAGGATGCTGTATTCAGAACTATATCAAATAGAACCATGGATGCTCCGCCCCATGGGAGTGCAGCGCCCCCTGCTGGACACATGGGGGGCGCAGCACCAGGCTGTGAGCTGGGGGGGGGGGGAGGGCTCTGTTACAGCCTTGATGTGACGGTGGGAATTACACCTAGACTGATACTAAACTGTGTGTGTGTGCAGCTGTCTGTGGCGCCCCCTGCTGGAGGGGCCGGGCCCTGCGCTCTGGGTGTGTCCCTGGCGCCCCCTGCTGGAGGGGTCGGGCCCTGCGCTCTTTATGTGTGTGTCCCTGGCGCCCCCTGCTGGAGGGGCTGGGCCCTGCGCTCTTTATGTGTGTGTCTCTGGTGCCCCCTGCTGGAGGGTCTGGGCCCTGCGCTCTGGGTGGGTACAGGGGGCGCTGGGGCAAGCCCTTCTGTAGCTTGGACA
Organism: Emys orbicularis; assembly: GCF_028017835.1. Classification (NCBI taxonomy): domain Eukaryota; kingdom Metazoa; phylum Chordata; order Testudines; family Emydidae; genus Emys; species Emys orbicularis. The sequence continues at coordinate 20,830,605 of NC_088703.1, forward strand.
ATGCTGCCTCTGACCCCAATATTAATAAAGTTTAATTTAAATCCCTGCCTGAGGCCTCACTGAACACGGGGGGAGCCCGTCTCGTCCCTTCTACCCGCTCTGTTTGTCCCTGCATGCATCCTTCCAGCCATCCCCCCCATGTACCCCACACCTCCCCCCCACGTACCCGCTCCATCCCGCTAGCCCATACAACGCAGCACTCGACCCCTCCATCTGTTGCCCCACATCCTCCCCCACACACACCTCGCTCCCCCAAACCCCACCGCCATCCATGTGTCTAGCCTCCCCCATGACTCGCTGGCTCGAGGGTAGAAGACACTTGGGTTTTAATATTCACTCTTTTTTAATCTCTTTGTTCATTTTGGCAAATCGGGAGCAGGCCGAAGGCGGCGCCGGGCGAGACGCCAGGCGTCTCCCCGTGCCCACGTATTTACAGACCTGGCCTTGTTTGGCAGCTGCCTGGCGGGGGGGGGGGGGGGGCTTGGTTCTTGGGGGGGCAGGTGGATTCCCCCCCCCCCTTAATGACAAACTGATCCAGAAACATGTGCTGGAGGATGCCGGTGAAATCCAGGCCCACTTCTGACACAGGCTAGATAGGGCTGGGCGAGGGGGCGGGGCACCGGGGTAGAGGGACCCATAGATCTGATCCAGGGGGGCAGGGAGGGGGACCGGACACCAGGGTAGAGGGACCCGACACGGGGGTAGAGGAACCTATGGGTCTGATCCAGGGTGGCAGGGAGGGGGGCTGGACACTGGGGTAGAGGGACCCATGGGTCTGATCTGGGAGGGAGGGGGCAGGATACTGGGTAGATGTGCCCCCTATGTTCCATTCCTTGCCCCACTGAGCGAGCCAGTCCGTCACCCTGGGCCCAGATGGGAGCTGGTGGCCCCTAGAGGGGAAAGGCCCCTTGCTTAACCCCATGCAACCCCAATGGGCCAAAGGCAGGGGGTGGGCCCCCAGGACTAGAAAATACAGCCAGTGACCCTCCCCTGCAACAGGCTCTGTAACCTCCCCCCCCCCCGACTCCATCAGGTTCCCAGTATAAACCAGTGATGCCCCCCCCTCCAGTGCCGGTAATAACCCAGCAGCCACCTGCACCAGCCCAGGGTCTCCGCTCGGCCCCCAGTACCAACCAGTGAGCGTCAGACCTTTTAGACAAACCTTCTTCCTGCCCCCCCCCACCTTCATTCCCCCTCCCCGCTGAATCCCGGGGCCCCAGCTGATCGCCAGCTGCAGGGGGTGGGGGCTCCATCCTCAGTGCACATCCTGGGGGGGGGCACAAAGGTGTCTGGATAACGATGCCCCCCCCCCTTGTCCATCTGTCCATCCGTCAGGCGGCGTCTGGTGCCAAGAGGGGGAAGCTGGCGGCAGCTTTGGGGCCTACATTCCACAGCGGGGGGGCAAGGCTGGTTGGGGGGAGCCCCCCATTGCTGATGAGTTACGGGGCGTTTCCCCCCCTTTGCTTGAGACACAGAGTTAAACCGGTAGGGGGACCAATCCCAGCCCCCACATCCCGATACATAGCTCGCTGCCCCTTGAGGTTGGATTTGGCACAAGACAGTTTTGACAGCAAACTCCCGCGTGGGGGGAAGGGGGCAGAGAGGGGCACGGGGGGGCGGGTACATTCAGCAGCCTGGCTGCCCCCATCAGCTGAGTCACTGTAAAAAAATTGTCCAGAGAAGCGAGTCCTTGTGGGGACGCTCGGGGGGGAGGGATCCCCAAAATGCTGGTCGCGCCGCCCCCCTCCAGCCGGGCGCCAAAAAGGAGTCTCTGTGTCCCCCAGAACACGCCTGGCGCATGCGTTTCCCAGTCAGGCCAGGGGGTGAGGGTGCGGGGGGGGGGGCAATGGCCCAGCGCCATCCCGTGGAGTCCCTGATTGCTGGGGGCAGGTCCCCGCCTCAGTTCTCAATGGGGTCTGGAAGAGAAGGAGAGAGGAGCAGAAGGACAGAGCAAAAAGACCTGGATCAGCCCCATGGACCCATCACCCCAGTACCCTGCCCCCAGATCAGCCCCATGGGCCCATCTACCCCAGTGTCCTGCCTCCTCCCTGCCCCCAGATCAGCCCCATGGGCCCATCTACCCCGGTATCCTGCCTCCTCCCTACCCCTGGATCAGCCCCATGGGCCCATCTACCCTGGTATCCTGCCTCCTCCTTGCCCCCAGATCAGCCCCACGGGCCCATCTACCCTGGTATCCTGCCTCCTCCCTACCCCTGGATCAGCCCCATGGGCCCATCTACCCCAGTATCCTGCCTCCTCCCTGCCCCCAGATCAGCCCCATGGGCCCATCACCCTGGTCTCCCGTCTCACTCACTGGCTGTGGGCGCCAGCTCGGTCTCGCGGGGGGCCAGGTGGGGCTCGAGGGCGGGGGAGACGGTGAAGCGGGAGAAGCGCAGGGCGTCCATCAGGCTGGGCTCCGCCCCCTTGGCCGGGAGCAGCGCGGGGGGCGGCGCTGGGGGGGCCCCCGAGCTGGGGTCCGTCACCATTGAGACGAAGGACGGGTTCTGGGCCATCAGTGGGAAGTCGTCGTCCCATTCGAAGCTGCTGCCTGGGGGCAGGGGGAGGGTGAGAGGGGGCGTGGCCAGCCGCACCCCACTGCCAATGCCCCTTCTCCCACTGGTCGGCACAGCCAACGCCCCCTTCCCCTGGGGATATCTGGCTTGTATCTAGCCCCTCCCGTCTCCTCTTGAGCCCCCACCTCCCTCTGGCTCAGCTCCCTCCTCCCCCCACCTTGGGGCACCATGGCAAGGGGGCGTCGACCAGCAGCTGCTGTTTATGGTGTATGCAAACGAGCATTTTAAAATATGCAAACGAGCCCATGAAATAATTGGTGATGGCTTGGCCCTGCCCACCCCCCGGTAGCCACTCCCACCCCCGTGGCGTGGGGCTCACTGAATCCGTCGGCGGGTGGGAAGGCCTCGAGGGCAGGCTGCCCCGCGGGGCCCTGGCTGGTGCCGCCCTCGCCCTCTGGGCCGCTCTGCGAGCTCAGCTCATTGGTGGGCGTCTCCTAGGAGCAGATGGGGGAGAATTAGTGTGTTGGCCCCGCCCACCCCCGGCCTGGCCCCGCCCCCTTCCCATCACCCCCACACCCTGGGTTCCTCCCTATTCTTTGTCCCCGCCTTCCTACACCAGACCCCACCCCCTGCTCTCTTGGCCCCGCCCTCCATCCCTCAGGCCCCGCCCTCCATCCCTCAGGCCCCGCCCTCACCTGTTCAAAGAGGTAGACGGTGACGCCATCAAACAAGGACACGACCTTGCGGTTCTGGTCCACCCCCTGTCCCCTGGTGCCCGCCCCATCCCCCAGGCCCTGTCCCATCCCGCAGGCCCCGTCCCATCCCGCAGGCCCCGCCCTCACCTGGTCAAAGTGGTAGACGGTAACGTCGTCGAAGAAGGACACCACGTTTCCATTCCCCGTTCCTGGGCCCTGACCCATCCCTCAGGCCCCGCCCCATTCCGCAGGCCCCGCCCCAGGCCCCGCCCTCACCTGGTCGAAGAGGTAGACGGTAACGTCGTCGAAGAAGGACACCATCTTGCGTTTCCGGTCCAGCTCGGCAGCCTCCTCGGCCGAGCGCGGGGACTTGAGCAGCCCGCGCAGGTTGCGCCCATCATCCGAGTCGCTGACCACAATGGGGACGCCCCCCACACCCGGTGCCTCCTCATCCTCCTCCTCCTCGCCCGGCCCCGGTGCCCCCCGCCCGGCCCCCTCCTCCTCCAGTGCCAGCCCCCCACAGCCCTTCCGCCCCCCCGGGGCAGCGAAGGGCTGCAGGCTCAGCGGGGGCAGCGCCAGCGACAGGCGCGAGACCTTGGCTGCAGGCGGGGACGGGACAGGGGGAAAGAATGGGGGGGCAAAGGTCAGGGTAGAGAGGCAAAGGGAGAGAAGGGTGGAGGTGAAAGTTCAAGGGTGAGAGGGGGTGAGCACCCCTGTCCCATCCATCCCTCCATCCACCCCCCCCCACCTCCCGGTCTCCATCCATCCCCCCCACCTCCCGGCCTCCATCCGTCCCCACCCCCATCCTCCATCCATCCCTGCCACTGTCCCCACTGCCCCCCCAACCTTGGTCCATCCACCCCCAGTCCTCCATCCATCCCTCTGTCCATCCTCCCACACCTCCCTTCCTCTGTCCCGCAGAGGGTACCCCTCCCCCTGGACGATCCCTCTCCTGTCCTTCCGACAGCCCCTCTTCCCCCCAGATGGTCCCCAACCCTTCCCCAGATGGCTCCCCCTCCTCCCAGTTGGTCCCCAATCCTTCCCCTAGATGGCTCCCCCTCCCCCCAGATGGCCCCCATCCCTCCCCCGAGACGGTCCCTGCCCCCTCCCTCCGATGGCACCCCCGACCCCTGGCATCTCCCTACCTTTGATGTCCTCGCTGCCTGGGCTCCCTGCTGTGCTGAAGTCCAGGTGGGGCTGTGACTGCTCAGACACCGGGTTGGCCCCCTCGGGGCTGGGGACAGGGGCCTCCCCGCTCAGCTCCGGCGCCCCCTGGCCGTCCAGCTGCCCTTCCTCGCTCTCTGCCCCCTCCTCCTCTTCCTGGGGCGGCCCACCTGCCACCTCCCCGCCGCCCCCTTCCTGCTCGTCTCCAGCGCCCCGGGCCCCCTCGGGCTCCAGGGCCCAGAGCCGGATCACGGCCTCCTCCTTGGCAGCTGGGGCCCCGGACGCCGGGGTCCCCAGGTCCCGGTGGTTGCAGAGTAGGTTGCGGGTGATGTTCTCCCGCAGCGACACCAGCAGCTGCTCCTTGCACACCTGCACCACGAAGCCGGCCTCCAATTTGGCCGGCGCCGGCTGCCCCCCGCCCTGCCCCACCGCCGGCTCCTCCTCCTCCCCCCGGCCCCCCTCCGCCTCGCCGTCCGAAAAATAGGCCGAGTCCCGGTGGGTCGTGGCCAGCCCCCACCCCGTGCCCGCCTCCTCCTCGGCCCCCGGCGTCTCCTCCGACAGCGTCAGGTCGCTGGTGGACTCCGAGATGGGCGTGGGGGGCAGCTGGGCAGCATCCCCTTGCCCGGGCGGCTCCCCGTCCTCTTCCTCCTCGGGCTCCCGGACGAGGAGCTCCGGGGAGAAGGTGCTCTCTGTCTCGTAGCCGCTGTCGGGGAACTTCTGGCCCGGCGAGGAGAAGCGGGAGGCCGGGCTGCAGCCCTCGGAGGAGCTGGTGTTGGAGGGGAGGTCCAGCGAGTCCCCGGAGTCCAGTGGGCCCCTCCGCCGGCCCACTGGGGCTGGGCCAATCTCTGGCCTGGCCGCGAAGCCGTCTGCGGCCTCGGGCACGATGGCGATGGTCTCCTCGTCGGCGCTCTCCGCCAGCGTGGCCAGGGGCGGGATTTCCACCGGCACGATGACGCTGCAGCAGGCGGTGGTCAGGCCAGGGAAGGGCGAGCCCGGCGGCCGCCCAGCCACCCCCCGCTTGGGGTAGTCCTGGAGTTCGTAGCTCACCACGGCCGCGCCCATCAGTGGGTCGTAGAACGCCGAGGGAGGGGGCGGCACCCCAGCCAAAGGGGGTGGGACCAGCGGCCCGGCCCCGCCCTCTCCGGCCCCGGGGGGGCCCTCTCCCAGCAGGATGGGGCAGTCGGCCAGGGAGCCCCGCTCCACCTTGAGGGAGGAGTCGTCCTCGGTGCCGTAGCTGTCGCGGTGGGGCCGGGGGATGGGGGCGTGGTTGCTCCAGCCGCTCACAACCTCCCCCCGGCCCGGAGCGCAGCGGCAGCGCCCGCCCCGGCTGCAGAGCGGGCAGAGCAGGGGGTTGCGGCGCCCGTCCCCGCCGCTGCTGGCGTCCTCCCCGTCCGTGCTGCCGGCCGAGCTCTGCTCCTCCATCAGGGAGGGCTCCCGGTCCCAGGGGGGCGAGGGGCGGAACTCCGAGGGGTCCCCCGCCAGCGTCTCCCCGGCCCCCCGCTCCTCCAGCCCCTCGCAGTCCCAGCCACGCTGCTGCTCCTCCAGCTCCTGGTACACGTGGAGCAGGGACTCCCCCAGGAAGATGCCCCCCGGCGCCGGATCCGTCAGCGAGGTCTCCTGGATCTCGGCCCGGAAGGGGTTGGCGCTGCGCCGGGCTGGCTCCCGGGACACCGAGATGAAGGGGTTGGTGGCACCGGGGGCCCAGCTGGCCGGCCCCTCCGGCAGGAGGTGGGGGAGGTGGTGGCGAGCCGGGGGCGGGGGGCTGCCCCGGCCCTCTTCAATGGGGTCCCAGTCGGAAGGGAAGAGGGGCTCCGGCGGGGAGCCGGGCACCCCGTATTGGCGCTCGTAGATGGGGCTGGGGGTGCCGACGGTGCCCTCGGGCCCTTCCCCATCGCCGTGCTCCTCCAGCCGGATGTAGTACTCGCTGCTGACCGAGGGGCTGCGGGCGCTAATCACTGGGACCACGCTGGGCGTCTCCAGGCTCTGCCGCGCTGGCGCCTCGTAGAAGGGGTTGGCGCCGGGCACGGCCAGGCCGCCGTTGCTGGAGGGGGTGGCCCCGGGGGCCGGGCCGGCCTTCCAGCGCCCCAGCCGGGCCTTCTCCCACATGTACTCGAAGTTGAGCCCCCGGCTGCTCTCGGTGACAGTGAGGACGTCGTCCAGGTCGGCCCCCTGGAAGCCATCCAGCAGCGGGTAGGCCGAGATCTCCTCCGAGCGGCGCCGGCGTGGGGGGGAGGCGGCCGGCGAGCGCTTGGGCTTCAGGGCGTTCCACCGCCACTCGAAACTCTCCTCCGCCTGCGCGTGGCAGCGCTCCGTCAGCAGGTAGGTCAACTGCAGGTGCAGCTCCTCCAGTGTGGGGCGCTGTGGCGCCGGCAGCCAGCACGACTGCATCACCTCGTACCTGCAATGGGAGGGAGAGGGGGCGGTCAGGGCAGGGAGGGACAGAACAGTCAGGGAACAACAGTCGGAAAAAGAACAGCTGGAGAGGTGGAATAACCACCAGAGAGATAGAGACAAGAGTCGGGAATAAGCCAGCTGTAGAGACTGAAGAACAGCCAGAGAGACACAGAAGGAGCAGCAGAAAACAACAGCCGGAGAGACAGAGAAACAGCTGGAGAGAGGGGAAAGAACAGTCTGAAAACAACTGCCAGAAAGAGACAGAACAATCAGAAAACAGACAGAGCAGTCAGAAAGTAACAGCCAAAGAAACAGAAGAACTGTCAGAAAGATGCAGAAGAACATCCAGAAAAAAACTCAGAGAGAGACAGAAGAACAGTCAGGGGGGAAAAAACAGCCTGTCAGAGAGAGAGACAGAAGAACTGCTGGAGAGAGAGAAAACAGTCAGGAAATAACAGCCAGAGAGAACAGCTGGACAGAGAGGCAGAAGAACAGTAAGAAAATAACAGCTGTAGAGACAGAAGACCAGTTGGTAACAGAAGACAGAAAAAATCAAGAGAGACAGAAAAAACAGTCCGAAAATAACAGCCAAAGAGACAGAGAAGAACAGTCAGAAGCATCAGCTGGAGAAACAGAAGTCAGAAAGAGCAAGAGGGGAAAAAACAGCCAGAGACAGAACAGCCAGAAAACCCCCCAAGAAAAGTAGAAAATAACATCTGTAGAGACAGAAGAACAGTCGGAAACGGAAGAACAGTCAGAAAAAAACACTCAGAGAGAGGGAGGCAGAGGACCAGTTGGAGAGAAAGAAGAACAGTCAGAAGAGAACAGCCGGAGACACAGAGCAAAGCAGGACAAGACGAATGGGAGAAATGGAGCAGTGACGGGCCCCAGTGACAGCCCAGCCAGGAACCACCTGCAGCTGTCAGCGATGGAAGAGCCCGTCAGGCGCACACCGAGTCCGGTGGTCCTCAGCCCTACGGAGCGGCTGTACCAGGCTAGGGTCGTGGCCAGCCAGCTCCCCACTGGGACCTGCCAGGGAGGTGGGGCAGCTGTGGGGCAGGGACCCAGCACTCACCAGTAGTCAGAGTAGGGCAGCTTCAGGCGTGGCTTGGCCAGCTTCATCTGCTGCTCTTTGATGACGAAGGCGAGAACCTCCTCGTCCGACAGGTGCCGGTAGGGCTGGCTGCCGAATTCAAACAGCTCCCACATCGTCACCCCCAGGGACCTGGGCAGAGCAGGGTTATGGGGTGAGTGCAGGGACCCTTGCCCGGCGCTGAGATGCAGCAGCTCTGGGGTGGGGCGTGGGTATACGGGGACCCCTCGCCCGGCACTGAAATGCAGCCACCTCTGGGGTGGGGCTGGATATACGGGGACCCCTCGCCCGGCACTGAGATGCAGGCACTCTGGGGTGGGGCAGGCACGGGGACCCCTCACCCGATGCTGGGATGCGGCCCATCTGGCGTGGGTGCGGGGGCTGGTTAACAGCCATGTAGAACAGGTAGCTCTGGGACAGCGATCCCCCCAAAGCTTCCCCCTCACTGACCCTTTGCCCCAGAGGCTGGGGGCGGTCCCGGCTGCCCGGGGGCGTAGCAGGGTGCAGAAGGCGCCAGGACACACTGCGGGACTCACCAGACGTTGCTCTCCTTGCTCTGATCCACCACCACGAGCGTCCCGTGAACTTCGTCCAGCAGCTCCGGCGCCACCCAGCGCAGCGGGATCCACAGCCGGTCAGGGGTGATGTAATAATCCTCCTGCGCGGGGGGGAGGGGTCAGCACTGGGCAGGAAACCACCCCCCCCCCCGCCCCCGAGTCCCCTGAGCCAGCCAGTCCCCGCCCTGGGGACGGTTGGGAGCCAGCGCCCCCTAGAGGGGAAAGGCCCCATGCCCCAACTCCACCCCCCTGAGTCAGCCAGTCCCTGCCCTGGGGTCGGATGGGAGCCAGCGCCCCCTAGAGGGGAAAGGCCCCGTGCCCCATTCCCCGTCCCCAGAGCCAGCCAGTCCCTGCCCTGGGGCCGGGTGGGAGCCGACGCCCCCTAGAGGGGAAAGGCCCCGTGCCCCATTCCCCATCCCCCTGAGCCAGCCAGTCCCTGCCCTGGGGCCGGATGGGAGCCGGCGCCCCCTAGAGAGGAAAGGCCCCGCGCCCCATTCCCTGCCCCCCTGAGCCAGCCAGTCCCTGCCCTGGGGCCGGATGGGAGCCGGCGCCCCCTAGAGAGGAAAGGCCCCGCGCCCCATTCCCTGCCCCCCTGAGCCAGCCAGTCCCTGCCCTGGGGCCGGATGGGAGCCGGCGCCCCCTAGAGGGGAAAGGCCCCATGCCCCACCCCCACCCCAGGGCTCTCACCTTGTAGTTGTTGTGCGAGAGGCCATAGTCGCCGACACGGACGGTGAGGTCGGAGGTCAGCAGGCAGTTCCGCAGGGCCAGGTCGCTGTGGGGAAACGTGGGGAGACCCCAGTCAGCTGCAGGCAGCATCCCCATGGGACACCCCGTCTGTGTCCCACCTGCCCTGGGGAGAGCTCTGCCTCCCAGACACCCCCCGCTCTAACCCCGCCATCCCCCTCCCCTTCCAGAGGTGGGCAAGAACCCAGGAGTCCTGGCCCCCAGTCCTCCCTGCTCTAACCTCTAGATCCGCCTCCCCTCCCGGAGGTGGGATAGAACCCAGGAGTCCTGGCACCCAGCCCCCCCCCCCCGGGCTCTAACCCCCCGAATCCCCTCCCCTCCCACGGCCGGGAGAGAACCCCGGCGTCCGGGCGCTCACCTGTGGATGTAGTTGTTCTTGTGCAGGTGCAACAGCCCGAGGGTGAGCTCATAGGCCATGCGCTGCAGTGTGCCGAGGTCGCGGGTCAGCAGGTCGGGGGTCATCCCGTCTGCCTGGCACTGGGCTCGCAGGTAGCGCTTCAAGTCGCCCTGGGGTGACGGGGGAGGGATGGGGGGGGGAGGTCAGGCATGCCGGGGCACGGATGGGGGCACCGGGGACCCCATGGGGGCCACTGTACCCCTCCAGCAACCGGGAGCAACGTTGGAGCCCCCAGCTTCGTTAGCACCAGCCACGGCAGCTGGTGGAGTGGAGACTCCCCACCCAGCTTCCGGCATTATGGGGCTATGACACACAGGTCGGCAGTGTGCACTGCCCTCAGGAGAGGGCACACTCCCCTTCTCGGACACACACACAGCGGGGCGTTCTGATCCCAGCCATCAGGGGGCAGCAGGACACACACACACACACACACACACACACACACACACACACACACACACACACACAGAGCGGGGCGTTCTGATCCCAGCCACCAGGACACACACACACACACGGCAGTTCTAAACCCAGCCACCAGGGAGCAGCGGGACACACACACACACAGAGCAGTTATGAGCCCAGCCACTAGGGGGCAGCGCTCTCACTCCCCCCCCCCAATCCCCACGGCAGCCCCCGCCTGTGCTCACCAGCTGGCAGAACTCCATGATGAGCAGGAAGGGGATGGTCTCCGTGCACAGCCCCAGGCACTGCAGGATGTTGGGGTGCTGAAGGCTTCTTCAAAGCGGCGGGGGGGGGGGGGGAAGGAGAGAGAGAGAAAGCACTGTCATTCCTCATGGCAACAGCAGCACCCGGACGCCTGGGTTCTATCCCGGCATTCTATCTGGTGGTTAGAGTGGGGAGGGGGCTGGGAGCCAGGACTCCTGGGTTCTCTCGGCAGCTCTGAAAATGACTTGGTCTGGGCAAGCCCCTCCCCTGTGTGCCTCGATTTCCCCCTCCGCAACGTTGGGGGGGAGGCTCCTGCCCTTTCCGCAAGGGGCCGGAAGTTTCCCGAACGGCTGGAAGACGCTGTGGGATCCTCAGCGGAGAGGAGCGGGGGACGATCCCAGTGACTAGATCCCCCAAATCCCGTCCGGCCTCAGTCCCTTCCCAGATCCTCCCATACTGCCGGGCTGGGGAAGGAGGGGTCAGGCGGGGGGGTGGGTGATTTTTAGCTGTGGGACTTTTATCTCGACCCTGTGGCTTTAAACACGGGTGTAGCAAGCCCCGCCCGCAATCTCAGTATGTCTGGGTCCAAGCAGGACCACCGTGGGCTGCTTTCACACCACTGCATTTCCTCCTCTTATCTTTGTGGTTTAAGGATGCTGAGATGCGGCTGATTCTGGGGTGGGGCATGAGGGCTGGGTATACGGGACCCCTCGCCCAGTGCTGAGATGCAGCCACTTCTGGGGTGCCCCCATCCCCTAATTACCGATAGGGCTGAGCCTCCGACAGGAACTTCCTCTGCTCCAGGGGTCCGGCGCTGACCCGGAGCTCCTTCACCACCACCTGGGCTGGGGTGAAGTCTGAGAAGATCTCCCCCAGGATCACCTAGGAGACAGAGCTGACAGCCATAACGCAGGGTCTGTGCCCCAATGGGTCCCCATTCCCCCCCCCATGCCTCCGCCTGTGCTGGGGACCCCCCATCAGAGGGCAGATTGGAGTGCAGTCTCTGAGGCCCGTCCAGCCCTCGACCTCTCTGGCACGGGGGCTGCTGAGACCCAGCAAACTTGTTTCACACGGGGGCCACAAATTGGGGTGTCAGCTCCCTGTCACTAGAGGGGAAAGGCCCTGTGCCGCATTCCCCACCCCCCTGAGCTAGCCAGTCCCTGCCCTGGGGCCGGATGGGAGCCGGCACCCCCTAGAGGAGACAGGCCCCATGCCCCATTCCCCGCCCCCTGAGCCAGCCAGTCCCTGCTCTGGGGATGGGTGGGAGCAGGCACTCCCTGGATGTGACACCTGTAGAGGCCGGGGCAGCAGATAGCGAAGTGGCAGGGGAGACGCACTCACCTTCCCAAACCAGCCGTTCCCGATCTCCTGCAGGTAGCTGAGGTGCTGCCGGCTCAAGCCCAGATGCTTCACTAGGTCTGGAAGGGGACACAGGAGGGTGAGGAGGGGGCTGAACCCTGCCAGCAGCTCCACCAGGGAGAAGGGAGCTCCCGTGACGGCTCCCTACCCACCTTCATCCTATCCCTCCTCCCAGCAGGAAAGGGATTGGGACCAGCAGGTCGCGATACTCCTTCAGGCCCCCCCAGGAAGATGGGCCATCAGCTCATCCACAATGCGGCTTCCAGAATCACTGGCTAATCTAGAACCACGTTCCCAGAGTCACTGCATCCCCGTTGGGTCATCTAGAACATGGCTTCTAATGGAACAGACACCTCAATTGCTAGTCTAGAACGTGCATTCTAGAGTGGCTTCATCTGCATTTGCTCCTCTAGAACCTCAATGGTCTAGAATCGGGTTGCAAGAGTCATTGCGCCTCAGAACATTTTTTTCTAATGAAACCCTAGTGTCATAGACTAATCTAGAACACTGTGTCCAGAGCTGCTTTGTCCACACTAGTTAGTCTAGAATATTACTTGTGTATTAAGAGATTTCCAGAGTGTCTGCATCCAGGATAACTAAGCTAGAACATCGTTAGTCTAGACCCTCTTTCCAACATCTGGTTAGTCTAGAGCCTGCTTTATAGTGTCACTGCTGCCTCATTGGTTAGTCTAGAACCCGATTTCTTGATTTGCTGCATCTACACTGGCTACTCTAGATCCCAACCTTCAGTCTCTGAATCTTCATTGGTTAGTGTTGAATGTGGTTACCAGAATCTCTGCATTCTCATTGGGTAGTCTAGAACATGGTTCTGTGGTCTTTTGCCCTATCTGCTGATCCTGAGTGTGGTATCTAATGTCATTGTGTCTGCTAGTTCAAGGCTGCAGCCATTTCAGCTCCTTTGTCTGGTTTAGTTTTGACCTAATAAATCATCAGTGGCTGATCTAGATCCTGATTTCTAGAGTAATTTTATCCACAGTGGAGGGTCTACAAATAGTTTCTCGACTCTCACTGGGTAACTTATAACCTTATTTCCAGAGTCACGCCATCCCCACTGGCTAGCCTGGAAACAGAGTCCATCCATCTCCATTGACCAGAATCACCTCTTCCATGTTGATTAGCCTAGAACCAGAGCTTTCTCATCCCTGTCAACTACCTAAAACAAGAGTCACCACATCCCAGTTGAGTAGTCTAGAACCAGTGCCTCCCCATGGACTAGCTTAGAACCAGTACCACCAATCCCACTGACTAGCCTAGAACCAGACCCTCCCTGCCTACATAGACTAGTCTAGAACCAGAACTTCCCCTTGTCCATTGACTAACCAAGAACCAGAGCCACCCAGTCCCCATTGACTAGCCTAGAACCAAGCTAACATAGCCCATTCCCACTGGATAACCTAGAATCTGGTTTTCCAATCCACCCCATCCCCACAGTCCGGGCATGTGTCACACCCAGTTGGGAGACAAGCATGTCCCCTACCTGTCTTGGGCATCTGCTGGTTGGGAGCTGGGAGCGAGACCTCAGAGAGCGGCAGGATGTAGACGTCTGGGATGGACTGGGACGATGAGGTCTCCTCGGCAGGTGGCGTGTATTCCCCCGAATACTCCTCCCCATCTGGGTTCTCGAACTCCTGCAGGGCACAGACAGACAGGGATGCATGAGGACCTGGGATATCCATTCTAGGGTCTATGTCTCTCTAAGCATATGGCCCGGGAACCACAAATCCAAACACCCAGCCGTGCTCCTCCCCAGCCGCCTCTCACCTTGAAGCCGACATCGCCCCGTTTGCAGCACAGGCAGGTGAGGAGGAGGAAGATGAAGGCCAGGAGACCTGAACAGGAGATCAAGACCACGGCATACGGGGGGGCAAGAGGGAACCGGCCTTGGGACAGACCATCTAGGGGAGAGAGAAATGAGAGTAAGAACCCGCCCGGCACTGAGATGCAGCCCCTCTGGGGCGGGGCATGGGGGTTGGTTATACAGGGATTCCTTGTGTGGTGCTGAGATGACTGTCTTGATTGAGCTCTGTGAGGAAAACCCCATCGGAACAGCGACCAGTTCTGGGCATTATAGGGCAAATAACGCCCAGCCCCAATTGAAATGGTAATTCGTGGCAAATGCACGATTTGGGGACTCCTCTGAATTCACCCATCAGGAACTGGGCCAAGACCCCTCCCCAAATCACTGAGTAGGAATTGAGCCTTGACCCCCAACTGCCCCACTAGTAACCAGGCCGAGACACTGCCTGCAACTCACCCACCGGGCATCAAGCCGACAGCTGTTGCACCCCATTACCTCTCCCGAAACTTGGCCCAGAACCGCCCCCAAACATCTGCTCCGGGGACTGGACCCAGACCGTCCCCTCAACCAACTTGCTGGGAACCAGGCCCAAGCCCCACAAACTCCAGTCATGCCAGGGCTCCACGGATCAGTGGCCCAACAGGCCCAGCCACCAGAAATGTGGACCTCTCCCCTCCCCCTAAAACCCATAGCGCCCCCCCCCAGCGCCCCAACTCCCAACACCCCATCCCCCACCCTCCTGCAGCCACACAACACATGTCACTAGCCCGGGACTGACTAATCCGCTGTGTGGAGGGGACGGGCCTGGCCACCTAAGGAGAGAAACTTACAACCCAGCTGCGGGGGAGGAAAACCCCCATCCCGACCCAACTCCCCAAATGACACTCGAAGTGACGGGGTTGGTTTCAGCAGAAGGGAAGGGCGCACAAACAGGTGGTGCCCAATGGAGGGGTGGAAAGCAGGTGGAATAGAGCTAAGGAAGGAGAAATGGGACACGGCAGGGAGGGAGCGAAGGAAGGGATGGAGGGAGAAGGGGATGGCGGAGGGAGGGAGCGAAGGAAGGGATGAAGGAGTAAGGGGACGGCGGAGGGAGGGAGCGAAGGAAGGGATGAAGGAGGAAGGGGACAGCGGAGGGAGGGAGCGAAGAAAGGGATGGAGGAGGAAGGGGACAGCACAGGGATGAAGGAGGAAGGGGACGGCGGAGGAAGGGAGCGAAGGAAGGGATGAAGGAGGAAGGGGACGGTGGAGGGATGAAGGAGGAAGGGATGAAGGAGGAAGAGGATGGTGGAGGGATGAAGGAGGAAGGGGACGGCGGATGGAGGGAACGAAGGAAGGGATGGAGGAAGTATGGCGGATGGAGGGAGCGAAGGAAGGGATGAAGGAGGAAGGGGGTGGCGGAGGGAGGGAGCGAAGGAAGGGATGAAGGAGGAAGAGGACGGTGGAGGGAGGGAACGAAGGAAGGGATGGAGGAAGTACGGCGGATGGAGGGAGCGAAGGAAGGGATGGAGGAGGAAGGGGACGGCGGATGGAGGGAGCGAAGGAAGGGATGGAGGAGGAAGGGGACGGCAGAGATAGGGAGCGAAGGAAGGGATGAAGGAGGAAGGGGACGGTGGAGGGAGGGAACGAAGGAAGGGATGGAGGAAGTACGGTGGATGGAGGGAGCGAAGGAAGGGATGGAGGAGGAAGGGGACGGCGGATGGAGGGAGCGAAGGAAGGGATGGAGGAGGAAGGGGACAGCGGAGGGAGGGAGCGAAGGAAGGGATGGAGGAGGAAGGGGACGGCGGAGGGAGGGAGCGAAGGAAGGGATGGAGGAGGAAGGGGACGGCGGAGATAGCGAGCGAAGGATGGGATGAAGGAAGAAGGGGACAGCGGAGGGAGGGAGCGAAGGAAGGGATGAAGGAGGAAGGGGACAGAGGATGGAGGAAAGGGATGGTGAGGGATGAAGGAGGAAGGGGATGGCAGAGGGAGGGAGCGAAGGAAGAGATGAAGGAGGAATGAAAAGCAGGTTAGAGCGAAGGAAGGGATTGAGGAGGAACGGTAAGCCGGTTACAGTAACGGAAGGGAAGAAGGAAGCAGAGGAGGGATGGAGAGGTGGAAGGATCGGAGGGGGGGATCTGCCGGGGGACCTGTCCCCTCCACGTGCCCAGACTCCAGAGAGGCCGTCCAGGCCCTGGTGCTCACCGTTCTCCAGCGGCGCTGCTAACGCTCTGTCCGGGTTGAAATACGACATGGAGGCGGCCAGCAGGACGACGGGCCCCTGCCTTAGCATTGTCGGGGCTCGGCGGGCATCGATCGGCGGGGACCACAGGCGGGGAGACGGCCTAGGTCCGGGGGGAGAGCAGGGGGGACCCGGGGGAGGGAAGCCAGGCACGGGCCACGCCACCCGAAACGGGGCAGGTGCGCGGGACAGGGGGGACACACCTGGTGGCTTTCACGCATCCGAAGGGGCGAGGGGGACCCGGGCCGGAGGGCACCCCGGCTTCGCATCGCCGGGAAGATGGGCCGGCCTGGCCTCGGCTGCTACCTGCTTTTCATCCCGAAGCATCTTCCTTCCTTCCTCCGCCTCAGGGCCCCAAGGGGAAGGAGGGAAGGGGCCAATCCGCCCAGCGGAGGGCTGGCTGGGGCCAAGCAATAGAACGGATCAGACGCGGGTTATGCCCATGCCAACAATAGACGGGGGGAGGAGGAGAATTGGGGAGGGTGGGATGCAGGGTGGAAAGGAAGACTGGGGGGGGAGATCCGGGCAGACGTCTGGGTTTCCCCCCCACTTTGCCAGGGGTGGGGGGGGCGGGGAAGTGGAAGGGGGGGAAGGGGAGAAGAAAAGGAGGATCAAATCCAATGGGAGGCTGGCTGATTTCGGCATCCGCCTGGCTGGGGAGCTCGGCTGCTGGAATTGATGGAGACAAGACCCACCCCCTCGGACAGACACCCCCCCCGCCCCGCCGCCGGGCTCGCGGATTGGGCCCGGGAGCTGTCCGTCAGGGCCAGAAGCCCAAAGAAAGGAGAGAGGAAGGGAGAGGGGGAGGGCGGAGAGATGCAGGAGATGGAGGGGGGGAGCGTCTCCATGGTTACCTTCTCCCTGGTACCAGCCTCAACAGCAGTAGGGCACTGTGGGAGAGGGATGGGGAGGGAGGGTGTGTGTGGGGGGGGGGATTTTGGGGAGAGGATGGAGTTTGGGGGTGCAGGGTGTGGGGGGAGCTGCCAGGGGATTCCCCAAGCTAAGGTGGGGAAAAAGGGCTGGGTAGAGGTGTCATGCGCAAACACGCACAGTGTCACATACACAATGGGACACACACACACACAAATGGCTTGCACACACCCTGACAGTGTCACATACACACACGGCTCGCACACACCCTGACTGTCACACACACAGCTTGCACACACCCTGACAGTGTCACATACACACACAGCTCGCGCACACACTGTCACACACACAGCTCATACACACACTGACTGTCACATACCCACATGGCTCGCACACACCCTGACAGTGTCAGATACACACATGGCTTGCACACACACTGTCACACACACAGCTCATACACATACTGACTGTCACATACCCACATGGCTCACACACACCCTGACAGTGTCAAGTACACACATGGCTCATACACACACTGACAGTTTCATACACACACACACAGCTTGCACATACACTGACAGTGTCACACACCCATGGCTGGCACACACACAGCTCATACATACCCTGACTGTCACACACACACACAAGACTTGCACACATACTGACTGTCACACATATGCTGCTCACACACACACTGACAGTGTCACACACACACAAAGCTTGCACATACACTGACTGTCACACATACACACGCAGCTCATACACACACAGACAGTGTCACACACCCGGCTTGTACACATCCCGACAGTGTCACATACACACACAGCTCATACAATGAGAGTGTCACACACACAGCTCATACACACCCTGACAGTGTCACACACACAGCTCATACACTCACTGAGTGTTATGCACACTTGGCTCATACACATAGAGTGTCACACACGCAGCTCATACACACACTGACACTCTTACACGCAGACATATCCATGTGATGTCTCCTATACACACAGAGCATCACACACAAAGACTGTCTCCTGCACACAGAATGTCACAACACCGTGTCTCCTACACACTCACAATGGCTCCCACACAAACCCATGCTGCCACATGTGCCCGTGAGGTCTCACACACAGTGTATCACATACACACGTCTCACACACAGGAATACAGTGAGGTGTGTGTGTACGTCACAAAAACACATATTTATTGTTTTTGTTGCAGTCTTGTCCAGCGGCCCCAGGCAGGGACCAGACCCCATTGTGCGGGGTGCTGTATAGATCCATAGACCGAAATGCCGGCATGTGCCCTAAAGAGATTACAACCTAAGTACACAATTACACACAATGCCACGTGCACAGACACACACGGTGTCACAGACATCCTCAGTTTCCCCCACACACAGTTTCATACACAGTATCATGTACCCAGACACACAATATCATGCAAACACAGCCACACACAGTATCGCGTACCTGGATACACACACATTGTCACACACGGACACACAGTCACACACACAACACATACACACTCACACAAAGACACAGTCTCACATACCCAGGCGCACACAGTGTCACACAAACACAGTTACACACACAATGTCACACATGGACACACACACAAAGGCACTGTCACACACACAGTCACACAGAGTCTCACAAATCCAGACTCACAGTTCCTCATGCACACACACAGCGTCACATGCAGTCACAGAGTTTCACATACCTGGACACTCTCTCTCTCTCTCTCTCTCTCACACACACACACACACACACACACACACACACACACACACACACACAGAGTCATGCACACAGTGTCATACATAGACACACACAGGCATTGTCACACATACCCAGACACAGTCTCTCTCTCCTTCACACACACACAGTCACATGTGCACACAGTGTCACACAAACATAATTAGTCACACACAGTCACATTGTCATAGTGTCACACACACGTAGTTTCACATACCCAGACACAGTCTCTCTCTCTCTCTCTCACACACACACACACACACACAGTTACACACACACGCAAAGTTTCACATACCCAGATATAGTCTCTCTCTCTTTCACACACACACCCAGTCTAACACACACACACACACACACACACACACCCCGAATCACATGTGCACAGTGTCACACAAACATAATTAGTCACACACACACGCAGTTTCACATACCCAGACAGTCTCTCTCTCTCTCTCTCACACACACACATGTGAAGTTTCACATACCCAGACACACAGTCTCTCTTTCTCACACACACCCAGTCTAACACACACACACACACACACACACACACACACACACACACACACACACACACACACAGAGTGTCACACACAGTGTCATACCCACAAACACACACACAGTGCATCACACTAGCTAACGGAGAGGCCTCCAAATGCCCCTGAAAACAGGCACCCTCCTCAAGCGGGTGTGTTTCTGGGATGGGGGGTGGGGGCACCAGGCTCGGTTCTTGGCCATTTTTATTATCAATGACCCGGGAGCAAACAGAGCACCCCGTGCCGATAACACTAACGACCCGCTGATGGGGGCTGCGGTAAATTGAGACGGAGCGACCGGGCTCGCTGGGGGCAAAGTCCTCCACCCAGGAGCAAGGAACCAAGGCCCGTGCTTTTGGGCTGGGTGGGGGCTCGGTGCCAGGACGTGGCGTCTGGAAAAGATCTGGGGTCGTGTTGGAGAATCAGCTGACCACACAGGCACTACGGCCCAAAGGGGTAAGGCCAGATCGCAAAGAGTTTATTTCACCTCTGGGTTTGGCCTTGGTGCGACCGCGGCTGGACCCCAAGAAGGACAGTGCTCAATCGATAGGGCCCTACCAAATTCACCACCGTGAAAAACGTGACACGGACCGTGAACTCTGGTCTCCCCCGTGAAATCTGTATATTGCCCTATGCTATACAGATTTCATGGGGGAGACCAGCATTTCTCCAACTGGGGGGCCTGAGCCAAAAATGGGTCATGGTGGGGTCACAAGGTTGTTGTAGGGGGGTCGCAGTATTGCCACCCTTACTTCTGCGCTGCCTTCAGAGATGGGCGGCCGGACAGCGGCGGCTGTTTAGTGCAACAAAAAGACGGTGAAGGGGGGACTTGATTTGTCTCGTGTGGGGAACAAATATTTAATCTTGGCCTCCTCAGCCTGGCCGAGGATGGTTGGATTCTCCTGCCCCGGCAATTACTCAACCCAGGTGGCTGGTTTTGGAGGAGATCCGCTCTCGTCAACTGGGAATGAATTCAGGGCAGCGCCCTGGGTGGGGGTGTACAGGAGGTCAGATGAGCTGATCGCAAGGGTCCCTGCTGGCTGTGAATCTATGAACCTAGGAATCATGGCATATCACACACACACACACACACACACACAGCCAGGGGCGGAGTCCCAGGCCAGTAGTCACTCTGGTGGGGGGCGCAGGTTGTGTCGGATGCAGTGGAAACCCCCTCCCACCCCACACAGGGAACCAGCGCCGAATTTGAGCACAAACCTCTCGTGCACCAGTACCCCTATGCTGGGATCCCCCCCTCACCCCACAGCCCCCCCCCCGCTGGGATCCTGATCCCCTCACAGCCCCCTCCCCCCGCTGGGATCCACCCACCCCTCCACCCCACAGCCTTCCCTGCTGGGATCCTCCCCTCCTCTCCCAGCCCCCTCCCCCCGCTGGGATCCCCCTCCACCCCACAGCCCTCCTCCCCTCCACCTCACAACTCCCCCCACTGGGATCCCCCTCACCCCACAGCCCCCCCTCTGCTGGGATCCACCCACCCCTCCACCCCACAGCCCCCCCGCTGGGATCCTCCTCTCCCCTCCCAGCCCCCCCTCTAGGATCCCCCCACACCCCACAGCCCCCCCTCTGCTGGGATCCACCCACCCCTCCACCCCACAGCCCCCTCGCTGGGATCCTCCTCTCCCCTCCCAGCCCCCCCCGCTAGGATCCCCCCACACCCCACAGCCCCCCCTCTGCTGGGATCCACCCACCCCTCCACCCCACAGCCTTCCCTGCTGGGATCCTCCCCTCCCAGCCCCCTCCCCCTGCTGGGATCCCCCTCCACCCCTCAGCCCTCCTCCCCTCTACTTCACAACCCCCCCCCCCCAGCTGGGATCCCCCCTCCCCTCCCCCCCACAGCCCCCCTCTGCTAGGGTCCCACTTTGGCCCCCTGGCCCCTATCACAGCCCCCCCCCCGATGCTGCGAGGGTAGCACAGAACCCACAGCCCCACTGCTCAGCCCCTCAGAGTGCCACCCCAGGCGATCGCTGAGCTGAGACACCCCGAGGAGCTGAGTCGGAGAGATGGGGAGCGGCGGGGGAGGGAGATGAGAGGAATGTGATGTCATCATTGTCACAGACAGACTCGCGCACACACACAGTCTAGACACACACATCCCCAAACACAAAGACAGACACCCCCCCAACCACACAGACACACACATGCCCAACCACACAGACACACATCCCCAACCAACCACACAGACACACATCCCCAACCACACAGACACATCCCCAACCACACAGACACACAACCCCAAACACACAGACACACAGACAAGCCCAAACACACAGATATAACCCCAAACACACAGAAATATAGAAACAACCCCAAACACACAGATCCAACCCCAAACACAGACACATACAACCCCAAACACAAAGACACAGACACAACCCCACACACATTCACACGCACATACAATCCCAAACACACACACACCAACTCATAATCCCAAACACCCAGACACACACACACGCACACAACCCCACATACTCATGTACACATGCGCAACCAAAACACACACACACACACACACGTGTATGCATGGACCTACAACCCCAAATACACACCCAGAGACACACCCAAACACACACAGATGCACCCCGCAGACCCAAGCGCACACAGTCACAGAGATGCCCACACACACAGCCACAAACATTCCCACACATGTAGGAGACACACAAACCCGCCCCCCTCACCCCAGGTGCACATGAAGAAAACAGCCGCCACAAACAAACGTTCCCCAACACACACACACACTCCCCCACACTGACTGCCCACAGACAAATACCACCTGCTACTGCATGTCTGCATCTCACTCCACTCCTGGCTCTGGGAGGGGAGTGGGGTCTAGTGGTTAGAGCAGGGGGGGGCTGGGAGCCAGGATTCCTGGGTTCTCTCCCCGGCTCTGGGAGGGGAGTGGGCTCTAGTGGTTAGAGCAGGGTGCTGGGAGCCAGGACTCCTGGGTTCTCTCCCCGGCTCTGGGAGGGGAGTGGGGTCTAGTGATTAGAGCGGGGAGGCTGGGAGTTCAGCACAGTCGGCTTCTCACACAACCACCAGGTTAGGAGAAAAACACCCAATAAATCAACAGCTTAATTCTCCGCCATTTGCGGCGGCTGGGCACTTTACGGCTTCCCCTGTAAAAGTGTCCAATGAAAAGGGAGATTTACTGGCTACCGGCTCAGCCTGGACTGCCAGCCATGGGCTGTGTCTGGGATGGGGGAGCAGGCCAAGGGGAACTGGCCAGACCTCAAAGGGCCACAGATGCATGGCCCTTCAGACTAGTCACCCCTGACTGCATTGGGGTCAGGGCTGGGTTCTGAACTCAGCCCCCTGGGGTCAATCCAGAGTCACCCCTCATTGCAATGGGGGCAAGGCTGGGTTCTGATCTCGGCTAGACCAGTATAAAATCCACGCAATCAGACTCAGGCCTGGGGCGGAGGATTCGTTAACATTATTCTCTCCACTCCGGTTCCGCTGTCCGTTTCCATTGAGATGGTCCCTCTCTCTCCACCTTTCTGCTGCCTTTTTCCTCCTGCTTTTTTTTCCTCCTTAACTTCCCCTAAGACAGACACAAACCCTGCGAAAGGTTTGGCGTGAGATGGGGGGGTGGGAGGGATCCGGTGTTTGCAACCCCTCTCTGCCTTTTATCATACACTCAACGGCTTCCAACGTTTTCTTTGGAAGTTGATCTCAATCCCACCCGAAGGGTGGCCATGCCAGGGTCCCCACCACACACTGGGCATCTTGCACGTGATGCCAGGCGCCCTGGCCTCCCACCGGCTGCGGCTCGTACTGGATGGAGCAAGTCTACAATCTACAGGCCACGGGTCGGTTGGCAATTAGAATAAACCAGCCCTGGTGCTGCTCCATCGACTCCACTTCATTTCCCGTGTGTGCCGAGCACCAATTAATTCAACCAAGGTCCCCATGCAATGCCCACCGAAATCAGCGGGGAAACGCCCACTGATGGGTCAGTTCTCCAGCCGGTGACTTCCCTGGAGCTAGGTCGATTTACGCCAGCCGGGGACCTGGTCGCGCTCTGGTTTGCGAGGTCTCACCCTGCTCCCACTGAATTCAAGAGCAAAACTCCTCTGGGTTTCATGGGAAGCAGGACTAGCCCCAGTCTGGGGAGAGATGCACGGGCCATACAGAGGCTGCATTATCTAGGGAATCGTTTCCCAAACAAGGGGTCCCGACCCACTAGTGGGTCGCAGGGAGATTCTAGATGGGTTGCCTCAGTGAAAAGTCGGGGAAGCGCTGGTCCGCTGGCCAGGGAACTGGCTTGGGATAGGAGTCGTGGGATCTATTCCCTGCTCTTGCCTCTGCTTCCCCCGGCACAACAGGGCAGGGATCTCAGCTGGACAGGGGCTGTCTCTCGCTGTGTCTGTGCAGCGCCTGGCACAATTGGCCCCTGATCTCAGCTGGGCAGGGCCTGTCTCCCACTGGAACTGTGTAGCGCCCGGTACGACAGGGCCCTGATCTCAGCTGGGCAGGGCCTGTCTCCCACTGGAACTGTGTAGCGCCCGGTACGACAGGGCCCTGATCTCAGCTGGGCAGGGCCTGTCTCTCACTGGGTCTGTGCAGCGCCTGGCACGACAGGGCCCTGATCTCAGCTGGGCAGGGCCTGTCTCTCACTGGGTCTGTGCAGCGCCCGGTACGACAGGGCCCTGATCTCAGCTGGGCAGGGCCTGTCTCCCACTGGAACTGTGTAGCGCCCGGTACGACAGGGCCCTGATCTCAGCTGGGCAGGGCCTGTCTCTCACTGGGTCTGTGCAGCGCCCGGTACGACAGGGCCCTGATCTCAGCTGGGCAGGGCCTGTCTCTCACTGGGTCTGTGCAGCGCCTGGCACGACAGGGCCCTGATCTCAGCCTGGGCAAGGACTGTCTACATCTTCATCTGTGCAGCGCCTGACGCCGCTATAACACACATAATAGTAACAAGCAGTATTACTGCAATGTCTTTTCTGCTGTACTGATTTGTACAAGATCCACATTGTTTCCCCCTTCGCCCTCAACTACCTGTCTGTCTGTCTGGGTGTCCTTTGACTGTGACTTCCTGTCTCTCCTCGACTGTCCAGAAAGGACCTAGCACTGCGCGGGCTTTGTCACTGACACACAAATATTAGCAATAACAGCCCTACGAAGCCTCGATCGGACCCGGAGGAACGACACACTGGAGCCAGCCCCAGTGGAAACGGCACCTGGAGACTGAAGTTAGGGGGCAAGCAAACGGCAGAGACACCGAGACTGGACATATTGACCTACAGCAATGGACGCTGGGCAGCAAAAGGGGACAGATGTCAGTGGTGGGGGGGGGGGGGGTTGAGTTATCCCCACCGTTGATGGTCACGGCCCCTGTGCCAATATAATGGTGCTTCCCCACTGGGATGGGAAGGGGGTTCACTAGGGTTACCATACGTCCGGTTTTTCCCGGACATGTCCGGCTTTTCGGCAATCAAACCCCCGTCCGGAGGGAATTGCCAAAAAGACCCTGCGCCCCCGGCTGGGCGCTTCCCCTCCCGGGCTCCAGCAGCGCTGGGGAAGCGCCGGCCGGGGGCGCAGGGTCTGGGGGCTGCCCAGCAAACCGTGAAGCCGGTAGCGCTCGGGCAGCCCTTTCCCCGTGGCTGGGAGGGAGGAGGTGGAGTTAGGGCGGGGACTTTCGGGAATGGGCGGAGTTGGGGCGGGGAAGGGGGTGGGAAAGGGGCGGGGCCAGGGCCCCGTGGAGTGTCCTCTTTTTTTATTTTTTAAATATGGTAACCCTAGGGTTCACCCCCACACAGCAATGGCCGCCGCTCCCCCACTGGGACGGGAAGGGGGTTCACCCCCACACAGCAATGGCCGCCGCTCCCCCACTGGGACGGGAAGGGGGTTCACCCCCACACAGCAATGGCCGCCGCTCCCCCACTGGGACGGGAACGGGGTTCACCCCCACACAGCAATGGCCGCCGCTCCCCTACTGGGACGGGAAGGGGGTTCACCCCCACACAGCAATGGCCGCCGCTCCCCCACTGGGACGGGAAGGGGGTTCACCCCCACACAGCAATGGCCGCCGCTCCCCCACTGGGACGGGAAGGGGGTTCACCCCCACACAGCAATGGCCGCCGCTCCCCTACTGGGACGGGAACGGGGTTCACCCCCCCCCACAGCAATGGCCGCCCCCAGCCACTCTCCCACGCGCGTACAACGCTCTAGGAGTCTCTCTCTATGACCCCGGGAGCGTTCAGTCATTGGCCAGCGGGCGGCGCGAGGCGCCTCCCTTCCATTGGCCAGCGGGACCCGGCGGCGCCCTGCCATTGGCTGAAGCTTCCGAGGGCGGAGCCTTTCCTGTGCCGTATATAAGGCAGCCCCATAGTACCCCGCTCTCTTTTTTTCAACCGCCATCGCTGGGGCCGTTAGGGTGAGGTGAGGGTAGAGCCGGGATGGGCGCGGGCCGGGGACCGAGCGGCCGCGGAGGAGGGCGGGGCTGATGGGCGAGTGCGCGCGGCAGAGGCAGGGCGCGCGGGGCCGGCTCGGGCGCGGGGCTATGGGGGTGGGCGGCTCCCCGCGGGCGCGCGCATGCGCAGAGGCGGGCGGCGCGCTAGGGCCTCTGGCGCGTGCGGCCCCTGGGCCTGGCGCGCGCTGCTGCTGCGGGGGGGGGGGGGAAGAGAACAGCACGTGGCCCGGGAGCCCCCCCCCCCAGCTCTGTGTATTGGTAGGCGGGGTTCGTCTCCCGCCTGCTGCAGCGGGGCCGGGCGTCGGGCAAGTGGCTCCCCCTTTTGTGCCTCAGTTTCCCCGTCTGCAAAGCGCCCGGAGAGCTGCGCCCCCGCCCCCCTTCCTGCCCCCAGCACACGCCCTACACCCCTCCCCCCAATGCCCATGTCGGTTCTGGCCTTGCTGCAGCTCCTCCCGCTTCACCCCGCCACGGGCTGGGGCGCTGAGCTCTGCCCGGGCCTGGGGCCCTCGCCCCAGGGGCCTGTCACGCGGCTCAGGCCGCTCTGGGTCGGTGACACCGCGCAGTGGGTTATTTGTGGCACTGCTGCGCTCGGTGCTGTCCAGACCCACAGCAAAGACGGCCCCTCTGAGTGCTAGTGTGGGTCCCGGCCTCACAGCTTGTGTGGGCTGATCCCCTTGCGCCCCCCAGGGGCTCCCGGCATGGGGTGTGATCCTGGGGGCTTAGGCAGGGAAGACAGGGGTGACAGAAGTTCACAGCCCGGGGCCCCCCCGGGATAAGCTGTGCCCTGGGTTCGTGGGGTGGCTGCTGGAGAATCAAGGCCCCATGTGCTTTGGTTGGGGACGGGTGGGGATGGAGCAGAATTGTCCTGTCTCTCCCTAGCTCATTCCTTCTGTCTCTCCCCCCAGGGCCAGAGCCCACAGCCTCAGCCAGGATGCCCGTTGCCAGGAGCTGGGTGTGCCGGAAAACCTATGTCACCCCCCGGCGCCCCTTCGAGAAATCCCGTCTTGACCAGGAGCTGAAGCTCATTGGTGAGTTTGGGGGGCAGGGCGGGGGCTCAGGCTGGTGCCTGCCTGGGGCTCAGTGCAAGGGGGGGGGGAAGGGTGCTCTCCCCTGGCAGTCAGGGCTGGCACTAGGGGGCGCTGTGCCACCATATGCAGCTGGCTTTGTTAGACACAGCATTAATGGCCCAAGAACTATGTTCTGATCTTTAGGAGATTTAACTCCATTAGTCCAGGCAGTGTTCAACCTGCTGCCTCTCTAGTCAGTGGGATACAGTCCTGAACCGCGTCCCAGTGCTGGGCCAGGGGTCCCTATATAACCAGCCCCCGCGCACCACCCCAGAGGGGCCGCATCTCAATGCCTGGTGAGGGGTCCCTATATAACCAGCCCCTGTGCCCCACCCCAGAGGTGGCTGCCTGTTGTCCCTGTTGGTAACAGTCCTGCTCCTCCCCAGGCGAGTACGGGCTGCGGAACAAACGTGAGGTTTGGCGGGTGAAGTTCACCCTGGCCAAGATCCGCAAGGCGGCCCGCGAGCTGCTCACGCTGGACGAGAAAGACCCTAAGCGCCTCTTTGAAGGTAAGGGGGCAGGATGTGTGGGGTGGGGCACAGGGGGTGGGGGGTGGCATGGTGGGGGGTGCTGGGAGCTGTCTGAAGTTGTTGGGAGGGGAAGAGGCAGGGTCCCTGGGTCTAACCCCCCTGTCTCACCGACCCCCCCAGGCAACGCCCTGCTGCGACGGCTGGTGCGTATCGGGGTGCTGGACGAGGGCAAGATGAAGCTGGATTATATCCTGGGCCTCAAGATCGAGGATTTTCTGGAGCGGCGCCTCCAGACCCAGGTCTTCAAGCTGGGCCTGGCCAAGTCCATCCACCATGCCCGGGTGCTGATCCGCCAGAGACACATCCGGTAGGGCTGTGTGTGTGTGTCAGGACTCCTGGGTTCTCTCCCTGGCTCGGGGAGGGGAGGAGGGTCTAGTGGGGTTACACGGGGTGGGATCTGGGAGCCAGGATTCCTTGTTTTTCTCCCTGCCTCAGAGAGGGGAGGGGGGGGGCGGGTCTAGTGGAATACAGCAGGGGTTGGGGCTGGGAGCCAGGACTCCTGGGTTCAGTGATTGGCTCTGTCCCCTGTACGTGCTGGGTCGCTGAGGCAGTAGCTCCCCCTGGGTGGTGAGTTCGTGGGGAGGGGCCGTGTGGCAGGCAGGTCAGTGGCCCCCTTCTCGGTGACTGACCCTGCCGAAGACACAGGGCAAAGCTGATCCCAAGGACATGGGGAGTTTGGCCGTTGCTCCTACCCTCCCCGTGCCTAAAGCTTTGCTCTTGCTGTGTTGTGTAGCCCTCCTGGATGAGCCTGTGAGGCGCGTGGAGCCCCCTGCCCAGTGGGCCTGGGGAGCCCCCCCCCCGTCGGTCTAAGCCTGCGCTCCGGCTAGCGGGCGGTAGGGCTGCCCGTGTCGGCAAGGTTCACTGCGGCAGAGCCGTACACCTTGCGAAGGGCCAGGCCGTTCCACCAGCCCCCTGCGCTCGGGGCTGCTGCACAGGTAACGAGCCACCGGCGGCTCCCTGCCCCACGCTGGGACGGGCCTGCAAACGGGGATTGGATCCCAGGGCTGCCTGGTAATGGAGCTTGGTTCAGTGGGACCTGGTTCTGATCTCGGCTCCCCTGGTGTCAATCTGGAGTCGCTCCTCTTTTGCAATGGGGGCGGGGCTGGGTTTTGATCTCTGCTGCCCTAGCATCAATCCAGAGGTCACCCCTTTTCTTTGGGTGACTCTGGATTCACACCTGGTACCAGCAGGAGCTGGCTTGGAGGGGACCCTGGTATCTAGGTGCAGCTGGCTCTGGGGAGGGTCTGTGGGAGGAGCTACAAGATGGCAAAGGGGTGGGGCATCTGCCCCGGGGGTTGCATGTTAAATCCTGATTGGGGTCCTGTTGCCCCAGAGCCCTGTGGGTAGGTGGTTTCCCGGGCCTGCCCTCACCCCTCTCCCCTTCCCCAGTGTGCGGAAGCAGGTCGTGAACATCCCGTCCTTCATCGTGCGCCTGGACTCGCAGAAGCACATCGACTTCTCGCTGCGCTCGCCCTACGGGGGCGGCCGGCCTGGCCGCGTCAAGAGGAAGAACGCCAAGAAGGGGCAGGGCGGCGCCGGCGGGGCGGATGAGGAAGAGGAGGATTAAAGGCCCGGCAGCCTGCACTGCTGTATCTCTTAATAAACCAGTTTGGAGTGGAGCTTGTACTGGAACTGAACTGGGCTCCCCTGGGGGATTGGCCTGTTCGTGGGGTCCTACCATTGGGGCAGCAGGGCTGCTGTACCCTGGCCTGACAGCAAATGCTCAGTCTTGAGCCTCACCAGAGGGGGGTGCTCTGGGCTGTGAGCAGCAGGCCCTTTGCAGCTGTCTCCTGGGCCATGCACCCTGCAGCGGGTAGTTCCCCAGCTCGCTGTGTCTGGAAATGAGCCCTGTCCTGCCTGCTGCTTGCCCTTCCCCCGGCCTGGAGGCTGCACCAGCCCTTGGAAATAAAACCGGGTGGACCTGCTGCCTGTTTCCACACTGGGGGTGGAGGCAACTCCCGGGGGGGTGGGGGGGGTGGTAGGAAGGGGAAATAGCTGGGGGCTGTCACAAAGCTGAGTTTTCCCCGCCCCCCCCCCCTCCCCATGGAAACAGTGGTGGGAGCTCTAGAAAACTGTCCCCTTGCTCAACAGGCAGGTGGTCAGGGGGAGGAGTTGGGCTTGTTTGCCCTGGGCTGGAATCGGGCCAAGGGGGCTGGGTTCTCCACTTGCTGGCTGTGCTTCAGGGGCGGTTCTGGGGTTAGAGGGGGACATTAGGGGGGATACTCCTCTCCCCTCCCACCCCACTGAATGGTCCCCTGGGTCCTAGCCCCCCCTGCAGCTCTCTACCCTGATGCTGTCTCAGCCAAGCCTCGGGCGAGGGGGATTTCGTTCACTGCTCGCTCGTCAGCTGGGGGCTGGGCATATGGGTTGGGGGGGGTGCCATGGCTTGGGGGCTGCGGGGAGGGAAAGGGTCCATTCTCTGAGGTGGGACCCCTCTCCCCCATTTGCCAGGCTGGGCCTCTTCTGGTTTCTGCCTCATGGGGCCTGGGGATGCCAGGCTGCCCTGAGCTACACCCTGCTCCCCTACCTTCCCGAACCTGGCAGTGGGCACCAGGGATGGATTGGGGGGTGATTATCTGTTCTGTTCATTCCCCCTGGGGCACCAGGCAGGATCCTGGGCTAATGAACCTTTCTTCTAACTGGGTAGGGCTGTTCTTAGCTCATCCCCCAATCCTCCCAGGCTGAGAAGGGGGGCTCTAGCAACTGGCAGGACAGTGGCTTTATGGGGGGCTGGTTAAGGGGATGAGGATGAGAGACCTGCCCTGTGCCCACAGCGCCTGGCACTGTGATCCCTGGTGCTGTATTGGCTGGGGGCGCCCCACCCACCAGAGGGAGGCGGGTCCAGGGCTGGCCTCTGCTGGGAAATGAAGGTGAAAGGCCGGAACTGAGCCGGGGGGCAGCCCTGGGCTGTAATGGCACAGTGCTGCCGGTTCCCCAGACCCCCGATCTTGCCCCTCAACCCGGCCGCGGGGGGAAGCGAAAGCCAGAGCGGCGGAAGCAGCTGGTTTTTTTTCTGAACCGCTGAGGCCGTTTTCAGTAACTTTGCTCCCCTGAGTCAGCGGTCGTGGTGCCAAGAGCCTTACGGGAATGGCCGGGCACGGAAGGGGGTCAGGACGGGGTCACTCCTAGATGCAGCAGCTTCTGGGGTGGGGCGGGGGGGGGGGGTTGTTTACAGAGGATCCCTCAACCAGCGCTGAGCTGCAGCCACCGCCAGCTGGCAGGGAATGGGGCACCAGGCCTTGTCCCCTCTGGTCCCAGGCCTGGGTCTTGCCTGGCTCAGGGGGAATAGGGCTTTTCCCCCTTAGGGAGCACTGGCTCTGATTTGTGGGTGCTTTGAGGGGCTGCCCCTGCATCCCCCAGGCCCCAGGCAGCCCCCAAAGCAGTGGCGGGAGGCAGGATGCAGCAGACAGGTTTATTCCATCCCGATGCAGCGGTACAAGCCCCCCGTGCAGCCTGGCCCACGGCCCGGCCCGGCTGGTGGTAACGGGGCCACGAGCGCCCCTGGCGGGATGAGGTGGGAGCCCCACCGTGGGGCCATGGTCCAATCTGGCTCCTCCGGGAATAGATGGGATCTAGACCCCATGCCCTTCCCAGAGCTGCGGAGAGAACCCAGGAGGCCTGGTTCCCAGCCCCCCTGCTCTGATCACTAGACCCCACTCCCTTTCCAGAGCCAGGGAGAGAACCCAGGAGTCCTGGCTCCCAGCCCCCCCCAATTCCTGAGTCTCCCTCCCAGTTCTTACCCTGGGTCCCAGCCCTGGTCTGAAGAGCCCCCTCTCCCATCCACTCCGAGCCTTTCTCCCCCTCCAGTCCCATCTCTCCCACACTCCGGAGCGGCCATGGGGTTGGTGCCAATCTGCTCCCCCCCATCTCTCCCCGCCCTGCGGTGCTGGGTTTTCCATAGGTTGTGGGGTACCGACCCCTTCCCCGGTCTTCCTCCCACTGTGCTGGAAAACCCTGGGGTGTCCTAGAGGGGGTCCCGCTCTCCGGTTTCCTCCCCTCCCCCAGCTGTGCTGAAAACGCCTGAGTTATGGGGGGGCTCCCTGTACCCCAACTGCCTCCCATGAGCATTGGGGGGATACTGAGCACAGGCCAGGGGTCCCCCCTCACTCCTCTCCCCTCCATCTGTGCAGACAGTTCTGTAGGGCCTGGGCAGGACCCCCTTAGCAGCGCAGGGAGTTGCGTAGGGCCCGGGGCACGGGCAGCCCCTCCAGATCGGGCCCCCCGGTCCCTGCCCGGACGCTGGCCCGCACGGCCCGCCGGCACAGCTCCTGCAGCGAGGCCACCTTGCAGCGCAGCGGGCGGGCGAGCGCCAGGGGCTCGGGGCGGCTGCCCTGGGCCTCCACGTAGCAAGGGGCCCCCGGGTGCCCGGCCCGCCCCAGGTAGTGCTCCACCAGCTGCACCACGCAGGCGAAGGCGGGCGGGCAGGGGGCCCCCGGCTGGGTCTCCAGGTGAAAGGCGGCTCCCTGCTGCTGGATGCGCAGGTTGGTGATGCCGGCCCCGGTGCGGAGGCTGAGGGTGAAGAGGTGCCGGTGGTCGGAGGAGTCGCGGACGAGGAAAGCCCCCGGCGGGTGGGGGCTTAGCAGTCGCTTGGCCTCCGCCCCCGACAGGCTGCCCCAGTAGAAGCCGCTGGCCTCCAGCCGCTCCAGCGCCGTCTCCACCCGCTCGAAGTCCCCGCAGAAGCTGCGGTAGTGGTAGGAGAGGGCGGGGGGCTGCGGGGCGGGGGGCCCGCTCATGGCTGCCGGGGGGTACGGGCAGCAGTGCAGGCAAGGCCAGCACAGCGGGACCATCGCGCTGCCCAGGCCGGATTCTCCTCCCCCCGCTCCCTGCTGAATCGTCCTGGTCACCGGGGTCCCTCCCGCGGGATCATCTGTGGAGAGAAGGGGGGGGAGGTCAATGAAAACAGGGGTGGGGGGAGCCTGGGGCTGTGGGTCGGGAGTGAGGGGCAGCTCAGAGCAGGTGACTGATTGATTCTGATACCTGGAAGTTCTCACACAGAATCCAACACCCGCTATTAATGCTCTTCACGACCTAATGACCCTGGGGCTGGGGAGAGAACCCAGGAGTCCTGGCTCCCAACCCCCCTGCTCTAGCTACTAGACCCCACTCCCCTCCCAGAGCCAGGGAGAGAACCCAGGAGTCCTGGCTCCCAACCACCCCCCCCCCCTCTAACCGCTAGACCCCACTCCCCTCCCAGAGCCAGGGAGAGAACCCAGGAGTCCTGGCTCCCAACCCCCCCCCCCTCTAACCGCTAGACCCCACTCCCCTCCCAGAGCCAGGGAGAGAACCCAGGAGTCCTGGCTCCCAGCCCCCCCCCCCAACCACTCTAGTATTGGAATCACCTCCAGGTGTAGAGGGGTGTGTGTACACTTACTTGCATGCCGGGATTTCTGTGCAGAACACACAGACACACACACAATCAGCCACTCATACTGAGTGCTGGAGATACAGCCTCTCACACACAAATCACTGACACACACACACACACAGCGCAACACAGGTGCACACAAGCAGGCTCAGACACACACATACACACAGTCACGTACCCTTAGAGTCACCTACAAGACCCACCAACCCACCCACGCACCCACACAAACGTCACACTGCAGCCAGTCAGCAACACACAGCAAACTGCAACCCATACAGTTATACACACACCCACACACATAATTACAAACACACACTCCCAGAAACACCTCTGCATACCAGTGATAGACACACTAAATTATGTGGATACACACACTTAATCACACCCCACAGGAGAACATACCTAAAAATCTATGGTGTGTGTGTGTGTGTCCCTGCCACCCCATGCTGGAGGGGATGAGTCCTGCACTGTGTGTGTTTGTATATACACCATACAACACCCACAAAATATATGCACAAAAACATACCACCCCACATCCACATACTTATAACACACTCATCAGAAACCTCATCACAGATCTACACACACAACATACTATTCCATATAATTATACACACACACTGAAAACACACCCACGCAAACACAAGCATTCACAACAACCCATACACATGCATCCTCACACACATATAACACACAAATGCACACAGATATGGTAAACACAAAGACACATATATATCTCCTGTGTGTCTGATTTGCCTCTGTGTACACTACACACAGAGCATAAGAGGCATAAACACACACACACACACAATATACACAGAGAGAGAGTGTGTGTGTGGAACACACCCACAGACAAAACATGTATACATTCACACCAACAAAATATGCAAACTTATTCATAACATATACACACAAAATGTACACACACCCGCTCAATCCTCCCCACACAAAATGTACACACACAATCCTCCCCTCCCCACACAAGATGTACACATGCACATGATCCTCCTCACATACAATGTACACACAATATACACACATACAATCCTCCCCACACAACATGTACACACAATACACACACAAGCCTCCCCACACAAAATGTGCATCACACACACAATCCTCCCCACACAAGATGTACACATGCACACAAACACACACGATCCTCCTCTCACAAAATTGTACACACAACACACACTCGATCCTCCCCACACAAGATGTACACACACCACACACATGCACATGATCCTCCTCACACACAATGTACACACAATATACACACACACACACAATCCTCCCCACACAAGATGTATACAAAACACACAGACACTCCTCCCCAAACAAGATGTACACACACGCACTCCTCCCCTCATAAGATGTACACACAGAGTCCTCCCCACACAAAATGTACACCCACCCACCCACCCACACACCACAAACTCTTCTGCTCTCGGTCTGCCCCTGCCCCAGCCCAGGCGCCCTAGAGAACAGGGAGTGAATCCCGCTTTATCTGTGTGTGTGTGGGGGGGGGGGGGGGGCAAAGGAGAACAAACATTTTAAGGCTGCGCCAAATTCACTCCCTGCTCCAACTTCCTCCAGGAAACCCCGAGGCTGGAACAAACCTCCAGCTCCCGGGGAACAGGAACTCTTCTTGTTGGGCCTAAAAAACAAGAAATCCAGCCGAGATATTTTTTTAAACCAAGCTCTTATAAAAAACCTGAACCTATTAAAGTAACGAGGGGCCTGGTCTGCATCGTGCTACATGAAATCTGAGCCCAGTTCTGGGAACCCTTGTGCTAAGGCTCACGCAAACCCTCAAGGCCCCGAGCCTGGCACGGATTTCCGCACCCGCTTGGATTTGTCCCATTGGTTGCAGCGAAACGCACTCGCGCGCGTCACTTCTTTGGAAGTACCAGGGCCCAGAGCCAGTGTGACCTGCCCGCGGCCCGGGCATCCCAGTTTGAGCCCAAGTAACTGCACTAAATGTCCAAGAACCCAAGCCGTCAACCAACCCCAACTAGCAAGTGTGACAAACCGGGACAGGGGTGGAAAGTAATAGGTGGGGATATTAGACAAAGCCCTGAATATCAGCACGGTCCTTATAAAATCGAGACATCTGGTCCCCCATAGCCCCAGATAACTAACCTAAAACCAATGTTAACCCCCCCCCCCCCCAAACCAACCTGGAAACTGACCCCAAATAACTAACCTAAAACCAATGTTACCCCCCACCCCCCAAAAACCAACCCAGAAACTGACTCCAAATAACTAACCTAAAACCGATGTTAAAAAACCCACAAACCAACCCGGAAACTGACTCCAAATAACTAACCTAAAACCAATGTTAAAAAACAAACCCCAAGCTGTAAACTGACCCTAAATCAGTAGGATATTAACAATTAAAGGAATGGCAGAATTCAAAATGTGGCAAAGAGAGAAATTAAAAATCATGATGGTCCAAAGGGGGGGGGGGGAGGACAAAAATTACACTTAAAAAAACATCTGGTGAAAAAAATTAAAAGAATCCCTTTAAAACAGTCAGTATAAAGATCTTCGTTAAAATCAATCAGCCCAGTTTCTCACAGGCACTGCCCTTATTAATGATGACTGTTGTTATCCTCATTAACAGCCCCCCACTCTTGGAGCAGGAGTTGGGTGTTGCTAAAAGTTCCCTGAAGTCCCATTGTCTTGCCAACTGCTGTGCTTCATGGGTGACCGGGGGGGGGGGGGAGCAGGGGTCAGCGGGGCAAATTTGGGGGCAGTTGAGCCAGGGGTGACCTAGGTCCAGCGCCCCCCCCCCCCAATCTATTTGCAAACTCCCCTGGTTGTAGTTTTTGTGGCTGTCTCCCCATGGTAGCTCCCCCCACCATAAAATAATCTCCCGTTTTAACTCACCCCTTTCTGACCCCAAACCAGTCCGGATTGATGCGATTTTGCTAGCAGCCCGTGTAGACTGACTCTGGCGTGCTGGGAATGCTACTCCTGGAGTCCTCGCAGGGCAGAGGGGGGAGGGAGACAAAGCAAATCAACTCCCCTCCCCCAAGTCACAGGAAAGCCTCCCCCTTGGGGGGTACATCCTGGCCAGGCAGCCGGCCCCCCAATCTCCGGGGAGGGGGGGGAGCAGGGCCCCTGGAGCGGGCAGCTGCCGGGAGCTGCTGTAGGCACCGCAGAGGGAAGGAGGAAAAACCACTTTCCCTTTTGCACAAGCAGGATGCATTGGGAGTTGTGGGGCAGGAGGGGGAGGGGGCGGCACAGGAAAGGTCTCCCCCCCCCGCCCGGCCCCTAATCTCGTCAATTTCACCCCCCCCAGCTCAGGCTGAAATTGACACCCGGCCAGAGCCTCTCCTGGCCGGACTGGGGAGGGGGGGTGTATCCTGGGGGGTGGAGGGGGTCTCATATTTATTTTTGTGAATGGGCCCCATCCCCATCCCATTGGCCACAGGGGGTGCTGGGGGCCGGCTGGCTGGGCTCTGATTGGCAGGCGGGGCTGGGTAAACCCTTTCCCCCCCGCCCCCCCCCCCCCTCCGGCTCAGGGTGATTCCTGGAAGTGTGCAGGGCACTGTTGGTAAAAGGGAGGCGATGTTCGCCGTGGTCCCTCCCCCTCGCTGCCTGCACGGGGCTAGGGACACCCGGGGGGAGGGCAGGGCTGGCTTCTTCCCGCCCCTTTCCCTCCTGGGGGGAGTCCCGTAAACCCCCCCCCCCCGCCCCCGCCAAGAAACACACAACCCAGCTGTTAACCCTTCAGCGCCAGCACACGGGACAGTCACAGACCTTCCCAAAGGCTGGGAGCGGAGCTCACCCCCCTCCTTCGTCTGCCGACCCCCCCCCAACTGTCCTTCCCCCCCCGCGCCCCCGCGCCCCCCCCTGCCCCGCTCCTCCCCTCTCCCACCTTCTTCCCCCCCTCCTTCGTCTGCTCTTTCCCCCCCGCGTCCCCCCTGCCCTGCTCCCCTCTCCCACCTTCTTCCCCCCCTCCTTCGTCTGCTGATCTTCCCCCAACTGTCCTCCCCCCGAGTCCCCCCTGCCCCGCTCCTCCCCTTTCCCACCTCCTTCCCCCTCCTCCCTCCGCTTGTTCCCCCCACTGCCCTCCCCCTACATCCCCCCTGCCCCGCTCCCCTCTCCCACCTCCTTCCCCCTCCTCCTCCATCTGCCCCTTCCCCCGTGTCCCCCTGCCCCGCTCCCCTCTCCCACCTCCTTCGTCTGCCCATTTCCCCCCACACACTGCCCTCCCCCCGCATTCCCCCTCCCCCGCTCCCCTCTCCCACCTCCTTCCCCCTCCTCCGTCTGCCCCTTCCCCCCATGTCCCCCTGCCCCACTCTCCTCTCCTCCCTCCTTCCCCCTCCTCCTCCTCCATCTGCCCCTTCCCCCCGTGTCCCCACTGCCCCGCTCCCCTCTCCCACCTCCTTCCCCTCCTCCCTCCGCTTCTTCCCCCCACTGCCCTCCCCCCGAGCTCCCCTCTTCCAGCTCCTTCCCCCTCCTTCTCTGTCTGCCCCTTCCCCTCCACTGTCCTCCCCCCGAGTCCCTCCTGCCCCACTCCCCTCTCCCACCTCCTTCCCCCTTCTTCCCCCTCCTCCTCCATCTGCCCCTTCCGCCCCACTGCCCTCCCCATCCTGCATCCCCCGTGCCCCGCTCCCCTCTCCGACCTCCTTTCCCCTCCCCATCCTCCTGCTTCATCTGTGCTTTCCCCCTTCCTGTCCTTCCCTCTCCCTTTCTTTCTTTCTTTCTTTCTTTCTTTCCTTCTGCTTCGCATTTTTGTCTATCTCATCTCTGAAGCCCCCCACCCACACAGGCAGTGGGGGGAAAAGGGGCCAGCCTCTCTGGCCCATCCAGGGCTCCGTTAGATCACCTGGCGGAGGAGAGGGCTGTGCATTGTGGGTGCCCAGGAATGGGGCTGAGACCCAACAAACTCATTACGCACATGAGCCACCCAAGAGGAAGGACTTTTGGTATCTACTGATCTAGGACTGGATCAGAACTGGCGCCCCCCGGAGGGGACAGGCCCCATTCCCCACCCTCTGAGCCAGCGAGTCCACGCCCTGGGGCTGGATCAGATCTGGCGCCCCCCGGAGGGGACAGGCCCCATTCCCCACCCTCTGAGCCAGCGAGTCCACGCCCTGGGGCTGGATTTGAGCCAGCACCCCCTGGAGGGGAGAGACCTCCTGCCCCATTGCCTGCCCCCCTGAGCCAGCCAGTCCCTGGACTGCAGCCGGATGGGAGCTGAACAAGGGATATAATGAAAAACCATTTAAAATCTGGGTAACTGCTAGTGCCTCCCCGCTGTGGGAGGACACCCCCCAAATACCAGCCACTATCCCCCCACCTCCAATAGAGCAGCAGGCATAGTGGTCCCTGCCCCCCAGAGACAGAGTCTGGGGGAACCTCTGCAGAACCCAGGAGTCCGGGGGGAGAATCCCTGCTATCCCCCCCCCACTCAGGTTTCAGTGGCCACCCCTGGGTATTGGGGAGTGGCCATGGGGGTGTCAGGGCCCTATAGTGGAGTAGGGGGATTGATGGATGGTTGACAGGTGTCAGTAGCACCTGGCTGGGTGCTCAGTTCTCCCTACTGCCCGTTCTCAGAGCCAGGTCCCGAGGGTCCTGAGCCCTCGCTGGGTCCCCTCCATCGCCGGCCCCCAGATGCGGGCTGGATGCCTGAACACAGCCCATGGCCCTTCGCTGGGAATTCACCAGCCCTCGTAACCCTCCCCTGAGGCCAGCCGGGAGCCCTCACCCCATGGGGCAGATGGGGAAACTGAGGCACTGAGAATGGATTTGTCGACAGCTGTAGCAGAACTGGGCTGAGAACCCAGGAGTCCTGCCCCCCCCCCCAACCACTATACCTCACTCAAACCACTAGACCCCACTCACCTCCCAGAGCCAGGGAGAGAACCCAGGAGTCCTGGCTTCCAGCCCCCCATCCGCTTCTCTTTCCCCCCTTTCTCTCCTAGCCCCCCTCCCTTCCCCACACCGTGGGCAGGAACCCTGCCCACCCCCACCCCCTGCGGCAGGTTCCCCTTGGCTGCAGCTGGTTGGCAGTGAGCTCATTTCATTTCCCAGCCTCAGTGATACACTCAGGGCCCCTGAGGACAGCGTGTGAGAGGGACGCCCCATCCGGCCCTGGGCGGGGACTGGCTGGCTCAGGGGGGCGGGGAATGGGGCACGGGGCCTGTCTCCTCTAGGGGGCACAGGCTTCTGTGACAGCTTCCATCCGGCCCCAGGGCAGGGACTGGCTGGTTCAGTGGGGTAGGGAATGGGGCATGGGGCCTGTCCCCTCTAGGGGGCGCCAGCTCCCATCTGGCCCCAGGGCAGGGACTGGCTGGCTCAGGGGGGCAGGGAATGGGGCATGGGGCCTTTCCCCTCTAGGGGGCGCCGGCTCCCATTCAGTAGTGTCGTTCCCGTTCTGTGGCCTTCACGCTGGGTCTCAGGCCCGCTCCCAGGCGTCCCCGCCCCACCCCCCGGGCATGATAGCCCCTGGTGCCACCCATCCCCCCTTCCACCCCAAGAAAGAGGCCCAGCCCCAGAGGCCCCTTCTGCCTGCTGGGGTGCATTGGTGGAGGGTGGGGCTGTGTATGTTGCTGTGTGTACATGCTGTGTGTGGGGGGAGGGGCTCTCCAGGCCCACTTACCCTCCCCCGGCACACACAGAGTCGTGGGGGCGGGGAGCCCTCCCCCGGGGTTTCTGGCCGGCCCGGTGTTTACGAGCGGCTGGTTCCTGGCAGAGGCGAGATGCCGGTAAGGCCGCCGGCTTCCTAGCAGCCGTTAGCAGAGGCGCCCGGCAGAATGCTAAACAGCAATCACAACAAAGGCCGTGCGCCGGGAGGGGGGAGGGCGGGGGGGGCTGCCGGTTGCTCCCCTAAGCCCCCCCATTGCCATCCCTGCCCCTGCAAGGGCCAAAGTGTGGGGAGGGACTGCCAGGGGGGATGTCAGTGCGGGGGTGTGTGTGTGTGTGTGTGTCCCGGACGCCCCCTGCTGGAGGGAACCAGGACTGCCCCACTCTGTGTTGTAGCCCCCACACTGCTCCCAGCTAGCGGGTATTCCCCGGTCGGCCCAGTGGCATGGCCCGGGGCCCCGGCGGGGAAGCGCCAGGCGGGAGGGGAGGCTGGAGTGCCAGGTTACACTGCTTCTGGGGCGGTCGTTCTCTTCTCTCCAGCCCGTGCCGCTCGGCCAGCTCTGCCCCCGGGCCTGCCCGGCTCGCGGCCATCGACTCTCTGGGTGGAACAGCTGCCGCACCCCTCCCCGGAGGGGTCGCATCCCAGTGCCGGGTGAGGGGTCCCTGGATACCAGCCCCGGCGCCTCAGCCCAGAGTGATCCCATCTCCCCCAGGTGTAACACCCACTCCCGGCGCAGGTACAGGGGGGCTGCGGGGTGCCCAGGGGCGCTGGTTTGTGGTTCTGTGTTTATTACAAATCTGGAGATTAACAGGATGCAAAATAACACAAACAGCCGCCTCGGCACGTCCCCTCCCCCTCCTGGTGCTGAGCTCCCCTGGCCTCCCACCCGTGGGGCTGGGTGGGGCAGCACCAGCTGGAGGGAGGGCTACAGGGGGGCTATAAGTCGAGCCCATTCTCGGGGGGGGGGGGAATCATGCTGTCACCTCCTGGTGGCTGACACTCCCTGCACCGTCGCTCCGATGACTCCCCCTGGGTTCACGCCATGGGGGTGGGTGGGGGGCACCCCTGTACCCTGGGGGCTCTACCCCTCAGGCCCCTGGCTCACGTTGATGGTGGCGTACAGGACAGGCTCGGGGGCAGGGGCCGGGCCCCCCCGCTTGGCCTGCAGCGCCTGACCGTCCAGCTCGGCGTAGGTGAGTCCCTCGGCGCCGGGGTCGTGCTCCTGGGGCTGGGAGGGGAGAGAGATACCGGAGTGTGTGTGTGTGTGTGTGTGCATGCACCAACACCAACACACACACCAGACAGTTCTGATCCCAGACACCAGGGGGCAGCGATGACCCCCAAACCCCACCCCAGGCACAGTTGCTCTGACACGCTCTGTCCTGTCCAGCAGGGGGCTCCGGAGAGCTGCTCTTCCCCCCAGCAGGGAATCCAGCAACACCCCCCCCTCTCCAGCCCACAGAGCCCCATGGGGCAGAGATCAGGGAAATCCCGCCCCCCACCCCCCACCCCGGCACCTGCCCCCCATGGAATTCCGCTGACCCTCTGCAAATCTCAGACAAATGCAAACGTTTGGAGGAAGGTTTGAGGGGGTCAAGGTGAGTTTTGGGGGTTCAGGGTCAGGCTCTTATTCTCTGTGCTCTGGGTCTCCCGCCCCTCTCAGGGGGGAGCCTCGTTGCTGATCCCCAGCTCCGGTGTCTGCCCTGAGGGGGCACGGGGGGGGGCCAGGCAGAGTCGGGGGGGCCGACGTCTGAACATGGCTCTAGTGGGACCTGTGCAGGGCCAGATGGCGGGGGGGTGCTGGGGGGCGGGTTGAGGAGTGGGGGGCACTTACCAGGACATTCAGCTGCTTCCCTTCACCCATGAGGGCGTCTGTGGAATAGAGACACCCCCCCCGGTGAGCGGCTGGGCCCAGATCAGAGCCCCGGGCCCAGGCCCCCACCCCACATCTGAGCCGTTCGCAGACTGGCCCGCCTGCCCCCCGGCACACTGGGGTGGGGCAGGGTCACAAGCCCCATGGTGCAGCAGGGGAAACTGAGGCACAAAGGGGGGCAGGGGCGCCCCCAAAGGCACACAGTGAATCAAGGCTGCACCCCACATCAGCATCCCCCCCCAAAGGACACGGCCCCTTCCAGAGGACACCCGCCCCTCCCCCCTGCTCCATGGCTGCCCCCTCATGTGTGACTTACAGACTGTGGCTGCAGCCTCGGACTCCCTACGGGGAGAAAGAGAGAAAGATAGTAACAGAACTCAGGAGTCCTGGCTCCTAGCCCCCCGCATCTATCCATTAGGCCTCACTCCCCTCCCAGAGCCAGGGAGAGAACCCAGGAGTCCTGGCTCCCAGCCGACTCCAATCTAACCATTAGATCCTAGTTGCCTCTCTGAGCCGGGGAGAGAACCCAGGAGTCCTGTGTCAGGTAGATCGGGGGTGGGGAGCGGAGCTGGGGTCTCACCTGCTCTGTCTCGGGGCTGGTCCTTTCCCTGCAGAGACACGAAGCAGAATCGTCCATGAGTCAACCTGGATCCCGTGTACCAGCCCTGCCCCTCAGCCCTACAGGGCATCTGGGATGGGGGGCCCAGGAGGGAGCCCCCCCACCGCTCGGCCTGGGGAGCACCTCACCCTCCAGCTGCTGAGCCTGGATACCCTACAGACAGATTGAGCCCAGCTCCCTGCACCACAGCGCCCCCTAGTGAGCCCTCTGCCCCACCCCCTGCAGCACCGTGCCCCCTGCTGAGCCTATACCCTTTGCAGCACAGTGCCCCTAGTTCTGCCCAGGGGCTTTGGGGCCAGCTCTCACTGCCAGGGGAGAGCGCCCCCTGCTGGGCCCCTGCCCCACCCCCTGGGTTTCCTTCCTTGTCTCCCATCCAAGCCATGACCCCTCCCAGCCCAGCTTAGTGGTGGGTTTAACCCTTCCCTCGCTGGGCGGGACACTCACTTCCTCGGGTTCTTCTGTAGCAGACGAAGGCCAGGAGGAGGAGGAGGAGGAGGAGGCCGGCGGACGCTGCGCTCACCCCGGCGATGATGGGGCGGGTCAGAACCGGTGCTGTGCTTGATACCGATCCACCTGGGAAGCAGCACCAGGCCGTGAGCACCGTGAGTGGCTGGTTCGTTACCTGCTGCCCCAACCCCTCCCCCTCGAGGACCCAGGGACCCACAGCAGAACATTCTATGGGGCTAGTGGGGGGGCAGGAGCAGAGGGGATTCTGGGCAATAGTGGTCAGGGGGGTCACTCCCAATGGCAGAGGGCTGTACTGGGGTGGGGGCAGGGTGTGTGCGGGGTTGTACCTCAGGCCCCTGTGAAGCCAGCTGGGCCCGGATCCTGCAGCAACCCCCAAATTGGGTCCTGCTCCTGTCCTGGGAATTTCTCAGCAGCTTCAGCTCACTTCCGCGTAGGAATCATATGGGTGGGGGGATGGCAGTGGGAGGGGGCTTCTGGCCAGGGAGGGTGTTTTGAGATCATTGGGAGAACCATGCCCTGCTGAAGTGATCAGCAGCGGAAGACGTAACGGTGCTGTTATCGCAGCGACCATCATTAGGTTCCAGAGTCAACAACATGTCACTCTGGATCCATGGGTTCAAGTGTTAACACCATGTCTATCTGGATTGAGAGGTTCCAGGGTTAATGCCACACTGGGAAGCACCCCAGCGAAGGGAGAGCCCTGCTTCTGAGCCGTTCCACTGGGCTGTCTGCAGACTCAGGCAGACAAACGGGATACACAGGATCATTATCCCTGGTGCCGTTCTCCCAGGGGGATATGCACCGAGCTGTGCCCCACATGGGTTGCATTGTGGTGCCAGTGGGCAGCACAGCACCCCGGTTTGTGGGGTCCCCAGGGTGGGGCTGTTTCCAGGGCTGGTTTGATGGTGATTTCCCCCTGCCAGCCCCGGTACCTGGCCTCGCGCTGCCTGGGTGGGTGGGAGCCGATGTCGTTCCTGACTGAGTCGGGTCAGTTCTCCCTGTGGGAATAGAACCAGCGTCTGTCAGGGGCGGGGTGCAGGGGTGAGGAAGCTGGAACCTCTCCTCCCACCAACCAGCAATGGCGGCTCTTCCCCGGGCTGAGCCGGCGTCCCTGGGGAGAAGACGGGACCCAGGGATTCGGACCAGCTCAGCGCCCCCGGGATCCCAGAATGGGGAGGATCGGCCCAGCGAGACCCTGAGCGCAGATACAGGCCCTGCCTGGCTCCACGGAAACCAGAACCCAAATCATTACTGACTAGTATTAATTACCAGGAGCCCCTGTCCTGAGCCAGCTCCCCCGTGTGCTCGGAGCTGTACAGACACACGACACAGAGACGGTCCCTGACCCAGCCAGGTGCCCCTCTGTGACAAACTGGGACTGTTCTTAATGTGGTCTTTGAATGCTGACAGGGGAGTGTGGCTAGGATGGTCTGCATTGGG
The DNA here is from genome assembly GCF_028017835.1 of Emys orbicularis. Classification (NCBI taxonomy): domain Eukaryota; kingdom Metazoa; phylum Chordata; order Testudines; family Emydidae; genus Emys; species Emys orbicularis. The sequence goes on from NC_088703.1 coordinate 20,873,792, forward strand.
GGATGGGAGACTGGCCGAGGGAGAATACCTGAGCATGTAACATGAGAACCCAGGAAGGGGTTAGAGGCCAGGTGACACCTTTGCCCGGGAAACTGAACAAAGGCTGGGGAGGGACCCCCGGGGTGGGGCTGTGCATTGGGGGGAAGCTCTCCCAGGCCCTGTCCCCCACCAAGCCAATCTGGCATCTTTCCAGTGACCGCCCCCCGCATATGGAATGAGGCTGGTGGGAGGGGTTCAGATGGGGCATTCGCTCTGGGGATCTGCCCCTGTCCCACCCAGCCAGCCCTTCGTGACTCCCCCCAGGGGCAGCTCCTTGGGCAGCACAAACCTGTTTCTGGGGGGGTTGATGGCCTTGTGCTGCCTGGGCAGGTGGGAGCCAGTGTCGTTCCCGGCTGAGTCGGGTCGGTTCCCCCTGTGGGAATAGAACCAGCGTCTGCCAGTGGCAGGGCGCGCGGGTGAGAAAGCTGGAGCCCTGGTGTCTGTGGTTAGTTAAACAGGAACACACACCCTCACCCACAACCGGCACTTCCCCGGGCTGAGCCGGCGTCCCTGGGGAGAGGACGGGACCCAGGGATTAGGGTTGGCTCAGCACCCCGGGAATCCCAGAACGGGAGGATCGGCCCGGCAAGACCCTGAGCGCAGATACAGCCCCTGCCTGGCTCCACGGAAACCAGAACCAAAATCATTACTGACTAGTATTAATTACCAGGAGCCCCTGTCCTGAGCCAGCTCCCCCGTGTGCTCGGAGCTGTACAGACACACGACACAGAGACGGTCCCTGACCCAGCCAGGTGCCCCTCTGTGACAAACTGGGACTGTTCTTAATGTGGTCTTTGAATGCTGACAGGGGAGTGTGGCTAGGATGGTCTGCATTGGGGGATGGGAGACTGGCCGAGGGAGAATACCTGAGCATGTAACATGAGAACCCAGGAAGGGGTTAGAGGCCAGGTGACACCTTTGCCTGGGAAACTGAACAAAGGCTGGGGAGGGAGTTCAGAGCTGGCTGGTGACATGGCTGGGAGGCAGACGGGGCTCTGACCTCCCAAGGGGGCTGGGGTGCCTGAGGACCCCAAGATGGACCTAACTGAGGGGGATCCTGTTGTCTGTGCCTGCAAGACCTGTCTTGGACTGTATTCCTGTCATCTAAATAAACCACCTGCTTTACTGGCTGGCTGAGAGTCATGGTGAATCGCAGGAAGCCGGGGGTGCAGGGCCTTTTGTCCCCCCACACTCCATGACACCCTCACACCTGGAGTCTCTGCGGATCAGGTCTGGGTGCGGCTGTCCCTATTTCGGAGGAGGACCGTCCCTGTGTCTATAGAGCTACAGGGGAGCTTGTCTGCCAAACGGGGCTGTATCAAACCAGGGGGGGCGAATACCGACAGCCCAGACTTGCTCTGAGATCACCAGTGGGGGTTGGGAACCACACAGGATTCGTCATTTCGGGTCCAGTTTTCATGTAGACAAAGTCTTATTCCATCTTTCTATCCATCCTCAGACGTGCTCCCATCTGTCCACTGCCCTACGTTCCAAAGGACCCACATTCCCACCGATCCATGGCCGGCCATCCCCACTGACCCAGGGCCATCCATCCCCATGGATCTATCCATCCCCCTCGATCTAGAAGAATTGAACCCATCAGTTGTGTCTGCAGGGACCATCCCCCTCCAAACAGCCTGAATGGCCCCGTGGGCATCTGAGCGGGGAGCCCTGTTCCCTGGGGGATGAATTGTTCGATTTTCTCGCTCACCTTCTCCCACTGGCTCCGTCAGGGGGGGAACCGGCTGCTGGGTCCCAGCTGGGTTGGTTCCCTCTGTGGGATGAAAACGAGCGTCGGCTGGGATGGGGGAGGGAGGGAATCGAGCACTCAGCCATCAGCCCTGAAACTCCAGTGGCTGCTGCTGCTCCCTGGCTGGGGAACCCCCCAGTGACTCCGTCCCCGCTCCCCATCTGGGCGTCCCCTCTGCTGGGCCCAGGGCTCAGGTCAGAGCCTGGCTCTGAGTGTCCTGTCGGGCCAAGACCTGCTGAGAGTTTGGCTGGGTGTGGGGCTGGGAACGGGGATGCCGAGCCAGGTCCCTCACCTGCTACGACCAGCTCCACGAGGTCGCTGGGCTCCGACCAGACAGGCAGGTCTCACTTGGTGCTCTATTGGCAGCTGTAGCTCCCTGCATCTCCCCAGTCTGTGGGACCCCCGGGGTGGGGCTGTGCATTGGGGGGAAGCTCTCCCAGGCCCTGTCCCCCACCAAGCCAATCTGGCATCTTTCCAGTGACCGCCCCCCGCATATGGAATGAGGCTGGTGGGAGGGGTTCAGATGGGGCATTCGCTGTGGGGATCTGCCCCTGTCCCACCCAGCCAGCCCTTCGTGACTCCCCCCAGGGGCAGCTCCTTGGGCAGCACAAACCTGTTTCTGGGGGGGTTGATGGCCCTGTGCTGCCTGGGCAGGTGGGAGCCAGTGTCTTTCCCGGCTGAGTCGGGTCGGTTCCCCCTGTGGGAATAGAACCAGCGTCTGCCAGTGGCAGGGCGCGCGGGTGAGAAAGCTGGAGCCCTGGTGTCTGTGGTTAGTTAAACAGGAACACACACCCTCACCCACAACCGGCACTTCCCCGGGCTGAGCCGGCGTCCCTGGGGAGAGGACGGGACCCAGGGATTAGGGTTGGCTCAGCACCCCGGGAATCCCAGAACGGGAGGATCGGCCCGGCAAGACGCTGAGCGCAGATACAGCCCCTGCCTGGCTCCACGGAAACCGGAACCAAAATCATTACTGACTCGTATTAATTACCAGGAGACCCTGTCCTGAGCCAGCTCCCCCGTGTGTGTGGGGAGTGTTGGCTGGGAAGGCAGGGGAGTGTGGCTAGGATGGTCTGCATTGGGGGATGGTTTTACTTTCGCTCCAGCTCACTTCCTCCTCATTTCTTCAGCCCGTTTCTCTTTGCTCACAGCTGGTTTCCATCACTTTTCATTCGTGCTTTACTTCTCCTGCGGTTTTCTAACAATTTCTTTGGTAACTTAGAGACTCTTTTTTTCTTCGTGTTTCACTGCCCGGTTCTTCCTTTAACTTTCCCCCTCATGTCTCTGTCTTTCCTCTGTCTGCCTCCCCCTGTTCCTGCCATCTCTGTCCCTTCTCAACGGGACTTTCTCCCTCCCACCTCTGTGCCTGGCCCCTTCGATGACACAGCTCGGCCACTGGGTCCTTTTCCACTGGCTCCCCACTCGCTGGGTCCCTGCATTGCTGGTGCAGGTTTCTACCTCGCTGGCTGCTGGTGTCTCTCTCCCGGCGTCTGGGCCCCACATACCCATAGTAACACCAGCCATTCTCCCCACCCAGCCCCAGCCCTTTGTGGCTCCCCCTGTGGGCGGCTCCTTGGGCAGAATGAGCCTGTTTAACTGGCCAAGGGGGCCCCCTTCCCTGCCCCCGGGCCAGCTAGAACCCCTGCCCCACCCCAGAGCAACCCCAGTCCGGCCCCAGTCCCGGGTCAGCCCCACCAGCCAACTGACCTGAGCCCCAGCCATGCTATGCCGAACAGCCCCAGCCCCCAGCCCCCGACACCAGCCCAGCATCCCTCGGCAGCAGCTCCATATTATACCGGTCACCTATGCCGTCTCCGCTCCGCAGCCGGGTGTCCCCTCTGCTGGGCTCAGAGCTCAGGACAGCGCCTGGCTCTAAGCATCCCATCAGCATGGAGCCCCAAGCGAGGGTCTGGCTGGGGGTGGGACTGGGGGCGGGGACACCGAGCCAGGCCCCTCACCTGCTACCACCAGCTGCAGGGGGTCGCTGGGCTGCGAGGAGACGAAGGGCTCTGATCGGTTCCGGTAGCTGCAGCTGTAGTTCCCTCCGTGCTGCCGGCCCACGGTGGGGATGAGGAACTCGGCCCCGTCCCCAGCAGGGTCCATCTGTCGCTGTGGGTTCAGGTCTCCGGCCTTGTGCAGGAAGAACATCACGTCCCGGCGCTGCCACTGACACCGGATGGTGACGTCTGCCCCTGGGGCGGTGACCCCAGTGGGGCTCAGAGCGATGGAGGGTCTGGGTAAGCTGGGATCTGCGTACAGGAGACAGGCTGTGAGAGCCAGCCCCGGGCAGCCACCCAGCCCCGGCCTCCCCAGCTGGCCCCAGCCACGGGCAGATCCAGGGGCCCCCGGGCAGAGATTCTCTCCCAGATCCCAGAGTTCCTCCCACCCAGAATCCCGGCCCTGCGAGCTGGGCTCCCAGCCCCACAGACACCGAGCTGCGGCTCCCTAGTGCTTGGGTCCTCATATGCTTGTCTCTGGCGCCCGGCACCGCAGGGGATGAGCTCCACGCAGGAAGGGAGTCAGCCCCCACCAGGAGGCAGGAAGGGGTCTTTATCCCCATTCTACACAGAGAGAAACTGAGGCACAGACAGATTCATTTTCCTTAGTGAGCTCCCGGGGGCCGGGACTGTCTCTTCACTCTGTGTTTATTCAGCGCCTGGCACAACGGGGCCCTGATCATGGCGGGGGCCCTACATGCACCCGCAACACAAGGGATCCAGCGCTATTGAGGCCAGCGTTTGCAGAGGTCGCCACTAACTGTGGGCGTCTTGGATTGTGGGCGCTCGGCCTGAGATCCCCCAAGATTTAGGCCCCCACACAAGGAAGGACACCTTTGAAAACCGCAACGTGCTCCCATCACACAGAATCTGTGACCGTGACAGGAGCTGGGCCAGATCTCCTGGGTCCCAGCCCAGTGCCGGGTCCACTAAACCACTGCTTCTCCTGAAGCCCCTGCCTCATTCAGCCCCGGTCAGGGCACTGCCTGGGGCGGAGTCTGGAGAACAGGGGTGATGGGATCACGGGATTAAATAGCGACTCACGGTTCCTACGCACAAGGGGCAGCGTTAAAGTCGCCTCCCTGCCCCGAGTCTCCAGTGGCTGCTGCTCCCCCCTGGCTGGGGAACCCCCCAGTGACTCCGTCCCCGCTACCCGGCCAGGCGTCCCCTCTGCGGGGTCAGGGCTCAGGACAGAGCCTGGCTCTGAGCGTCCCATTGGCACCGAGCCCCTGTGAGAGTCTGGCTGGGGGTGGGGCTGGGAATGGGGACGCCGAACCGGGCCCCTCACCTCTCACCACCAGCTCCACGGGGTCGCTGGGGTACGACACGGCGAACGGCTCCGATCTGCTGTGATAGGAGCAGCTGTAGTTCCCGCCGTCCTCCCGGCTCACGTTGCTGATGGGAAACACAGCCTGAAACCCGTCCGAATCCACAGGTGGGAAATGGCGTCGCTCTTTATTCAGCACGAACCGCACGTCCTGGTGCTGCCCCCAACACCAGACAGTCACGGCTCCCCCCAGGGAGACCCCCTCGCTGGGGCTCAGGGAGATGTTGGGTTTGGGGTAGCTGGGCTCTGCAGTGGGAAGCAGACAGGCCATGAGACGCAGGCCCCGTCACTCTCTCCTGGGACCCGTCCTCACCACAGGCCTCAGTGCTGGGTCAGACCCGGCGGCCCTGAGGACGGGCTCCTGGATGCCTTTCCACAGGGGCCAGAGTTTCCTCTGAGCCCTGGGCTAACAGCATGAGACACGGAGCAACCCCAGCCCCTGGGGGCCCAGAGCTCTGCTCCCTAGTGGGTGACAGGCCAGGACAGTCTCCAGGGTCCCTTCACTCCCTGGCTCCTCTGCTGGGAGGGGGCTGGGAGCCAGGACTCCTGGGTTCTGTCCCTGGCTCTGGGAGGGGAGTGAGGTCTAGTGGGGAGAGCAGGGAGGATGGGGGCCAGGACTCCTGGGTTCTGTGCACAGCACCACCCCTGACTTGTAAGGGACTGTGCAAGTCTCTACTATACACTGAGGTTTATAACCTTCAGCTCCGCCCATCACCCCTAACTGATGTGTTGCCTGGGAAAGGCCCCCCCGCTCTGCAGCTCCCCCTGGGGGCAGGGATCCCCCCTTCCTCAGCCCTGAGTCTCCAGTGACTGCTTCTCCCCACTGGCTGGGAACTCCCCAGTGACTCCATCACTGCTGCCCAGCCAGGTGTCCCCTCTGTGGGGCCCAGGGATCGGGGCAGAGCATGGCTCTGAGCGTCCCATCGGTGCAGAGACCCCCTGAGTGTCCAGCTGGGTGTGGGGCTGGGAGCCGGGACACTAAACCGGGCCCGTCACCTTCTACAATGATCTCGACGGGGTCGCTGGGATGAGATGTGCGATTCTGATCCGTTATGGGGCGATATTCGCAGGTGTAGCTCCCTCCATGTTCCCGGCTGACATTGGCGATGGGAAATTCAGCCACGGTCCCATCAGGCACCGACCGCACCTGCGGGTTCGGGTCTCCAGCTTTATGCAGAAAGAACTCCATGCCCGGGTACAAACCCTCACAGAGGATGGTGACGCTTCCCCCGAGCGCCACCACCCTGCTGGGGCTCACGCAGATGGGAGGTTTGGGGTATTCTCGCCCTGCTTTCAAAAAGAGACAGGAGTTAAACAAGGGAGACACAGCCCCCTGTTTCCCCCCAGCCCCAATTCAGTCCATCCATCATTCGGCCTTGGGGGGGCTCATTGAACCAGGACATTGAACCAGGGGACAGTTCCTCTCTGCTTCGTCAGACCCCGGGAGCCAGATTCGACTCCTAGTTACTCCATGCGGGGGGGTTGGGGGGGCACAGAAGAACGGGGCTGGGTCTGAGCTCACAGGGGGAGTTTGGGTTGAGTTTTGGGGAAGGTTCAGGGCTCAGTTTCTCTTCCTCCCCTCGATCCCGGACCCTTCCTGATGTTAATATCCTCCCCACAGACTGATACTCACCTCCCAACACCCAGCTGTGCCCGGCCAGAGAGCAGCCTGAAAAGGAAATTGGTGTTAGGGACCAGATCCCAGAGCATCTGGATCCTACACCCTGGTCCCACATCCCCCCCATGGACACAAGCCCTGGTCTCAGATCCCACCTTATGGGCACACGCCCTGGCTGTCTCCGATACTCACCGAGGAGGAGGACGGTGAGAGCAGACGCCATGATGGGGCAGTGGGGGCCCCTCAGCGCTGCCACTAACACCCCAGTGCTGAGCTCCACCCAGCCTGAGGCCCGAGTGCGAGCGGAATGAGGAACTGCGCTGGGGGCTGCAACCCCAGGAAGCCCGTGATGCACTCGGCCCCTTTCCTCCCCATCAGATGGTTTCTCTGCAATCTCCAGCCCAAATGTAGCGCGGTCAGAGCAAAGCCAGATCCCTGCAGAGCCCAGCAAACCACATCCCTTCCTGCAGCTGCCCCGCCTCCACCCCATCACCTCCGAGCTCCACATGGGAGCTGCCCAGTCCGGGGACTAGGTGGGAATGAGGCAATCTCAGGAGGCCTCAAGAGGTGCCCAGGCTCAGGCTGCCCTGACCTTTTCCAACAGGCCCGTCTAGCCTCCCTGGAGCAGCAGCTCAGAGTAGAGGAGGGCTCTCTCTCCTCCCCACTCCCTAAAGTAGCGTCCCTCTCCCATGGAGCGGGGCAGAGGTTCCTTCCTGACCCGGTTGGGCCCAGCGCCCGCCCCGGAGCATGAGGGTGGAGGGACCTGGCCAACCTCCTTCCCAGGTAGTGTTGCTGCAGAATCTATTTTTAGCCAAGTGACGTGGCACAGAGACAGGACTGGGGCCTGGGAGAGTGGTGGTTTCTGGCCCCAGTGAGGGTGCGAGAAATGGGTAAATTTAGATCCTGAGTTGTTAAAGGAACGGCCGTAAAATCCGCGAAAGGGGAAGTCTGCCCAGAGCCGGCGCTCACTTCCTGTTTCTGCTACTGCCAGTGAAACTCTGTAAAACTGATGCCCAGCATCTACTCTGTTTATATACCCCAGTTCTGGGAGGGGAATGGGGTCTACTGATTGTTGCGGGGGGCTGGGAGCCAGGACTCCTGGGTTCTCTCCTAGCTCTGATTGGGGCCCCGGGGGTGGGGTCTCGTGGTTAGAGAACAGGACACAGATTAGAGCCAGCCCCCTAGAGGTGAAAGGCCCCGTGTCCCTTCCCCAGCCCATCCCCAGGGCCGTGGGTCTGCGCAGCTCAGGGCCCGGGGCAGAGCTCACAGGGGTCGATGGCTGAGCCAAATTCCCCCCTCCCTCAGCTCAGAACCTCCAGCGGCTGCTGCTCTCCCTTGGCTGGGGAACCTCCAGTGACTCCTTCCCGGTCCCATTGCAGGCTTCCCCTCTGCTGGGCCAAAGCTGTTTTTAAACTTTCCCTTGATTTTGTAGAACTTTGTTTAACACAGAATTGTTCTGTATTGACTTTATTATTATTATTATTTTGGTCTCTTCTGTTGCCTGATTGTGCACTTCCGGTTCCAGATGAGGTGTGTGGTTACCGGTCAGTTAGTAACTCTGAGGTTCTACTGTACCATCATCAGAATTAATTGTTCCCTATGAAGTCAGTTTTACGTTCATGCAATACCAGAATCTAGAGTTAGAAAGTAAAGTGTACTAGACCAGAACCCCACTGCTCTAGGCTCCCTTCGCGGTTTCTCTGTTTTCAGCCTCTGTACGTCCCGACTTTGCAGGCAAATTTCTTAGGATGGTTCATTCTGTCTTGAGCCATCCTCTTGTGGCATCTTTGTTTGCCGTTCTGAGCAGAGTGACCAGATGTCCCGGTTTTATAGGGACAGTCCCGATATTTCTGTTGCTGCACCTGAAGGTGCTGTGCGGTCCTGCGGACGTTTTGTCCGCACGATTTGCTTTACTTTCGCTCCAGCTCACTTCTTCCTCATTTCTTAAGCCCGTTTCTCTTTGCTCACAGCTGATTTCTGTCACATTTCATTCGTGTTTTACTTCTCTTGCAGTTTTCTAACAATTGCTTAGGTACTTAGCGACTCTTTTTCCTTCCTGTTTCACTGCCCGGTTCTTCCTTTAACTTTCCCCCTCATACCTCTGTCTTTCCTCTGTCTGCCTCCTCCTGTTCCTGCCAACTCTGTCCCTTCTCAACGGGACTTTCTCCCTGCCAGCTCTCTGCCTGACCCCTTCGATGACACAGGTCGGCCACCGGGTCCTTATCCACTGGCTCCCCGCTCGCTGGGTCCCTGCATTTCTGGTGCCAGTTGCTACCTCTCTGGCTGCTGGTGTCTCTCTCCCGGTGCTGGGCAGCCTCCCTCCAAACTCTACCAGCCGTTTCCGCCGGGAGGGTCCGGGGCGCGCGGGGACGTGGAGGAGGAAGGGGGGGGGAGCTGCTGTCCCCTGCTGTTTTCTTTCTCCTACCAAAAAAAAAAATACCATCCCGGGCTTGAGCTCCCCCCACTTCCACTGCCCGGGAATCCTTGGGGGTCTCCCCACAGCTGTTCTTTCCAGGCTGCTTCTCAGCAGCCACCGTGTGCAACTCCCACTGCTCTTTAACCGGACAGCTCCCAGCCCGGGTGGGCATCACGCAGCCAGCCCTGGAATGCAGTCACAGGCTGGGAGCAGGGCCGGCTGGGCAACATCTGGACCCCGACTCCTCTGTATGTCACCAGACCTGGGGCAGCTGGGGGAGCATCCCCCGTGGAAAGGCCCCTGCTCTGCAGCTCCCCCTGGGGCAGGGATCCCCGCTCCCTCGGCCCCGAATCTCCAGCAGCTGCTGCTCCCCCAGGCTGGGAACTCTCAGTGACTCCGTCCCCAGTCACAGGCTGGGCGTCCCCTCTGCTGAGTCCCAGGGATCAGGGCAGAGCCTGGTGCTGAACGTACCATCAGTGCAGAGACTGACTGGGGGTGGGGCAGGGAGCGGGAACACCGAGCCGGGCCCCTCACCTGCTACCACCAGCTCCACGGAGTCGCTGGGATGCGACCAGACGGGCGGGTCCAATTGGGTGCTGTATTGGCAGCGGTAGCTTCCTCGGTTTCTCTGGCTCACATTGCAGATGGGAAACTCAGCGACGTCCCCTGCGGGATCTGTGTCCTACTGCACATTCGGGTTTCCATCTTTGTACAGAAGGAACCTTATGTTCTGGTGCCGACCCCGACACCGGATGGTCACAGCTCCCCCCAGGGTCACCCACCTGCTGGGACGCAGGGAGATGGAGGGTTTAGGGTAGCTGAGCTCTGCAGTGAGAAGGAGACAGGCAGTGAGACAGACCCCAGCACAGTCACTACGTCCCGTCCTCACCGCACGGCCCCAGAGACGGGGCCCCTGGGAGAAAACCCAGCCAGGGGAACCTCTCCAAGATCCCAGAGATTCCTGGGAGCTACGCCCGGAACTGCCCGAGGACCTAAATCCAGAGCACTCCTCTCTACCCGTCTATCTACTTAATGGGTCCCCCAGCCCGGTGTCCCCCCTCACCATCCCTGCCCCATCGGATCAGACCCCTGGTCCCATCCAGCCAGTATCGTCCCCCCACCCCCCGAATCAGACCCACAGGCCCTCACAGCCACTCTCTCGTACCCAGCAGCTGCCAGTAGCTGCTGTGTCTCTGGTAGGTGCTGGAAAGCCGCCGCTCTCAGGCTGGCGGCACCAGATTGGGCCGGATTGTGTCTGGTACAAAAACACCCGGCTCCTCCCCAGCGCTTCGCACCCACAGATCTCACAGCACTTCGCAGAAGGGGGAAGGGCATCAGCCCCATTTTACAGGGGGGAAACTGAGGCAAAGAGGGGGGCAGGGACTCAGCCAAGGTCCCCCAGGAAATGACAGCCATACCAGGAATGGCAGCCAGCTCTCCTGAGTCCCAGTCCCAGTGCTCTCCCCACTAGGCCACACGGCCACCTGGCAGTGTCAGCCTGGCTCAGGGCCTTAGAGAATTGGCCGGCTAGTGGCTACAGCAAAGGACTGAGATCTGGGGTAATATCCCCAGCTCCAGGAGGAGAGTGGGGTCCTGTGGGTTAGAATGAAGGGGGCTCGGAGACAGGACTAGGGGAGTGGGGTCTAGTAGGTTACAGCAGGGGATGCTGGACACCAGGACTCCTGGGTTCTCTCCCTGGCTCTGGGAGGAGAGTGGGGCCTAGTGATTAGAGCAGGGGGTGGGGGTTGCGATCAGAGGTGCTGGGTGCTGCATATACATGCAGTGAGAAACAGCCCCCGCCATAAAGCTGAGCCCTGACTATAAATAGACCCTGCAGGCTCCTCAATGCAGCTACACAGGAAACCTGTGGGCTGGGTTCTGATCTCAGCCCCCCGGGGGTCAATCCGGAGTCACCCCTGACTGCACTGGGGGCAGGGCGGGGTTCTGATCTCAGCCTCCGGGGTCAATCCGGAGTCAGCCCTGACTGCACTGGGGGCAGGGCGGGGTTCTGATCTCAGCCCCCCGGGGTCAATTTGGAGTCAGCCCTGACTGCACTGGGGGCAGGGCTGGGTTCTGATCGCAGCCCCCCGGGGTCAATGCAAGGAGGTTGAACTGAGTTTTGGGGTGAAGGTTCAGGGCTCAGCTCCTCTTTTCCTCTCCCCCGTCCCCTCTCCAACCCCCGTCCTTTACTCACTTCCCAACACCCCGCTCCACCCGGCCAGCCAGAAGTTTGGAAAGGAGACGGGTTGTTACGGACCAGATCCCAGAATGACTGGGTCCTACACCCTGGTATCATGTAAGCCAGCCCCCCCCGGGCACACACCCTGGTCTCACGTCCCCTGTTATGGAAATACGCCCTGGCTGTCTCCGATACTCACCGAGGAGGAGGACGGTGAGAGCAGATGCTATGACGTGGCAGTGGGGGCCCCTCAGCGCTGTCACCAACACCCCAGTGCTTAGCTCCACCCGCCTGAGGCCCGAGTACGAGCGGAATGAGGAACTGCAGGACTCAGCAGGCTGGGTCAAACAGCACTTCCAAGCTGCCACCCTTATGTCCCAGGTTCAGCACCTCCCTGTCCCCACTTTCCCGTCACAGTTGTTCTGGTAGTAACCCACGTGATGAGCAAACCCCACAGGAGTTTTGGGCGCTGCCGGGATCTGTAGCTTAGGTATGAGGAGTCGCTGCAGAGCTAATGGGGAAGCCAAAAAACACCCTCGACGGGGAGAGAGAGAGAGAGAAGCAACCAGCTTAACCATGAAAGTTATTTATTGCCAGATAATAACCTGTCATGGACTCACAGATCGTTCCCACTCTTGGCCCCGTGCGGTCCATGGCGGGTGCCCCTTTCAGTGCGACAGCCCTTCTCGGGGGTCCACTCTCTCCCGGGGTCAGGCCCCACCACCTCCTGGAGCCGCACCTCTCTGAGCCTTAGCAAGTATGTCTCTGCCATGGGCCCCCTCAGGGAGTCCACTCGCTCTGGATCTCCGGGGCCTCCACTCCCAGAGGGAATAATGCAACCCTGTTCTCTAGCCCGGAGAGACTCTCAGCCAGTGTAAAACAGGAGGATTTATTGAGAGTTGAACACAGCACAGGAAACTCTCAGGGCCTCAGGCCTGGCCTCCCTCAGCCCAGCACATCCCAGGCTCTCTGCATCCACGTGGGCTCTGCCTGCTCCCCCTCTCCAGCCCTGACCCCCTGCTTCCCAGCTGGGCATCTGATATCACCGGCCTCAAGCCCCGCCTCTCTCCATGTCTTCTCTCCAGTTAAACAGGGTCGTAAACAGAGTCATCTGGGCCTCCTCTCCTCTCCGCCCTCCTCTGCCCCTCTGGCTGGAACCGGTTGGTCAGGTCACCGGGGTCCTCTCGTCGCAGCCCATTGTCCTCCCACTGGCCAGAACTGGCTGCGACTCCTGAGCTGGGTCCTCAGGTCGTCAGGTCATCAGTCGCTGGGGTCTCCATCCTCCAGGCCTTTGGCTGGGGTCCCAAGTTCCCTCTCTGATCTGGAAAAACAAGGAAAACACAAGAAAATCCCCCACTTCGTCACATCACCATAGGGGAGCCAAACAAACAAAACAGTTATAATATTAAATCTAACTTAAATTTGATTATAAAAGGTTTAGAAAACTAGAACTGATCACACATGTCAGGGTCAGAAGGCTACACCTAGAGAGAGAGAGAGAGAGAGAGCTGAGTTCTCACCACTCCGTGAAGCTTGAATCGATCGGGGGTCCCAGGTGGTGTTGGTAGCTGAGGGTCCGGAGTGCTGGAGACAGGCAGAGCCCCCAGCACGATCAGTCAGGAGAAGATGACGTCCCAGTGGAACTGAGGCAGAGTTTGGATCCAGGCATCAGAACACTGACTTGAGCGTGGGAAGGGGTTTTTGTAGGGCAAGAACAATGGTTCAAGGGAGAACACTAGGTGTGTTTGTGGGTAAATTGATGGCTCAAGGGAGAAGACCAAAGTTGTTTTGTTCAGGCTAGACAACAGGAGCTGATCATTCCTGGCCATGGACGGTGCTCCTTGGAGGGAGCTCACAATGCAATTAGGGAGCTTCAGTATTTCGGATACCAATGGAGGATTCGTTACTAGAATTGGTCTGATAACTGCTGAGCTGGGGGTGGGCAGGCGTGGGCTCATTAACAGCTGGAGCAGAGATCCCCCATCATGCCGTGCTTCCCTGCTTCCCTGGCCCCAGAGTTCCCTGCGGTTCTTGCCTTGGAATCTCTGGTCTCCAGTCTGTAGCTGATGGAGATGCCTCCTTGTCCCATCTCCCATGCAAATGAGGCCAGGGGAGTTTCCTTAATCTTGTCACCCTTGTCCCAGGGGTTTCGGTGGGTCTCCCATGGCCTTTCCATTGGTGTTTGTAAGTCTGTCGTCTGATCGGCTTTGGTGCAAGCAGAGGCTGCGGGGGGGGAGGGGTCTTTCATGATTCAGACAGGCTGGGTACTGCGCCCTGGTTCCCCGAGAACACAGAGCTGATAGGGAACAGGGTGGAGGGGCCTGGTCAACCTCCTTCGCAGGTAGCGTTGCTGCAGACGCTATTCTTAGCGCAGTGGTGTGAGACAGAGACGGGACAGAGGGGTGGGGGGGTTGTGCTTTCTGGCCCCCCGTAATGGGACGGGGAGGGATAAATTTAGATCCTAAGTTGCTAAAGCAGCAGCCGAAAAATGCATGAAAAGGGGAAGTGTGACCAGAGCAGGCGCTCGCTTGCTGATTCTGCCACTGCCTGGGAAACTCTGCGTAAACCTGATTCCCCGGCAGCGACCCTGTAATATCCATCACACGTTGTCTCTAATCTGCAGGTGAAATCTAGTGCGGTCAAAGTAAGCAGAGGGCTTTGCAAAACAAAAGAAACCCAGGGACTGTCAGCCTGGCGAAGCATCATACAGCTCACAGCTTGTCACCCTAAACCTACCCTGCAGCCTTGAGGAACTTGCATCTGGCTGAGAGCCAGGCGACCACGGAGTCTGGTCTTCAATCATACACTGACCACGATTTCCATGAAAATTCCATCCTCTTTTCACTCTGGGTTCAAGCCCGGCTGATGACCCATGTAGGTAACGTTAATACATGATCATGCAACTAAAGGCTGGCATTGTAATGGACCTGCGAGAGGGGGTAGAGTTAAGGTTGTTCAGGAAACCGTAACTGTGGCATTTCCTGGTGCTGGAAGGTATGACAGGTGAATGAACCGGTGATGTTGTAGCTGATCTGGTTAGGTCCTGTGATGGTGTTGCTGGTGTAGATATGTGGGCAGAGTTGGCATCGAGGTTTGTTGCATGGGTTGGTTCCTGAGTTGTTATGGTGCGGTGTGTGGTTGCTGGTGAGAATATGCTTCAGGTTGGCGGGTTGTCTGTGGGCGAGGACTGGCCTGCCTCCCAAGGTCTGTGAAAGCGAGGGATCATTGTCCAGGATGGGTTGTAGATCACTGATGATGCGTTGGAGAGGTTTAAGCTGAGGACTGTAGGTGACGGCTGCTGCTTCTCTGACTGTCCTGTGTGTCCCTTGTTCTTAGCTGAAGTAGGGGATGGATATGAGACCGACCACCAGGATTACTGCAAAGTCTGCCAGCAGAGAGGGGAGATTATCCTGTGGGACACTTGTCCTCGCGCCTATCACCTCGTCTGCCTGGATCTTGAGCTGGAGAAAGCACCGGAGGGCAAGTGAAGCTGCCCTCACTGTGTGAGTCACTGGGGGGTTGGTTTGAAACTGGGTAACTTTGCTGCTAAAAATCAGCTTAGAACTAATGAAACGAGGGTGGCTCTTCTGCTGAGAGTAGCGCTCAGAGACGTGTATGTCCCACTCCTCGCGGCACATGGAATTCTCGAAAACACAGGCACCTGCCCAAAAGGAGCCTGTGTTTTTTAGTTGGTGCCGTGTGATCATCGGCTCTGAGACCATGTCCTGGGCCAGAGAGGCAGGACTTGTGTCTGTAGCCAAACTTAGTTGCAGGATTCACCAGAGGGGTGGCTTAGTGAAGCTAAGATTCAGGTTGGAAATGGCCTTGACTCCCAGCATCCAAATCCCTGCCAGGCTGACTTAGCTTCTCAGCTTCCTACCCCAACAGGAGCTCTTGCATTGTCCTCAGTGGGCTTGGCGCCAGGCAGGGGAATACTGGGGGTGGGAGAATGTGGGGGAACATTGGGAGGTGGGGGATGAGGGGTAGGAGCTGGGGGGCAGGGCAGTGGTGGGGAAATGGGGACAATGGAAGTTGCTCCCCACGGTTGGGGGGTGCCTGGGTTCCCCCCCCTCGTGAGAATTTAAGGGTGAATCTTCCCCATCGCTGTGGGGGACACTGGGGGGGCATCAGTTGCCCCTGGCTCCCCGCCTCCCCCAAGCCGGCCAGAGGTGCCCCAGCTCAGGTGGAGTTTTGGGCGAAAAACAAATCCCTCCACACACACCCCATCCGCCGATCCCGACTCTGTGAGGGGGGAGCCCATCCCCATTACCCCCATTCCTCTTCCACCTCCTCCCCCTCTCCCGTCTCCCCTCAAACACCCGTCCTGTGGTCCCTCCAGCACCCACCCACCCACTCCCTTTCTGTCTCCCCTCAAATTTCTTTCCCTGACTCCCTCCCTGATCTCAGCCTGTCTCCCGTCTAATCCCTCCCCCGCCCCGACCTCAGCCTGCCCTCCCAAACTCCTGTACCCTGCTGTTCTTTGCTAGGATGACCAGACAACAAGTGTGAAAAATCGGGACAGAGGGTGGGGGGTAATAGGCACCTATATAAGACAAACCCCCCCAAAATCGGGACATCTGGTCACCCTACTCTTTGCAGAGGGTCTCACAGGCCCAGAGGGCTCAGGGGGGTTGGAAACTCTCTCCCTCGCCAGTGTTACACAGGCTGGGGGCTGGGGCTCATTTCAAACCTATCCCCCGGTTCCACTCGGCTCCTGGGCAAACCCCCAGCAGCAGCCGTTCAAAGGCAAAGCTTTCGGGCTAACCCCACGGACAAGGAATCAAACCCGTCCTGTCTATTGAAATGGGGGCTGAGCGACCGCGGCCAACAGCCGGAGTCAGACCGGCTCCAAGTCTCGCTCCTTCGGGAGTCACCGGAGCAGAGCCGCTTGTTTCCAGACCAGCCAGGCTTTGGGGAGGAACCGGTTCATTTCACTGTCCGGACGGATGGGCAGGGCGGCCACTGACCCCGCTCCTAGTGTAAGCAGGGGAATGGTCCCGCTATTGTGGGGAAATTTCCTTTCTTATACACGTCCTGGTGGGATTGGCTAGTGAAAGGATCTGAGTCCTCACTCCCACTCCCTTTACCCAGAGGCCTGCCTGACCTCGAGGGCTCCCCTTCCTCCCTCCCGTGTGGCAGAGTCCTCATAACCCCCCGCAAGGCTGGGCCCCAGATCCCTGCGGGCTCGACCCCCTGTCTTGCCGTGGTCACTTAGGACAGGGGCGAGGATGTCCCCACTCCGGGGCATTCTCTTTGCATTGGATGCTTCCCTGGTTCACTGATCAGTACATAGAGTTCAGAGCATGTACAATTTATTAAACAGCAACTCATTAAAAAATAAGTAAAAATGGAGAAGGTTAAAGGAAACAAGTCACCCACCCTGTGGGCACGGGGACACCACAAAGAGCCGCCTCTGTACGGGAAAGGAAGTTCACAGTCTGTTCCTCACACGTTCCAGGTCTCTTTCCCAGGCCCTGGTCACACCAGGTTGATACCACAGAGTGACAATCTGTACCTCCAAGTAGCACCGTGGAGCCCCCCTATTCACCTCTACAATAGAGTTATGATAGGTTGGGTACAAAGTTGCCTTGTGAGGCATCATTTTAAAGTCTTGATATATATATGGAGCTATACCTATGTCATAGAACTGGAAGGGACCCTGAAAGGTCATTGAGTCCAGCCCCCTGCCTTCACTAGCAGGACCAAGTACTGATTTTGCCGCAGATCCCTAAGTGGGGATTGAACTCAAGGATTGAACTCATAACCTTGAGTTTAGCAGGCCAATGCTCAAACAACTGAGCTATCCCTCCCCTCCTTGAACATTCATGTCCTGTTGCATTGTATGTGCTATCATTGTGTGGGACGTTATGAAGCATTGCTCTGTGTGCTACTGAAATATGTTGTGAGGTTGGCAGATGCCCACAGCCAAACTTTCAACTGCAACAAAGGATCAGGCAGACACTGTTAATGGCTCATCAACACCCATCAAGGAAAGAATCCACTATCCCAGAGACTGTGTACAATGGAGATTGCTTGACCAATGGGGCCTCCCTGATCCCCGGGTCACAGAAAAGATCTTTCCAGCAAACTGGAAGAAAATATAAAAGAGGGGAAGGGACATAATCCCTGGGCTTCTCTTCCCCACAACGCAACACCTGGAGGAACATCTGGAGGACAAAGACTTTGAACTGGGGAAGGGTGGTCCCAGGCTGGGATGGAGTCCAGTCTGTGTATTGAGGATCTGTAACCTGCTTGTCCCATCTGTCAGGGGGAGACACTGCCTGATTCAAATCCTGTTTCATTTGTAGAACTTAGACTGCGAATATATTTTTATTTCTTAAGTAGCCAACTCTGATCTCTGTGCCTGCTCCTTATAACCACTTCAAATCTCTCCTTCTGCAGTTAATAAACCTGTTTTATATTTGACCTAAAACAGTGTGTTTTGGTTGAAGTCCTTGGGAAATCTCAGCTCAGTATCTTTCTTTGGCACTGGGATCTGGCCAACCAAAAACCCCACTAAGTGTCAGTGAGGGGCCAACACTCCCCTCACATTAGCAAATGGACAGACAGACGGCGGGGGAGAGACAGGATGGAAACGGGGGTGAAATGCAGCTTCTGGGGATGGTAGTGGGCACTGGACGCAGATTAGTGACCAACGGTTGTATTGGCTGCGAGGTGACCCCGACCTCTGAGGCTCAGACCCTGGGCGGTTACAATCTGGGCAGGGCCGGCCGCGCGTTGGGTCCGTTCTCCTTAGGCAGGGCAGGTGGGGTGGGTGCCACACACCCGACTGCAGCATCCGATGGGAAGCCAGGAGAGTGATCTAGGAGAGGAGGAATGAGACAGCGGGGCAGAAAATAACCCAACTAGGGAAGGGAAAAGGATCTCCAGGGCCTTCGCAGCGCTGCTAATCAGCTATCCCCGTGGGCGGGCTGGGAGGTTCAGAGCCCCCCCCATGGCCACTGATTGGCCCAGTTGCCCCCAGATAGGGTTGCCACCTGTCTAATCACACAAACCCAAACACCTTTACCCTGCCCCTTCCCCAAGGCCCCGCCCCTTATCTGAGGCTCCGCCCCTTATCTGAGGTCCCGCCCTGCTCACTCCATCCCCCCTCCCTCCGTTGCTTGCTCTCCCCCACCCTCTCTCACTTTCACCAGCCTGGGGCTGGGATTTGGGGTGAGGGAGGGGGTGCAGGCCTTGGGTTGGGGCCAAGGCATTTGGAGTGTGGAAGGGGGCTCTGGGCTGAGCATGGGGCAGTGGGTTGGGGTGCAGGGTGCTGGCTCTAGGAGGGGGCTCGGGACTGGGTTAGGGGATTGGGGTGCAGGGGTGAGGGGTGCCGGCTCAGAGAGGGAGTTTTGGTGCAGGAGGAGGCTCTGGGCTGGGGCAGTGGGGTTGGGTGTGGGGGGCTCTGGGCTGGGGCAGGGGGTTGGGGTGCAGGAGGGAGTGAGGAGTGCTGACTCTGGCCGGGCGGTGCTTACTTCAGGTGGCTCCTGGTTGTCGGCACAGTGGGGCTCAGGCAGGCTCCCTGTCTGCTCCTGCCCCGCGCCGCTCCCGGTAGAAGTCAGAACCACCCTGTGGCTCCTCGGAGTTAGAATAATAGATTCATAGACTTTAAGGTCAGAAGGGACCATTATGATCGTCTAGTCTGACCTCCTGCACAATAGAGGCCACAGAATCTCACCCACCCACTCCTGTATCAAACCTGAGTCTGAGCCATTGAAGTCCTCAAATCATGGTTTAAAGACTTCAAGATGCAGAGAATCTTCCAGCAAGTGACCCGTGCCCCATGCTGCAGAGGAAGGCGAAAAACCCCCAAGGCCTCTGCCAATCTGCTCTGGAGAAAAATTCCTTCCCGACCCCAAATATGGCGATCAGCTAAACCCTGAGCATGTGGGCAAGACTCACCAGCCAGACACCCAGGAAAGAATTCTCTGTAGTAACTGAGATCCCACCCCATCTAACATCCCATCACAGGCCATTGGGCATCTTCCGCTAATAGTCAAAGACCAATCTCATCATACCATCCCCTCCATAAACTTATCAAGCTTAGGCCTTGTCTACACTACGAGAGTACTTCGATTTTAGTTAATTCGACTATGTGGAATCGATATTACTAAGTCGAACGTGTGTGTCCACACTAAGGACAGTAATTCGACTTTTTGAGACTTTGTGAGTCCACACTAACGGGGCAAGCGTCGACATTGGAAGCGGTGCACTGTGGGCAGCTATCCCACAGTTCCCGCAGTCCCCCCTGCCCTTTGGAATTCTGGGTCGAGCCCCAAATGCCTTCTGGGTAAAAAAATGTGTCGAGGGTGCTTTTGGGTGCCTGTCGTCATCCGTCCGTCACTCAAGCCCTCCCTCCCTCCCTCCCTCCCTGAAAGCGCCGGCGGGAAATAATTTCGCGCGCTTTTCTGATTACTGACAGCGCGGACGCCACAGCAGTGCGAGCATGGATCCTGCTGCGACCATCGCTGCAGTTGTGGCAGTTCTCAACGCCTCGCAGCTTCTCCTCCACCTGTACCAGAGGCAGCTGCAGATCAATCATGAGAGGAAGCTACGGCACTACCGTGACGGCATGAAGTCGGACACTAGCTCCGACCTCTCTGAGAACATGAGACCCAGCGCCCAGGACATCTCGCTGTCACTGGGTCTTGTTGATACTGTTGAACGGCGATTCTGGGCCCGTGAAACCAGCACGGAATGGTGGGACCGCATAGTGCTGCAGGTCTGGGATGAATCCCAGTGGCTGCGCAACTTTCGCATGCGGAAGGGGACTTTCCTCGAACTGTGTGAGTTGCTGTCCCCTGCCCTGAAGCGAAAGGACACCCGGATGCGGGCAGCCCTGACTGTCCAGAAGCGAGTGGCCATAGCCCTCTGGAAGCTCGCAACGCCAGACAGCTACCGGTCCGTCGCTAACCAGTTTGGCGTGGGCAAGTCTACCGTGGGGGTTGCTGTTATGCAAGTAGCCAGGGCAATCGTCAAGCTACTGCTATCTAAGGTAGTGACCCTGGGAAACGTGGAGCTCATCAGAGATGGCTTTGCCGAGATGGGATTCCCAAACTGCGGTGGGGCTATAGATGGGACTCACATCCCTATCCTGGGACCGGACCACCAGGCCAGCCAGTACATCAACCGGAAGGGCTACTTTTCCATGGTGCTGCAAGCACTGGTGGACCATCGGGGACGTTTTACCAATATCTACGTTGGATGGCCTGGCAAGGTTCATGACGCTAGGGTGTTCAGGAACTCTGGTCTGTGTAGACGGCTGCAGGAAGGTATTTACTTCCCGGACCACAAAGTAACTGTTGGGGATGTGGAGATGCCTACAGTCATCCTCGGGGACCCTGCATACCCGCTAATGCCCTGGCTCATGAAGCCCTACACTGGCGCACTGGACTCAGGGAAAGAACTATTCAACTACCGGCTCAGCAAGTGCAGAATGGTGGTGGAGTGTGCTTTTGGCCGTCTCAAGGGCAGATGGAGAAGCCTACTCACTCGCTGTGATCTCAGCGAGACCAATATCCCCATTGTGATAGCTGCTTGCTGTGTGCTCCACAATTTGTGTGAGAGCAAGGGGGAGACCTATATGTCGGGGTGGGAGGTTGAGGCAAATAGCCTGGCTTCTGATTACGTCCAGCCAGACAGCAGGGCGATTAGAAGATCACAGCGGGACGCACTGTGCATCAGGGAGGCTTTGAAAGCCAGGTTCCTGACTGAACAGGGTCTCCAGTGACTTTTTACTTTGTGGACACAGATGCTGAACCTGCCCCCGTTTCTTTACCCAGTTACTGTTGACTATCCTTCCAAGTTACATACCCCCTTCCCCACCTTCCCAACAAATAAAATCTGTTCTGTTCTGTTAATGAACAAGGTTCTCTTTTTTACTGTTTTCGCGGGAATGTTTTAAACCGGGGACGCAGACTGTGGCGGGGGGCGGGCTTACTGTTTTGATGCAAATGATGCTTCTAAAGTCCGGGAATGACAGGCTCCGCAGTGCTGCATTGGTTGTTTCAACGCAGCCTGCCAGCAGTCCTGGGCGGGACTGGATGTATGTGTCGGCCAAGTGACTTTCTGGCAGGGGGCGGAGGGTAACAGATCCCCTGCTGCGTGGCTCTGTGATCCAGGATAAGGACCACGGCATAGGATCTCTAACTGCCCTCCCCCGACACAAAGTCACAGATCAACCCCCTCGCACCCCAGAACAAGAAAACCGCCTCCCAGACTGACCAGGGTAACTGGTGACTGTGCTGTGTATGTGTCCTGATGCTGGACCTGCCCCCGCCTCTGTAGCCTGCTACAGGTGACTGTCCTGTCCAAGTAACAAACCCCTTCCCCCCCTTCAGACAGAATCCCCTCCAAAAGACACTCTCGGAAACAGTACTTAACAGAAACAGATGTTTTATTACGAACCGCACATGAAAAGGGGGGGGGGAAGGAAACTTGGACATGGGCTAGTGTGAGATGGGTAGGAAAGGACTTTTCAAAGTTTGGAACGAGAGCCTTCCATTGCTGCAGCAGTGTGCAGTGGCCGACTGACAGTTTTAACGGCCCTTGCCGCCCCTCCTTCTTTGTACTTTTGGTGAGGGGGGTGTGGGACTTGGTGGCGGGGGAGGGCGGTTAGAGATAGACAGCAGCAGTGCTCTGTCCTCCTGCCTCCGGTCTTGCAGAACATCCACTAGGCGCCGGAGCGTCTCCGTTTGCTCCCTCATTAGTCCAAGCAGGGTTTGAGTAGCCTGCTGGTCCTCCTGGCGCCACCTCTCCTCCCGTTCCATGACTGCTCTGTGCATTTGTGACAAGTTCTCCCTCCACTGTGTCGTCTGGGCTGCCTGCTCTCGTGAGCACTCCATAAGTTCATAAAACATGTCTTCACGAGTTTTTCTCTTCCTTCTTCTAATCTGCGCTAGCCTCTGGGAGTGTGATGCCAGGCTGGGTTGGGAGACAGTCGCAGATGTGTCTGTGGGAATGGGAAAAAGGGAGTAAATTCCTGAGACAGATAAATGAAGTTGCTAACAAAGAGCATAGTCTTTCTCTGTGAACAACACCATGCACTGCACCTTTCACATGCGCACTCAGGACAAGGTCGAATTTTCGGCCCTCGCCTTATGTGTCTGGGGTCCTGCAGTTGCGATCAGAGAAGCGTTGCAGGACACCTCTACTTCTGCTGCGGGCAAACATGGTAAGCCGTAGACTTGTGGCAGCTTAAACATGTAATAGTAGCACTGGGCTCCTTTCGCACTGAATGCAAGGCCACTCTCTGCTGGCAGCAATCAGGGAAGCATGAGCTCTGCCCCTGTCCCACCACCTCGCGGCTGTCCCCGGGAAAGATCCCTGTATGCTGCCCCTCTGCCGCCTCCACCGCGTGGCTGTAAAGCAGTCCAAATACTAACATTCCCCTCCCTAATTTAAAGCAGGGCGTCATGTGTGACATAACCCTCATGAGGATCTCGGAGACCGAGAGGGGAAGGATGCTGTGTGAATGCATGCAGAGGCCTGGGCCATATGCCGCCATGCTGTGCCGCGCACTGATCCCCGACTACCTCATGGACTCATGGCGTGGGAACGTGTGCTACCACGGGGGACCAAACAAGATTGCCCTGCCGTTGAACCTCGTGCGCATGCTGGAGCGGTACCTCCAGGAGAGCTATGCGGAGCTATCACAGGAGGACTGTCTGTCCATTCCCGGGCACATTGACCGCCTTTTCCTTTAAGTTGAGCATAACGGACTACAGAGTGGAGGGGCCGTGTTGTGGACTAATCATGAATATCCGGACAGTACTTGATTTTCTATACATAGTTAGTAGTAAAAAGTTTACTAAGCCAAATAAATCATGAACAACAAATTACTGAAATAGTTATTATTCCTGTTTTGTTATAAATAAAAGTTTCTATGTTTAACTGAGTGACTGAAAAGCCCATTCTTAACAATATAAATATTCCACTTATGTTAAAATGAAATGTTTAGATGTTTAAAGCACTCACTGCTTGATCCTTCCCCTGATTCGGTGTCCGGGGTAAGGGCTGTGGACGGTTGGTAGGGGATCTCGGTAAGGGTGATGAAGAGCTCCTGGCTGTCGTTGAAATCAGCGGTGCAAGCACTGTCGACTGCCTCGTCCTCCTCATCTCCTTCCTCATCTTCCCCGTCACCTAACATTTCCGAGGAGGAACCGGTCGTGGACAATATCCCATCCTCGGAGTCCACGGTCACTGGTGGGGTAGTGGTGGCGGCCGCACCTAGGATGGAATGCAGTGCCTCGTAGAAACGTGATGTGTGGGGCTGGGATCCGGAGCGTCGGTTTGCCTCTTTGGTTTTTTGGTAGCCTTGTCTCAGCTCCTTGATTTTCACGCGGCACTGCGTTGCATCCCGGCTGTATCCTCTCTCTGCCATGGCTTTAGAGATCTTCTCATAGATCTTTGCATTCCTTCTTTTGGAGCGCAGCTCTGAAAGCACGGACTCATCGCCCCAGACAGCGATGAGATCCAACACCTCCCGATCAGTCCATGCTGGGGCCCTCTTTCTATTAGATTGCACGGCCAACTCTGCTGGAGAGCTCTGCATCGTTGCTAGTGCTGCTGAGCTCTCCACGCTGTCCAAACAGAAAATGAGATTCAAACTGGCCAGACAGGAAAAGGAATTCAAATTTTCCCGGGGCTTTTCCTGTGTGGCTGGTCAGAGCATCCGAGCTCGAAGTGCTGTCCAGAGCGTCAACAGAGTGGTGCACTGTGGGATAGCTCCCGGAGCTATTACCGTCGATTTCCATCCACACCTAGCCTAATTCGATATTGCCATTTCGAATTTAGCGCTACTCCTCTCGTTTTCGAGGATTACAGAAGTCGAATTTAAAAGAGCTCTATTTCGAACTAAGTAGCTTCCTGGTGTGGACGGGTGCAGGGTTAATTCGATGTAACGGCGCTAAATTCGATATAAGCTCCTAGTGTAGACCAGGCCTTAGTCTTGAAGCCAGATATGTCTTTTGCCCCCACTGCTCTCCTTGGAAGGCTGTTCCAGAACTTCGCTCCTCTGATGGTTAGAAACCTTTGTCTAGTTTCAAGTCTAAACTTCCTGATGGCCAGTTTATATCCATTTGTTCTTGTGTCCACATTGGTACTGAGCTTAAATAATTTCTCTCCCTCCCTGGTACTTGTTAGGATATAGATATTCAGGCCTGTCTGTAAAGGCCTAGACTTTAAGAATTTACGTGTATTCTTATCACTTAGCTAGTTATAGAGGTATACAAGAAAGAATCAAAATCACTTTCTGTATGTGTAAGGGACAGTCTGAGGCTCTGTTCTTAGGCTAAGGCCTTCAGCTAAGCAGCAGAGGCAGCCATAAGCTGAGAAGTGAACGGTCACATCCTCACATTCCAAACTAGTCACATGGAAATAAGGTGCTAAGGGGCTGTTAGGAATACAATCCTGTCCTGATATTCCTATCTCCTCCAGAGAAAGGGAAGAGCCTAGAACATGTAAAAGGAAATTAAGTTTGATAGTTTTCTGTCTGGTAAGAACTCACTTATCAATAGACACAGCTGGAAAACCTTTATGTCTGTATAGATGTAGTTGTGAAATCCTGACTTCTGTATTGGTTTGTATGTTTATTTGCATGGTCTCTGTCTGGTTCTGTAATTGTTTCTGTCTGCTGTATAATTAATTTTGCTGGGTGTAAACTAATTAAGGTGGTGGAATATAATTGGTTAAATAACCATGTTACAGTATGTTAGGATTGTATCAGAGGGGTAGCTGTGTTAGTCTGAATCTGTAAAAAGCAACAGAGGGTCCTGTGGCACCTTTAAGACTAACAGAAGTATTGGGAGCATAAGCTTTCGTGAGTAAGAACCTCACTTCTTCATTTGCAAGTGCATCTGAAGAAGTGAGGTTCTTACTCACGAAAGCTTATGCTCCAATACTTCTGTTAGTCTTAAAGGTGCCACAGGACCCTCTGTTGCTTTATGTTAGGATTGGTTAGTTAAATTTCAGTAAAGTAATTGGTTAAGGTATAGCTAAGCAGAACTCAAGTTTTACTATATAGTCTGCAGTCAATCAGGAAGTATGGGGGGGGAATGGGAACACGGAATGGGGGGGAAATTGGAATCATGTTTTGCTAAGGGGGGAATGGGACAAGGGAATGGGAACAGGGATGGCTCTGTGGTGTCAGGGTTGGGAAGGGGGACACTGAGGAAGGAAACTGGAATCATGCTTGCTGGAAGTTCACCCCAATAAACATCAAATTGTTTGCACCTTTGGACTTCGGGAATTGTTGCTCTCTGTTCATGCAAGAAGGATCAGGGAAGTGAGAGGGTGAAGGAATAAGCCCCCTAACAGTATTTATTCTTCTGATATATTTGTAGAGAGCAATCATATCTCTCCTCAGCCTTCTTTTGGTTAGGCTAAACAAGCCAAGCTCTTTGAGTCCCCTTTCATAAGACAGGTTTTCCATTCCTCGGATCATCCTAGTAGCCCTTCTCTGTACCTGTTCCAGTTTGAATTCATCCTTCTTAAACATGGGAGACCAGAACTGCACACAGTATTCCAGATGAGGTCTCACCAGTGCCTTGTATAACGGTACTAACACCTCCTTATCTCTACTGGAAATACCTCGCCTGATGCATCCCAAGACCGCATTAGCTTTTTTCACGGCCATATCACATTGGCGGCTCATAGTCATCCTGTGATCAACCAATACTCCGAGGTCCTTCTCCTCCTCTGTTACTTCCAACTGATGCATCCCCAGCTTATAACAATAAT
This sequence comes from Emys orbicularis, assembly GCF_028017835.1. Classification (NCBI taxonomy): domain Eukaryota; kingdom Metazoa; phylum Chordata; order Testudines; family Emydidae; genus Emys; species Emys orbicularis. The sequence goes on from NC_088703.1 coordinate 20,899,860, forward strand.
TCTTTTTATTAATCCCTAAATGCATGACCCTGCACTTTTCACTATTACATTTCATCCTGTTACTATTACTCCAGTTTACAAGGTCATCCTGTATGATATCCCGGTCCTTCTCTGTATTAGCAATACCTCCCAGCTTTGTGTCATCCGCAAACATTATTAGCACATTCCCACTTTTTGTGCCAAGGTCAGTAATAAAAAGATTATATAAGATTGGTCCCAAAACCGATCCCTGAGGAACTCCACTAGTAACCTCCCTCCAGCCTGACAGTTCGCATTTCAGTACGACTCGTTGTAGTCTCCCCTTTAACCAGTTCCTTATCCACCTTTCAATTTTCATATTGATCCCTATCTTTTCCAATTTAGCTAATAATTCCCCATGTGGAACCGTATCGAATGCCTTACTGAAATCGAGGTAAATTAGATCCACTGCGTTTCCTTTGTCTAAAAAATCTGTTACCTTCTCAAAGAAGGAGATCAGGTTGGTTTGGCACAATCTACCTTTTGTAAAACCATGTTATAATTTGTACCAATTACCATTGACCTCAATGTCCTTAACTACTTCCTTCTTCAAAATTTTTTCCAAGACCTTGCATACTAGAGATGTCAAACTAACAGGCCTGTAGTTGCCCAGATCACTTTTTTCCCCTTTCTTAAAGATAGGAACTATGTTAGCAATTCTCCAGTCATATGGTACAACCCCTGAGTTTACAGATTCATTAAAAATTCTTGCTAATGGGCTTGCAATTTCATGTGCCAGTCCCTTTAATATTCTTGGATGAAGATTATCTGGCCTCCCGATTTAGTCCCATTAAGCTGTTCGAGTTTGGCTTCTACCTCGGATGTGGTAATATCTACCTCCATATAATCATTCCCATTTGTCATCCTACCATTATCCCTAAGCTCCTCATTAGCCTCATTAAAGACTGAGGCAAAGTATTTGTTTAGATATTGGGCCATGCCTAGATTATCCTTAACCTCCACTCCATCCTCAGTGTTTAGCGGTCCCACTTCTTTCTTTGTTTTCTTCTTATTTATATGGCTATAGAACCTTTTACTATTGGTTTTAATTCCCTTTGCAAGGTCCAACTCTACATGGCTTTTGGCCTTTCTCACTTTATCCCTACATGTTCTGACCTCAATAAGGTAGCTTTCCTTGCTGATCCCTCCCATCTTCCACACCTTGTAGGCTTTCTGCTTTTTCTTAATCACCTCTCTGAGATACTTGCTCATCCATCTTGGTCTAAAACTCCGGTCTATGAATTTTTTCCCCCTTTCTTGGAATGCAGGCTTCTGATAGTTTCTGCAACTTTGACTTGAAGTAATTCCAGGCCTCCTCCACCTTTAGATCCCCAAGTTCTTCAGTCCAATCCACTTCCCTAACTAATTTCCATAATTTTTTAAAGTTAGCCCTTTTGAAATCAAAAACCCTAGTCACAGATCTATTTTTGTTTATCCTTCCATTTAGTTTAAACTGAATTAACTCATGATCGCTCGAACCAAGGTTGTCCCCTACAACCATTTCTTCTATGAGGTCCTCACTACTCACCAAACCAAATCTAAAATGGCATCCCCTCTTGTTGGTTCAGCAACTACTTGGTGAAGGAATCCATCAGCTATCGCATCTAGGAAAATCTGAGCCCTATTATTATTACTAGCACTTGTCCTCCAGTCTATATCTGGGAAGTTAAAGTCTCCCCATGATCACACAATTCCCATTAGTATTTACTTCATTAAAAACATTAAAGAGGTCTTTATCCATATCCAAATCGGATCCCGGCGGTCTGTTGCACACCCCAAGCACTATCCCAGGGGAGGCTCTAGTAGCTTTCTTCCCCAATGTGATTTTTGCCCAGACAGACTCTGTCTTATCCATTCCATCCCTTCTTATTTCTTTACAGTCAACCTCATCATTGATATACAATGCTACTCCACCACCTTTGCCTTTATTTCTGTCTGTCCTAAACAGCACATACCCTTCAATACCTATACTCCAGTCATGACTACTATTCCACCATGTTTCTGTTATCCCTATAATATCTGGTTTCATTTCCTGCACCAGTAACTCTAGTTAGACTTTAAAGTCAGAAGGAACCATTATGATCATCTAGTCTGACCTCCTGCACAACGCAGGCCACAGAATCTCACCCACCCACTCCTGTAACAAGCCTCCATTTTGTTACCTAGGCTCCTCGCATTGGTGTACAAACATCTTAATTCTTGCTGTTTCGCTTCGCTCACATTCTTAACCCGATTAGGCCCAGATATTCTACCGCCAGTATCACCTATTAGAATGGTATCTACACTACCCTTCCTCTGTATGTCCATTCTCCTACCCACGGCTGTATCCTTTCTTTCTTCGTTTTCTTCCCTCTCAATGTTAAAATCCGGTGTGGAGATTACCTGGACATCTCCCAACCATCTCCCCCCAATTCCTAGTTCAAACCTCTCTTAATCAGTTGTGCCAGCCTCCATCCTCGAAGTCTATTTCCCTCCCTACTCAGGTGAAGTCCATCCCGAGAGAACAGTCCTCTGTCCATGAATGCCTCCCAGTGGCCATACATCCCAAAGCCCTCCTTATAGCACCACTGCCTGAGCCATCTGTTGATCGTTATAATCTTGTCAAACCTTTGTTGCCTTTCTCTAGGAACAGGGAGAATCCCACTGAAGATCATCTGAGTCTCGATTTCCTTAAGCGTCTTCCCCAGCCTGGCATAGTCTCCCTTGATACGTTCCAATGAGAATCTAGCCGTATCATTCGTTCCCACATGAAGGACAATCAGTGGATTCTTTCCCGCTCCCGTTAGGATCCTCTTCAGCCTCAGATCCACATCCCATATCTTGGCACCCGGCAGACAGCACACTCTTCTGTTCTCTGGATCACCTCTAGTTACAAGCCTGTCTATTCTTCTCAGTAAGGAGTCCCCAATCACGTAGACCTGCCTTTTCCTGGTGACGGTGCGATTCTCCGGTCTCTTCCCTGTTCCCTCTGGCTGCAAGTCCTCTCGATTCCTATTCACCCTTGCAATCCTCCGCAACCCATCCCGTATTCTCCAGGGGCTCAGATTTGGTGTTGTTATCTCCGTTGACTCTTCCCCTCTTCCTATAGGACTAGCTGCTCTTCTCTTCTTCCTTGCCCTCTAACCTTCAGTGACCACCTGCTGTGCCCCTTCTTCATTTTCCAACTCTGCAAACCTGTTCCTGAGCTCTATTTCTCCTTAACTAGCCTGTCTTTTCCTCTGCCTAGTTCTCTTAGTCTCATGTTTCCACCGTCCACTTTCCTCACCCAGCAGTCTCCCCTCAGAGTTCTTTGGTCCTGCTTCCATCTGCAAGTCTGAGCTTTCCCATTCGGCCTCCTCATGTCTTTGCTCCAATCTCTGCTCAAACCCCCTTCTAAACTCAACCAGAGTTTCCACCTGCATCTATTGCAGTCAGGGGTGACTCCAGATTGACTCTGGAGGCTGAGATCAGAACCCAGCCCTCCCCAATTGCAGTTGGGGGTGAAGTGGGATCTACTCTGGAGGGGTTTGTGGGACAAATCTGGGCCCTTTGAGCAAGCGGCTCCCTGGACAGGCCCCCCCAAGAAACATGTTTACAAAATCCCCCGGTTGTTCTAACATTTTCCTGCCCACCCCTGGGGCTCAAATTCTGGCTCTGCTCCGCCCCAAACCGCTCTCAGCCGCTGGGGATTTAGCTCCGCTCTGCACGGTGCCGGGGGCCCCTCTGGGGACGGGATATTCCCAACGCTGTTCAGGGGACGTTCCGAACGCCGGGTCGGGCTGAGCCAGACCCACGAGAAAAGCAGTGACGCACGCGTGTGCAGCAAGCTGAGGGTGAGACACAACGGTGCCTTGCTCCAGTCCCTCTGCGTGTCCACGTCTTACAGCCCTGCTCTGCTTGACCCATTCCCCGGGCTCCTGCCAGCTCCCCGGGTACAGTGCGGGGGCGCTGCGGGGTGCCTGGTGCCTTCACTCTGTATTTCCTGGTTTGAGTGTAGGTGAATTCACCCTGTGTGGTGCCCATCCCTGTAATGAGTGGGGCGAGGTCTCAGTCCCCACCTCTGGGTGTGGGAGGGAGCACGGGTCTGACAGGATCATCCCTTTGGGGGATCTGCGCCCCTGACCCCCGACCCATGTCCCTCGTCCTTAATGTGGAAATTCCCCCAGCTGCCCCATTCCCCACAGATACTCACATCCCAACACCCCGCTCTGCCCCACCAACCAGCAGCCTGGAAAGCAGATGGGTCTTTAGGGACCAGATCCCAGAGCAACTGGATCCTACACCCTGGACTCAGATCCCCCTGCCCATGGGCACAGGCTGTATCTGATACTCACGAAGGAAGAGGACGGTGAGAGCAGATGCCATGATGGGGCAGTGGGGAGGGGGGTGTCACAGACTGACAGGACTCGTGCTCTCTCTCGGCTCCGTACGGTCCCTGCGGGGAGCCCCCTTCAGCCCTTCTCTGGGGTCCACTCTCTCTCGGGGGTTAAGCCATAGGCTCCTCCGCCACCTGGAACCGCACCTCTCTGAGCCTTCAGCACGCCCTCAGCACAGTATATCTAAATATCCCTGTATCCAGGTGGGCTCTGCCTGCTCTCCCGTGCCTGCCCAGAACCCTTCCTCCCAGCTGGGCATCCGATATCACCGACAGCAACAGCTCCTCCCCGTCCTTTGTCTTCTGTCCCATGTAAACAGGTCGCCTGGGCCTCCTCTCCTCTCTTCTGTCCTCTGTCCCCCTCTGGCTGGAACCGGCTGGTCAGGTCACCGGTGTGCTCTCTCTGCAGCCCATTGTCCTCCCACTGGCCACAACTGGCTGTGACTCCTGAGCTCGGCCTCCGGATCACCCGTCACTGGGGTATCTGTTAGAACCCTCAACCCTCCCACTTTCCTGGTTCTTGTCATGCAGACAGCGATCAGCAAAAGACCAGACGTCCGAAGCGCAGCCAATGTGATGTTTAGTGGGGTTAGTTTCCAAGCAAGCATATTCTGAAGCCCTTCACACCAGTCGGGCTTATCTCCATACACCGATAGAGTCTGTACCCCAGTGTCCCCTTCCCAGCTCTGACGCCGCAGAGCCTTGCCTTTGTCCCTGTACCCCATTCCCAAATTCTGTTCCCATTCCACCCCCTTTCCCATTAGCAAACATGATTCCAGTTTCGCTTCCTACTTCCTATTTGACCCCAGTTTATATAGTAATATTCTCAGCTATACCTTAACCAGTCATTTTACTGACATTTAACTAACCAATATTAACCACCTCGTTAGACTAGTAACACCCAGGGAAACTGAGTCCCATGCCCTCTGCATGGAAACCATTGAAAAAAACAAGAAAAAAAAGAACTCTCCTCACTTCGTCACAGCACCCCCTGGAGGTAAAACACCCCGGTGCTGAGCTCCACCGAGCCTGGGGCCTGAGTGCGAAAGGAATGAGGAACTGCGCTGGGGGCTGCAGCCCCAGGAAGCCCATGATGCACTCGGCCCCTTTCTTCCCATCAGCTGGTTTCTCTGCAATCTCCAGCCCAAATCTACCACGGTCAGAGCAAAGCCAGCTCCCTGCAACGCTCAGCAAACCACATCCCCTCCGGCAGCTGCTCAGCCCCCCTCCCCCCCATCACCTTCCAGCCCCACATGGGAGCTGCCCAGTCTGGGGACCAGCTGGGAAACGGGGAATCTCAGGAGATGTCAAGAGGTGTCCAGGCCACCCTGACCTTTTCCAACAGGCCCATCTAGCCTCCGTCTAGCAGCTCAGAGCAGAGGAGGGCACCCCACACACACAGTGCCCACCACAGAGCGACCCTCTCCCATGGAGCGGGGCAGAGGTTCCTTCCAGACCCGGCAGGGCCCAGCACTCGTCCTGGAGCATGAGGGTGGAGGGACCTGGCCAACCTCCTTCTCAGGGAGTGTCGCTGTAGATGCTGTTCGTAGCCAAGTAGCGTGAGACAGAGACTGGACAGAGGGGTGGGAGGTTGTGGTTTACGGCCCCCGTAATCGGACAGGGGGGGGATAAATTTAGATCCTAAGTTGCTAAAGCAGCAGCCAAAAAATCCGTGAAAAAGGGAAGTGTGTCCAGAGCCGGCGCTCGCTTGCTGTTTCTGCTACTGCCTGGGAAATGCAGCATAAACCTAACTCCACAGCAGCGACCCTGTAATATACCCTGGTTTTGGGACGGGAGTGGGGTCTAGTGGTTAGAGCAGGAGGGCCTTTCCCACCATAGGCACTGACTTCTACTGGTGCCGGTGGGTGCTCGACCCCCGTCTGCCCCCAGCCCCGCCCTGACTCCACCCCTGCCCCGCCCCCATTTCAACCCCTTCCCCAAAGTCCCTGCCCCAACTCCGTCCCCTCTCTGCCCCTATTCTGACTCCTTCCCCAAATCCCCGCCCAGCCCCGCCTCTTCCCTGCCTCCTCCCCTGAGGATGTCACGTTCCCGCTCCTCCCCCTCCCTCCGGGAGCTTGCTACAGCTGTTTGGTGGCAGCAAGCACTGGGGAGGTAGGCGGAGGAGCTGAGACGCGGCGCACTCAGGAGAGGGGGAGGAGGAGGAGCTGGGACGGGGCAGGGAGCTTGGTTGCTGGTGGGTGCAGAGTCCCCACTAATTTTTCCCCACGGAGTCGGCGCCTGTCATAAATATAAAGGGAAGGGTAACAGCCTTTATGTATGCAGTAATACAAGATCCCTCTTGGCCAGCAGTACAGAATCACTTACCTGTAAGGGGTTAAACAGTTTAATTAATCTAGTTGGCACCTGACCAGAAGGACCGATAGGGAAGGAAGATACTTTCACATGGCGGGGGGAGGGGAGGCTTTGTTTGTTCTCTTGTGTGTGTGTTCGCTCTTGAGACAAAGAGTGGGACCAAGCAGGTAACCCAGCTCCTACTGAAATGGTACATCTAAAATTACAGAAATTGTAAGTAAAGGCAAGGAAATGCATTAGATTATCTTTTGTTTTACTTGTGAATTTTCCCTATGCCAAGAGGGAGGTTTATTCCTGTTTTGTAACTTTGAAGTTGAGCCTAGAGGGGAATCCTCTGTGTTTTATATCTTTTTACTACCCTGTAAAATTACCTTCCATCCTGATTTTACAGAGGTGCTTCTTTTACTTTTTATTTTATTTTTCTTTATAATAAAGTTCTTTTAAGAACCCGATTGGTTTTTAGTGTCCTAAAAACCCAAGGATCTGGTCTGTGCTCACTTTGTTAACCTATCGGTTGGTATATTATTCTCAAACCTCCCCCCCAGGAAAGGGGGTGAAGGGGATTGTGGGGATATTTTGGGAGGTGGATAGGGCTCCAAGTGGCCCCTCCCTGAATGTTTGTTTAAATCACGTGGTGGTGGCAGCAATACTGTCCAAGGACAAGGAAAGGAATTTGTGCCTTGGGGAAGTTTTAATCCTAAACTGGTAGAAATAAACTCAGGGGGTCTTTCATGTGGGTCCCCACATCTGTACCCCAGAGTTCAGAGTGGGGAGAGAACCCTGACAGCACCTATGCACCCCTCCCCTCCCCACAGCAATCCCATCTCCCCCAGGTGCGACACACTCTCCTGGCGCCAGGACAGGGGGGCTGGGGGCTGCCCATGGGGGCTCGTTTATGGTTCTGTGTTTATTACAAATCTGGAGGTTAACAATATGCAAAATAACATCAAAGCTGCCTTGATGTGTCCCCTCCCCCTACCGATGCTGAGTTCCCCCTACCCCTCATACGTGGGTCTGGGCGGGGCAGGAGGACAGCAGCTTGATGACATGGAGCTGCAGTGGGGAGAGCACAGCGTCCCCCTTAAATCTTCCCTAGAAGCAGAGTTCTCTGGGGCTGGTGCTGTAGGGGGGTGAGTCTGTTGCCCCCGAGTGGATGGCACCCAATGGCTGCGGGGGGCTCTCACTGCAGGGCTCCCTGGCTCACGTTGATCGTGGCGTACACACTGGGCTGCAGCGTCTGGCGGTCCAGCTCCGCGTAGGTGCTGGGGTCAGGCTCCTTGGGGTGGGAGGGGAGAGAGTCACTCGTGTGTGTGTGTGTGTGTATGTGCGCGCATGCACCAAACACCCCCCCCCCCCCGACACACACACAGAGCAGGGCCCATCCTCTCCACCAGGGGGCGACAAGGGGACACACCCACCCACCCACCCACCCCCTGCAATCCCAGCTGGCGTTCCCATAAGGCCATCCCCATCCCAGCAGCCCGACCCCAAACCACTGGGTGTGCCAGGAAAGGCGGGGATGGGCGGGGACTATGTGGGCAGATCAAGGTTGGGGTCAGGCCCCATGGGGGAACAGGGGACACTTACCAGGGTCGGCGGCTGTTTCCCTTCATCAATGGAGGAGTCTGCGGAACAGAGACACCCGCTGAGCTGCACCCCCGGCCGGCCCAGAGCAGAACCCCACACCCAGCTCCGACCCCTCTGTCCAGCTGTACCAGCCCTGCCCCTCAGCCCTTTAGGGAAGTTCCCCCCGACTGCTCTGCCAGGAGGAGCCCCACCCCCTCCAGCTCCTGAGCCTGGATACCCTAGAAACAGGTCCACTCCTCCTGCAGCCCAGCACTCCCTAGTGCTGCCCAGGGGCTTTGGGGCCAGCTCTCACTGCCAGGGGAGAGCGCCCCCTGCTGGGCCCCTGCCCCACCCCCTGGGTTTCCTTCCCTGTCTCCCATCCAAGCCATGACCCCTCCCAGCCTGGCTTAGCAGCGGGTTTAACCGTTCCCTCACTGGGCGGGGCACTCACTTCCTCGGGTTCTTCTGTAGCAGACGAAGGCCAGGGGGAGGAGGAGGAGGCCGGCGGACGCCGCGCTCACCCCGGCGATGATGGGGCGGGTCAGAACCGGTGCTGCGCTTGATACCGATCCACCTGGGAAGCAGCACCAGGCCGTGAGCACCGGGAGCGGCTGGTTCGTTACCTGCTGCCCCAGCCCTTCCCCCTCGAGGACCCAGGGACCCACAGCAGAACATTCTATGGGGCTAGTGGGGGGGCAGGAGCAGAGGGGATTCTGGGCAATAGTGGTCAGGGGATTCACTCCCAAAGGCAGAGGGCTGTACTGGGGTGGGGGCAGGGTGTGTGCGGGGTTGTACCTCAGGCCCCTGTGAAGCCAGCTGGGCCCGGATCCTGTAGCAGCCCCCCACTTGGGTCCTGCCCCTGTCCTGGGAATTTCTCAGCAGCTTCAGCTCACTTCTGTGTAGGAATCATATGGGTGGGGGGATGGCAATGGGAGGGGGCTTCTGGCCAGGGAGGGTGTTTTGAGATCATTGGGAGAACCATGCCCTGCTGAAGTGATCAGCAGCGGAAGACGTAACGGTGCTGTCATCCCAGCGATCATCATTAGGTTCCAGAGTCAACAACATGTCACTCTGGATCGGTGGGTTCAAGTGTTAACACCATGTCTATCTGGATTGAGAGGTTCCAGGGTTAATGCCACACTGGGCAGCACCCCAGCGAAGGGGGAGCCCTGCTTCTGAGCCGTTCCACTGGGCTGTCTGCAGACTCAGGCAGACAGACGGGATAAACAGGATCATTATCCCTGGTGCCCTTCTCCCAGGGGATACGCACCAAGCTGTGCCCCACATGGGTGGCATTGCGGTGCCAGTGGGCAGCACAGCACCCCGGTTTGTGGGGTCCCTGGGGTGGGGCTGTTTCCAGGGCTGGTTTGATGGTGATTCCCCCCTGCCAGCCCCGGTACCTGGTCTCGCGCTGCCGGGGCGGGTGGGAGCCGATGTCGTTCCTGACTGAGTTGGGTCAGTTCTCCCTGTGGGAATAGAACCAGTGTCTGTCAGGGGCAGGATGCAGGGGTGAGGAAGCTGGAACCTCTCCTCCCACCAACCAGCAATGGCGGCTCTTCCCTGGGCTGAGCCGGCATCCCTGGGGAGAAGACGGGACCCAGGGATTTGGACCAGCTCAGCGCCCCCGGGATCCCAGAATGGGGAGGATCGGCCCAGCGAGACCCTGAGCGCAGATACAGGCCCTGCCTGGCTCCACGGAAACTGGAACCAAAATCATTACTGACTAGTATTAATTACCAGGAGCCCCTGTCCTGAGCCAGCTCCCCCGTGTGCTCGGAGCTGTACAGACACACGACACAGAGACGGTCCCTGCCCCAGCCAGGTGCCCCTCTGTGACAAACTGGGACTGTTCTTAATGTGGTCTTTGAATGCTGAGTGGGGAGTGTTGGCTGGGAAGGCAGGGGAGTGTGGCTAGGATGGTCTGCATTGGGGGATGGGAGACTGGCCGTGAGGGAGAATACCTGAGCATGTAACTTGAGAACCCAGGAAGGGGTTAGAGGCCAGGTGACACCTTTGCCCGGGAAACTGAACAAAGGCTGGGGAGGGAGTTCAGAGCTGGCTGGTGATGTGGCTGGGAGGCAGACGGGGCTCTGACCCCCCAAGGGGCTGGGGTGCCTGAGGACCCCAAGATGGACCTAACTGAGGGGGATCCTGTTGTCTGTACCTGCAAGACCTGTCTTGGACTGTGTTCCTGTCGTCTAAATAAACCTTCTGCTTTACTGGCTGGCTGAGAGTCATGGTGAATCGCAGGAAGCCGGGGGTGCAGGGCCTTTTGTCCCCCCACACTCCGTGACACCCTCACACCTGGAGTCTCTGCGGAGCAGGTCTGGGCACGGCTGTCCCTATTTTGGAGGAGGAACGTCCCTGTGTCTATAGAGCTACAGGGGAGCTTGTCTGCCAAACGGGGCTGTATCAAACCAGGAGGCGCTAATACTGACAGCCCAGACTTGCTCTGAGATCACCAGTGGGGGTTGGGAACCACACAGGATTCGTCATTTCAGGTCCAGTTTTCATGTAGACAAAGTCTTATTCCATCTTTCTATCCATCCTCAGACGTGCTCCCATCTGTCCACCGCCTACGTTCCCAAGGACCCATATTCCCACGGATCCATGGCCGGCCATCCCCACTGACCCATGGCCATCCATCCCTATGGATCTATCCATCACCCTCTATCTAGAAGAATTGAACCCATCAGTTTTGTCTGCAGGGACCATCCCCCTCCAAACAGCCCGAATGGCCCCGTGGGCATCTGTGCGGGGAGCCCTGTTCCCTGGGGGGTGAATTGTTCGATTTTCTCGCTCACCTTCTCCAACCGGCTCCGTTAGGGGGGGAACCGGCTGCTGGGGCGCAGCTGGGTCGGTTCCCTCTGTGGGATGAAAACGAGCGTCGGCTGGGATGGGGGAGGGAGGGAACCGAGCACCCAGCCATCGGCTCTGAAACTCCAGCGGCTGCTGCTGCTCCCTGGCTGGGGAACCCCCCAGTGACTCCGTCCCCGCTCCCCATCTGGGCGTCCCCTCTGCTGGGCCCACTGCTCAGGTCAGAGCCTGGCTCTGAGTGTCCTGTCAGGCCAAGACCTGCTGAGAGTTCGGCTGGGTGTGGGGCTGGAAGCGGGGACGCTGAGCCAGGTCCCTCACCTGCTACGACCAGCTCCACGAGGTCGCTGGGCTCCGACCAGACAGAAAGGTCTCACTTGGTGCTCTATTGGCAGCTGTAGCTCCCTGCATCTCCCCAGTCTGTGGGACCCCCGGGGTGGGGCTGTGCGTTGGGGGGAAGCTCTCCCAGGCCCTGTCCCCACCAAGCCAATCTGGCATCTTTCCAGTGACCGCCCCCCGCATATGGAATGAGGCTGGTGGGAGGGGTTCAGATGGGGCATTCGCTGTGGGGATCTGCCCCCTTCCCACCCAGCCAGCCCTTCGTGGATCCCCCCCAGGGGCAGCTCCTTGGGCAGCACAAACCTGTTTCTGGGGGGGTTGACGGTGATTTCGTGCCCCCAGCCCTGGTACCTGGCCCTGTGCTGCTTGAGAAGTTGGTAACGTTTCATTCGTGCTTTACTTCTCCTGCAGTTTTCTAACAATTGCTTTGGTAACTTAGGGTATGTCTACACTACGAGGGTAGTTCGATTTCACTTAAATCGAATATGTGGAATCGATATTGCAATTTCGAACGTGTGTGTCCACACTAAGGACAGTAATTCGACTTTGTGAGTCCACACTAACGGGGAAAGCGTCGACATTGGAAGCGGTGCACTGTGGGCAGCTCTCCCACAGTTCCCGCAGTCCCCGCTGCCCATTGGAATTCTGGGTCGAGCCCCCAATGCCTTCTGGGGAAAAAAATGTGTTGAGGGTGCTTTTGGGTAATTGTCGTCATCCGTCCGTCACTACCGCCCTCCCTTCCTCCCTGAAAGTGCCGGCGGGAAATCAGTTCGTGCACTTTTCTGGTCAGTGACAGCGCGGACGCCACAGCACTGCGAGCATGGATCCCGCTGCGACCATCGCTGCAGTTGTGGCCGTTGTCAACGCCTCGCAGCTTATCATCCACCTTTACCAGAGGCAGATGCAGATAAACCAGGCGAGGAGGCTACGGCACCGCGGTGAGGGCCTGAAGTCTGAGAGTAGCACAGGCCTGTCAGAAAGCACGGGACCCAGCGCCGAGGACATCACGGTGACAATGGGTCATGTGGATGTTGTGGAACGGTGATTCTGGGCCCGGGAAACAAGCACGGACTGGTGGGACCGCATAGTGCTGCAGGTCTGGGATGAATCCCAGTGGCTGCGAAACTTTCGCATGCGGAAGGGGACTTTCCTTGAACTTTGTGAGTTGCTGTCCCCTGCCCTGAAGCGCAATGACACCTGGATGCGAGCAGCCCTGACTGTCCAGAAGCGAGTGGCCATAGCCCTCTGGAAGCTTGCAACGCCAGACAGCTACCGGTCAGTCGCGAACCACTTTGGCGTGGGCAAATCTACCATGGGGGTTGTTGTGATGCAAGTAGCCAACGCAATCGTTAAGGTACTGCTCTCAAAGGTAGTGACCCTGGGAAACGTGGAGGTCATCATAGATGGCTTCGCCGCGATGGGATTCCCAAACTGCGATGGGGCTATAGATGGAACTCACATCCCTATCCTGGGACCGGAGCACCAGGCCAGCTAGTACATCAACCGAAAGGGCTACTTTTCAATGGTGCTGCAAGCACTGGTGGACCACAGGGGACGTTTTACCAACATCAACGTCGGATGGCCGGGCAAGGTTCATGACGCTCGCGTCTTCAGGAACTCTGGTCTGTTTAGACGGCTGCAGGAAGGTATTTACTTCCCGGACCACAAAATAACTCTTGGGGATGTGGAGATGCCTACAGTGATCCTCGGGGACCCAGCCTACCCGCTAATGCCCTGGCTCATGAAGCCCTATACTGGCGCCCTGGACACTGAAAAAGAACTGTTCAACTACCGGCTGAGCAAGTGCAGAATGGTGGTGGAGTGTGCTTTTGGCCATCTCAAGGGGAGATGGAGAAGCTTACTGACTCGCTGTGATCTCAGCGAAACCAATATCCCCATTGTTATAGCAGCTTGCTGTGTGCTCCACAATCTGCGTGAGAGCAATGGGGAGACCTTTATGGCGGGGTGCGAGGTTGAGGCAAATAGCCTGGCATCTGATTACGCCCAGCCAGACAGCCGGGCGATTAGAAGAGCCCAGCGGGACGCCCTGTGCATCCGGGAGGCTTTGAAAGCTAGGTTCCAGAGTGAGCACGGTTACCAGTGACTTTTCAGTTTGTGTACAGAGAAGCTGAACCTGCCCCCGTTTCTTTACCCAGTTAATGTTGACTATCCTCTCCAGTTACATACCCCCTTCACCCTCTTCCAAAAAAATAAAATCAGTTTTATTTTGTTAATGAACACCGTTGTCTTTATTACTGTTTTCGCGGGAATGTTTTAAACCTGGGATGCAGACTGTGGTGGGGAGCGGGTGTAGTGTACTGATGCAAATGATGCTTCTAAACTCCAGGAATGACAGGATTCGCAGTGGTGGACTGGTTGTTTCAACGGAGCCTGCCAGCCCTCCTGAGCGGGATTGTGTGTATGTGGGGGCTATGTGACTATATGGCAGGGGGAGGAGGGTTACAGATCCCCTGCTGCGTGGCTCTGTGATCCAGGAAAAGGACCGCTGCATAAGATCTGTAACTGCCCTCCCCCACCACAAAGTCACAGAGCAACACCCCCCCACACAGAACATGAAAACTACCTCCCAGACTGACCAGGGTAACTAGTCACTGCACTGTGTATGTGCCCTGCTGCTGGACCTGCCCCCGCCTCTGTACCCTGCTAAAGGTGACTGTCCTGTCCAATTACCAAGCTCCTTCCCCCCCTTCAGACAGACTCTCCTCCAAAAGAACATGATGGAAACAGTAATGAACAGAAACGTATTTTTTATTAACAACCACACATGAAACTGGGGGGTGAAACTTGGACGGGGGCTTGTGTGAGGCGGGAAGGAAAGGACTTGTCAAATTTTGGGGAATGACAGCCTTCTGGTGCTTGAGTAGTCTGCAGGGGTGGAGTGAGAGTTTTCACGGACTCTGCCGCCCCTCCTTCTTTGGACTTTGGGCGAGGGGGGTATGGGACTTGGTGGCGGGGGAGGGCGGTTACTGATAGACTGCAGCGGGGCTCTGTCCTCCTGCCTCCGTTCCTGCAGAACATCAACAAGGCACCGGAGCGTGTCCGTTTGCTCCCTCATTAGTCCAAGCAGCATTTCAGTCACCTGCTGGTCTTCCTGCCGCCACCTCTCCTCACGTTCCATGTGTGTTCGGTGCATTTGGGACAAATTCTCCCTCCACTGGTTCTGCTGTGCTGCCTGGGCTCGGGAGCAGCCCATTAGTTCTGAGAACATGTCCTCTCGCATCTTCTTCTTCCTCCGCCTAATCTGCGCTAGCCTCTGGGAGTGTGATGCCAGGCTGGGTTGGGAGACAGTCCCAGATGTGGCTGTGGGAATGAGAAAAAGGTAGTGAATTCCTCCGAAACATAAATGTAGTTGTGAACAAAGAACATAGTCTTTCTCTGTGAACAAGACCGTGCACTGCACCTATCACATGCGCACTCAGGACAAGGTCGAATTTTTGGACCTCGCCTTCAGTGCCTGGGGTCTTGCACTGCCGATCTGGGAAGCGGGGCAGGACACCGGAATTTCTGTAGCAGGCAGACATGGTAAGCCGTAGACTTGTGTCTGCTTAAAACTTTAATAGTAGCACTGGCCTCCTTTCACATTGAAAGCAATGCCAGTCTCTGCTGCCAGCAATCGGCCAAGCAGGAACTCTGCCCCTGTCCCACCCCCTCGCGGCTGTCCCAGGGAAAGATCCCTGTATGCTGCCCCTCTCCCGCCTCCACCGCGTGGCTGTAAACTGGCGGTTACAGTTCTGTAAAGGAACGGGCAAGCAGTCCCAATACTAACAGTCCCCTACCTAATTCAAAGCAGGTCATCATGAGCGACATCACAATCATGAGGATCTCAGACAGCGATAAAGAACGAATGCTTCGGGAAAGCCTGCAAAGACCAGGGCCGTATGCCGCCATGCTGTGCAAGGCTATGATCCCGGAGTACTTGAGGATCTCCTGGCGCGGAAACGTCTCCTACTTCGGAGGACCCAATAAGGCCGCTCTCCCCAGGAACCTGATGAACAGGCTTTCCAATTACCTCCAGGAGAGCTTCCTCGAGATGTCCCTGGAGGATTTCAGCTCTATCCCCGGACATATAGACCGCATTTTAATATAGCTGCACTGGCAGGGACTAAAGAGTGGAGCGTCTTTGGCAGCAGAATCATGCACAACCGGACACTGTTAGATTTTTTTTAAATAGTTGGGAATGAATAGTTAAGCGCCTAGGGCAAACAAATCATGAAAAACACATTGTTGTTATTGTTAATATTCCAGTTCTGTTAAAAATAAATGTTTAGATGTTTAAAACACTTACTGCTTGATCCTTCCCCTGAATCTGTGTCCGGGTTAACGGCTGGGGACGGTTGGTAGGGGATCTCTGTAAGGGTGATGAAGAGATCCTGGCTGTCGGGGAAATCAGCTTGGTAAGCGCTGTCGACTGCCTCGTCCTCCTCATCTCCTTCCTCATCTTCCCCGTCCGCTAACATGTCCGAGGAACCGGCCGTGGACAATATCCCATCCTCAGAGTCCACGGTCAGTGGTGGGGTAGTGGTGGCGGCCGCACCTAGGATGGAATGCAGTGCCTCGTAGAAATGGGATGTCTGGGGCTCGGACCCGGAGCGTCCGTTTGCCTCTTTGCTCTTCTGGTAGCCTTGTCTCAGCTCCTTGATTTTCACGCGGCACTGCGTTGCATCCCGGCTGTATCCTCTCTCTGCCATGGCTTTAGAGATCTTCTCATAGATCTTTGCGCTCCGTCTTTTCGATCGCAGCTCGGAAAGCACGGACTCATCGCCCCACACAGCGATGAGATCCAAGACTTCCCGATCAATCCATGCTGGGGCCCTCTTTCTATTCTGGGATTGCACGCCCATCTCTGCTGGAGAGCTCTGCATCGTTGCCAGTGCTGCTGAGCTCGCCACGATGTCCAAACAGGAAATGAGATTCAAACTGCCCAGACAGGAAAAGGAATTCAAATTTTCCCGGGGCTTTTCCTGTGTGGCTGGTCAGAGCATCCGAGCTCGGACTGCTGTCCAGAGCGTCAACAGAGTGGTGCACTGTGGGATAGCTCCCGGAGCTATTAGCGTCGATTTCCATCCACACCAAGCCTAATTCGATATGGCCATGTCGAATTTAGCGCTACTCCCCTCGTTGGGGAGGAGTACAGAAGTCGAATTTAAGAGACCTCTATGTCGAACTAAATAGCCTCGTGGTGTGGACGGGTGCAGGGTTAATTCGATGTAACGGCGCTAAATTCAACATAAACGCCTAGTGTGGACCAGGCCAAAGAGACTCTTTTTTCTTCATGTTTCACAGCCCAGTTCTTCCTTTAACTTTCCCCCTCATGCCTCTGTCTTTCCTCTGTCTGCCTCCCCCTGTTCCTGCCATCTCTGTCCCTTCTCAACGGGACTTTCTCCCTGCCAGCTCTCTGCCTGGTGCCCCTCGATGACACAGCTCGGCCACCGGGTCCTTTTCCACTGGCTCCCCGCTCGCTGGGTCCCTGCATTTCTGGTGCTGGTTGTTAACTCGCTGGCTGCTGGTGTCTCTCTCCCGGCGCTGGGCAGCCTCCCTCCAAACTCTACCAGACATTTCCGCCGGGAGCACTGGGGGTGGGGGGAGGAGCTGCTGGCTGCTGTCCCCGGATGTTTTCTTTCTCTCCCCACCACAAAAAATACCGTCCCAGGCTCGAGCTCCCCCCACTTCCACTGCCCGGGAATCCTTGGGGGTCTCCTCACAGCTGTTGTTTCCACGCTGCTTCTGAGCAGCCAACATGTGCAGCTCCCACTGCTCTTGAACCCGACAGCCCCCAGCCCAGGTGGGCATCACACAGCCAGCCCTGGAATGCAGTCACAGGCTGGGGGCGGTGCCGGCTGGGCAGCCGCTGGGCCCCGACTCCTCTGTGCGTCCCCAGAGCAGGAGCAGCTGGGGGAGCATCCCCCTGGGAAAGGCCCCTGCTCTGCAGCTCCCCCCGGGGGCAGGGCCGTGTTCCCTCTCATTTTTTAAATCCATGTGCGGAATGAATTTTGTTATGTTCATAGAGAGGTGATGTGTGGCAGGGGTGGGGAAGACGGGTTCAGAGTGCGGGAGGGGGCTCAGGGCTGGGGCAGGGTGTCGGGTGCAGGGGGGTTAAGGCTCCGGCAGGGGTGGGGGCTCTGGGGTGGGGCTGGGGATTAGGGGTTTGTGGTGCAGGCTGCACCAGGGCTGCGGCAGGGAGAGAGGACTCCCCTCAGCCATCTCTCACCGCAACAGCCCGGGGCCGGGGGTGAGGTACCTCTCCATGGCTGCAACAGCTTAGGGGGAATTTAGGGGCAGGGATCGCCCCTCCCTTGGTCCCGAATCTCCTGTGGCTGCTGCTCCCCCTGGCTGGGGAACCCCGCAGTGACTCCATCCCCTCTTCCCGGCCGGGCGTTCCCTCTTCTGGGCCCAGGGCTCAGGGCAGAGCCTGGCTCCAAGTGTCCTATTGGTGCGGAGCCCTGAAGGGTCCAGCTGGGGGTGGGACTAGGAGTGGGGACCTCACCTGCTACCACCAGCTGCACGGGGTTGCTGGGCTCTGAGGAGACGAAGGGCTCTGATCGGGGCCGGTAGCTGCAGCTGTAGTTCCCTCCGTGCTGCCGGCCCACGGTGGGGATGCGGAACTCGGCCCCGTCCCCAGCAGGGTCCATCTGTTGCTGCGGGTTCAGGTCTCCAGCCTTGTGCAGGAAGAACCTGAAGAACCTCATGTACCTCATGTACCTCATGTACCGGTGCGGCCCCTGACACCGGATGGTGACGTCTGCCCCTGGGGAGGTGACCCCAGTGGGGCTCAGAGAGATGGAGGGTCTGGGTAAGCTGGGATCTGTGCACAGGAGACAGGCTGTGAGAGCCAGACCCGGGCACCCACCCAGCCCCGGCCTCCCCGGCCAGACCCAGCCCTGGGCACATCCAGGGGCCCCCGGGCAGAGATTCTCTCCCAGATCCCAGAGTTCCCCCCACCCAGAATCCCGGCCCTGCGAGCTGGGATCCCAGCCCCACAGACATGGAGCCGCAGCTCCCTAGTTCTTGGGATCCTCATATGACCGCGTGTGGCCCCTGCCTCATTCCCTGCATCTGGCCTGCCCTGGGGACGCGTGGGCACGGCCAAGCTACCTGCAGCCGCACAGGCTGGCCACTGGAGGACACGCGAGTGGCTAGTCCTGCCTGGCCATGGCTCCATTGCTATTTTCAGCTCCATCAGAACTAGCCCGGGTGCCGCACGCCGGCCCCCAGCTGCAGGGCAGACACCCGACAACAGCCCACAGCTCTGGGGTGACCCCGGGGTGACTGTTCCCTGCCTCTGGCCCAGCCACAATCAGGGTCATGCTCGTCTGGGCAGGGGACAGAACTTCCTCCGGGGCCGGGCCCAGGCTGCAGAACGAGCTCCCCCAGCAGCCAAGGGCCCCCCAAACCTCCCCACCTCCGGCTCCAAGGCCAGGCGCCCTCCCCCGGCCGACCTGCTCCATTATCGACCCTGGGCAGCACAGCCATTGACCCCCCAAACCACCCCAGACCAGACCCTCCGCGATGGGCACAGACCTCCCCCGGGGAGAGGATGAGAGAGAACGACCCGCCCGTGACAGACGGGGTCACATCGCTTAATGCTCGACTGGAAGGCGCCCGACACCGCAGTGACCAGGGCAGCGTCAGACCATGTGCAGGGTAGAAGGCTGCTCCCTCCTGGCTGGGAACCCCCCAGTGACTCCGTCCCCACTCCCCGGCCGGGCGTCCCCTCTGCTGGGCCCAGGGCTCAGGGCAGAGCCTGGCTCTGAGTGGCCCATCGGTGCGAGCCCCCGGGGATCTAGCTGGGTGTGGGGCAGGAGATGCTGGGCTGGGCCCCTCACCTGCTACAATGATCTGCACAGGGTGGCTGGGCTCCGAGTAGGCAGCTGGTCCTGTTCTGTTGCTATAACGACAGGTGTAGCTGCCACCGTGTTCCCGTCTGGCGCTGGTGATGGGAAATTCAGCCTCAGAGCCAGCAGGGTCTGTGTAATTCAGAGAGTTCCCATCTCCAGCCTTGTAGAGGAGGAACCTCATGCCCAGGCGCTGATGCCGACACCGGATGATGACATTTCCCCCCACGGGGATCACCCCACCGGGGCTGACGGAGATGGAGGGTTTGGGGTCGGACCCCTCTGGATTCACAAACAAACAGGCAGTAAGTGGCGGTGACACAAACCGCGTCCGTCTGATTCAATCCTCTGCCCGTCTGTCACTCCAGCGTATTACCCCCCGCCCCTCCCTGGGGTACAGGCCCGGCCCCGCGGCTCACAGCCGGGGAGAGAGACAGGAGGGGGAAGGAGATTTCCAGTCTCAGATTCCTTCAGTTCTCCAGGGTCAATTCAGCCCTGCCCCCGCTGCAGTCAGGATTGACCCCGGGGCTGAGATCAGAATCACCCTTCTATGTTTCTAACATTGTAGCCGAGCTGCAGCTCTGTTGTAGTTGGGCTGAACGTGGATTATTCTTTAAAATATTCTAAAAAACCACATTTACCCCAATTGTCTGGCAATGTGCTGTATGCACAGGAGTGCGGGGGGGGGGGGGGGTTCGCGGGACAAATCTGAGTCCTTTGAGCAAAGACTCTGAAAACCACGTCTGCAAAATCCCCCGGTTGTTCTAACATTTTCCTGCCCACCCCTGGGGCTCAAACTCTGGGTCTGCTCCGCCCCAAACCTGGCTCTGCTCTGCACGGTGCTGGTGGCCCCTCTGGGGACGGGATATTCCCAAAGCTGTTCAGGGGACGTTCCGAACGCCGGGTCGGGCTGAGCCGGACCCACGAGCAAAGCAGTGACACGCGCGTGCAGGGCCGGTGCAAGGAAGTTTCGTGCCCTAGGTGAAACTTCCACCTTGCGCCCCCCCACCCAGCTAACCCCTTCCCCCCCACAGCACCTAACCCAGCCCCCCACCCGGAGAGCCCCCCCCGCAACAGCTACCCCCCCTGCAGCTAACCCCGCCCAGGGAGTTCCCCCCCATTGCGGAAGCTAACTCTGCCCGGGGAGCCACTCCCTCCCGCAGCAGCTAACCCTGCCTGGGGAGCCCCCCCCCCCCCCACGGCAGCTAACCCCGCTCGGGGAGCCCCCCCTCTGCGGCACCTAACTCCGCCTGGGGAGACTCTCCCCCCGCGCCAGCTAACCCCACCTGGGGAGCCCCCCCCCACGGAAGCTAACCCCGCCTGGGAAGCCCGCCCCAGCTCACCTCGGCTCCGCCTCCTGCGCTGAGCACGCCGGCGCCACTCTAATTCTCCTTCCCTCCCAGGCTTGCAGCGCCGATTGGAGGAGACTTAGAGCGGGGGCTGTTTGCTCAGCGGAGGAGGCAGAGTGGAGGTGATCTGGGGTGGGGAGCGGTTCCCCTGTGCGTCCCCCCCGTTACTCTGGGCGGCCCTCCCTGTGCCCCCCCGCCCCAGCTCACCTTCACTCCACCTCGTCATAGGGGTGGCATGTTTGTAGAAATTTTGGTGGTGCCCAGAACCCGCCCCCACCCAAACTCCGCCCCCCACCTGCCCAAGGCTCTGGGAGGGAGTTTGGGTGAGGGAGGAGGTCTGGGGTGCAGGCCCTGGGGTGGGGCAGGGGATTGGGGTGCAGGGTGCAGGCTCTGGGAGGGAGTTTTGGGATGGGAAGGGTGCAGAGGGATGGGGTGCAGGGTTGAGGGCTGTGGCTGCAGATGAGGGGTTTGGAGTGTGGGAGGGGCTCAGGGCGAGAGTAGGGGTGTAGAGGGTGAGGGCTCTGGCTGGGGCTGGGAATGGGGATTTGGGGTGTGGGAGGGGCTCAGGGCAAGAGTAGGAGTGTGGGGGGTGAGGGCTCTGACTGGGACTGGGGATAAGGTGTTTGGGGTGCTGGAGGGGCTCAGGGCTCGGGCAGAGGGTTGAGGGTTGAGGGTATGGTGGGGAGGTGAAAGCTCTGACTGGGGGTGTGGACTCTGGGGTGGGGCAGGGCTGGGGATGAGTTTGGGGTGCAGGCAGGCTGCTCTGGGACAGGGGCCAGAGAGGAGGACTTCCCCCAGCCCTTTCCCTGCCAGCAGCAGCAAGCTCTGGGAGAGGAGCCCCGCTTTTCTGCCCCTCCCAGCAGCACACTCACCCCCACAACTGTCACTGCACGTGCTCCTAGGGCCCCTCTCAGGTCCTGGAATCTCCCTCGCCTCCCCCATGGTGGGTGCCGGGGGGTGCTGCGTGCGCCTCCTCCCCTGCTGTTGCCCCTGACTGTAGCTTCACTGGGGGTGATGGATGGGGCTGCGCCTTGCCCAGCATGGGGCAGGAGCGGTGACTACGGGCGGGGGGGGGGCCTGTGCTGCTGGAGGGTCCCATTGGAAAAGGGAAGGGTCTGAGGGGGAAGGGCAGGCTCAGAGTCAGTCTGCCCTGGCAGTGGAGTGGGGGGGGGGCACTAGGACCCTGCGGCAGCAGTTGCTGCAGACAAAGACAGACAGG
This sequence comes from Emys orbicularis, assembly GCF_028017835.1. Lineage (NCBI taxonomy): Eukaryota > Metazoa > Chordata > Testudines > Emydidae > Emys > Emys orbicularis. The sequence goes on from NC_088703.1 coordinate 20,921,685, forward strand.
CTCTGCTCCAGGACAGAGACTCTCTGCTTCTGTGCTGCGGGGGTCGGGGGCAGCAAGTCCGGGCCAGGGGACACTCGGGGAAGGTGTTGGGGGGGGCCGCAGGTGGGGCCGGGGGGGACACACGGCCCCAAGTATTGCTGGAGCTGGGGCTCTGGCTCTGAATATTGCTGGTGCCCGAGCACCACGTGGATATGGCAGTGGCTGCCTATGCCTCCTTGCCTGAGCGGGCTTTTAGGCGCCCCCAACCACTAGGCGCCCTAGGCGGCTGCCTAGTTTGCCTAAATGGTTGCACTGGCCCTGCGCGCGTGTGCAGCAAGCCGAGGGTGAGACACAATGTGGCCTTGCTCCAGTCCCTCTGCGTGTCCACGTCTTACAGCCCTGCTCTGCCTGACCCGTTCCCCGGGCTCCTGCCAGCTCCTCGGGCACAGTTCGGGGGCGCTGTGGGGTGGCTGGTGCCTTCACTCTGTATTTCCTGGGGGCAGAGCTTTGAGTGCAGGGGTGGGCCCATCCCTGTAATGAGTGGGGCGAGGTATCAGTCCCCACCTCTGGGTGTGGAGGGGAGCAGAGGTCTGACAGGATCATCCCTTTGGGGGATCTGCACCCTTCATCCCCCACCCACATCCCTCATCCTTAATGTGGAAATTCCCCCAGCTGCCCCATTCCCCACAGATACTCACGTCCGGACACCCTGCTCCGCCCGGCCAGCCAGCAGCCTGGAAAGGAGATAGGCCATTAAGGACCAGATCCCAGAGCAACTGGATCCTACACCATGGTCTCAGATTCCCCCCGCTCCATGGGCACACGTCCTGGTCTCAGATCCCCCCACCTCATGGACACACACCCTGGCTGTCTGCGATACTCACCGAGGAAGAGGACGACGAGAGCAGAGGCCATGATGGGGGCAGCGAGGGGCCTCTCAGCGCTCCCACCAACACCCCAGTGCCCAGCTCCACCGAGCCCCAAATAAGGAACTCAGCTGCTGGCTGCAGCTACAGGAAGTCAAAAGTCAAAAGATGTCTCATCTTTTCCTGTGTTCATCAAACATTGTCTCTAATCTGCTGGTGAAATCTAGTGCGGTCAAAGTAAGAGAGGTCTTTGAAAATTAAAGAAACCCAGGGACTGTTAGCCTGGCTAAGCATCATGCAGCTCCCAGCTTGTCTGTGTCTCTGTGGAGAGGGGGGACAGGTCACCCTCAACCTATCCTGCAGCCTTGAGGAAGGTGCATCAGGCTGAGAGCCAGGTGACCACGGGGTCTGGTCTTCAATCTTCCACTGACCACCAGTTCTATGGAAATTCCAGCCCCTTTTCATTCTGGGTTCAAGCCCGGTTGATGACCCATGTAGGTAAAATTAATACGTGATCATGCAATTAAAGGCTGGTGTCGTAATGGACCTGCATGAGGGGCAGAGTTAAGGTCGTTCAGGAAACTATTGCATTTCTTGGTGCGGGAGGGTTTGACTCTGCAGCCTTCCCTCTCAGCCTGCCAACCTGCTCACCTGTGACACAAGCCGTGTGTGACGAACTGGGACTGTTCTTACTGTGGTCTTTGAATGCTGACAGGGGAGTGTGGCTAGGATGGTCTGCATCGGGGGATGGGAGACTGGCCGAGGGAGAATATCTGAGCATGTAACCTGAGAACCCAGGAAGGGGTTAGAGGCCAGGTGACAACTTTGCCCGGGAAACTAAACAAAGGCTAGAGGGAGAGTTCAGAGCTGGCTGGTGACATGGCTGGGAGGCAGATGGGGCTCTGACCTCCCAAGGGGGCTAGGGTGCCCAGGGACCCCAAGATAGACCTAACTGAGGGGGTCCTGTTGTCTGTGCCTGCAAGACCTGTCTTGGACTGTATTCCTGTCGACTAAATAAACCTTCTGCTTTACTGGCTGGCTGAGAGTCATAGTGAATCGCAGGAAGATGGGGTGCAGGGCCTTGTGTCCCCCCACTCTCCGTGACAACTGGTGGCAGCGGTGGGATGTACTGCACCCCGTGGACGGCGCTTCCTGCAGTAAGTGACTGGGGAGCAGTAAAACGAAGGGGGATCAACGGGGACCAGGTGGGCTGAAGAGTCAGAGAGAGACGGTTCAGGGGGCGATTGACCCTTGCGAGTGTGTGACCATAGAGAAGGACTGTTGCAGTAACAGGGTCCCCTGGGGAGTGGCAGCGAGCGGTCCCGGGGCGGAGGAGTCTGCAGCTTGACGCTGGCAGAGAGGTGGTGACCTGAAGAATGGCTGGCACACTAGGGGTCTCCCGGGAACGGTGGAAAGCGGACAGCACAGGCCGGCGAGTGGCCAGCAGGAGGATGTATGCTAAATGCCTTAAGAGCGACCTGGTGGAGCTTTGCAGGCAGAGGGGGCTGCGCATTGGGAGGTCCACCAAAGAACAGCTAATTGCCCAGCTGGAGGAGAGGGGTCGCTTGGATGAACCGAGCCCTGTGCCTGAGGGAAGCCGCCCGGCGGATGCAGCGTGGGCCCCAGCGCCTGACATGGCTGGGAGGGGTCAGACTGCTGCCGAGGACATCTCGAGACCCTGCCTACCTATATCTAGGGGAGGGGTTGGGGGAAGCCCAGCGAATACCGAGGGCACTCTGACCCCGGTGGCCAGCAGGGGATCGTCCCGGCAGAGCTCCCCGTCCCGGGAACGGATGCGACTGGAATATGACAGGGAGCTGAGACTGAAAGAGCTCGAGTTAAGGCAGCAAGAACTGAAGCAGGAGTGGGAAGAGAAGGAGAAACAACGTCAGCATGAGCGGGAAGAGAAGGAGAACCAACGTCAGCATGAGCGGGAAGAGAAGCAGAACCAACGTCAGCATGAGCTGGAACTGGCCAGGCTGAGGAGCAGTGAGGCCCCGGCTGCGGTGAGTGAGGGGGGACCCAAGACTGCAAAGAGCTTTGATAAGTGCTTCCTGGCTCAGCGTAAGGACGGGGAGGACATGGATACCTTCCTGACGGCCTTTGAGAATACCTGCGAGCTGCTCCAGGTTGACCCTGCAGACAGGCTCCAGTTTCTCATCCCCTCACTGGACTCCACAGCCAGGGAGGTGTACAGTCGACTGAAAGGGGCGGAGACAGGGGACTACGAACTGTTCAAAAAAACCCTGCTCCGTGAGTTTGGGCTGACCCCTGAGATGTACCAGAAAAGGTTCCGGAGTCAGCATAAAACCCGTGAGGTCACATACCTACAACTAGCCAACCGGGCGCAGGGGTATGCCCGCATGTGGATAGCTGGGGCTCAAACTAAAGAAGACCTGCTTGACCTATTTGTACTCGAGTGTCATCGAGCACACCCGACCTAAGGGGGGGCGTGAAACTGGAAGAGCCTGGTGTAATTCTCACCAAGGAATGGGAGGGATGCTGGAGCATCCATGGGAAGGTGGGTAGGTTCGAACTTCCCCAGGTCACTGGCTGAAGTGACCCCGCTCAGTTCGGTCTCGAAGGGGGGAGAGATGTGACGAACTGGGACTGTTCTTACTGTGGTCTTTGAATGCTGACAGGGGAGTGTGGCTAGGATGGTCCGCATTGGGGGATGGGAGACTGGCCGAGGGAGAATACCTGAGCATGTAACATGAGAACCCAGGAAGGGGGTAGAGGCCAGGTGACACCTTTGCCCGGGAAACTGAACAAAGGCTGGGGAGAGTTTCAGGAGCTGGCTGGTGACATGGCTGGGAGGCAGACAGGGCTCTGACCTACCGAGGGGGCTAGGGTGCCCTGGGACCCCAAGATGGACCTAACTGAGGGGGTCCTGTTATCTGTGCCTGCATGACCTGTCTTGGACTGTATTCCTGTCGTCTAAATAAACCTTCTGCTTTACTGGCTGTCTGAGAGTCATGGTGAATCGCAGGAAGCCGGGGGTGCAGGGCCTTGTGTCCCCCCCATTTCTCCGTGACACCGTGGCACCGTGTGAGGAGCAGGCACGATGGGGAACACCTGGGGTTTGCTGCCCTTTGTGCCATAGCTGAACGGTGATGACGGGTTTACACTATAACACCTGGTTCTAAGGGGCTTTTCTCAGCGTGTGAATTAAATCAACCAGGTTCAAAAGAAAATCAGAGAAAGAGAAATTCTGTCCCAGGCCCCCAATGGGTCACCAGCCGGGAGAGACCCAGAGACCTTCTAATGCCCCTGCAGAGACCCTGCCCCCGAGCTGGAGGAGACACTGTCAGTGGTTATGTGGCTAGGCCCCTAGATAGGGACGTGACACAGGCTTTGTTTATATGCCATTGGCTAGAGGGCAGCAGAAAGCTGGGGGTCAGGAGACTCTATTCCCGGCTCTGGAAGGGGAGTGGGGTCTAGTGGTTAGAGCAGGGGGCTGGGAGCCAGGACCCGGGTGTGATGGTTGTGCCGTCGCCCGTCCGTTCTCACCCAGCGCTGGGTAACACCGGGGGCACCGCGACTCAGGGCCTTGGCGCCAGGCTGCCCTCTGGGAAATGGCAGCTCCCTGGTCTGGGAGGGGGGCAGTGTGGGGGGCAGGAGAATACAGGGTGGCAGAATGTGGGGGAACATTGGGGGGTGGGGGCTGAGGTGGGCAGGGCAGTGGCAGGGAAGGGGGGACAATGGAAGTTGCCCCCCATGGTTGGGGAGTGTCTGGGTTCCCCCCTTGTGAGCATTTCAGGGTGAATCTTCCCCATGGCCATGGGGAGCACGGGGGGGGGGAGGGAGTCACCTGCCCCTGGCTCCCTGCCTCCCCCAAGCCAGCCAGAGGTGCCCCAGCTCAGTCAGAGTTTTGGCCAAAAAACAAATCCCTCCACACACACCCCATCCGCTGACCACGACTCTGTGATGTGGGAGCCCATCCCCATTCCCCCGTCCTGCTCACAACCATTCCCTTTCCACCTCCTCCACCTCTCTTGTTTCCCCTCAAACGCCCATCCCGTCACCCCTCCAGTACCCACCCACCCACCCTCCCCCTTTCTGTCTCCTCTCAAATTCCTTCCCTCCCCACCTCAGCCTTTGGTTTGTTTCTAACCGAGCCCCTGGTTTTACTCAGCTCCTGGGCAAACCCCCAGCAGCAGCCGTTCAAAGGCAAAGCTTTCGGGTTAACCTCACAGACAAGGAATCAAACCCGGCCTGTCTATTGAAATGGGGGCTGAGCGACCGCGGCCAACAGCCGGAGTCAGACCGGCTCCAAGTCTCGCTCCTTCGGGAGTCACCGGAGCAGAGCCGCTTGTTTCCAGAACAGCCGGGCTTTGGGGGAGTGTAGCGGGGTGAGCACCCGCTCCAGCCCTGAAGGGGTTGGAAAAGCCCTGCAGAGGGCTGGGGCTGGGGAAGGGATCAAAACCCCGGCTGATTGGGGGAAGTGGCAGCCAGAAGCTCAGTAGTCTCTCCTCTAGCTGTGGAGGGAAACAGGCCTGGCTGCTGGAAGGTTGAGAGGTACCTGGGAGTTAGGCAGGGCTGCGGAAAAGCCAGAGGAGCAGAGGTGACTCTCCAGGCTGTAGGGCCTGATTCTAGGCCCATAGAGGTACTGGGGGTGGAAGAAGGCAGCAGGCCAAACCCCCCTTGTCAGTGATGTGTGTCATACACTGCAGTCTGCCCCAGGGAATGGGGGCTAGTTGATGACTGGCGGTAGCCTTACACTGAGGCAAGGTGGGGATGGGGGTGGGGGTTCCCCTGGGTGGGGGAACCCTGAGGCTGAGGGGTTACTGCCGGAGGGGCAGCACCCCAGAGAAAAGGGCACTGGGGTTTGGGAGGAACATGGGGCCCAGTGGTAAGGTGGATCACCAGCCTGCAGAGGGTGCTCCTGGGTCGATGAGCTAATTCCCAGAAGAGACCAGCAGGAGGTGCCGCAGGGGTAGGTCCACACACGCTTACAGGGAGAAATCGGTTCATTTCACTCTCCGGACGGGCAGGGCGGCCGCTGACCCGCTCCTAGTGTAAGTGGGGGAATGGTCCTGCAATTGTGGGGAACTTTCCTGGCTTATACACACCCCGGTGGGATTGGCTAGTGAAAGGATCTGAGTCCTCACTCCCCACTCCCTTTACCCAGAGGCCTGCCTGACCTTGAGGGCTCCCCTTCCTCCCTCCCGTGTGGCAGAGTCCTTGTAACCCCATCTAGCCTGGGCCCCAGATCCTTGGGTCTCGACCCTCTGTCTTGTCGTGGTCACTTAGGACAGGGGCGAGGGTGTCCCCACTCTGGGAACTCTCTTTGCACCGGATGCTTCCCTGACCCACTGATCATTACATAGAGTTCAGAGCACGTACAATTTATTAAACAGCAACTCATAGAAAAATAAGTAAAAATGGGGAAGGTTATAGGAAACAAGTCACCCACCCTGTGGGCACAGGGACACCACAAACAGCCGCCTCTGCAAGGGAAAGGAAGTTCACAGTCTGTTTCTCACATGTTCCACATCTCTTTCCCAGGCCCTGGTCACACCAGGGTGATACCACAGGGTGACAATCTGTATCTCAAAGTAGCACCCTGGAGCCCCTTATTCACCACTATGATAGGATTATGATAGGTTGGATACAAAGTCTGCCTTGTGAGGCATCATTTTAAAAGTCTTGATATCTTGAACATTCATGTCCTGTTGCATTGTATGTGTGTGATGACCTGGGACTGTTCTTACTGTGGTCTTTGAATGTTGACAGGGGAGTGTGGCTAGGATAGTCTGCACTGGGGGATGGGAGACTGACCCACGGAGAATACCTGAGCATGTAACATGAGAACCCAGGAAGGGGTTAGAGGCCAGGTGACACCTTTGCTCGGGAAACTGAACAAAGGCTGTGGGAGGGGTGGCTGAAGGGAGAGTTTTTCAGGAGCTGGCTGGTGATATGGCTGGGAGGCAGACGGGGCTCTGACCTCCCAAGGGGCTGGGGTGCCCTGGGACCCCAAGATGGACCTAGCTGAGAGGGGTCCTGTTGTCTGTGCCTGCAAGACCTGTCTTGGACTGTATTCCTGTCGTCTAAATAAACCTTCTGCTTTACTGGCTGGCTGAGAGTCATGGTGAATCGCAGGAAGCCGGGAGTGCAGGGCCCTGAGTCCCCCATACTCCGTGACAACTGGTGGCAGCGCTGGGATCTACTGCACCCCGTGGAAGGTGCTTCCTGCAGTAAGTGACTGGGGAGCAGTAAAATGAAGGGGGATCGACGGGGACCAGGTGGGCTGAAGAATCAGAGAGAGACGGTTTCAGGGGGCGATTAACACCTGGGAGTGTGTGACCAGAGAGAAGGACTGTTGCAGTAACAGGGTCTCCTGGGGGATTGCAGCGAGCGGTCCCGGGGTGGAGGAGTCTGCAGCTCGACCCTAGCAGAGAGGTGGGGACCTGAACATAAGAACATAAGAACATAAGAAAGGCCGTACTGGGTCAGACCAAAGGTCCATCTAGCCCAGTATCTGTCTACCGACAGTGGCCAATGCCAGGTGCCCCAGAGGGAGTGAACCTAACAGGCAATGATCAAGTGATCTCTCTCCTGCCATCCATCTCCATCCTCTGACGAACAGAGGCTAGGGACACCATTCTTACCCATCCTGGCTAATAGCCATTTATGGACTTAGCCACCATGAATTTATCCAGTCCCCTTTTAAACATTGTTATAGTCCTAGCCTTCACAACCTCCTCAGGTAAGGAGTTCCACAAGTTGACTGTGCGCTGCGTGAAGAAGAACTTCCTTTTATTTGTTTTAAACCTGCTGCCTATTAATTTCTTTTGGTGACCCCTAGTTCTTGTATTATGGGAATAAGTAAATAACTTTTCCTTATCCACTTTCTCAACATCACTCATGATTTTATATACCTCTATCATGTCCCCCCTTAGTCTTCTCTTTTCCAAACTGAAGAGTCCTAGCCTCTTTAATCTTTCCTCATATGGGACCCTCTCTAAACCCTTAATCATTTTAGTTGCTCTTTTCTGAACCTTTTCTGGTGCTAGAATATCTTTTTTGAGGTGAGGAGACCACATCTGTACACAGTATTCGAGATGTGGGCGAACCATGGATTTATATAAGGGCAATAATATATTCTCAGTCTTATTCTCTATCCCCTTTTTAATGATTCCTAACCTCCTGTTTGCTTTTTTGACCGCCTCTGCACACTGCGTGGACATCTTTAGAGAACTATCCACGATGACACCAAGATCTTTTTCCTGACTCGTTGTAGCTAAATTAGCCCCCATCATGTTGTATGTATAGTTGGGGTTATTTTTTCCAATGTACATTACTTTACATTTATCCACATTAAATTTCATTTGCCATTTTGTTGCCCAATCACTTAGTTTTGTGAGATCTTTTTGAAGTTCTTCACAATCTGCTTTGGTCTTAACTATCTTGAGTAGTTTAGTATCATCTGCAAACTTTGCCACCTCACTGTTTACCCCTTTCTCCAGATCATTTATGAATAAATTGAATAGGATAGGTCCTAGGACTGACCCTTGGGGAACACCACTAGTTACCCCTCTCCATTCTGAGAATTTACCATTAATTCCTACCCTTTGTTCCCTGTCCTTTAACCAGTTCTCAATCCATGAAAGGACCTTCCCTTTTATCCCATGACAGCTTAATTTACGTAAGAGCCTTTGGTGAGGGACCTTGTCAAAGGCTTTCTGGAAATCTAAGTACACTATGTCCACCGGATCCCCCTTGTCCACATGTTTGTTGACCCCTTCAAAGAACTCTAATAGATTAGTAAGACACGATTTCCCTTTACAGAAACCATGTTGACTATTGCTCAAGAGTTTATGTTTTTCTATGTGTCTGACAATTTTGTTCTTTACTATTGTTTCAACTAATTTGCCCGGTACCGATGTTAGACTTACCGGTCTGTAATTGCCGGGATCACCCCTAGAGCCCTTTTTAAATATTGGCGTTACATTAGCTAACTTCCAGTCATTGGGTACCGAAGCCGATTTAAAGGACAGGTTACAAACCTTAGTTAATAGTTCCGCAACTTCACATTTGAGTTCTTTCAGAACTCTTGGGTGAATGCCATCTGGTCCCGGTGACCTGAAGAGGGGCTGGCACACTAGGGGTCTCCCTGGATCAGTGGAAAGCGGAGAGCACAGGCCGGCGAGTGGCCAGCAGGAGGATGTATGCTAAACGCCTCAAGAGTGACCTGGTGGAGCTGTGCAGGCAGAGGGGGCTGCGCATTGGGAGGTCCACCAAAGAACAGCTCATTGCCCAGCTGGAGGAGAGGGATCGCTTGGATGAACCGAGCCCTGTCCCTAAGAGAAGCCGCCCAGTGGGTGCAGCGTGGGCCCCGGGGCCTGACATGGCTGGGAGGGGTCAGACTGCTGCCGAGGACATCCCGAGACCCTGCCTACCTATACCTAGGGGAGGGGTTGGGGGAAGCCCAGTGAATACCAAGGGCACTCTGACCCCGGTGGCCAGCAGGGGATCGTCCCGGCAGAGCTCCCTGTCCCGGGAGCTGATGCGACTGGAATGTGACAGGGAGCTGAGAATGACAGAGCTCGAGTTAAGGCAGCAAGAACTGAAGCAGGAGCGGGAAGAAAAGGAGGAACAACGTCAGCATGAGCGGGAAGAACGGGAAAAGCAGCGTCAGCATGAGGAGAACCAGCGTTAGCATGAGCTGGAACTGGCCAGGCTGAGGAGCAGTGGGGCCCCAGCTGCGGTGAGCGAGGGGGGACCCAAGACTGCAAAGATCTTTGATAAGTGCTTCCTGGCCCAGCATAAGGAGGGGGAGGACATGGATACCTTCCTGACGGCCTTTGAGAATACCTGCGAGCTGCTCCAGGTTGACCCTGGAGAGAGGCTCCAGTTTCTCATCCCCTCACTGGACCCCACAGCCAGGGAGGTGTACAGCCGACTGAAAGGGGCAGAGACAGGGGACTACGAACTGTTCAAAAAGGCCCTGCTCCGCGAGTTTGGGCTGACCCCTGAGATGTACCGGAAAAGGTTCTGGAGTCAGCGAAAAACCCGTGAGGTCACATACCTACAACTAGCCAACCAGGCGCTGGGGTATGCCCGCAAGTGGACAGCGGGGGCCCAAACTATAGAGGACCTGCTTGACCTATTCGTACTGGAGCACGTGTATGAGCAGTGCCCATCCGACCTGAGGCCATGGTTGATGGACCAAAAGCCAGAGAACCCGCAGCACGCAGGCCAGTTGGCCGACGAGTTTGTGAACAGTCGGGCAGGGGATAACAGGGAGGAGTCCCAAAGGAACAGGCCCGCCACAACGCAGAGAGAGAGTCACCATGGGACCTCCCAGCGGGGAAATATGGAGAACGCCCACCAAAGGGGAACATCCAGCGTCAGGTCCATCCGACCAGCTCGAGGGGACACACGGGACATGGGCTGCTATCACTGTGGCCAAAGGGGCCACATACGGGCCCAGTGCCTCAGGCTCAGGGACAGACTGAGCGGACCCAACCCACAGAGGGTTGACTGGGTAGAGACCCAGCTGGACGAGGGGAGCATTCCCTGGCCACGGGGGCTGGCAGCGTACCACCTGCTAAGGAGGGAGGAGAGCTCCAGGCCAGCTCCTCTGGGGGGCTGGATGCTCCAGACTCAAGGTTTTTGGTTTATACAGTGGGCACGGGGCTGTCCCTGCGGAGCGAGTACCTTGTTCCCCTTGAGGTGGATGGGAGGAAGGTCAATGGATACTGGGATACGGGTGCAGAGGTGACGCTGGCCTGGCCCGAGGTGGTGGCCCCAGATTGGGTTGTGCCCAACACCTACCTGACCCTGACGGGGGTGGGTGGGACCCCATTCAAGGTGCCTGTGGTGAGGGTACACCTGAAGTGGGGGGCCAAGGAGGGCCCCAAGGACGTGGGGGTACACCCATATTTGCCCACTGAGGTGTTGATGGGGGGGACCTGGAGGACTGTCCAAGCAACCCCCATGGTGCCCTGGTTGTGACCCGTAGTCAGAGCCGGCGAGGGGCACTGCGCCCTGGCCTTGGGGAGGGTGCCTTGCCTGAGGCGCAGGACCCTAACCTGGTGGGGAGGGAACGCCCAGGGACACGGCTCCGGGAGGCTGCGGCCTCAGACTCAGCCGGCGAGAGAGAGCAGGTGGCCATCCCTGTCCCAGCTGCTGAGTTCCAGGCCGAGTTGCATAAAGATCCCTCCTTGCGGAAGAGAAGGGACCTGGCTGACCTCAGTGTGGTACAGACCATGGGAAGAGGTGGCCGGAAAAGGTTCCTGTGGGAGAAGGGGTTCCTGTACCGAGAATGGGCTCCCCCAGGGAAAATGGAGTCAGGGGGGATCAGGAGGCAGCTGGTGGTACCCCAGAAGTATCGCCGCCAGCTGCTGTACCGGACCCATGACATTCCCCTCTCAGGGCACCAGGGAACCTGGCGTACCCAGCAGAGGCTGCTACGGAGCTTTTACTGGCCTGGGGTCTTTGTTACTGTCCGACAGTACTGCCGATCCTGTGACCCCTGTCAGAGGGGGAGGAAGGCCTGGGACAAGGGGAAAACGGCTTTAGGACCCTTACCCAGCATAGAGGAGCCTTTCTGGAGGGTGGCCCAGTTTCGAAGGGGGGCTCTGAACCAAGAGAACCCGAATCACCGACCTCCAGACTGGAACGCTGGGAGAAGACCCCAGCCCAGTTGGACCCCAGGGGTATTGGGGTGGGAAAAGGACACAGGCCACATAAACCTTCCCACAGGCTGGGGAGCTGGGGGGAATTGACTGGAGCCTCCCTATTGATGGTACCTGAGTGGCTGGGAGATTATTCTGTGATGTTGCACTTCATATGCTTATGAGTGTAAATATAATGTAACTGGAATATGCTTTACGCTAAATACCCCTTGTACTGTGTCATTAGAAAGTTTGTAATCTGTTAAGTGTGTTCATTTGTTTGCATGTATTATTTCTATATCTGGAGTTAGGAGAATAAGATATAAGCTTGTATCACTCCTGTAAACACATTAAGTGGAACCAGGCTCGTCCCTCGTCCCTCACCTGCTCCAATGATCTCAACGGGGTCGCTGGGATGCGATGTGCGATTCTGTTCTGTTATGGGGTGATATTCACAGGTGTAGCTCCCTCCATCTTCCCGGCCGACACTGGGGATGGGAAATTCAGCCACTGACCCATCAGGCACCATCCACACCTGCAGGTTCGGGTGTCCAGCTTTATGCAGAAAGAACTTCATGGATTGGTACCAACCCGCGCAGCGGATGGTAACGCTTCCCCTGAGCACCACCACCCTGCTGGGGCTCACCGAGATAGGGGGTGTGATGAAGTGGAGGGGCTTCCTAGGTTTTTCCAATGGTTTGCATGCAGAGAGTGTGGGACTCAGTTTCCCTGGGTGTTGCTGGTTTAACAAGGTGATGGGAGAGGGAGTTTGTTGGTACAGAGGACCGGCGGGCGATGGAACTTGGGACCCCAACCAATGGCCTGGAGAATGGAGACCCCAGTGACTAGTGACCTGGTGACCTAGAAGCCCAGCTCAGCAGTCACAGATGGTTCTGGCCAGTGGGAGGACAATGGGATGTAGAGAGAGGACCCTGGGGACCTGACCAGCTGGTTCCAGCCAGAGGGGGCCAGAGGACCCTGTTTACCTGAAGAGAAGACAATGGACAGAGGTGGGGCTTGGGGGCCCGTGATATCAGATGCCCAGCTGGGAAGCAGGGGGTCTTGGGACTGGAGAGGGGGAGCAGGCAGAGCTCACCTGGAGGGAGGGGAGACTGGGATGTGCTGTGCTGAGGGAGGCCAGGCCTGAGGCCCTGAGAGTTTCCTGTGCTGGGTTCAGACGCTCAATAAACCCTCCTGTTTTACACTGGCTGAGAGTCGCTCCGGGCTAGAGATCAGGGTGGCATTATTCCCTCTGGGAGTGGAGGCCCCGGGGGTCCAGAGCGAGTGGACTCCCTGAGAGGGCCCACGGCGAGAGACAGGCGTGCTAAGGCTCAGAGGTGCAGCTCCAGAAGGTGGAGGGGCTTAACCCCCAAGAGAGAGTGGACCCCCGAGAAGGGCTGTCTCACTGAAGGGGGTTCCCCTCATGGACTGCACGGGCCAAGAGTTGGCACAACCTGTGAGTCCGTGACAAGGGGTTTGGGGTATTCTCGCCTTGCTTTCAACAAGAGACAGGGATTAAACAGGGGAGACACAGCCCCCTGCCTCCCCCACCCCCTGCCCCAATTAAGTCTATTCCTCTTTCAGCCTCTCTAGGAGTCTGTACCCTACCAGGGTTGGCACTACCTGCCCATGGGGCTCAGGGGCGGGGGATTCACCCATATGTAGCTTAGGACCCGACTGCATGAGGGATCCTCTGGCCCTCCACAGACCCAGCTCAGACCAGACAGGGAGCCTGAGCTGTGGGCCCCCTGCAGCTCTGTCCCCTCCCCCCCGCCCGGGGTCAGAAATACAGTCTGTGACTGGCGGAAGTCACGCAAGACCCACCTTTCCCCAGGCCTTGGGAACGGGGGGCTGTGAGTGCAGGCAAGGGAGCTGTTGGGGTGGATCTGGGGGGTTCTCCCCACGTCTGCACTTACCGTGAATGTTTTGGTTCCCCGAGGGGATCTAGAGCCCACGGACGGGCCCTGTTAGCGTTTGTATGAGCTGAAATAAATCCAAGTTCCACCCCCCCATGCCCGATCCTCACAGGCTCACAGCCTGGGCGGGGGGGGCAGGACTTTGAACCAGTGGACAATTCAAATCCTGGCTGCTTCGTCAGACCACGGGCGCCAGATTCGGCTCCTGGTTACTCTATGGGGCTGGGGAGGGGGGTAGAGAAGAACGGGGACAGGTCTGAGCTCACGGGGGGAGTCTGGGTTGAGTTTTGGGGAAGGTTCAGGGCTCAGTTCCTCTTTTCCACACCCCATGCATCCCTTCCCCCATCCTTGATGTTACCGTCCTCCCCACAGACTGATACTCACCTCCCCCCACACACCCCATGGGCACACGCCCTGTTCTCAGATTCCCCCCCCCATGGGCACACGTCCTGGCTGTCTCTGATACTCACTGAGGAAGAGGACGGTGAGAGCAGATGCCATGAGGGGGGCAGTGAGGGACCCCTCAGTGTTGCCACGAATACCCCAGTGCCCAGCTCCACTGAGACCTGAATGAGGCACTGAGCCAGGGGCTGTAGCCACAGGAAACCAGTGATGGCTCGTCTCTTCCTGGCATCCCTCACACCTTTGCTTTCTCATCTACCAGCCACATCTACATCGTCGAGCAAAATAGGCCCAGCAAACCACATCCTCTTGTGTCACAGCCCATGGACCCCATGCTGGGCAGGGGGCTCCCCGGGGATGTGGGGTCACTGTCACCAACCCCCCCCCACCACATCGGGGCAGAGTGATGGGCCCCCTAGCCTGTGTCTCCCTCCCTGCTTGCTGGGGGTCTCAATGGTTAGATCGGGGGGGGGAGCTGGGAGCCAGGACTCCTGGGTTCCACCCCTGGCTCTGGGAGAGGAGTGGGGTATCTCCTTGTTCCAGGGCCGAGGAATGGCTGGCTCAGGGGGGTGGGCAATGGGACACAGGGTCTCTCCCCTCTGGGAGGTGCTGCCTCTGATCCAGCCCCAAGACAGGGGCACAAGAAGAGTCAACTATCCTTCACCAGTGGGTGGGGGTCCCCTCCCAACCCATGTCCCCTCCTTACCCCCAATCCCATCCCCATTCTGCCCCCTGTGTCCCCTCATGTCCCTCTGCTCACTGTCCCATATCCCCTCACACTCCCGTGCCCTCCCCCACTCTGCCCCCGGCCCATGTCCCCTCCTAACCCCCAATCCCATCCCCATTTTGCGCCCCTCTGTCCCCTCATGTCCCTCTGCCCACTGTCCCATATCACGTCACACCCCTGTCCCCTCCCCCACTCTGTCCCCCTGGCCCATGTCCCCTCACACCCCTGTTCTGCCCCGCAGCCTGTTCCCCCTCCCCCCTCCCACTAGACATGGCCGCCATCTCCCATTGCTCTCAAAGGGAGGGAAGCCCCTGGCTACCCTCAGTTAATATGGCTGCCCCCTTTCTTTCTCATGCTGTCTCCTGGCAAAATGGCTGACACCTCAGTCTTGGGGGGGAACAATCCAGCCCTCCTGGACTGTCGGGGTGGGCAATGGCTGTGTGGAAATGATCCCCCCCCCCAGCCGCTTCTCTGACCCAGCTGTTGTCTGTCCCCAGCCTGTGCCCCCCCCCAACTCGCATCTCTTGATCCCACCCCATGGCCATGGGGGGTCATGGGCCTCCCCCCCGGCTGGAGCTGCCCCATCACAACTGGGAGTTAGTGTGAAAACAGTCCTGCCCCCCACTTTGCTGTGTGTGGGGAGCTACATGGGAAAAAGCCCCACTGCCTGCCCCCCCACGCTCACCCCCCATCAACCTGTCTCCCCCAAAGCCTCCATCTCCCACCCGGCCTGTCCCCATGAGGGAGGGAGGCTGAGGGGACATAGGGATGTGGGGGACATTATAGGACAGGCAGCATGTGGGTCAGGGGGAGGAAGGGAAGAAGAATGTGGGGGGAGGGGAAGGGGGCTGAGACTGAGGGGGCAGGAGCTGAGGGAGGCTGGGGCAGGACAGTGACAGAGGAGGGGGGATTTGGGGTCCCCCCATGTTTGTTTCAGGCTGAACCCGCCCCATGGCCATGGAGGTGCCCCCGTCCCCTCTCTCTCACCCCACCCGGCTCAGCAGGGGTTTTGGCAGGAAACGATCCTGCCCCCCACTCCCAGCTCAGACCCACTGCGGGTGGGGGGGCTACGTGGCAAAGTGTGGGGAGCAGAGAAGGGGGGTCAGTAAAGCGTATTGGTGGGATGGGAATGTGGTTGGGGCAGGAGCATCTAGAGGGATGGGGGAGGAGGAGAGGAGGGGCAGGGGAGGTATAGGGGCCATTATGGGGCAGGGAATGTGGGGCAGAGGGGGATGCAGGGGGCTGTGGGTGGCAGGAGACTGAGGGGACAGAAAGTAGGAGCGGGGCACTGAGAGGGGAACCTGCTAAGGCATAGGAATCGCAGTTCCCTCCTAGGGGGGCACCATCAGCCCCTCCCCCCTCACACCCCCAAACAATCTTGCCCCCCAGCTGTCACCTTCTGTGGGAAGCCTGTCTTCCCTCAAATTTATGTCCCCCATCCCAGCCCCCTAGTCCCCCTCCTGACACCCCCAACCTACTTCCCTCAAAATCCCGGCTCCCCCCATCTGGCTCCCCCCAAACACCCACCATGGGGGCCCCCAGTGCGCCCTGTTGTGTTCATGGAGACACAATAAAGGGCTCGAGGTGTGAACACGCCCCAGCCCCTGCCCCACACTGAACAGGGTTAAACACGGGCCGGGGCAGGGTCCAGAGCCCGCAGCCTGCTCTGCCCCACGGCAACCCCCCCAGTGACCCCTGGGACCGGCTATTACAGACCCAGCAGAGCAGGAACCAGGGGAGCCATGGCAGGCACAGTGAAACGAGGGGTTTATTCCAGCCCCGGCCCCGTTCACTGTAACGAGCCTCTAGCCGGAAAATCCCCTGGGTTTGGATGTCTCCCCGCTGGCCCTGGAGACACTAGCGACTGTCCTGGGGGGGCAGAGGAGCCAGCGGAGCTGGGCTGGAGCCGGTGTTGCCGCGGCTGTTGTTAAAGTCCAGCTGTGACGGGTTCGGTCACAGAGATCCCTTGGGACTGTCACCTGACATACTGAAAGTACCTCTGAGCCCATTTTCCCTGCCAGTTTGGGACTCCAGAACCCTGCCTTGTTGAGCCAGACACGCTATGTCTGCTGCAACACAGGCCCAGGGTCTGAACCACATGCCCCATAGCTGCAGGCTTCAACTGAAAACCACTCAGCAGGTTTCCTATCTCCAGCACACAGACACCCAGCTCCCAATGGGATCCAAACCCCAAATAAACCCATTTTACTCTGTATAAATCTTATACAGGGTAAACTCATAAATTGTCCACCCTCTCATAGGCGCCGACTCCGTGGGTGCTCCGGGGCTGGAGTACACATGGGGAAAAATTTGTGGGTGCTCTGCACCCACCGGCAGCTCCCCACCCTGTCCCCCCCCAGCTCACCTCCGCCTCCTCCCCTGGGTGAACCACATGCCTGCTTTTTCTCCCTAGCTCCCAGCGCTTGCGCCGCAAAACAGCGGTTTCGCATGGCAAACGCTGGGGGGGAGGAGGGGGAATGCGGCACGCTCAGGGGAGGAGGCGGGGCCAGGGCGGGGATTTGGGGAAGGGGTTGGAATGGGGGTGGGGCAGAGGCAGGTAAAGGATGGAGTCAGGGCGGGGCCAGGGGCGGGGGGGCACGAGCACCCACCGGCGCCGGGGAAAGTTGGCACCTATGCACCCTCTATGACACTGACAGAGAGATATGCACAGCTGTTTGCTCCCCCAGGTATTAATCACTTACGCTGGGTCAATTAATAAACAAAAGTGATTTTATTAAGTATAAAAAGTAGGATTTAAGTGGTTTCAAGTAATAACGGACAGAACAAAGTAAGTTACCAAGCAAATTAAAACAAAACACTCAAGTCTAAGCCTAATACATTTAAGAAACTGAATACAGGTAAATCTAACCCTCAGAGATGTTCCAATAAGCTTCTTTCACAGACTAGACTCCTTCTTAGTCTGGGCCCAATCCTTTCCCCTGGTACAGTCCTTGTTAGTTCCAGCTCAGGTGGTAACTAGGGGATTCCTCATGACTGGCAGCCCCCTTTGTTCTGTTCCACCCCCTTTTATAGCTTTGGCTCAAGGCGGGAATCCTTTGTCTCTCTCTGGGTTCCCACCCCTCCCTCTAAATGGAAAAGCACCAGGTTTAAGATGGATTCCAGTATCAGGTGACATGGTCACATGTTCCTGTGAGACCTCCTTCTTCATTACCCACAGGCTGGCCCCCAGGTCCACAAGAAGGCTTTCAGGTAAATAAACCATCTACAGCCAATTGTCCTAGTCAATGGGAGCCATCAAGATTCTAAATCACCATTAATGGCTCACACTTTGCATGATTACAAGAGGACCTCAGAGTTAACTTCATATGTCTAGTTTCAGATACAAGAATGATACATGCATACAAATAGGATGATCTCACTCACTAGATTATAAGCTTTGTAATGATACCTTACAAGAGACCTTTTGCATAAAGCATATTCCAGTTACATTGTATTTACACTCATAAGCATTTTTCCATAAACATATGGAGTGCAACGTCACACATGGCATCGGGGAGCTGTTGTCAGGTGGGGACTGTTGGGGGGCAGGATTCTCCAAGACAGGAGTCTTTGGGGGCAGAGGTGTTTGTGTTGATGTCTCAGCACCCCACGGGGAAGCGGCTCGTCCCCTGGGAGATTCTCTCCCTGCATGGCTGGATCCAGGCTCCTGGGAGCACAGAGAGATGGCGGGTTAGAGGGGCCCGTGTTGCCCTGGGCCCAGCCCCTGGGGGGAGCAAGGGGCACAGAAGGGGGGACCACCTCACCTAGGGTGCCCCCCTTGGGCGGCTGTAATAGGCCTCAGCCAGGATCAGCCCCAGGACGAGCAGGACCACGGCACCCAGGCCCAGGCGGGCGATGTTGGCGTTGGTGAAATCCAGGGGGGCTACTGTGGGGGGAAGGGAAGAGTCACTTGGTGGCTAGGACGGGGAGATCAGCAGCTGGCGCTGCCCCAGGAGTGGAGGACCCCACCCCCCCATCTGGCAGGTCCGGCCCAGCCCCTCTCTGGGGGTCTCCCAGGCGCTGCGGCTCTCGGGCCTCCCTGGGGCTCAGTCTCAGCTTCCCCAGTGAAGGGGGCTCCCAGGTGGATGAACTGCCCCAAGACACCCGACACCCTAGGACTGGGCCAGGGGATGGGGACAATCAGAGCCTCAGGGTCTTAGCCCCCACAACAGGGAACCACCCCAGCTCCCTGTCCCCATAGGACTCCTCTGTCCACCCCCACAGGTGCCTCTGCCCTGGCCTGTCTGCTGTGCAGCGAGCCCATCCCCGGGGTATCTCGGCTGCTGACAAACAGCCAGGCAGTGCGCACTGGGGGAGGCTGGTACGTTAACCGCTGTCCCCCACACTCGGGCAGTGCCCAGGGCCCTGGGGACCAGGGCGCAGCCATGGGCAGCAGAGCATCTACTGGGGGGAGGGTCAGGGGGTCCCCTGAGACCCCAGTGGGGGGAGGGGAAGCAAAAACGGAGGGAATTCTGGGTAATGCTCACTCCTCTTGCCAACGGGATGTCATGTGGCCAAGAAGGGGGGGTTATTGCCCCAGGACTTTGGCACCCAGCTGGGCCCAATTTCACAGCCCAACCCACCAGATCCTGTCCCTCCACTGGCACCCCCCAGCAAATTCCAGGCAGTGACCTGCAGAGCAGGAGGTATCGGCGGAGCTGGGGGTCTGGGGCTGACCCTCCCCCTGAGTTTTGGGCCCCACCCACCCCTGGGCACAACGACCTGTTTCCACAGCAATTGTGCCCCCAGGTCCCAACTCCTCTATGGGTCCCAAGAACGGGAGCAACCCGTGGGAACATCCCTCTGTGAAAAGGCCCCCCCGGGGCAAGGATCCCCTCCCTCTGCTCCGAACCTCCAGTGGCTGCTGTTCCCCCCCGCCTGGGGAACCCCCCAGTGACTCCGTCCCCGCTCCCTGGCCAGGCGTCCCCTCTGCTGGGCCCAGGGCTCAGGGCAGAGCCTGGCTCTGAGCATCCCATCGGTGAAGATACCCCCTGAGTGTCTTGCTGGGGGTGGGGCTGGGAGCCGGGACGCTGAACCGGGCCACTCCCTCACCTCCTACAATGATCTCAATGGAGTCGCTGGGATGCGATGTGCGATTCTGATCCATTATGGAGCAATAGTTGCAGGTGTAGCTCCCTCCATCTTCCCGGCCGACACTGGCGATGGGAAATTCAGCCACGGTCCCATCAGGCACCATCTGCCTCTGCAGGTTCGGGTGTCCAGCTTTACACAGAAAGAACTCCATGCCCGGGTACCGACCCGCACAGCGGATGGTGACGCTTCCCCCGAGCGCCACAATCCTGCTGGGGCTCACCCAGACGGTGGGTTTGAGAAATTCACGCCCTGCTTTCAACAAGAGACAGGAGTTAAACAGGGGAGACACAGCCCCCCGTGTCCCCCTACCCCAATTCAGTCCATCCATCATTTGGCCTCTCTAGGAGTCTGTCCCCTACCAGGGTTGGCACTGCTGCCCATGGGGCTCGGGGGCAGGCGGTTCACCCAGACATCGCTCAGGACCCGACTGCAGGAGAGATCACCTGCCCCCCCCCAGCCCCACCTAAGGCCAGCCAGGGAGCCTGACCAGTGGCCCCCTGCAGCTCTGTCCCCCGCCCCGGGGTTGGGAAGTAGAATCTGTGACCGGCAGGAGTCACAGAAGACCCACCTTTCCCCAGGCCTTGGGAACAGAGGCGGGGCTGTGAGTGCAGGGGAGTGAGCTGTTGGGGGTGGATCTGGGGGCGGGGGTGGATCTGGGGGGTTCTGCCCATGGCTGCACTGACCGTGAATGCTTTAGACCCACAGACGGGCCCTCTTAACATTTCTATGAGCTGAAATAAATCCACGTGCTGCCCCCACCCCCGATCCTCACAACCTGGGGCGGGGGGCGGCAGAGGACATTGAACCAGGGACGGTTCCCAGCTGCTTCATCAGACCCCAGGAGCCAGATTCGGCTCCTAGTTACTCCGGGGGGGGGGGGGGGGGGTGGGCACAGAAGAACGGGGCCAGGTCTGAGCTCACAGGGGGATTTTGGGTTGAGTTTTGGGGAAGGTTCAGGGCTCAGTTCCTCTTTTCCCCACCCCATGCATCCCCTCCCCCACCCTTGATGTTACCGTCCCCCCTACAGACTTACACTCACTTCCCCACACCCCGCTGTGTCCAGCCAGCCAGCAGCCTGGAGAGGAGATGGCTTGTTAATGACCAGATCCCAGAGCAACTGGATCCTACAGCCTGGTCTCAGACTCCCCCACCCCCCAATCATGGACACACGCTCTGGTCTCAGATCTCCTCCCCGCGATGGGCAGACACCCGGGTCTCAGATCCCCCGCAATGGACACACACGCTGGCCGTCTCCAATACTCACCATGGAGGAGGATGGTGAGAGCAGACGCCATGATGGGGCCGTGGGAGGCCCCTCAGAGCCTGAGGTCCGAGTGCGAGCGGAATGAGGAACTGCACCGGGGGCTGCAGCCCCAGGAAACCCGTGATGTGCTCGGCCCTTTTCTTCCCCATCAGATGATTTCTCTGCAATCTCCAGGCCAAATCTACCACCGGCAGAGCAAAGCCAGCTCCCTGCAACGCCCAGGAAACCACATCCCCTTCTGCAGCTGCCCAGCCCCCGCTTCCACATCACCTCCCAGCCCCATATGTGAGCTGCCCAGTCCGGGGACCAGCTGGGAATGGGAAAATCTCAGGAGTCGTCAAGAGGTGCCCAGGCTGCCCTGAGCTTTTCCAACAGGCCCATCTAGCCTCCCTGGAGCAACAGCTCAGAGGAGAGGAGGGCTCCCCCCCACACAGTTCCCCCCATGGAGTGACCCTCTCCCATTGAGTGGGGTAGAGATTCCTTCCTGACCTGGCTGGGCCCAGCGTCCGCCCTGGAGCATGAGAGTGTAGAGGCCTGGACAACCTCCTTCTCAGGTAGTGTCGCTGTTCACTGTGATTGTTGAAAATACTGCTGAAAGGTATCCCATACGTATAAAGTGATCGATCATTCAGGTGTGCACACCCCAGGTCGTAGAGGTGCCGGGTCATAAGGGGAGGATGAGAGTCCTCTCTCCTACCCGTCTGTTGGGGAAAAATTGCGTAGGTGAATATACCCTCGGTCGTAGCAGGATTGAGCCCAAAAAGTAGGGGGGGTTAGCATTCCCCACTCCTGCTCTGACAGGCAGAGTTTTTAGTGGGTATAGACTTTTTGTGTTTTGCAAGTCATAGCACAAGCATGGGCAAATAAGAAATAGATTTCTGTAAGACCTTATTGTGAAGGATATTGGAGTGTGGGATATTGTTGTGCTTTTACATACAGATTGTCCATTGTACAAAACACGTGTCACATTTTTTAGTTAATTTCAGACACGTTTTTAATAATGTGGTTTTGCTACATGTTTTTTCGGTGACAGGTAGGGACAAGCACACCCATTTCCGAGGGCTTCATTCCATTCACCCTTTTCTTTTTATTCGCTTACTGACCCATAACCCTGAGTAATCAACAGGATCCCATGGTCAATTTTGGGAGCAGGCTTACTTTTTATATTTTTGTTTTTACAGACTGTTGATGAGAAATTTTAACAATAATTTTACCTAATAAATTAGGCTTAACCATGCTGGAAACATATTGCATTTATTTATATTTGTAGGTATTGAACAAGGACCCTTTTTGTTGTTTGAAAAGATGCGTTAATACCTGAACATTTCCAGATATTACCCAAAACATTTTGTGTTTAAGTTTAACGGAAAGAACTCAAATGTGAAATTGCGGAACTATTAACTATGGTTTGCAACCTGTCCTTTAAATCAGCTTCTATACCCAATGACTGGAAGATAGCTAATGTAATGCCAATATTTAAAAAGGGCTCTAGAGGTGATCCCGGCAATTATTCACCGGCAAGTCTAACGTCAGTACCGGGCAAATTAGTTGAAACAATAGTAAAGAATAAAATTGTCAGACACATAGAAGAACATAACTTGTTGGGCACAAGTAAACATGGTTTCTGTAAATAATATATACCTATCTCATAGAACTGGAAGGGACCTTAAAAGGTCAGTGAGTCCAGTCCCCTGCCTTCACTAGCAGGACCAAGTACAGTCCCTGACAGTTCCCCCCGGCCTAAGTGGCCCCCTCAAGGATTGAACTCACAACCCTGGGTTTAGCCGGCCAATGCTCAAACCACTGAAGGGAAATCATGTCTTACTAATCTATTAGAGTTCTTTGAAAGGGTCAACAAACGTGTGGACAAGGGGGATCCAGTGGACATAGTGTACTTAGATTTCCAGAAAGCCTTTGACAAGCTCCCTCACCAAAGGCTCTCAAGTAAATTAAGCTGTCATGGGATAAGAGGGAAGGTCCTTTCATGGATTGAGAACTAGTTAAAAGACAGGGAACAAAGGGTAGGAATTAATGGTAAATTCTCAGAATGGAGAGGGGGTAATTAGTGGTGTTCCCCAAGGGTCAGTCCTAGGACCAATCCTATTCAACTTATTCATAAATGATCTGGAGAAAGGGGTAAACAGTGAGGTGGCAAAGTTTGCAGATGATACTAAACTGCTCAAGATAGTTAAGACCAAAGCAGACTGTGAAGAACTTCAAAAAAATCTCACAAAACTAAGTGATTGGGCAACAAAATGGCAAATGAAATTTAATGTGGATAAATGTAAAGTAATGCACATTGGAAAAAATAACCCCAACTATACATACAAGATGATGGGGGCTAATTTAGCTATAATTAATCAGGAAAAAGATCTTGGAATCATCGTGGATAGTTCTCTGAAGACGTCCACGCAGTGTGCAGCAGCAATCAAAAAAGCAAACAGGATGTAAGGAATCATTAAAAAAGGGATAGAGAATAAGACAGAGAATATTTTATTGCCCTTATATAAATCGATGGTACGCCTGCATCTTGAATACTGCGTACAGATGTGGTCTCCTCATCTGAAAAAAGATATACTGGCATTAGAAAAGGTTCAGAGAAGAGCAACTAAAATGAGTAGGGGTTTGGAACGGGTCCCATTTGAGGAGAGATTAAAGAGGCTAGGACGTTTCAGCTTGGAAAAGACGAGACTAAGGGGGGATATGATAGAGGTCTATAATCATGAGTGGTATGGAGAAAGTGAATAAGGAAAAGTTATTTACTTATTCCCATATTATAAGAACTAGGGGCCACCAAATGAAATTAATGGGCAGCAGGTTTAAAACAAATAAAAGGAAGTTCTTCACACAGCACACAGTCAACCTGTGGAACTCCTTGCCTGAGGAGGTTGTGAAGGCTAGGACTATAACAGGGTTTAAAAGAGAACTAGATAAATTCATGGAGGTTAAGTCCATTAATGGCTATTAGCCAGGCTGGGTAAGGAATGGTGTCCTTAGCCTCTGTTTGTCAGAGGGTGGAAATGGATGGCAGGAGAGAGATCACTTGATGATTACCTGTTAGGTTCACTCCCTCTGGGGCACCTGGCATTGGCCACTGTCAATAGACAGGATACTGGGCTGGATGGACCTTTGGTCTGACCCGGTAGGGCCATTCTTATGTTCTTATGCTAAACTAAGAATGTGCATCTCTGTGCATCCTATGGCCAAGGCAATTTTATTTTTTAATTAATTTGTTGTTTATATAGCAGCTAGGAGGTGGTGTTTAGCCACCGCCACATATTTTATGTTGCTTTTAGGGTTTTTTTAGATTTATTTGTATTACGTTTACAGCAGTATTTGCCTCCTTGTGAATAAGACTATTTTGCAGTTGTGACAAGGAACTTAATATATTTTTAATGACTTTTAGGTTTATAGTATTAATAATTTTTGCTTTAAAACCATTTTTTTAAATATGGTGTTTACTATATTTTGTTTTGCTTGGCCATTGGAGTGTTGATGTGTTTTTATTGAGGCTGTTATAGTAGGAAGGGAATAGGGTGAACATTTAGGTTTTAATTTAGACACGTTTAGCTGAGTTTAATTTTTACCAATTTTTATTTGTATTAATAGTGGATTTAACAAAAAATTTACTGGATTACTTTGGCTTATAAACAATTTTGGTTTTTTTTATTTTAATTGGGGTACTTTTTTGAATGCATAGTTTTTGCTGCATGTGCCCGGGAACTATAGATTCAATTTATTACAGGGTATTGGACAGTACCCCTCAATAACTGTTAGTATTGTTCCTGTCTTAACAGGCTTATTTTACTGATATGGTAATTGTGGGTAGCTGGAACTCCAGGTGGTATTTTTAAAGGGACCTTCTATTTTTATTTTTAGTGGTGTTTATAAGGTGAACTTTAAGTTCCACTTTTTTAGGCATATACATTGGTATTTTTTAAAGGTTTTAAGATTTGGCTAGTGTTTTTATGATACCATTCCATGAGGATTACCGGATTACGGGTAGGAATCCATGATTGGTTGGCGGGGAGTGAATTATTCCTTAAAGATTGGTTTAGGAGGAGGGCTGCATTTTTTCCCATGATTGCTTTAATTATTTGGCACTAAAAGTTCCCGGAAGCAGCTAAAGCCAAACCTTACACTGGAGTTTTATTTTTTGTGGATTACAATGGTGGTGATTAAGTAGCGCTTTGTGCTCAGGTTTTGGGATGTTCTTTTCTGCAAAGAATTTAAACATTATTTTTTATGTAAACAATTTAATTTGTGAAACATGTACTGAGTTTAGTTTTTTAGTTTTTCCAATGCGGTATACCAATGGGTAAGGCGGTTCACTATGGAGTAAGGGCCTATTCATTTCGATTTTAGTGAGTGACTTTTTTATTTTAAGGTACATGATTTGGTCCCCTGTTTCCCACAGGGCTGTTTTGTGGGCCTTTGTTTTTGGAATTTGTTGTTTATGTGTTCGATGGCCTGATTAACCCTATACTGGAGGGTGGTTTTATTTTTTTGTAACTGTTTGAGCCATTGAAAATAATCATGCTGGGTTATATTAGAGCTCTCTTCTTGACCCTGTACCAGGTAACTTGGATCAATCATTAGGCGCATTGGATGTTCAAACAGAATTTGAAAGGGTTGAATTTTTATCTTTAGTTTATTACTGCTATGGATGGCAGCCAAAATTAGAGGAAGTTTATCTGGCCATTTCTTTCCTGTGTGATTTACTGCCTTTCAGAGCGCTTCCTTAATAGTGCGGTTCATGCGCTCTACTTGGCCTGAGGACCGAGGCCGGTCTGGTACATGGAGCTTTTGTTTAGTTTGTAAGGCTTGTATTAATGTTGTAAAGATTTTTTTTACAAAGGCTCCTCCATTGTCAGAATCTATTATTTCAGGGGTGCCGTATCTACACACTACCTCATTAAAGAACTTTTTGGCCACTGCCCTGGTGCTATTATCTTTAGTAGGAAATGCCTCCACCCATCCGGAAAAGGAATCGATTATCACCAATAAATACTGGAATCCTTCCTTACTCCTTGGCCGTTTATCAATAAAATCAATTTGAGCCCTGTGCCATGGCCCAAGCCTTCGGTGGTGCATCCTGGGTTGGTGCGGAGGACAAGCCTTGTCCTGAGAGCACCGCTCACAATTTCATCCCCATGTTTTAACATTATTCTTCATACATGTTTATTTTGCTACTTGTTTTAGCCTTTTTAAAATTTCTTCCACTTTTTTAGCCGCCAAACGAATACCAAAAGGCTGATTCATTAGGGAAATTCAGGGCTGGGGCTGTGAGAGCCTTGTGCTTTAGCAGAGTTAAGGCACAGTTCTGCTCTTTTCCCCAATTTCATTTTTTTGCAGTTTTTAGAAGGGGTGAGTTATTTCAGCATATTTATAAATGTGCGGGCTAAGAAAATGGAATGCTCCTAGCTCTACTCTTAAGGAGTGGGTGTCGGGAGGGGCCGGCCTCACCTTCCTCTGATCTACCTGTCTCCCTTCTTGTCCAACGACTGCGCCCAGGTGTGACACCTGAGATAGCACCAGCTGAGCCTTGTCTAAGGCTACTATGATCCCCGTTTCCTGAATTCGTGCCAACACTTTTTCCATTAGTGTTTGCGTTTGCGCCTCAGTTTCCCCAAATATCAAAATGTCATCTACATATGAAAACACAAAAGGCCTTTCCTGTGGGCTCAACTGGTCTAGCAAATCCACAACATGCCGATGGGCAATAGCCGGGCTGTTGTGACATCCCTGGGGCAACCGACAAAAGGTCCGTTGTTGCTCCTGTATTGTAAAGGCAAACGGATCTTGTGAGTCCGGATGTAGGGGGGTGGCAAAGACACACTTGGCCAGCTCAACAACTGAGAAATATTTGGATGTGGCCTGCACTGTTTGTATGACCTGTGTCATATCAGCCACAATAGGAGCCATAGGGATGGTGCCCTTATGGATTCTTCTATAATCAATGGTTAAACGCCAGGATTGGCCGTCTGCCTTTAGCACTGGCCACACAGGGGAGTTAAAGGGTAAATTCGTTAGTGGTATTATTTAAAAACAAAACAAAACAAAAATTTATTTGAAACCTGCAAAACAGTTTTACAAACCAGGAGTGTCGGTTTAGGTTCTAAACACTCCACATCTGTACACAATCTATTTATACACAGCTGTACATAGATTACATTTCTATACATTTGAGGGCAGTTAAGTTTCAATAGAAATCCCTTATGTTCTTTCAGCAAATTTGACTACATTGTCCATAGTCAAATGATTTCAATCAGATTGTCTCTTTGCCTGGCTTACTTACAGACATTCCTTTGGAAAAGGGCCCGTTTTCCCTTCAGAATGGCTGCAAAGAAACCAAGAATTCTCTTTTTCTCTAACACTGTTACAACGTACAACTGCTTAATTCCCTCCAGCCTCTGCAGGGGTAACTTCTCACTCTCTTTCCTTAAATCACTTGCTTATCTCCCAAAATGACACGTTCATCAGCCCAGATTTCACCATTCCAAGTATTGTCCCAGGGATCTGAAATCCCCCTGCCTGTACTTAGGGCTTCCCTTACTCCTGCCACTATGCCCCTCAGGGCTCCCGACCTGTTTTCCAATCTCTTGATCTGTTGCCTGTCTGCTTGTCTGGGCTCAATCCTGCTTTTCTTACTGAACTGTCCCTTCCCATGGGCACAGGCTTTCTTCCACTACCAATTTAGCAAGGAGGGTGGGCTCCTCAACTAGCCCCCACCCTTCCTGGTCCCTTTTCTTTAACATTTTTTAAAAAAATTGTGAAATCACAACAATATCCCACACTCCTATATCCTTCATAATAAGGTCTTTACAGAAATCTATTTCTTATTTGCCCATGCTTGTCCTGGGACTTGCAAAACACAAAAAGTCTATACCCACTAAAAACTCTGCCTGACAGAGCAGGAGGGGGGAACCCTAAGCCCCCTACCTCTTGGGCTCGATCCTGCTACAACTGAGGGTATATTCACCTATGCAATTTTCCCCTGACAGACGGGTAGGAGTGAGGACTCTAATCCTCCCTGTTATGGCCCTGCACCTCTACGACCGGGGGTGTATATACCTAGACAGTTTGTATATATTTTATTTGTATAGTTTTCCACAACAGATGGGTCAGAGCGAGGACGTTAATCTCCCCCTATTGCCCGGCACCTCTACGACCAGGGGTCTGCACAGCTGAATGATCGATCACTTCATATGTATGGGATACCTTTTAGCAGTATTTTCACCAGTCACAGTGTATGTCTTCCCCCTTTCGCAATTCTCCACCAAAAATATTATGCTTATAAGAAGCACACAGGATCTTTTTCAGGGGAAAAGGCAATACGCCGCATTTATTGAAGATATAACAATTATCATATGCATCCAATGACACCCCCCCCCCACACACACACACAGAGTCCCGCCAGTCGATGTTATAGTTACCAGTCCAGAGTTCAGAATAATCTAGTGGCCAGCTAGGTTGATCACGGGTAGGGGAGGAGCCGGGTTCTGTCGGTCGCGACACGATGCTCCGGAGAAGTCTTGGCAGGATGAACCCAAAGTTTCATGGCAAGGCCCCCTGTTCATACAGTGATTTTCCTTCATTGGGACCAATGAGTTTTGCATCGTCATGCTGTAATCAATTGTTGTTTGACGAGTGCTTGCTTTCTTAAATTGTCCTTCTCATCCTTGATCTTGTTTTTTTAATTAAGTTTTTTAGGGAGTTACCCCAGGCTGGTTTTAATCACAACTATTTTGTCCCCATTGATAGGTGCCTGTCTTATTTTTAGAGTCATCAATTTTCCTTCCTCGGATATTTTAATAGGGGGGTGTTGCAGCGTCTGTCTCCAGTTCACACACAAAACAGAATTAATCTACACAGAACATTTTGAACAGGAACATCAAGTTGCAATGCAAAAGAAAACAATCATGGCATTCTTTTACTTATTTTAAAATGCTAAACCTACAACAAAGTGGTGACCTTAAAAGGTCTGTTACTGCCTTGAAATCAGCCCAGACACAGATTCCGGCTGATGCATCTTTACCAAATGGCCATTCCGTTCTGCTATTTTAAACGCATGGCTGGCAGGATATAATCAAAGCACACACCAATACTTTTAATACATGCCACATTATTATTTTTTATTCTTTATTCTAAATTATATAAAATACAAACATAAAATCCTACTACTACATAAGCATAACAGCTGACGACGCTAATCTTAGCGGAGTGATGTGGCACAGAGACAGGACGGGAGGCTAGGAGGGGTTGTGGTTTCTGGCCCCCGTGAGTGGGGGAGGGAGGGATAAATGTAGATCCTGAGTTGATAAAGGAGCAGCCGATAAAACCACGAAAGGGGAAGTCTGCCCAGAGCCGGCGCTCGCTTCCTGTTTCTGCTACTGCCAGTGAAACGGCGTAAACCTGATGCTTGGCACCTACCCTGTTATATACCCCAGCTGTGGGAGGGGAATGGGGTCCAATGATTTGGGGGGAGGGGCTGGGAGCCAGGACTCCAGGGTTCTTTCCCTGGCTCTGGTTGAGGGGTGGAGTCTGGTGCTTAGAGAAAAGGACACAGATCAGAGCCAGCCCCCTAGAGGTGAAAGGCCCCATGTCCCTTCCCCAGCCCATCCCCGGGGCAGTGGGGCTGAGCAGCTCAGGGCCCGGGGCAGAGCTCACAGGGGCCGACGGCTGAGCCGAGTTTCCCTCTCTGACCTCAGGATGCTGCGAAAGAGACACGGGGGGGGGGGGAGCCGACCACCCCCCAGAAAGGGGAGGGGGCAAGAACATGGGGACAGAGCTCAAGAGAACCCCCCCCCAGCAGATGCCCCAGCTCTGGCTCCCCAGCTCGTTTGCCCTTCACCCCCCACCCCCGACGTTCATGCATTTGGCTCCTCAGCCCCCTGGCCCTGCATTCCTTCCCCCATCACGTCCCCCTAACACCACCCCCGTCCCATATCCCCTCGTCCCCATCTCCCCTGTTCTAAGTCATGGCCTGTGTCTGCTCCCCCATACACGTCCCCCCACCCCCATCCCATGTCCCCCCTTTTTGCTCCCGGCCTGTCTCTCCTCTCCCTTTCTGTAGTTTCCTCACATGCCCCCCATCAGGTCCCTCTCCCCCCAATTCTGCCCCCTGTCCCTTCACCCCCCCATTATGTCCCCTCATGCCTCCATCCCCTCCCCCATTGTGCCCACCCCATCCCCTATCCTCTCATACCCCCTGAACTCCCTCAGGGAATGTGGGGCAGAGGGGGGTATAGGGCATTGGGGGGGCAGGAGGTTGATGGGAAAAAAGTGGGGCACTCAGGACTGAGGGGACAGGAGTAGGAGGGGGGCAGTGAGGGGGAAGCTGCCGAGGAGTGGAAATGGCAGCTCCCTCCTGGGGGGCACCGTCTGCCCCCTCGCCCCCTCACATGCCCAAACAATCCTGCCCCCCGGCTCTGACCTTTGGGGGGAGCCTGTCTGCCCTCAAACTTCTGTCCCCCATCCCGACCCCTCTCCCCTCAACCTGCCTCCCAACACCCCCAACCTACTTCCCTCAATCTCCCCAGCCCCTGCCTCACACTGAACAGGGTTAAACACGGGCCGGGGGTGGGGTCCAGAGCCCGCAGCCTGCTCAGCCCCACAGCAAACTCCCCACTGACCCCTGGGACTGGCTGTTACAGACACAGCAGAGCAGGAACCAGGCGAGCCGTGGCAGGCGCCGTGTGAAACGAGGGGTTTGTTCCAGCCCCGGCCCATTCGCTGGAGCGAGTCTCTAGCTGGAAAATCCCCCGGGTTTGGGCATCTCCCCGCTGGCCCCGGAGACGCTAGTGACTGTCCTGGGGGGGCAGAGGAGCCAGCGGAGCTGGGCTGGAGCCAGCATCGCCGCGGCTGCTGTTAAAATCTGATCCCGTTTCCTCCCGGGTTGGGGGTTCAGCCGGGGGAGGGGCGATGGTGTCGGGGTCCCTCTCTCTGGCCGCTCTGCTCAGGACACCTCCATGGAGCTGGGTCCATAGCGGTGAGTACAGAGCCCCTAAAAGGGATGGTGGGTGGCACAGCCCATCCCCACAATATTTTATCCACCATTGAGGCCTTGTTTCCAACACCCCAATTTTGGGTCACAGATTTCTGCTCCCCCACTTCTCCCATGTCCCAGGCGGGCCCCAGCCCGGCCCGTGGGTTCTGTCCGGCAGCCGCTCGGGTTGGACTAATCCCGTCTTTCTGTCTCGCCAACTTTCCCCCAACGTTCATTCGTCCAGGTTCTCATGACGCTGTCTGAACTTCTCACTCACCTTCTTTGGCTGAACCCAGCACGAGGGGAGATTTGGAGGCTCCAGTATCACAGCCCCCCCTGGGGTGGGGACAGTTGGGGGCAGGGGAGCAGGAAGCTCTGGGGGTTTGTACAATAGAAAAAAGGGTGGGGGCAGTCTAGGGAGAAAGGGGGAGAGAAAAGGGGCGGGGGGACCCCGCTGCAGAGAGAGGAGGGGGACAGACACCGGGGGGGGGGCAGTAAGCACCGTTATTACAGCGCCAGGGCCAGACACAGTGTCCCCATGGGGGGCTGTCTTGGGGTGTGGGGGGGGCTGGGATTCTACAGGATGGGGGGTGCAGCTTGGGGCTGGGCGATAAATCCCCCAGGACCACAAGGGCTCAACAACCCAGACGCCGGTTTGGAAAGTGCAAGGGCCAAACGCACCCTGCCAGTGCGGCCCTGGGTGGACGGGGGACAATGTGGGTGTGTGAGGGGGAGGCTGTAACTCGGGGTGGCTGGTTTAGACTCGATGGGGATCCCCAGGCAGGAGCTGGCTGCGAAGTGGCAGGCGGGTGGGGTGACCGTGGCTGTGAAATGCCGGATGCCCGGCCCTAAGGTAAGGGAGTAGGCAGAGCAGGTGGTGCTGGGAATCCAGCCATGAAGGGGTTAGTTATCGAGTGTCCAGCCCCAGTGCCCCAGGCTTCCCACAGACACAGGCGGTGCCCCCCCATGCCGGGTCCCACCCCCACTCCCCACTGAGAGACGCAGGCAGAGACCGGCCCAGCTGGGCCAGCGAGTGGGACCCCGGCACCCTCCAGGGGCTGCTCCGAGGGGAGCCCAATGTGCCCAGCGCAGGGGCAGCTCATCTAGCTGGTACCGCAGGGGCTGGTGCTCGCGGGGCCGCGGGTTCGAGTCCAGGGTGCGGCTGTCAGGTCGGGAGTGATCAAGAGGATTCCCGAGACAGGGATGTTTGGCAGCAGACAGAGTTTGTGCCCCCTGAGGGAAAGCGGCTCATCCCTTTGGGAGATTCTGCCAGGGTCCGCGACTGACAGCAGCAAATCTCTCCAATGGCCAGAGACGGGACACTCGCTGGGGAGGGCTCTGAGTTACTACAGAGAATACGTCCCCAGGTGTCTGGCGGGTGGGTCTTGCCCACATGCTCAGGGTCTAACTGGTCGCCGTTTCTGGGGTGAGGAAGGAATTCCCCCCCCCCCCCCGGCAGAGACCCTGGGGGGTTTCACCTTCGTCTGCAGCCTGGGGCGCGGGGCACTGGCAGGTTTCAACTAGTGTCACTGGTGGATTCTCTGTAACTTGACGTCTTTAACCCATGATTTGAGGCCGTCAGTGACTCAGCCGGGGGCTGGGGTCTGCTGCAGGAGTGGGTGGGTGAGGCTCCGTGGCCTGCGATGTGCAGCAGCTCAGACCAGATGATCACGATGGACCTTCTGGCCTTAAAGTCTGTGAGTCAATGAGTCTTGCTGGGGGCCGGCGCCCCATGGCTGGGGGAGGCTCTCACTGCAGGGCCCCCCGGCTCACGTTGATCTCGGCATACACATTGGGATGGGCGGGCTCGTGAGCAGGGGCTGGGCCTCCCCACTTGGCCTGCAGTGCCTGGTGGTCCAGCTCGGCGTAGGTGAGTCCGTCAGCACCGGGGTCGGGCTCCTGGGGGTGGGAGGGGAGAGAGTGACTGGAGTGTGTGTGTGTGTGTGTACCAACCCCCACCACACACACACATTCACACAGAGCAGGGCTTGTCCCCTCCAGCAGGGGGTGACAGGGACACACACACACACTCCAGTCACTCTCTCCCCTCTCACCCCCAGGAGCCCATAAGCCCCTCCCATCCCAGCTGGCGATCCCACAAGCCCCTCCCAGCAACCTGACCCCCACCCCATAAAACTGAGTGTGCCAGATAAGGTGAGTGGGGCCCATGTGGATCAGGGTTTGGGGGTCAGGGACTGCGGGCAGACAGGGACACTTACCAGGGTCTGTGTCTCTTTCCCTTCGTCGATGGAGGCGTCTGCAGAACAGAGACACCCGCTGAGCTGCACCCCCGGCCGGCCCAGAGCAGAACCCCACACCCAGCTCCGACCCCTCCGTCCAGCCAGGGGGGTCAGAGCCTGGCACAGCCACCCCTCCCCCGCCCCACAGCATGGGCCAGGGTCATTAGCCCCGTGTGACAGAGAGGAAAACTGAGGCACAGAGATGGCAGCAGAGTCATGGGGGTTATGGTGGGGCAGGGGGGCTGGGGGGCTGGGAGTCAGGACTCCTGGGTTGTCACCCTCGCTCTGGGAAGGGAGTGGGGTCTAGTGGTTAGAGCGGGGGTCTGGGAGCCAGGAGTGGATTGGGATTCTCCCCAGGTTATTGTCTGGGAAGGTCTGATGGAGAAGTGAAGGGGGGACACTAAAGCCCCAGGCCTGGGCGGGAGAATGGGGGGGCACACAGAGGGAGACCCTGAACTAGAGGGGGAGGGGAGGGGGACCTCCAGGCACCTGGTGTGGAGGGAGGCAAGAAGCTCAGCTGACACCAGCTACCTCTGGGACCCTCCCCTTAGTCCCGCCCAGTGGCAGCTGTAAATCAGACCTTGCCCTGTATGGGTGAAGCCCCCACAAGCCCTGCCCCTCCCCAGGAGTCCTGCCCCACCCAGGTACCCCCTTAGATGTGTTACTCACAGACGGGGTCTTGCATAGCTGGGGTCTTCAACACCCTCAAGGGGCTGGTGCTAAAAGAGAGAAAATCCACTTCTAAATGTCATATCCCCCCACCAGCAGGGAGATTCCCCAACACACCGAGAGAGCCCCCCATCCTGCCTCATACTGACCCTGTTCCCTAACCCCCCCAACCACAACCACTAGACCCCACCCCCCTGCCAGAGCTGGGGACAGAACTCAGGCAGCGGCGACACATGGGTGGGGCATACAGGGTCACATGTCCCCCCCAATTCCTCGGTCACATGGTGCAGCCGGCCCTCAGCTGGGGAGCTGCGCTGGACAGGGAGAGGCAGAGGCAGAAACCGAGGAACAGCTGGGAGCTGCAGGGGGGGGGTCACTGTTTTCCGGGAGGGGGGGCGGATGTGGTGTGACTCCAGCTGTTCTGGGGCTGTGCCCCTCCACTGTCAGCAGGCCCAGGTCATCTCGGAGGAGTCCTGGCTCCCAACCCCACTCCCCCCCCCAGAGCCAGGGACAGAACCCAGGAGTCCTGTGCCCCCGGCAGGTCGAGCGGGAGCGGGGAGGAGCCAGGTTCCTACCTGCTCGGTCTCGGTGCGGCTCCTTTTCCTGCAGAGGGACACAAACCAGAATCCCCCATGAGCTGATCGGGATCCCCGGGTCCCAGCGCCCGGTCACTCACCCCCCACAGGGCAGCAGGGATGGGGGTGTCTGGGGGGGTCCCCTCTGCTGCTGGTGCTGAGCCTGGATCCCTGCTGGGATGGGCCGGACCACCAGGGGGCAGCACAACACCGTAGCTCAGTGGCTCTAAAAAATTTTTTACTGGTGACCCCTTTCACACAGCAAACCTCTGAGTGCGACCCCCCTTATGAATGAAACGCTTTTTAAAATATTTATATTTATATATTTAACACCATTATAAATGCTGGAGGCAAAGCGGGGTTTGGGGTGGAGGCTGACAGCTCGTGACCTCCCAGGTAATCACCTCGCGACCCCCACAGGGGTCCGACCCCCAGTTTGAGAACCCCTGCCATAGCATGCATGAACCTGATCCACAGGCCGGTGGCTCCCCTGGCACCCCATGTACCTGAGAGGCTCGGTGCCGGTGGCTCTTTATACAGGGACCCCTCGCCCGGTGCTGAGATGCGGCCACCTCTGGGGTGGGGTATGGGGACTGGTAAAATGCAGCCCCTCTGGGACGGGACAGCTTTGTGTACAGGGATAACCCATGCAGCAGAACTCCCTGCTGAGCCCCCACCCCAGCCATAATTGGCTTTCCCAGCACAGTCCGCCATCCAAGCCGTGACCCCATCCCGCCCTGCTGAGCGGCAGGTTTAACCCTTCCCTCGCTGGGTGGGGCACTTACTGGCTCGGGTTTTTCTGAAGCAGACGAAGGCCACGAGGAGGAGAAGGAGGCCGGCGGCTGCCACGCTCACCCCGGCGATGATGGGGTTGGTCAGACCCAGAGATGCCGGCGATTCCGATCCACCTGGGAAACAGCAGCAGCCGTGAGCAGCTGGTCCGTTCCCCCCCAGCCCCTCCCACCCCAGGCGGCGCCCAAGGGGCTGGGACACCGCAGGGCGCAGGCAGCAGAAAATTCTATGGGGAGGATGTTGGGGCCCCCAGGGCATCAAGTGGGGTCAGAGCCAGCAAGATTTGGGGGATTTGTAGCACGAGGGGGCGCTGGGCTGCAGGGCAAGGGGCTCGGTAGGGGGCGCTCTCCCCATCAGTGAGGCCTGGCCTTATTGCCCCAGCACGGCACTAGGGGGCGCTGTCTGATCCAGCCTGGCCATCATTTCTAAGGCATTTCACCCCCTTCCTCATGGCCACACCAGCTCAGGCCAACGGGCCCATCTAGCCCGGTATCCCGCCTCCCATGCTGGCTGCTCCTGGCTGCTTCACAGGGAGCCCCAGGCCCCTCCACCGTGGCCACTGATGGGCCCAGCTGCCCCCAGAGGAAGCCTCCGGCTGCCCCATTAGTGGTAGGTTCGTGTCCAAGCAGGAGGCTTCGCTCCCCTCCCAAATCCGTCTGTGGGGGGACAGGGAGAGTCAATGCCCCTTAGAACAACCTCCGTCTCCCCCTGGGCAACCACTGGGGGAAGCCACCCCACAATCTGTGACTCAATAGATTCCCCCCAGCCCCAGCCGTGTACCTGGTCCAGGGCTACCCGGGCGGGTGGGAGCCGGTGCCGCTCCAGGCTGGGCCAGGTAGGTTCCCCCTGCAGGAATAGAACCAGCGTCTGTCAGGGCGGAGGGACGGGCTGAAACACCGACTCAGATATCACCCTCCACCCTTTGCGACCAGTGGTGGATCAGACGCCGGGCGAGCAGGCCGGGAGAAGCCCCAGCACCCCGACCCTGATCCCCCGCAGAAGCGTGGGGGGGCAGGGGAAGCCTGAGCACTAGGACCACCGCTGTGGCCCCGGGACGGGAGGAGGTCTCACTACCTGCAGCGGTCTCAGGGCTGGGGGAGCTCTCAGGAAGGGAGTCCGTGAGGCATCTTTATCCCCATTCTACGGGGGGAAACTGAGGCACAGACAGATTCACTTTCTTTAGTGAGCTCCCTGGGGCAGGGACTCTCTTCACTCTGTGTTTATGCAGCGCCTGGCACAACGGGGCCCTGATCATGACATGGCCCCTACATGCTCCCCCAACACAAGGGCTCCAGCGCTATTGAGGCCAGAGTTTGCAGAGTTCTCCACTAACTCGGGGCGTCTCGATTTGTTGGCGCTCAGCCTGAGATACCCCAAGATTGAGGCCCCCCCACAAGGAAGGACACTTTGAAAACCGCGATGTGCTCCCATCACACAGAATCTGTGGCCGCACCAGATCTCCTGGGTCCCAGCCCAGCGCCGTGTCCCACCAAGCCACCACTTCTCCTGCAGCCCCTGCCTCATTCATCTCCAGCCGGGGCACTGCCTGGGGCAGGGCCTGGCGAGCAGAGGGGAGGGGATCTCGGGATTAAATAGCGACTCACGGTTCCTACGCACAAGGGGCAGCGTTAAAGTCACCTCCCTGCCCCAAGTAACCAGGGGCTGCTGCTCCTTCCTGGCTGGGGAACCCCCCACTGACTCCGTCCCCGCTCCCCAGCCGGGCGTCCCCTCTGCTGGGTCAGGACTCAGGGCAGAGCCTGGCTCTGAGCGTCCCATTGGCACCGAGCCCCTGTGAGGGTCTGGCTGGGGGTGAGGCTGGGAACGGGGATGCCAAGCCAGGCCCCTCACCTCTCACCAACACCTTCACGGGGTTGCTGGGGTACGACACGGCGAACGGCTCCGATCCGCTGTGATAGGAACAGCTGTAGCTCCCCCCGTCCTCCCGGCTCATGTTGCTGATAGGAAACACAACCTCAAACCCCTTCGAATCCACAGATGGGAAATGGCGTCCTTCTTTATTCAGCATGAACCGCACGCCCCGGCGCTGCCCCCGACACCAGATGGTCACGGCTCCCCCCAGGGAGACCCCCCCGCCGGGTCTCAGGTAGATGTTGGGTTTGGGGTAGCTGGGCTCTGCAGTGGGAAGCAGACAGGCCATGAGATGCAGGCCCCGTCACTCAGTCCTGGGGCCCGTCCTCACCACAGGCCTCAGGGGTGGGTCAGGCCCTGGGGACGGGCTCCTGGATGCCTTTCCACAGGGGCCAGAGTTTCCTCTGAGTGCTGGGCTAACAGCATGAGACATGGAGCAATCCCAGCCCCTGGGGGCCCAGAGCTCTGCTCCCTAGTGGGTGACAGGCCAGTCCAGTCTCTAGGGTCCAGTCAGTCCCTGGCTTCCGTGCTGGGAGGGCTGAGAGCCAGGACTCCTGGGTTCTGTCCCTGGCTCTGGGAGGGGAGTGGGGGCTAGTGGGGAGAGCAGGGAGGATGGGGGCCAGGACTCCTGGGTTCTGTGCACAGCACCACCACTGACTTGTAGGGGACTGTGCAAGTCTCTACTATACACTGAGGTTTATAACCTTCAGCTCCGCCCATCACCCCCTAACTGATGTGTTGTCCGGGAAAGGCCCGCCCTGCTCTGCATCTCCCCTGGGGGCAGGGATCCCCCTCCCTCAGCCCCAAATCTCCTGTGGCTGCTGCTCTCCCCTGGCTGGGGAACCCTCCAGTGACTCCGTCCCCGCTCCCCAGCCGGGCGTCCCCTCTGTTGGGCTCAAGGATCAGGACAGAGCCTGGCTCTGAGCATCTCATCGGTGCAGAGACCCCCTGTGGGTCTGGCTGGGTGTGGGGCTGGGAGCCGGGCACTGAGCCGGGCCCCTCCCTCACCTCCTACAATGATCTCGACGGGGTCGCTGGGATGCGACCAGCGACTCTGATCCGTTATGGAGCGATAGTCGCAGGTGTAGCTCCCTCCATCTTCCCGGCTGACACTGGCGATGGGAAATTCAGCCACGGTCCCATCAGGCACCGACCACACCTGCCGGTTCGGGTGTCCAGCTTTACGCAGAAAGAACTCCATGCCCGGGTACCGACCCGCACAGCGGATGGTGATGTTTCCCCCGAGCGCCACCACCCTGCTGGGGCTCACCCAGATGGTGGGTTTGAGAAATTCTCGCCCTGCTTTCAACAAGAGACAGGAGTTAAACAGGGGAGACATAGCCCCCTGCCTCTCTCCCCCCCCAGTGATGAACTGGCAAAATCTTAACAACCAGTTCCTTCCTCCTCACCTCATGAGGTGGTCGTGGTCCGCCCCTGCCCCCCAGGACACCTGCCCCATCCACCCCCCATTCCCTGTCCTCTGACTGCCCCCCACCGCCCCATGCAACCCCTCCTCTCATTCCTGATGGCCCCCCGGAACCCCTGCCCCATCCAACCACCTTCTCTCTGTCCCCTGACTGCCCCTGGAACCCTTGCCCCTAACTGCCCCACACTGCCCCATCCAACCCCTGCTCCTTCCTGACTGCCCCCCGGGACCCTTGACCCCATTCAATCCCCCTGTTCCCTGCCCTCTGACCGCCCCGACCCCTATCCACCCCCCCCACCACCCCAAACTCCCCTGCCCTCTATCCAACACCCCCTTCCTGCTCCCTTACCGCGCTGCCTGGAGGTGGCTTGTGGCACTACAGCCGCGCCACTCGGCTGGGACTGGGGCCGGGGCCAGAGCTGCTCGGCCGGAGCAGGTTGGCCGCTGGGCCGGGGCCGGGCCGGAGCAGGTCGGCCGCTGGGCCGGATCCACGGGGCCGGGGCTGGGGCTGGGGCCGGAGCTGGGGCTGGAGCCGCTCGGCCGTACCGCGCCTCCCTGAAACCCTCCTCATGCCCCCCCGCCCCAGCTCACCTGTGCGAAGCGGTTGCTTGCTTCTCAGCCCTCCCAGGCTTCCCACGCTAACAGCTGATTTGCAGGAGACAGAGGAGGGGGAGGAGAAGAGGGGTGGAGCGTTCAGGGGAGGAGGCAGAGGTGAGCTGGGGCCGGGGGCGGGGCGGAGAGCTGCCAGAGCTTTACCGGTTGTTAAATTTAAAAGCACGGGACAACCGGTTCTAAAAGGGCTTCTAAATTTAACAACCGGTTCCCGCGAACTGGTGCGAACCGGCTCTAGCTCCCCACTGCTCCCCACAATTCAGTCCATCCGTCATTCGGCCGCTCTAGGAGTCTGTCCCCTGCCAGGGTTCGCACTGGCTGCCCATGGGGCTCGGGGGCAGGTGGTTCACCCAGACGAAGCTCACTGACCGTGAATGTTTCGGTTCCCTGAGGGGATCTAGAGCCCACGGATGGGCCCTGTTAGCGTTTGTATGAGCTGAAATAAATCCACCTGCCACCCCCCCACACCCCGATCCTCACAGCCTGTGGGGGGCAGGACATTGAACCAGGGGAAGGTTCCCATCTGCTTCGCCGGACCCTGGGAGCCAGATTCAGCTCCTAGTTACTCCATTGCATGGGGCAGTGGCACAGAAGAACGGGGCCGGGTCTGAGCTCACAGGGGGAGTTTGGGTTCAGTTTTGGGGAAGGTTCAGGGCTCAGTTCCTCTTTCCCCCACCCCATGCATCCCCTCCCCCATCCTTGATGTTACCGTCCTCCCCACAGACTGATACTCACCTCCCCACACCCCGCTGTGCCCGGCCAGCCAGCAGCCTGGAGAGGAGACGGCTCATTAGTGATCAGATCCCAGAGCATCTGGATCCTACACCCTGGTCTCAGATCCCCCCATGGCACATGCCCCGGTCTCAGATCCATCCCCCATGGACAGACGCCCTGGTCTCAGATCCCCACCCCCCATGGACACACACTCTGGTCTGAGATTCCCCCACCACGGACCCACAGCCTGGCTGTCTCCATTACTCACCGAGGAAGAGGACAGTGAGAGCAGACGTCATGACGGGGCAGTGGGGGGCCCCTCAGGGCTGCCACCAATGCCCACCGAGCTCCACCGAGTCTGAGGCCCGAGTGTGTCGGGGGCTGCAGCCTCAGGAAGCCCGTGATGCACTTGGCCCCTTTCTTCTGATCAGATGGTTTCTCTGCAATCTCCAGCCCAAATCTACCGTGGTCAGAGCAAAGCCAGCTCCCTGCAATGCCCAGCAAACAACATCCTCTCGTGCAGGTGCCCAGCCCCACATGGGAGCTGCCAAGTTCGGGGACCAGCTGGGAAAGGGGGAATCTCAGGAGGTGTCAAGAGATGACCCGGCTGCCCTGACCTTTTCCAACGGGCTGGTCTAGCCTCCCTGGAGCACCAGCTCAGAGCAGAGGAGGGCTCCCCCCCACACACACACACTGCCCCCCATGGAGTGGGGAAAAGATTCCTTCCTGACCTGGCTGGGCCCAACGCCTGCCCTGGAGCATGAGGGTGGAGGGGCCTGGCCAACCTCCTTCTCAGGTAGTGTCACTTCAGATGTGGTTCTTAGCCGAGTTATGTTGCACAGAGACAGGACAGAAAGGTGGGGGGCTGGGAGGGGTTGTGGTTTCCGGCACCTGTGAAGGGGTGGACATAGGGGTAAATTTAGACCCTGAGTTGTTAAAGGAGGAACTGGTAAATCTGTGAAAAGGGGAAGTCTGCCCAGAGCCGGAGCTCGCTTCCTGTTTCTGGTACCAAAAAACAACAACAAGGAGTCCTTGTGGTACTTTAGAGACTAACAAATTTAGTGAAACTCGGCATAAACCTGATGCCCCGGCGGCTACCTTGTAATATACCCCGGCTCTGGGACGGGAGTGGGGTCTAGTGATTGGGGGGTGGGGTCTGGTGCTTAGAGAAAAGGACACAGATCAGAGCCAGCCCCCTAGAGGTGAAAGGCCCCGTGTCCCTTCCCCAGCCCATCCCCGGGGCCGTGGGTCTGCGCAGGTTAGGGCCCAGGGCAGAGCTCACAGGGGCCGACAGCTGAGCCGAGCTTCCCTCTCCGACCCCAGGATGCTGCGAAAGGGACACCCAGGGTGGCGGGGGGGGGGGACGACAAGAACACGGGGACAGAGCTCAAGACAACACCCCCCGGCAGATGCCCCAGCTCTGGCTCCCCAGCTCGTTTGCCCTTCACCCCCCATCTGCGACATTCACACATTGGGCCCCTCAGCCCCCCGTTCTGCTCCCTGGCCGGTGTCCCCTCCCCCATTCTGTCCCCCAAGCCTGAGTTCCCTCACATCCCCCCTCCCCCCATTCAGGTTCCCATTCCCCCAGTTCTGTCCCCCATCCCATGTCCCTTCACCACCTGTTGTGTCCCAGCATGCCCCACATCCCCTCCCCTTTTCTGCCCCCATCCCCTATCCCCTCACACAGCTGCCCCATCTCAGCAATCCTCGCCCCCCGCTTTGCTGTGTGGGGGCAGCTACATGGGAAAGAGCCCCCCGGCCAGCCGCCCCCCACGCTCACCCCCCCATCAGCCTATCTCCCACAAAGCCCCCATCTCCCGCCCGGCCTGTTCCCCGTCAGGGAGGCTGAGAGGATGTGTGGGCCATTAAAGACCAGACAGCGTGTGGGGCTGAGGGAGGGAAGAAGAATGTGGGGGGAGGGGAAGGAGGGGCTGAGACTGAGGGGGCAGAAGCTGAGGGGAGCCTCGGGCAGGCCAGTGACAGAGAAGGGGGGATTTGGGTTCCCCCCGTGTGTGTTTCAGGATGAACCTGCCCCCACCCCCTCTCCCTGCCCCCACCCAGCTCATCAGGGGTTTGAGCAGGAAACAATCCTGCCCCCCCTCCCACCTCAGACCCACTGGGGGGGGGGGGGGCTACATGGCAAAGTGTGGGGAGCAGAGAAGGCTACATGGCAAAGTGTGGGGAGCAGAGAAGGACACTAGGGGGCTGGGAATGTGGGGGGGGGGCAGGAGTATCTAGAGGGGTGGAGACGAGGAAGAAGGGAGGGGATGGTGAGGCATGGGGGTCATTATGGGGCAGGGAATGTGGGGCAGGAGGGGGTGTGGGGGCTGGAGACTGAGTGGAAAGAAAGTGGGGGACCCAGGACTGAGGGGCGGGAGCAGGAGGGGGCAGTGAGAGGGGAAGCTGCTGAGGGGTAGCAATGGCAGCTCCTTCCCAGCCCAACAATCCTACACCCCCCCCCCCCAGCTCTGACCTTCTGGGGGAGCCTGTCTGCCCTCAAACTCCGGTCCCCCATCCCGGCCCCCTCAACCCCCCTCCCGACACCCCCAACCTCCTTCCCCCCAAACACCCGCCATGGGGGGGCCCAGAAGCGCCGGCGGCTAAATCACTCTGCGCCCTGTTGTGTTCATGGAGACGCAGTAAAGGGCCCAAGGTGCGAACACGCCCCAGCCCCTGCCCCACACTGAACAGGGTTGAACAAGGGCTGGGGGTGGGGTCCCGAGTCCGCAGCCTGCTCAGCCCCACGGCAAACCCCCCATTGACCCCTGGGACCAGCTGTTACAGACACAGCAGACAGGAACCAGGGGAGCTGTGGCAGGTGCCGTGTGAAATGAGGGGTTTGTTCCAGCCATTCGCTGGAGCGAGTCTCTAGCCAGAAAATCCCCCGGGTTTGGGCATCTCCCCGCTTGCCCGGAGATGCTAGCGACTGTCCGGGGGGGGGGGGGCAGAGGAGCTGGCAGAGCTGGGCTGGAGCCGGCATCACTGCAGCTGCTGTTAAAGTCCGACCCCGTTTCCTCCCAGGTTGGGGGTTCAGCCAAGGGAGGAGCGATGGCATCGGGGTCCCTCTCTCTGGCTGCTCTGCTCAGGATGTCTCTGCAGAGCAGGGTCCGGATGGCCCGGGGGGTCCAGGGGACGGCAGCCACGACGGTGAAGCGAGTCTCTTTCTTTAAGACCCCCAAAGGGTGGTGGGCGGACCAGCCCATCCCTACAATATTTTATTCACCAATGAGGCCTTGTTTCCAACACCCCAATTTTGAGTCACATTTCTGCTCCCCCACTTCTCCCGTGACCCAGGCGGGCCCCAGCCCGGCCTGTGGGTTCTGTGCGGTGGCCACTCGGGTTGGACTAATCCCGTCTTTCTGTCTCGCCAACTTTCCCAACGTTCATTCATCCAGGTTGTCGTGACGCTGCCGGAACTTCTCACTCACCTTTGTCAGCTGAACCCACCACGAGGGGACATTTGGGGGCTTCGGGTATCACAGCCACCCATGGGATGGGGAGATTTGGGGGGCAGGAAGCTCTGGGGGTTTGTACAATAGAAATACAGGGTGGGAGGAGGTCTATGGGGAAAGGGTGGGGAGATAAATGGTCTGGGGGACCCCGCTGCAGAGAGAGGAGGGGGACAGACATCAGGGGGGCAGTAAGTGCCATCATTCCAGTGCCAGGGCCAGGGCCAGACACAGCGTCCCCACTCACAGCCCTGGGCAGAGAGCGGCCCGGCTAGGGAACAGCGAGTGGCACCCAGCGCTGTCCAGGGGCTGCTCCACGCCAAGCCCAATGAGCCCAGCACAGGGGCAGTTCCTCTAACTGGTGCTGCAGGGGCTGGTGCTCACGGGGTTAGGGGCTCAATCCTGGGGGTGCAGCAGTCGGGTCAGGAGCAGTCCCAAGGCGAGCGGGACTCTCAGAGGCAGGGGCTTTGTGCTGACATCTCAGCCCCCCCCCCCCAAGGGGAAGCGGTTCACCCCAGAGGAGATTCTCTTCTCCACACGGCCAGATCCAGGCTCCTGGGGGCACAGAGAGATGGCAGGTTAGAGGGCCCGTGTCACCCTGGGCTCAGCCCCTGGGGGAGCAAGGGGCAGGTCACATTACCTAGGCCTCCCCCCCAAGTAGTTGTAATAGGCCTCAGCCAGGATCAGCGCCAGGACGGAGTCCAGCGCCAGGTGGGTGATGTTGGCGTGGGTGAAATCCGGGCGCCCTGGGGGGGGACAGCTGCTGGGGGAAGGGGAGAGTCACTCAGTGGCTTGGGTGGGGAGATCAGCAGCTGGCGCTGCCCCAGGAGCAGAGCC
Organism: Emys orbicularis; assembly: GCF_028017835.1. Classification (NCBI taxonomy): domain Eukaryota; kingdom Metazoa; phylum Chordata; order Testudines; family Emydidae; genus Emys; species Emys orbicularis. Next base: position 20,965,726 of record NC_088703.1, read on the forward strand.
CCCAACCCCCCCCATCTGGCAGTTCTGTCCTGGCCCCTCTCTGTGGGCAGGGATTCCCCCTCCCTCTGCTCCAAACCTCCAATGGCTGCTGCTCTCCCCTGGCTGGGGAACCCCACAGTGACTCCATCCCCACTCCCCGGCCGGGCGTCCCCTCTGCTGGGCCCAGGGCTCAGGGCAGAGCCTGGCTCTGAGTGTCCTATCAGTGCAGAGCCCCCCTGAGGGTCTGGGAGTGGGGATGCGGAGCTGGGTCCCTCACCTACTACCACCAGCTCCAGGGCCATCCTTACCCATACACAAAGTACGCAGCTGCATAGGGCACCAGGAAATTTGGGGCACCACATTTCCTGGTGCCCTGCGCAGCTGCATGCTGCTCCAGCCCCTGCTCCACCTCTTCCCCATGGCCCCTGCCTGTGCCCCACCCCTTCCCCAAAGCCCCTGCTCTGCCCCAGTCCCGCCCTCACCCCTTCCCCAAAGGCCCCGCCCTCACTCCCCTGCGACTCCAGAAGCGGTCGGGCCTGCACTCACCGGTAAGTAGAGAGACCCGGCCCCAGCCTGCTCCACAGGATCTTTATGGGAGGAGATGAAGGAGCACACCAAGCATCCAAGTTTTAAAGCTTTATTGATAAAATAATAAAACAACATCGGAGAGCGATGGGAGGGGGGTCCCCACGTCACTCAGAGGATGGAAGAAAGTGTTAGTGCCCCAAGCTCTAACCGGCTTTCATACTCACACACGCTCTACCCAAGGCTGGCCAAGCCTGGGTGTAACATAAGAAGAAGAGGGGGAAGGGTGGATGGGAGTTCTGTCCTGGGCCAGGTCATCCGGGGTTCGCTGTGATCTCCAAATTGCTCCAGCTCTCAGGAGGGTTTTTAAGTCCAGGGTTCCTTGACCCCAAATCAACATTTTGTTGGGAGGGGTTGTAGCAAAGTGATGACTCACCAGTGCGGCGCCTCCTGCTGGTCATCCTGGGAATTAGCTCTTCCAGCCCAGAGCGCCCTCTGCAGGCCCTCATGTCCCTTCCAGACCCCAGTGCCCCTTTGCTGTGGGGTGTTGCCCCCTGGCAGTGTCCCCACTTTTTGGGTCTCCCATCCCAGGGGAACCCCCAACCCCCTATCCCTACCTCACCAGCTACTGCCAGTCACCATCTAGGCCCCGCTCACTGGGGCAGACTGCAGTCTGTAAACCACTCATAAGTGGCAAGGGGTGTTTGGACTTGCTGCCTTCGCCTACCTTGGGTTGCACCTCTGCAACCCCAATACCCTTTCCGGCCTTTAGCAAAGCCTGCAGCCTGGGGGTTTTCCAGGCTGGAGCTCCCCAGTGCCCTCTGCCTTCCCCCGGCCCTGCTCCACTCTAGGTACCCTGCTCAGCTCCCAGGCAGCCAGGCCTATCTCTCTCCAGAGCTAGAGAGAGACTCTGCCTGAGTGCCTGGCTCACAGCCCTTTTATAGGGCCAGCCGTGGCCTGATTGGGGTGTGGCCCCAGCTGTGGCCGTTTCCCCAATCAGCCTAGGCTTTTCTCCGGGGGCAGCCCTTTCTCAGGGCTGTTTTAACCCCTTCAGGGCCGGAGCAGGTGACCACCCCACTACAGAGGTCACGACTTAGGTTTCCATCCTCCCTCTGATACGGTGGCAAGGGTTACTGTTGGGCGCCTACATAAACAGCAAAACAGCATGCACAAAATTGTTAGGACCACAACAATTGCATACACCAGCCAATAATGACTTCTGGCTTCATTAGTAACATAGCATAACACATCCCCCTGTTGGCATAGATGCCCCACTCGAATGGCGGTGGTGAAGGCAGATTTCTCCAGATTAAATGTGTGTTGTAACACCGTGAAGGAGGAGGCATCTGTCTGGAATTCGGGACGTTGTTCTCGGGTGTGCGCCAATGGGAGAAACGCATTGGGCTTTATCCATGAAAAGTTAAACACAACCTAGTTAGAAATGTTAAGAGTCTGTTGCAGAACGGCGGGCCAAAGCACAGAAAAAATTTGTGTTCGTGATCTTAACAGTAAGTCAAGAGGCACCCTGGGGTCGGTGGCCCTCCAAACACACGCTGAGGTATTGGTGAACAGATGTGCTGCAGTGGGGGCATATCCCGATGCCTCCCCTTCCCAACAGATGTGTTGACCCACCTTATAAAAGTGGCCTGGCACTGCCTTCTCCTTACACACCATTTGAGGGGGCTCCATAGGCCAGAGCTGCCAGGTGTTGCCTTCTGCAATCCACATGTGCTGATAGTCCAGGGACGCGGACAGCACATACCACTCAGCTGTGTCATTTGGGGGAGCCACCACCTCCCACACGTCACGATGGACCACCCAGTCCCAGAGGCCTGGAAGGATTCTTATAGCAGAGGGCCCACACTCCTTTCATAGGGCAGAAAGCTGTGAAGGAGGCAGGCTATGCCTATGCACTTCCAGTTAGTGAGCCTCCAGAAATGGCGAAAAGGCCAGTGTTCCCGGGGAATCCCTGAGTGGGAATGGATTTCCCCAGGCCAGACTCCATGGAGGCCCCAGGGGTTCAGAGCGAGTGGACTCTCTGAGGGGGCCCACGGAGAAAAACAGGCATGCTAAGGCTCAGAGAGGTGCGGCCCCAGAAGGTGGAGGGGCCTGACCCCGGGAGAGAGTGGACCCCCGAGAAGGGCTGTCACACTGAAAGGGGCACCCCCCACCGACCGCACGGGGCCAAGAGTGGGCACGATCTGTGAGTCCGTGACAACATTGTATTACACTAACATATTCTGCAGGCCTGAAGCAGCAAGAGCGGTCCCACCACTCCTGTTTAGGGTGTCCCTGGGCTCTTGCTATTACAGCCTGCTCCTGTTAAAGCAAAAGAAGAAAAAGAAAGAACATCGTCAATGTTTCTATTGGGGAAACTGAGGCACAGAGGATAAATTCTGTACATCGTTAGTTTTTCTGCTCCTGCCCTTCCTGGCTTTCGTTATGGATGTCGTTTGCCTGGCTTAGGAAGTCGCAACAACAATATTGCATCCAGGGATCAGGGGCTGCTATTGCTCGCTAAAGGACCTCCCATTCTGTCGCAGGCCACCACATGAGGAACAGGGTCTGCCCCTTTGGGATCCATGGGAGGTCCGGGGCCAACCACCAGGTATTTTGCTGTGGCCCGTCTGTATCTATCCGGACTATGCATTGCCTCCACGGCTCCTTTCCTCCAGCCTGGCGCCACACTGTGGCTCGAACCCCATCGGTGGCTCGAACCAGGGAGAGTCTTTGGAGGTACTTTTCCTCCTCATAATTGTAATTATCTAAATAATCCCATGGATAGCTGGAAACCTGGATGGTCCAGGCAGGTGGCTGGTCCACAACCAAGGCCCACGACGCCATGACCAGAAACCTAGGGAGAAACATATATTTTGAGCTGATTGGCATGCGCCCATTTCAGTTTGCCTGGTAGCTGAAGCTGGTACACTACCAGGGGGGGATGCGATTCACAATGGAGTATGGACCCACCCACTGGACTTTTAGAGTAAATTATTTTCAAAGATTACCCCCATATCATTGGACGACTAAAAGGATGTGGTAGGGCAGGGGTCCCCAGCACGGTGCCCGCGGGCGCCATGGAGCCCGCTGAGACGTCTAAGTGCGCCCGCATACTGGCCGGCGGATGAGCATCCGCCGAAATGCCGCCGACAAGCAGCAGCATCCAGACGTGTTGCTGCTGAAATGCCTCCGATTTTTGGCAGTGACGCTTCTGGATGACGCTGCTTGTCGGCGGCATTTCGGCGGATGCTCGTCCGCCGCCATGGTCCTCCGTGGCTCGTCGTCTGGCGCCCGCCAGACGAAAAAGGTTGGGGACCACTGTAGTAGGGGAATTATTTTTGGCCAGGGGAGAGATGGCAGTGGGCTTCCCCAAGATATCTTCCCCAAAATATCATTATACTGAGGTTTTATGGGTTTGGAGGTAGTAGTGGTTGAGCAGCGTTTTATGTTTTGAATTCCAGGAGTCCTTTCCTGTAAAAAATGCAGGACATTATGAATCATGCAAAAGGTTTAATTTGTGAAACATGTATCCATTTCCATTCTTCATTGTTTTTACGATGGTATCCCAGTGGGCTGAGGCGGTCCATTATGGCATAGGGCCCTGTCCATTTTGATTCCAGGGAGTGGCCCCCTTTTTCTGTATTAGGCTGTCCTGTAGCTGGGACAGAGAGCTTAATTCATTCTTAATTACCTCCAGGTCTACAGTATGTATAATCCCTGCTCGAAAACCAATTTCTCCTAATATGTTGTCTGCTGCCGGAGGATGTTTTCCTGCAGCATTTAATACACAACAGTGCTCGCAACAGGACAAACAACACAAGACAAAACATAGATCACAAAACACAATTTCTATTGTGACAGGTGATTCATGGTATTTTGGGTTGCTTTTCAGCTGGTATCAGCTTTTCCTGATTTTCTCAAAGACAAAAAGAACATGTTTCTACCCCTTTGGGAGTGGCAGATTCTTGCTTAGAATATTCCTTTCTTTTGCTGATTGCAGGCAAAACAGAGGAATTACACCCATATGTTTGTTCTGTAGTCAGGCCAGGTTTCAATGGCTTCTACCTTTATCATTAGGTAATTTGCATTAACACAGATACTGTCTGGCTTGCTTTTGGATCCAAAGCCATCAACAGCTCAGAGACTCAGTCTTAAAAGGGACACAATCAACTTTCACCAGAGTTCTTTCATAGATTCATAGATTCTAGGACTGGAAGGGACCTCGAGAGGTCATCGAGTCCAGTCCCCTGCCCGCATGGCAGGACCAAATACTGTCTAGACCATCCCGGATAGACATTTATCTAACCTACTCTTAAATATCTCCAGAGATCTCTGATTACTTTTAACTCCTGCTTCCAAAACACACAGTGATTTAAAAAGGAAAACACAACCTCTTGTGGCTCCCTTTGGAGCCCTCGTAGGTTTTTAATTAAGTAGCATGGTAGGTTGGCATTTCTTTTACCCCTCTTACAATATACACCGCACATGTCCTGGGGAAAAGGCACATTCCTTCTACACTGCTGTGTTTTTACATAGGTGTATATAGATTACATCCCCTTTATACATTTGGAGGCAGTTAAGTTCCAATAGAACCCCCTTATGTTCTTTTAGCAAATTTGACTACTAAATTGTCCATAGTCAAATGATTTCCATTAGTTAGTCTCTTTGCCTGGATTGTTTACAGACATTCCTTTGGAAAAGGGCCCGTTTTCCCTTCAGAATAGCTGCAAAGAAACCAAGAAGTCTCTTTTTCTCTAACACTTCTACAACGTTCAACTGCTTAATTCCCTCCAGCCTCTGCAGGGTTAACTTCTCGCTCTCTTTCCTTAAATCACTTGCTTATCTCCCAAAATGACACGTTCATCAGCCCAGATTTTATCATTCCAAGAACTGTTTAAGGGATTTAAATTCCCCATGTCTGCAGTTACTTCTTCCTTTACTCTTGCAACTATGCCCTTAGGGCTTCCAACCCATTTTCCATTTTTTTTGGTCTGCTGCCTGCCTGCTTGGCTGGGCCCGATCCTGCTTTTCTTACTGAACCGTCCCTTCCCATGGGCACAGGCTTTGTTCCACTACCAATTTAGCAAGGAGCGTTAGGCTCCTTAACTAGCCCCCACCCCTCCTGGTCCCTTTCCTCTTTGTAATCACCCCACGGGGTGCTCTCCTCATAGCTGGGGGTGCCGTACATACGACCTTCTCCCCCTTCACCCACTGGACCTCTCCTCGGGCTTAATGAGACCTGCTATAGGGGTGCAACAAGGTTCCACCCAAAACTGAGGATCCTCACAAAGGGAGAGATGAAAGCCCTCACAAGGGTCACCTGATTCATCCCCCGTGAGGCTCGTCATGTGGACCGAACGCACGGCCAATTGATGTTTTAACTGTTCCATTTTCTTTTCATGGCGCGCACACTGCCGCTGCAGCGTATGCTGGGCACGGATGGTCAAGTCTTTGATGAGTCCCTGAAGGACCGGTACTTGCTTAGCCAGTGCTTCCAGGCAGGGGCGTTCTGCCTTTTCCGCCTGGAAGTCCTGTCTCAAGGCCTGCAACTTGTCCTGGGCGTAGGTTTGGGTTGCAGCCTGGTTAATGATTTGCGCTTTCAGTTGCTCAATTTCCCCCCCAGCTGTCGGGTACACACCTCTTCCCTTCTCCCCAACTCCTCGTCCTGTCCCGACAACATTTGATACCACATGGCTGCTGCAGTCCAAATTAATCCCACAGCCGCCCTAGGTTTTTTACCCTTCTGCTTTTCTTACATGGAACCCCAGGGATTGTATCCCACCTTGGCGAGAGCCCTCTCCAGACAGGAGAGGTCCTCACCCCCACTTTGAAAGAGGCAGCAGGGTCTCGTCCCTCTTTACTGCCTCTCCCGTGGCTCAGGCATCAGGGCCACCTGCCTCCCGTGACGCCAGCTGACCGGGCAGCCGGCTACTGTGTCCGCGCTCCCTAATGCCCATACGTCCGGCATGGAACCCATCGCTGATGCCATCGCTCACGACTACGGGACTCCCGAGTCCACGGCTGTACCCTTCTGTTTCCTGAACATGCTGACCCAATCCCTTAGTACAACTCTTAAGATCTTTTAATCACTTTGAGATTTCACGTAGCTCACGCTGGCACCGGGGCTTCCAATGTTACCCCACCAGGCCGGAGGGAGAGACGCTAAGCCTCCCTCCGTATTGCTCGGCCTACTACCACCGAGGGTTCATACACCAAATACAAAACCCCTCCTGGGGCAGAGCAAGACACCCTAAGTTCTCCTCTCATGCTCAGTCATGCTATGGCTGAGGGTGTATGCACCGAGGATACCTGTCGCGTTGAGCGAGGGTCTCTAACCGCACCTCCTATTGCCCGGCACTCCTACGACCGGGGGTTGACCCACCTGCACCCTTCCCCCGCCAACTGGGGTGGAGAGAGGAATGCTAAACCCCTCTCTGGTTCTGATCCATACTACGACTGAGGGTGGGGCACACCTGTAATCATAAAATCCTCAACATGAAATACCAACAGTGCCGGGCAGAGCAAACATGAAATACCAAGGGCAGAACAGTTTGCGCGCTCCACAGGGCTCCCCCCTCCGCAATTCTCCACCAAAACTGTGACAGATTTGTGTTACCAATCTGCCTGGGGCGTCAGGTGATCAGGCTGAGGCCGCCGGATCTTTAGGGGAGGAGATGAAGGAGCACACCAAGCGTCCAAGTTTTAAAGTTTTATTGATAAAATAATAAAATAACAGCAGAGAGTGAAGGAAGCGTTAGTGCCCCAAGCTCTAACCCACTTTCATACTCACACACGCTCTACCCAAGGCTGGCCAAGCCTGGGTGTAACGTAAGAAGAAGAGGGGGAAGAGTGGACGGGAGTTCTTTCCTGGGCCCAGGTCGTCCGGAGTTCTCTGTGATCTCTGAATTGCTCCAGCTCTCAGGAGGGTTTTTAAATCCAGGGTTCCTCTAGGGGTGTTTCGTTCTGCGACCTCTGTTCCTGGTGTTCTTTGTACCAGCCCAAACCAGCTTTCTGTGGTCCCCTCAACTTTCCCAAAACACACCAGCTCGACTTTGTTGTCCTCTTTGTTTCCCTCCATGCTGGCCTTCGCTTGTCTTGCTCGTTATGGGCTGCCTCGGCAGGTCTGTTCAGCTGCATCTTCCGTTCTCAGGGCTGGTCAGTGGATTCCAGGCCCCCGTCTTTCTCGGCAGGCAGCCAAGCGTTGGCAGTGAGCTGCAGCCTTGGGCTGGAGTCGGTGCCTTACCTTCTGACTGAGCGAGCTGGAGTGTCGAGTTAACCCGTTCTCTGCTTTCTTCCTCCTTCCCCCTCTGGCCTCTTGCAACCTGCAAAGGAATCTTCCATTCCACACCCACACCTTTGACCCTTCCCAAAATGCCCTGCAATGCTTGCAACAGAGTTAGGAATATACAATGCATATACAATGCTGATCTGCCTCCCCCAGGGTTCGCTGTCTGACCCCCCTGCTGGGTCCCAAGGCCGTAGAGGCGTTCAGCCAAATGGATGGTGTTGCGACGGGGCACTACGACCTGTTCAAACAGGCTTTGCTGCTGAAGTTTGAACTGACCCCCGAGGCGTACAGGAAACGGTTCCGGGGTGTACGCAAGACCCCAGGTGTCACTTATAAGGGGGTCGCCAACCTGCTGGGGGAATATCTCCGCAAGTGGGGGAAGGGTGCAGGGGCCACTACCGCAGAGGACGTGTATAACCTGGTGGGGTTGGAGCAGCTGTATGACATCTGCCCTCCGGACCTTAAGATGTGGCTAGTGGACCGGAAGCCCAAAGATCTGCGCAGTGCAGGGGCACTGGCAGATGAGTTCGTGGACAGCAGATCGGGGGCAGGAGGGAGATCCTCATTGGGGCCTCAGAAGGGGAGTCACCCAGAGACCTCTCAAAGGTGGGACTCCAGGAAGCCCAACTCAGGGGTGCCCGGGAATGCTGGGGTGGGCCAAACCCCCTCGGGGGAGTTGAGGGACCTGAAATGTAATTACTGTGACCAAAAGGGACACAAGGTGGCACAATGCCTGAAGATGAAGGAAATGGCAGCCAATCAGAACCCACAGGGTGTCAACTGGGTGGAAGCCCACTGAGAGGGGGCACCACCAGTCCAGGGGGCCGCAGTCGATAGTGCTATGACAGGGGAGGGGACCGCCAGGCCAGGCCAGCAAGGGAAGGCAGGGCTCCAGGTCCAGAGTGCCCATGTGATGAAGTAGGAATGTTCTTAATGTTTTCTCTGAATACTGTGTGGGTGCCTCAGTTTCCCCTGTGCATTTCTCGAGTGTCTAGGGGTGTGTGATTGTTGCAGAGCCCTAGGGGGCCAGTGTGAAACTGTCTGCACAGAGAATGGCAGACACCCTGTCTTCTGGCAACTAATGGCCTGAGCCCCTCCCCTGCAAAATTGCCAACTAAAGGTGTTGAAGAACAAAGAGATCAGGTGACCTCCTGGCCCAGGAAAGAGACAAAGGGAGAGGAGGGGCTGGAGAGTTTCAGTTTGGAGCTGGCTGGGAAAATGGAGCCCTCCTGGCCTCCTCTGACCCCGCAAGATGGACCTAACTGAGGGGGTCCTGTGGTCTGTACCTGCAAGACCTGTCTTGGACTGTGTTCCTATCGTGTAAATAAACCTTCTGCTTTACTGGCTGGCTGAGAGTCATGGTGAATCGCAGGAAGCTGGGGGGGCAGGGCCTTGTCTCCCCCAAACTCCGTGACAACTGGTGGCAGAGGTGAGATATACTGCACCCTGTGGATGGCGCGTCCTGCAGTAAGAGACTGGGGAGCAGTAAAACAAAGGGGGATTGACGAGGACCAGGCGTGCTGAAGTCTAGGAGAGGGACGGTTTCAGGGGGTGATTAACCCCTGGGAGTGTGTGACCAGCGAGAAGGACTGTTGCAGTAACGGGGTCCCCCTGGGGACTGCGGTGAGCAGTCACAGGGGTGGAGTTGTCTGCATCTTGACCCTGGGAGAGAGAGGGTGACCTTGAGAAGGGCTGGCGCAGTCGGGGTTCTTCCTGGAAACCGTGGGGAGCTAAGAGCACACAGGCCTGTGAGTCCACAGCAACTGGGAAACAGCAGCGTGATGGCCTATCACCATCTCCTCAAGAAGGACATTGTGATCCTGTGCAAAAAGAGAGGGTTACGCATTGGAAAGTTCACCAAGGCCCAGTTAATCGTGCAGCTGGAGGACGAGGACCGCTCTAAGGAGCAGATTCCTGACCCAGATGGGGCTACAAGAAGATCTGGGAGCAGCTGGAGCAGTAGCCAGGCATCCCCAAGAGTCCTGTCCCTAACCAGACAGGGGTCTTCACAATCGAGTTCCCCATCAGGGGATCAGAGGCGGATGGGATTGGAGCTGAGTCCGAAAGAGCAAGAGGACTGTGAGAGCCCCAGAAAGAGCTGCAGGAGAAGCAGCAGCAGCATGGACTGGCGATGGTGGAGCAGAGAGGCATAGGGGACTTCCCAGGGGTGAGTGGGGATAGACCCCGGGGTGCCAGTTCCACAGGGAATCTCGATACTAAATTGCTGCCCCTGGTTAAGGAGGGCGGAGGGATGTGGATGCCCACCACATGGCCTTCGAGCAGGCTGGCAATTTGAACCGGGGGACCCTGCGGAAAAGCCCCGGTATCTAGCTCCCTTGCTGGGTCCCAAGGCCATAGACGCTGTCAGTCAGATGGGTGGGGTGGATGACAGGCTTCCACTCCTGGCTCTGGCCTATATGTCTGCGTGGAGTCTCCTGGGCTCAGGCCCCACGGACCCCCAGTGGGAGTGGAAGGTGGTGGTCAATGGGGGTCCGAGGGGTGGTCAATGTTGTCAGGCCCCGGGTGGTGCAGCCCCACCAGATGCTGAGGGGCTGGGTGACCTGGGTGAAGGTCCCGGGGTGAAGCCCCTCACCCTGCCTAAGGCTCAGATCCCTGTGCAGACCCAGGAGGGGTTGGGCTGGCTGTTAGTTGGGGCTCTCCAGGATATCGGCTGTAAGGTCCTGTTGGGGGGTGACTGTGTCTTTGTGGGAAAGGATCCAGGTCCTGCTCCTGTCACGGCCGAGGATTTGAATTTGAATCCAGGGAAACAATTGGCTAAGATGGAAATGGTCAGTGAAAATGCAAATGACCTGGCTGGCAGGAGGGAGGGGCTGCTGGGCTCAGAATACCTGCCTACCTGTAACCAGACCCTTGGGGCTGAGTGTGTCGGAGAAATGCTCCCCCCCCCGCACACCGGAGAGGGGGCTCATGCTGGCTCTGATGCTGTGACCAGAGCAGAGAGCTCGCTGCCTGGCCCCATTGGGACAGCAAGGGCAGTGCTGAGCACTGTGGGAGCTGAGACCCCAGCTGAGTGGGGGGACACCCAGGCAGGGCAAGTCGGCTGCTAACCAGGTTTGCCTGGTCCAGATGTGCTGCTGGGAAGTGATTACTGTCTCAGAGTGTGGGGGACTCAGGGCCCTGCACTCCCGGCTTCCTGCGATTCACCATGACTCTCAGCCAGCCAGTAAAGCAGGTTTATTTAGACGACAGGAACACAATCCAAGACAGGTCTTGCAGGCACAGACAACAGGATCCCCCTCAGTTAGGTCCATCTTGGGGTCCCTGGGCACCCCAGCCCCCTTGCGAGGTCAGAGCCCCATCTGTCTCCCAGCCATATCATCAGCCAGCTCCTGAAAACTCTCTCTTCAGTGACCCCTCTCACAGCCTTTGTTCAGTTTCCCGGGCAAAGGTGTCACCTGGCCTCTAACCCCTTCCTGGGTTCTCATGTTACATGCTCAGGTATTCTCCGTCGGCCAGTCTCCCATCCCCCAATGCAGACCATCCTAGCCACACTCCCCCGTCAGCATTCACAGACCACAGTAAAAACAGTCCCAGTTTGTCACAATTACACAGCAGGGAGGGAGCTACCAGGGACAGGGCTCAGCGGGGCTGTGACCCCAGGCTCAGCCAGCGAGAGGGAGCAGGTCCCACTCCCTTCCCCAGCAGCTGAATTCCAGACCGAGCTGCAGAAGAATCCCTCCTTGGAGAAGCTGAGGGAACTTGCTGGCCACAGCGCTGCAAACCCCCTTGGGGAAGGCTGCAGGGACAGAGTCCTGTGGGAGAAGGGATTCCTGTACCAGGAATGGGCTCCCCCAGGGGACCCAGAAGTATTGCCGCAGGCGATTGTACCTGGCCCACAACGTCCCTCTCTCAGGACACCAGGGAAGCCAGTGCAGCAGCTGCTGCAGAACTTTGACTGGCCCAGAGTCGGTGACGCAGTCCAGCAGTACTGCAGGTCCTGTGACCCCTGCCAGAGGGTGGGGAAGGCCCAGGATAAGGGGGAAGCCCCCTTGAGACCCCTGCCCATCATGGAGGAGCCTTTCCAGAAGGGGGCTATGGACATAGTGGGGCCCCTCAGCAAGACGACCTGGTCGGGGAATAAATACATTCTGGTGGTGATGGATTTCGCCACCCGCTACCCAGGGGCAGGGGATCTATCCTCCACTGAGGCAGACACCATGGCAGACGTGCTGCAGACCACCTTCAGCAGAGGTGAAGGGGTCCCTAGTGAGGTCCTTACAGACCAGGGGTCCAATGTCATGTCAGCCCTGCTCTGGGGCTTGTGGGAGAAATGTGGGGTCTGGCCCACCTGGACCTCTGCATATCACCCTCAGTCCAACGGGCTGGTGGACAGATTTTATGGGACCCTGAGGATGATGCTGAGGACTTTTATGAATCACCATCCACAGCACTGGGACAAGTACCTTCCACAGGGAAGTGCCCCAGGAATCCACAGGGTTCTTCCCCTTTGAGCTGCTGTATGGGAGGAAAGTGAGGGGACCCCCTGGACCTGGTAAGGGATGGTTGGGAGAAGGGGGAAGACCCCCTGGTGGATCTCTTCCCTGAGATGGGAGCCAATCCTCCCATCAGGTGTCACTGGGAAAACAGCCCAGGACCTGGAGAGAGAGGTCAAGGACATGCTGGCTTTAGAGGTGATCCAGCCGTTCACCAGCCCATGGGCCTCACCCATGGGGCTGGTCCCCAAGAAAGATGGGTCGATCCGGTTCTGTGTGGGCTATCAGAAGCTTAATGCCATCACCGTGTCCGATGCCTACCCCATGCCTAGGCCTGGTGAGAGTCTAGACAAACTGGGGGGGCTCATTACCTCTCTACTATGGATCTCCCCAAAGGCGACTGGCAGGTGCCTTTGGACCCAGATGCCAGATTGAAATCTGCCTTCACCACCCCTTTGGGGCTCTTTGAGTTCCTGGTGCCGCCTTTTGACCTCAAGGGGGCATCAGCCACCTCCCAGCGCCGGGTGGATCAGTTACTGAGGGGGATGGCAGAGGCGTCGTTCCTGGGCCACAAGGTGGGGAGCGGCTGCCCAAGCCCAGAGCCGGCCAAGGTGGAGGTGATCAGAGATTGGTCCATTCCCCAGATCAAGAAAAAGTCCAGGCTTTTATTGGGATGGCGGGGTACCACTGGGGGTTTGTACCCCACTTGAGCTGCCCCCATCACTGAGCTATGGGAAAAGGGGAAGCCAGACGAGGTGGTCTGGACCGAGCAGTGCCAGAGGGCTCTCTGTATACCGAAGGAGGCTCTAATCCAGGGCCTGGTAAATCTGGTAAACCCAGACTTTGCCAAGCCCTTTGCAGTGTTCACCAATGCCTCAGACGCAGGGCTGGGTGTGGTGCTGATGCAAGCTGATGCTAAGGGGAAGAAACACCCCATTGAGTACCCGAGCAAAAAGCTGCAGCTGTATCTCTCCTGAACCCAGGCATCCTAGCACCCTCCCGTAACACGAGCCTGCATCAAGCCGGGACCCTGGGGTCAACCCGATTGCTTGGCTGTGTAGACATAGCCCCCCGGCCCGGGGGATTGTGGGCTACATTTGGAGGACTCCCGGAGCACGAGGCCGGCGGGGCTGCGTCTACACTGCAGAAAAATAGGGCTTGAACCCTGGGGGCCAGCTTGATTCAGGCTGGGACCCTTCACTCCCGTGGGGTGCTGGGTCTGAGCCCCGGGGGAGCATGATGGGTGTGTAGACGGAAGGGCGGGTAGGCCTGAGCCTGGGTTTGAGCCCTGGGCTTGCATTGCCATGGAGACGCAGCCACTGAGTTCACCGGTGCTTCCTGCCGTTGCGTGTGGATGGTTCAGTGTCTGGCCCTCTGGTGTCCCTCTGGATCTGGGTCGGATTCAATCAGCTCCTTAAGGGCCCAGACAGCCTGGTGCCACCTGCACCTCTGGGTCCATGCTTCCCTGAAGAGCAGCTGTAACTCTAGTCCTCCTCCCATGTTACCTGCACACATTAGGGCACCCCACCTTTTCCCAGTCCATAGGGCCCCAAGCGAAAAGCACCTACCCGTACCCAATTCGTAGGGCTCAGGGCCACCTATGCCCAATTCATAGGGCTCAGGGCCACCCGTAACCAATTCATAGGGCTCAGGGCCACCTATGCCCAATTCGTAGGGCTCAGGGTATAAGGAACCTGGTCAATTTAAGTACCCACACCCTTTCCCAGTACGTAGGGCTCCGGGTGTATTCTACTTCGGCAGGTGTGCAAGACCTTTTACCAGTGAAAGAGCCTTACACAGTAATATTCTTAACCTCTATTTATTAACAATCACCAAAACCAGACTGCACACGCTACACAGACAGTGCTCACCACTCCCAATAAGACAGATGAACATTTCTTGAAGGCCAGTCAGGATCAGGTCCATCTGGGGGACTCCAGTTTCTGTCCGGTGTCATTGGCAGAGCGTTGAGGTCTGGCAGCTCTGATCTCTGGGGCTGTGTCCTGGAGTTGGTTCCCAAAGAACTTCCTTTTGGACCCCAGTTTATATGGTGAAATTTGAATTCTGCTTAGCTGTATCTTAACCAATAATTTTACTGAAATCTATCTAACCAATCCTAACATAGTGTAACAAAATTTTCTAACCAATCCTACCCCACCACCTTAATTAATTTACACCTGGCAAAATTAATTATGTAACAGACAGAAACAATTAAAGAACAAGAGAGAGACCATACAGACAAACAATGGGGAAGTGGGGACCATAATGACAAAACAATAAAGCAATGAGGGTTTCACAACCACAACTATTGAGAAGTGATTTCTTGCCAGACAGGATGTTATCAAACTAAGTTTTCTTTAACCATCTCAAGATCTGTTTCTCTATCTGGTGATAGTGGGGGCCATTAGGACGGGGTCTCCTTCTTAGCAGCCTGATATGACGTTGTTTTAATGTAATTTAGATGCAATGTGAGGATGTAACTTCCTGCTTCTCCGCTAATGTCTGCTGCTCAGCTGCTCTTTTAATCTGCCTGCAGACAAAGGCCTTATTGTTACACCCAACCTGATAGCCATGCAAAGGACAGAGGGAAACTGAGGCATCCTGAGGCTTCATAAAAGTATTACAGGGCATTGCCCCTTGGTCACACACAGGGAGACATCCCCGTCCTGCTGTGGGAGGCAGCTCTGCAGTGCGTAGAAATAGGGTAGTACCCCTTTAAACAGGAGGTGAGCCCTCAGTGGGCGCTCACCAGGTTCTGGGTTGTACAAGAGGTCCCAAAGCAGACAGAGCAACTGGGTGCATGAAGCCAGGCCGGGCCAGTGGGGGTGTAGCTGGTGAACAGGGGTAGGTGGCGCCTGTCTGGGGGGGCTGCGGAAGGGACAGAAGGGGAGGGCATCCAGAGCTGCCCAAAGGGAGGGATGGCTGACGAGTTTTGGGGAAAGTGGGGCACTTCCCCTGGCTCCCAGCAGCGTCTGCAGCTCCCTCCACGCTGCCCGATGGCTGCACAGTCCCTGCCCAGTGCTGGCACTGGCCGGCTTGTAGGATGCTTGGGAAGGAAAAGGGACGTCTGGTCTGGGACTGGCTCCCCACCACTAGGCCCCCTGAGGTAGAGGCCTATTGCCATGGGGTCTTGACCTGGCTGGCCATACACTGGGCTCTTAGCCCAAAGGCTGGGGCCAGGTGGGATGGGAACCCCCTGACTGCAATGGGATCTGGGCTAGATTCTGATCCCAGCTTCCCAGAAGTCAATCTGGAGTCACCCACTTCCTTCCCAGAGCCTGGAAGAGAACCCAGGAATCCTGGCTCCCAGCCCCACTGCTCTGACCACTAAACCCCACTCCCCTCCCAGAACCTGTTATAGAACCCAAGAGTCCTGACTGTTGCCTGATTTAGGGTGTTAATAATATTAATTTAGATTATAATATTAATTTAGACAGTATGGGTTTTCAGCTCACCAATCTGTTTGATCAGAAGATAAAAGTTTTTGTCCCGAATCAGGCTCCACAGCAGGGCTGGCTTTAGGAAGTGCGGGGCCCAATTTGAATATTTTCGGCGGGGCCCCGGCAGGGATGACTAACAAAAGAAAAATGTAAAAAAAAAGCCTTTCATTTCTTCCATGTATTATTTACTTTCCGTAACTATATGTAAGCAGAGTCAGGATGAGCTCTACCCTGACATCTGGTGGTGAATTATGGCGAGTGTGGAAAAGAACTCCAGGGGCTGATCTTGTTTCCATAGGCACACCCACCAGCCTAGCATAAGCCCACAACAACTGAAAGTGGTTACTTTGGCTGGTGTGGGATCCCCAGTTTCTCTGTTATTGGGGCAGGAAGAATAAAGTTTTGTTACCCTGATTCTGTGAATCAAGGCCAGTGGAACTGTTGTATGACAGAGGGACTCACCATTAACTATGTAGCACTCGCTAGACAAGGGGCATGGGTTACAAATCCCAGTGAATGGAAAGAGGTTGGAGACAGGTATTAGTACTTGATGGTATGGGTCCCCTGTGAGGATCTGAAACACCAATTGCACCATCTTCTCTCTCCACTGTTGAATAGCAAAGCTACTTTTTATTCCATTAAGAATCTAATTACAGGTTACTATGCTGAATTCACTTTGGGTCAATAGTGCAGCAGCACTGGGGTTCCACTACTACAAGCTGAAGTCACTAAGAGCTGAGATCATTGAGTGCTGTGTTAACTAGTGGGGGAGCCTGAAGATTTATTGCTAGGTGGCAAGCGGAGCCGTTTGTGGGACGGCTGGCGTGGCCCACAGGATGGCGAGCGGAGCGGAGCTGAGCAATGCAGTTTGCGGGACAGTTGGTGTGGCCCACAGGATGGTGAGCGGAGCAGAGCAGTTTGCAGAATGGCTGGAGCGGCTCACGGGATGGTTGGAGGAGTGGAGTGGCTCGTGGTGAAGGCTGTAGCAGAACCCCATGGAGAGGCGGGGCAGTCGGCCTCGGACCACGTAAGGTGCCCCTTAATACCCTGTGTGCCCCTTTCTCCCCCCCCCATTCCCACTGGGGGGAGGGTAAGATTCTGCAGATAAACTTTTGAACTCTGGAGCTGCACTGACCAGGGACAGAGACGTTTGGGTTGTTGGACTTTTGGGTGATTTTTGGGTTGCTGGACTCAAGAGACTTTTGGGGTAATGGACTTTTGGGACTTTGGGGGTGGATCTTTTGCTCATGGTTTGTGCTATGAACCCTGTTTGTGGTGTTTTCCCAATTTAATGCTGATGTCGCTTACCTTGTGTTATTAAACATTTTCTGCTACACTCAGACTCCGTGCTTGCGAGAGGGGAAGTATTGCCTCTTACAGGTGCCCAGGGGGGTGGTATGTAATTGTCCCAGGTCACTGGGTGGGGGCTCGAGCCGGTTTTGCATTGCGTTATTGAAACGGAACCCCTAGATACAGAACCCGGCCCTTGTTGCTGCCAACTCAGATGGGCAGAAGGGTTACATATATCAATAATACATTTATATATTATGTACATTGCATCATATATGCTGTTGATCGGTTATTAATGAGCTCCGTTTCACATGTGTGGGTCCCCGCCACTCCCTGGGGGTGTGCTAGGGTGACTAGATGTCCCGATTTTATAGGGACAGTCCAGATTTTTGGGTCTTTTTCTTATATAGGATCCTATTACCCCCCCCGTCCCGATTTTTCACACTTGCTGTCTGGTCACCCTAGGGTGTGCACATGTGTGGGTCCCAGCTGCTCCCTGCCCCCCTCATTGAAGCAGGTGTGCAGGGTTACTGCCCTGGGAACTGCAGGGCACCAGTGGACATGGGGCTGGCTGGAGGCAGGGCAGGGGCTGAGTGGAGGTAGGGTCTGGCTGCAGACAGGGCAAGGGGTGCGGGGCTGGCTGGAGATAGGGGTGTGTGGGGCTGGCTGGCTTCAGGCAGGGCTGCAGGGGGGTGCAGCAGGGGTTGGCAGGGCTGGAGACAGAGGAGTGCGGGACTGGCTGGCTTCAGGCAGGGGTGTGTGGCAGGGGTTGGCTGGAGACAGGGCAGGGGGTGCAGGGCTGGTGCGGGCAGGGGTGTGCGTGGGGCTGGCTGGCTTTGGGCAGGGCCGCAGGGGGGTGCGGCAGGGGTTGGCTGGAGACAGGGCAGAGGGTCCGGCAGGGGCTGACTGTGGGCAGGGGGTGCCGGGCTGGAGGCAGGGCAGGGGGTGCAGCAGGGGCTGGCTGCGGGCAGGGGGTGCAGGGCTGGCTGGAAACAGGGGCTGGCTGCGGGCAGGGCAGGGTGTGCGGGGCTGGTGCGGGCAGAGGGTGCAGCAGAGGCAGCTGGAGCCCCGGCCCTTTAAATAGCCCCCGAACCCCCTGCTATCCCAGGGCTCTGGGGGCTATATAAAGGGCCCGGAGCTCCCCTGCTTCTACCGCCCCGGCCCTTTAAATAGCTGAGGGAGCCCTGGGGAAGTGGCGGGGTTCTGGCGGCTATTTAAAGGGCCGGGGCAGTACAGGCAGTGGGAGCCCCGGACTTTTTAAATAGCCCCCAGAGCCCCGCAGCCCTACCCCAGGGCTCCAGCAGTGGGGCTCTGGTGGCAATTTAAAGGGCCTGGGGCTCCAGCCCCTGCTGGGAGCCCCAGGCCCTTTAAATTGCCCCCTGAGGAAGCCGGGCCACCCCAGTACGGCGCACCGGCTCTTGCCAGTACGCCGTACCAGGGCTTGGGCGCGGGGCCCTCTTAGGCGTGGGTCCCAATTCAGGGGAATTGGTTGAATTGGCCTAAAGCCGGCCCTGCTCCACAGAATTTACAAAGGCCCCTCGGGGGTATGACAGGAAGCTCAGACTGCGACGGATAGAGCCGTAAAGACTTTTTATTAAAATCAGTGAACTAGTAATTCAATGGTAAAATAATCAGAGTTACAATTGCATTACTGCTATTCAAAAGCTATCTGTGGTATTATGGTATTATATACTACAAAGCTTTGGTTAATATACTCACACCCTTCCTCGGTAACCTGGTGGTGAGAGACACAGGGCCGGCCTCGCCTCTGGCGGTTCCGGTTCCTCAAATCTTGAGGGAGAGGTGCAGCACTTGGAAGAAGCTAATGCTAAGCGCGATCGAAGCTAACTTAGAGTTTACTTAACTAACTTAAACTTAAAACCTAATAAATAAAACTAAGAACAAAAGCTTAGGGAAACCAAGCTTAGTCTAGTCCGTTTGGAACTTAAAGTTTGAAAAGAAAAACAAGTACAGCTTACTAATTGTTAGTAGTCATCGTAGATAGATGGATCCCCCCCAGCCCGGTGGGTCACCTCTTTTATAGGGCACAGGTACCGGAAATCCTTCCCCCTATGCCCAAACTTTATTTCCTCACCCACAAAAATGTTAGGCTGCACTTACTTCATAGGCTAATATGTTTGTACGTGTTGATGGCGTGTACATATGTTATTTTATTTTTCTTGTGGTGTACCTGTTAAGTTTGTGGGTTCAGACTTGGAAATCCCCTATGCCAATCTTCCGTTATTTATCTATCTAGGTGAAAGGTCTCAGACATATGTAAGCCAACTTTGCTACCTGGGTGAAAGGTCCCAGATATAGACATGCTAACCTTGCCTTAGCTTAACATACAGGATATGGCCTGTAGGTCCCTTGCATTACAGCCGAACTTATTTTAATATAAATCTATAAACCTATTACAATAAATCAAATACCGTATATACTCATTCATTAGCCCGTTCGTTTATAAGCCGACCCCCCAAGATGATTAGGTAAAAATAGCAAAAACTGTATGACCCTTTCATAAGCCAACCCTATATTTCAGGGGTTGGCATCTGCAGCCCCTCAGCTCCCAGTGTCCGCGGTTTGTGGTTCCCAGCCAATGTGAGCTGCAGGAAGTGGCAAACCGCAGACACTGGGAGCTAAGGGGCTCTGTGCCTGCAGACGCTCCAAGTAAACAAAACGTCCCGACCCGACAGCGGCTTACCCTGACAGGCCGGGAGCCAAAGTTTTCTGACCCCTGCTATATTTTAAAAGCTGGCATCACAAGAAATCCTCAAAAGTTTTGCTAGAATTATTTTAATGTACTCTAACAAAACACCTGTTGTTGTTATAATAATAACTGAACAAATATGTATTCACCTTCAAAATTACAGTCAATATTTAAAATCAGTAAATGGATATTTAAAACAAGTAACTTAGAACAATATGAGACTTTAAAAAGTCTTAAAATCCTTCAAAGTCTGAATCACTCTCTGATTCACCAACCAGTTCATTAAACCTGGCCTCAGTCACAGCTGCACCTGCATTGTCATCGTAGATGTCGGCAGTGTCGTCTTCAGACTCAGATTCCTTCTCATCATCAGCCTCTGTCGTGTCATCATTAAATATGGCATCATCTTCTGACCCATTTCCTAATTTTCCTGATTTTTTCTACCATTTCCGAGGGAATGGACACCCACGCGTCCTTGATCCACTGGGCGACCAGATTGATTTCGGACTTCATAAGATTCCCACCTTTTGTCAACTTCGCCATGCCTGAGCAGATCCATTCAGACCACATTTTGCTTAGCCTGTCTTTAAAGGGTTTGTTCAGGCAGACATCAAGTGGTTGTAGAGCTGAAGTTAAGCCTCCAAGTATTACAGCCAAAGGAGTTTTCTTATTTTTGACCCCATTTTTCACCTCATCCGTCTTGTGTGCCCTGAACATGTCCCAAATGAGCATAGCAGGTTTCTTGAAAAGTGCTCCTGGTCTCTTATTCCACACTTTTTCCAGCCATTCAGTAGTCCCACTTTCATCCATCCATCCCTTTTCGTGTGCACGTACGATGACACCAGCAGGAAACTTCATGTTTTTAGGCAAGGTTTTTCTTATAAAAATAACAACAGGAGGGAGCTTTGATCCATTTGGCAAACATGATAAAACCACCGTAAAATGGATTTTTTCATGGCCAGTGGTTTTAATTAAAACTGTTTTTTCACCAACACTAGTTACCGTTCTGTTGCTCCAGAGGTTGAATGTCATTGGTGTTTCGTCCATATTTCTTATTTGTGACAGTTCAAATGCATATTCCTTTTGATATTTTATAATAAACCTTTGGAAAGTTTTGATTTTTTCTTCCAGATCTCTCGGCAGCTTTTGCGCTATCTTTGTTCACTGACGAAGACAGAGACCATGACGGTTCATGAAGCGAGTACACCAACCCGCTGATGCGACAAACATTGACGGCTTTACTGACTTGTATTTGTCATCTTTCGACATTTGCAGAGCACGCAGACGAATTCCAGTTCTAGTGACAATGTTCCCATTTTGTCGACATTCAACAACCCAATTATTGAGATCTTTCTCTAGCTCAGGAAATGAAGCGCACCTCGTTGGACATTTTTTCTTGTTTCTTGGCATGTCTTTTAGTGTTTTATTTTTTCGCCATTCTCTTACTTGCTTCTCATTGATACAGAATTCACGAGCAGCGGCGCAATTATTGTTTGCTTCTGCATATTCAACAACTTTAAGTTTGAATGCTGCGTGATAAGAAGACCTTTTTCTTTTGATTTCACGGTTGTTCATTTTAAATACTAGTATGAAAATAGATTATTATTATTATTATTGTAGTTATAGATTTTGTAGGACTTTATAGAGGAATGTCACCTGCTTTATCACTGTCAAATTATTATTGTTCTTTGTTTACTTCAAAGCAGCCCTGTAGATTGGCAAGTCTGTAGGGATATCAGGCTATTTCAATTTTCTTAGAGATTCCATTGATTCTACACGTTATATTTTCCTATTGGCTCAAGACTTATGAGGTCCATTTCAAGCCAATCTAGTCCACTAAACAAACCCTTTGCAACTTTAAAAGGCTGCAGTATTGACATCAATAAATGGGTCGGCAAACTTTGGCTCCCGGCCTGTCAGGGTAAGCCGCTGGTGGGACGTTTTGTTTACTTGGAGCATCTGCAGGCATGGAGCCCCTCAGCTCCCTGTGGCCGCGGTCCACCGTTCCCAGCCAATGGGAGCTACGGGAATGATTACATAGAGTTTAAAATCATCAAATTTTGGTGTACACTGTTTATAAGCCGACCCCCGCGCTTTGATGCATCACTTTTTTACCAAAAATATTCGGCTTATGAACGAGTATATATAGTACTTAAACTATAAGAAGAGATACATATATGCAAGCAAGCAGGCTAATCCTATAGGTTACAGGACCTGGCCCCGTGCTGCTTGGTTGGGTGGAAGCCGTCATCATTCCCAGCGCAGTTGGGTCAGTTCTCCCTGCGGGAATAGAACCAGTGTCTGTCAGGGGTGGCGGCGAGAAAGCTGGAGCCCTGGTGTCTGTGGTTAGTTATACAGGGAACGTCTCCTCCCCCCAGCCGGCAATGGTGGCTCTTCCCTGGGCTGAGCCGGCGTCCCTTGGGAGAGGATGGGACCCAGGGATTCGGGCCGGCTCAGCACCCCTGAGATCCCAGAATGGGGAGGATCAGCCCAGCGAGACCCTGAGCGCAGATACAGCCCCTGCCTGGCTCCACGGAAACTGGAATCAAAATCATTACTGACTAGTATTAATTACCAGGAGCCGCTGTCCTGGGCCAGCTCCCCCATGTGCTTGGAGCTGTACAGACACACAACACAGAGACGGTCCCTGCCTCAGCCAGCGTGCCATTCACACCTGGAGTCACTGTGGAGCAGGTCTGGGTGCAGTTCTGATTTCAGAGGAGGAACGATCCTTTGTCTATAGAGCTGAAGGAGAGTGTGTCTGCCAAATGGGGCTGTATCAAACCAGGGGGAGCTAATTCCAACAGCCCAGACATGCTCTGATTCCCCTGAGCATCCGGCTGGGTGTGGGGCTGGGAGCAGGGATGCTGAGCCAGGCCCCAAACCTGCTACCACCAGATTCACGGGGTCACTGGGCTCCGACCAGACGGGCGGGTCCCACTTGGTGCTATATCGGCAGCTGTAGCTCCCTGCATCTCCCTGGCTCAGGTTGCAGATGGGAAACTCAACCACGTCCCCTGTGGGGTCCGTGGCGTGCTGTGCGTCCGGGTCTCCAGCTTTACTCAGAAGGACCCTCGCTCCCGGACACCGACACTCACACCGGACGGTCACGGCTCCCCCCGGGGCGACCTCCCTAATGGGGCGCAGGGAGAGGTTGGGTTTGGGGTAGCTGGGCTCTGCAGGCAGGAGGAGACAGGCCGTGAGACACAGACCCCGGCACGGTCACTGCGCCCCGGCCCCAGTGATGAGGCCGATACAGGGGCCTGCAGCGAGAGAGTCTCCTGGATGCTTTTCCCCCAAATCCAAGACCGAGAGAGCTGGGCTAGTGACACAAGAGACACGGGGTCCCCCACCCCTCAGCAGGGCAACTGCGCAGATCCATCTGCAAGAAGCCGATGGAGGGGTGGCTGGGGCAGGGCAAGGAGAGTCTGAGGCGACCCAGAGGCCAATTGCGTTTTATCTCCATCAGCTGGGGAAGGAGAAATCAGTTCAGTGGGGAATGATCACAAGTGAATCAGAGTTGGCTGGTGTAGCAGGAACTGCTGGGTAGGGTCACACTGGGAACTATTACTGAGCTCACCTGAACAGTAACTACCATTGGCTGAATTAAACCCACTTCATGGGCAACAATTTACATTCATGGAGCACCAGGATCTGGCGTTAGAACGTCCAAGGCACTAGGCCAGAACCCCACCGCTCTACGGTCCCTTCGCGGCTTCTCTGTTCTTAGGCTGGTTTGTTGTCTCTTGAGCCATCCCCTTGCGCCGTCTCTGTTTGCTGCTCTGAGTTCCAGCTCAGATACCTGCAGCTATTTCTCCAGGCGATGGGTCGGCTTCTCAACTGAACAACTGTCCCTCCGCTGCTTTTTTTAGAGTCCCTTTGCTCTCGGACAACTTTTCCCTTCCTGTCGCTGCCCCTGAAGGTGCTGGGTGGACGTTTTGTCCGCACTATTTGCTTTACTGTCACTACAGCTCACTTCCTCCTCATTTCTTCAGCCTGTTTCTCTTTGCTCACAGCTGGTTTCCATCACGTTTCATTCGTGCTTTACTTCTCCTGCGGTTTTCTAACAATTGCTTAGGTACTTAGAGACTCTTTTTTCTTTGTGTTTCACTGCCCGGTTTTTCCTTTAACTTTCCCCCTCATGCCTCTGTCTTTCCTCTGTCTGCCTCCCCCTGTTCCTGCCATCTCTGTCCCTTCTCAACGGGACTTTCTCCCTGTCAGCTCTGTCCCTGATGCCCTTCGATGACACAACTCGGCCACCAGGTCCCTTTCCACTGGCTCCCGCTCGCTGGGTCCCTGCATTTCTGGTGCATGTTCCTACCTCACTGGCTGCTGGTGTCTCTCTCCTGGCGCTGGGCAGCCTCCCTCCAAATTCTTTCCACCGTTTCCACCAGGAGCGCTGGGGGTGGGGGAGGAGCTGCTGGCTGCTGTCCCCCACTGTTTTCTTTCTCTCCCCACCACAAAAAAATACCACCCCAAGTTCGAGTTCCTCACACTTCCGCTGCCCGGGAATCCTTGGAGTTCTCCCCACAGATGTGAGCAGCCACCGTGTGCAGCTCCCACTGCTCTTTAACCCGACAGCCCCCATCCCAGGTGGGCATCACACAGCCAGCTATGGAATGCAAGCACAGGCTGGGGGCTGGGCTGGCTGGGCAGCCCCTGGGCCCCAACTCCTCTGTGCGTCCCCAGAGGCAGGGGAAGGAAGGGGAGCATCCCCCTGGGAAAGGCCCTTTGCTCTGCAGCTCCCCCTGGGGCAGGGATCCCCCCTCCCTCTACCTTGAACCTTCAGCATTAATTCCGTCCCTGCCCCCCAGCCGGGCGTCCCCTCTGCTGGGCCCAGGGCTCAGGGCAGAGCCTGGCTCTGAGCGCCCCATTGGCGCAGAGACTCCCTGATCAGGGGTGTGCACAGGAATGAAAATGTGGCCACTTTCGGAGGGGCACTTTGTGTGCCCCCCACAGCCAGAGGAGCTGGCTCTGCTCCCCGGAGGAGTTCTGTGCTCTGACCCCACTGATTTGGGGGGCCCCTGTGCCTGCTTCCTCCCTTGCACATGCCCCTGCCCCGAGGGTCCAACTGGGAGTGGGGATACTGAGCCGGGCCCCTCACCTGCTACCACCAGCTCCACAGGGTCACTGGGATGCGAAGAGGCAGGCGGGTCCGTTTTGGTGCTATATCGGCAGCGGTAGCTCCCTGCGTCTCTGCGGCTCACATTGCGAATGGGAAACTCAGCCACATTCCCAGCTGGCTCCACCTCCTGCAGCGCGGTCGGGTTTCCATCTTTGTACAGAAGGAACCTCATGTTCTGGTATCGAGCCTGACACCGGACGGTCACGGCTTCCCCCGGGGTCACCTCCCTGATGGGGTGCAGGGAGATGGAGGGTTTGGAGTAGGTAGTCTCTGCAGTGAGAAGGAGACAGGCCTTGAGACAGACCCCGGCACAGTCACTTCGCCCCATCCTTTCTGCACATTCCCAGAGACGGGGCCCCCCCGGGAGAAAACCCAGCCAGAGGAACCTCTCCGACATCCCAGAGATTCCTGGGAGCTACGCCCGAATCTGCCTAAAATCCAGAGTGTCCCTCTGTACCCGTCTAGCTACCTAATGGGCCCCCACAGGCTGGGAGCCAGGACTCCTGGGTTCTATCCCTGGCTCTGGGAGGGGAGTGGGGTCTAGTGGTTAGATCGGGAGGGGGCTGGGAGTCAGAGGTGCTGGGTGCTGAACAGATACGGTGAGAAAAAGCCCCCACCCTAAAGCCAAGTCCTGACTATCTAACCAGACCCAAGGTGCAGGAGGGATGATTACGGTCATTCAGACAAGGGGAAATGGAGGCACAGGGAAGTTAAGTGACACCCCAAGGAGTGTCCCATCTGCCCAGAGACCCCCATGATGGTCAATCCAGAGTCACCCCTGACTGCACTGGGGGCAGGGCTGGGCTCTGATCTCAACCCACCAGTAGGGTGACCCTATTTCCCTATGCTGAATATGGGACACCTGGTAAGTTACTCATCTTCAAGCGAGTTCAACGGCAATCAAACAGATCTACGCAGTACAAACATGCAAATTAACATCAAGTTGACTGAGCCCCTGTTGAAAAGAAACACCGTGTAGCTGGATTCTTTTTATTTACCTGCTTATCTTTAAGGCTTTAGGGTTCACATGGGGAGGGGTGACACACACACCCCTAACCCCCCCTCACCGTGAGAGGTTACGCACACACACACACCCTAGTACCGCTCTCTCAGATGGGGGGGAGTGACTGACCGACCCGAACCTCCCTGCTCAGCGCTCTCCACCCTCCATGCCTGGCTGGGCCCCCAGGGATGGACCCGCCTCTCCTGGTACCTGATGCTGTGTCTTCCCGAGGCAACATGTGTGTGGCGGGGGAACTCAGGGTCACATGCCCTCCCCCTCCAGATTTCTGCCACGGTTCACACCAGAATGTGGCCAGCAGCAGCCTTTCCACACTGTGCGGGAGGAAAAGGACGGGAGCTGCTTCCAGCCACCAGGAAGGAGCAGGGGGGTGTGACGGTGCTGCCTGTGGGAGGCAGCTGAGGTCACTTAATTAGGGTGAACTGCAAACAGAACGGGGCAGACAAACCCCAAACGCTGGTGGTTATTCCAATACTTAGATTTATCAAGCCAGCACAAAACAGCTTTTTTAGTACCTTACTGGTTACTCAGAAATACAAACAACGCAGTTTTCTTAAAGTGCCCAGCCTTAGGCCTTCATCCAGACACACATGTTAGATATGTGATGATTACTGAAAATCTTATTTTATCATATAAAAGAAATTTTCCACACAGGTAACAGGTAGGGGATAGGGACACTCATTTTTCACTCTCCCGGCCTTCCCAAACTGCTGACTAGATAAACCCATTAGCTCACAAGGCTGCCTAGGCTCCTCCAAAATCTTCTCGTTCTCCTCTCCCTTTGCTTGATCTAGTTCCAGATTTACTTCTGAGACATTAGATAGACATTCAGAAACTTCATTCACAGCCAAACAGCTACTTTCCAAAGACAAACTTTTGGAGAAACCCTCCATAGGCACAACTTTAGGATTAATCCTTTTCTGTGCCTGGTTTATGTTAACTTGACTGACCATAGCTTTAATATCATTTCCAATCATAAGATCCTTAGGGATTGTGTTTTTTACTCCAACAACCATGGTGCCCTCAAATCCCTTCCATTTCAGGTGGATTTTAGCCAAAGGCACCGTGACAAAATACTCAGATAAGGCTACAAGAGTTACACTTTCACCTGGCCAATAATCGTCCCTTCTGACAAGACTTGCTTTAACCAGAGTAATATCTGCTGCAGTGTTCCTTTATGCCATACACCGTACTCCATTCACTTCTGCACTGCTAATAAACTCTGCATTATTTTCCCCATATTTAGCTTTAATATGCGTTTTAAGGTTACATTTTTTAGAGACAACAGAAACAGCGTTTGCACACAGGGCACCAACGCTGCGCTTTGTGAGGCTTGCCTGTGAGTTTATAATAACAGGATTCGCATTTGCCGTGGCATTTGGGGTTGCTGGTTTTGGGCTGCCCTTCAGGGTTGGGCAATCTGATTTTCTGTGGCCAAGCATCCCACAGTGATAGCATTTAACCTGTTTAGTCTTGGGGTGAGAGCTTCTATCCTCTGGACCCCATGAGCAACTTTATAAGAGTCGGGGCCAGGTTTACCTTTAAATCCTTCCCTCCTCTTGAACTGGGGAGAATGGTGATTAATTTTTCCATGGGATTTTCACCCTTTCCGAGCCCTGTTTTGGGTATGGGTGAAGGGTTAAAATCCATGTGCATTTTATATAACAACCTGGTATATGGATTGTGCCAGCTCTTTTCCAGACCCAAAGTCCAGAGTATGGTTAAGAGACCAGAGGCCTAGCAAATAGTGATCAGCTAAGAGAAAGCTGGGGTAAACAGAAAACATTGCCTTTGCTAAAGATATGCTTTGTCAGTAGAAATGCCAGATGTTGGAGCTAAGAACTAAATAATTGTATCTTATTCAGAGTTGCAGATTGAACAAAGAATCCCTGTTCCTATTGGGTTAGTTTCTCCTGTAGGGAAACATTCTTCCCACAGATCCAACCTTGAGTTTATGAATAGTTGGCACATGTCAGTATAAGATATGGCATCTTTCCACCTCCCTTTCCAAGGGACCAATGCCCTGCCTTAAGATATAAAGGAGACAATCTCTATTGCCATATACTTTCACTGTTTCTTTGTTTTAACCCCTAGGAATGTATCTGTTGGACAATCAAAGGAGTTGCTCCATTCCTATGGACTCCAAATCAGAATTCAACATATATATTTTATACTAATAACATTTTATCAAAGTATTAATTAAATGTTAACTTGCTAACTTGAGACCATGGGTGGAAACATTATGTAACCTGTTAACCATTGGCTACTGTGCTATCTTGTCTTGCTGCAAAACCTATCCCAGGGTGTGGAACTGCCTACCCCGTCACTTTCCCCCACCCATGGAAAATCTATATATTCTATTGTAATCAATTGATTGGCAGTGTCTCTGAGCCTAATACGCCTGGCTTATCCCCTTTTCTGAACACAAATCTTCCAGGGCTTTTTTGTCAAGGCCCTCATATGCTCCTTGCTCACCCATTGCAACTGCTCCTTAACTAACCAAACTCTCAATACCAATATTCAAATTTGGATAGCGTGGGGTTTTGACCCAAAGCTTAATTGACCCAGTTCTGTGGATCCTGCCGACTACGCCACTGTGACGGTGCTGCCTGTGGGAGCCAGCTGAGGTCACTTAATTAGGGTGAACTGCAAACAGAACGGAGCAGACAAATCCTAAACGCTGGCGGATATACCAATACTTAGATTTACCAAGCCAGTACTAAACAGCTTTTATAGTACCTTACTGGTTACTCAGAAATACAAACAATAGACAAGACTTGTTTGCTTACATTACAAGACCTGAGCAAACACTACCTGTCTCTCTCTAACAATGCACACTTGCATTTCAAAGCTTTATTTATTTACATATCTTCCTAACCAATTTCTAAAGTTCTGCCATGGTTCAGGTCAATCTGTGAGTTAATTAACTCTTTCTGGCCCTGTCACCTTCCAATGAAATATTATATTACACTCATAACGTCACGGGGGGGAGGGATGACTTGGCCCGTGTCTTTGCAGAGCTCATCTCTCCCCCTCTCCCCCATGGATGGAAGCAGCTTGTCCCTTCCTGCCCGCACAGTGTGGAAAGGCAGCGAACACCCCCAGGCTGCTGCTGGCCACCGACATAACCCAGCTGCCTCCTGTCCCTCAGCTACCGCACGGGCAGGAAGGGATTAAGCCCTAAGGCTGCATTGTGCACCAGGGCCCAGGGAACCTGACTGCAGGGGCCTCAGTGAACCCGGCCAGAGCGGTGGCTCAGCGGGGAGGTGCCTAGGGGACGGAGCAGCCCCGTGCTCCCTGGGGGCAGGACTCAGGGTGAGGGGGTGGTGGGCAAAGAGGGTGATAAGCCCCTGCCTGGGGGGCTGCTGTGGAGCCTGCAGGTTCAGGGTGGGAACAGGCTGGAAAACCCTTCCCCCCACCTCCCCATCTTGGGCTTTCCCAGGGCGCCGGCCCAGCCAGAGGTAGTGGGGGGAGGAAGGGAGGAGCCTGCCGGCCAGGCTGTGGGTGAGCTGAGCGCTCCAACCAGGGGCTGGTTCTCTGCACAGCGCTGGGTTGGGCTGCACTCCGCCGGGGGGATATGGAGCAGCAGCAGGGCTGGGGGATGAAGGGGCAAAGCAGGGAGAGGACAGCCAGAGGGGGAGCACGTAAAAGGCCGATGGGTGAGCAGAAGAGGTGACACGTAACCGGATGCTGCCTGGCACCTGCCTGCACCCACCAGCCACCGCAGCTCCTGCCGGACAGAAACGGGACATGGGGCGGGGCCCTGCTGGCCAGGAGCTGGTGCTGCGGGGGCTGTGCTGATGGACCAGCAGGTGAGCGGCAGGCCCCACATGCTGCATCTTTTCCCTGCCACCAGCCCTGCACACCCACCCCCGTCATCAGCCACTGGTCATGCAACTCACCCTTGGCAGCTGGTGAGCAGGGATCCGGCCAGTACTGATGTGGGGCGGGGGGAGACAGAAAATACGGGATAATTTGCCTGTTTTTAAGAAAAAGTTGGGACAGCTGCAGGAGGGTTAAATATAGGCCTGTCCCTTTTAAAAACGGGAGGTCTGGTCACTCTTCCCCGTCAATCAGGACTCACCCTGGACTGCACTGGGGGCAGGGCCAGGTTCAGATCTCAGTCCCCTGGGATCAATACAAAGAGGTTGAACTGATTTTTGAGGTGAAGTTTCAGGGCTCACCTCCTCTTTTCCTCTCCCCCTTACCCCCTCCCCATCTTGAACATTAAAGATTCCCCTGCCCCACAGATACTCAAGTCCCGACACCCTGCTCTGCCCAGCCAGCCAGCAGCCTGGAGAGGAGACGGCTCGTTAGTGAACAGATCCCAGAGCGACTCAGATCCTCCATGCCCCATGGGCACACGCCCTGGTCTCAGATCCCTCCATGGGCACATGGCCTGGTGGTCTCACATCCCCCCATGGGCACATGCCCTGGTCTCACATCCCGCCCCCCATATGGACACAAGCCCTGGCTGTCTCCAATACTCACCAAGGAAGACGATCATGGGAGCAGACGCCATAATGGGGGCACCGAGGGGCCCCTCAGCGCTGTCACTACCACCCCGGTGCCAAGCTCCACCGAGCCCTGAATGAGGAACTCAGCTGGTGGCTCCAGCTACAGGAAGTCGACAGTGTTTCGTCTCTTCCTGCATCCCTCACATGCTGTCTCTAATCTGCAGGCGAAATCTACTGCGGTCAAAGAAATCAAAGGTCCCTGCAAAATCCAACCCTGGGACTGTCAGCCTGGCCAAGCGTCATGCAGCTCACAGCTTGTCTGTGTCTCTGCGGAGAGGGGGGACAGGTCACCCTCAATGTACCCTGCAGCCTTGTGAAAGGTGCACTGGGCTGGGCTAGGAACCAGGCGACCACAGAGTCTGGTCTTCAATCTTCCACTGACCACGATTTCCATGAAAATTCCATCCCCTTTTCATTCTGGGTTCAAGCGGCTGATGACCCATTTAGGTAAAATTAATACGGTATCATGCAGCTAAAGGCTGGCATCGTAATGGAGCTGCATGAGGGGCAGATTTAAGATTGCTCAGGAAACCGTAACTGTGGCATTTCCTAGTGCTGGAGGGTTTGACTCTGCCAGGGCCTCCCAGAGGATTCAGGGGGCCTGGGGCAAAGCAATTTTGGGGGCCCCTTCCATAAAAAAAAGTTGCAATACTATAGAATACTATATTCTCGTGGGGCCTGGGGCAAATTGCCCCACTTGCCCCCCCTCTGGGCAGCCCTGGACTCTTCAGCCTTCATGCTCAGTCTGTCAACCTGCCCACCTGCAACACGAGCCGTGGCACCACATGAGGAGCAGGCGCGATGGGGGACGCCTGGGTTTGCTGCCTCTTGCGCCATAGCTGAGCGGTGATGACGGGTTTACACTGTAACGCCTGGTTCTAAGGGGCTTTCAGTGTGTGAATTAAATGAGGAATAAAAGAAAATCAGGGAAGGAGAAATTCCATCCTAGGCCCCAACTGGTCACCAGATGGGAGAGACCCAGGGACCTTCTAATGCCACGCAGAGACTCTGCCTCCGAGCTGGAAGAGACACTGTCAGTGGTTATGTGGCCAGGACCCTAGAGAGGGACATGACACAGGTTTTGTTTATATTCCATTGGCTAGAGGGCAGGAGAAAGCTGCAGAGCAGGGGGCTCTATTCCCGGCTCCTGGAGGGAAGTGGGGTCTAGTGGTTAGAGCAGGGGGCTGGGAGCCAGGACCCGGGTGTGATGGTCACCCATCCATTCTCACATGACTCGGGGGCAGAGTTAGAAGATGGTTCAGCCAGGAGCCCGGCCGATGGTCCCAATGGGATTCTTACATCTCCCAGCCCCCTGCTCACCAGCTGCGCCCCAACAGCTGAGGAGAGTACCCTCATAGCTGCTCTCAGCCTCAGAGAGCAGGAGGGGGATGAGCAGCAGATTCGCTGTCTAGCAGAGTCACCCCATCCGGCCCCCTGTCACCCATCCTGCCCCCTGGCCTATCCCCCTTTGAATCTCCCCGAGCTTGACCTCTGCACACCCTGTCCCCCCACAGCCCGTCTGTCCTCACACCCTTGTCCCCTGCCCTGTTTCCCCTCAAATGCCCATCCCCCACCATCAGTTAAGATGGCTGCCATCTCCCAGTGTCCCCATTGGGATTGGTGCCAGGCTGCCCTCAGGGAAATAGTGCCGACCTAGACAGGGAGAGGCAGTAAGAAGCAGGGGAATACAGAGGGTGGGAGAATCTGGGGGAACATTGGGGGGGTGAGGGGTGTGGGTTGAGGGGGGCAGGGCAGTGGCGGGGAAGGAGGGACAATGAAAGCTGTCCCCTATGGCTGGGGGGTGCCTGGGTTCCCCCCTTGTGAGCATTTCAGGGTGAACCCGCCCCAATGCCATGGGGGGCACTGGGGGGTGTCACCTGCCCCTGGCTCCCCACCTCCCCCAAGCTGGCCAGAGGTGCCCCAGCTCAGCCAGAGTTTTAGCCAGAAAACAAATCCCTCCACACACACCCCATCCGCCGACTCCGACTCCATGAGGGGGGAGCCCATCCCCCGTCCCACTCGCCCCCATTCCCCTTCCACCTCAACTCCCTCTCCCATCTCCCTCCAATGCCCATCCCGTCGCACTCCACCACCCACCCAGCCGCCCCCTTTCTGTGTCCCCACTCCCTCTCTGATCTCAGCCCGGCTCCCCTCTAATCTCTTCCCCCACACCACCCTTGGCCTGCCCCCCCCCCAAACTCCTGTACCCGGCTGCTCTTTGCAGAGGGTCTCACAGGCCCAGAGGGCTCAGCGAGGTTGGAAACTCTCTCCCTCGCCAGCGTTACACAGGCCGGGGCTCATTTCAAACTGAGCCCCTGGTTCTACTCGGCTCCTGGGCAAACCCCCAGCAGCAGCCGTTCAAAGGCAAAGCTTTCGGGTTAACCCCACGAACAAGGAATCAAACCCAGCCTGTCTATTGAAACAGGGGCTGAGCGACCGCGGCCAACAGCCGGAGTCAGACTGGCTCCAAGTCTCGTTTCCTCGGGAGTCACCGGAGCAGAGCCACTTGTTTCCAGACCAGCTGGGCTTTGGGGGGAGGAACCGGTTCATTTCACTCTCCGGACGGATGGGCAGGGCGGCCGCTGACCCCGCTCCGAGTGTAAGCGGGGGAATGGTCCCGCTATTGTGGGGAACTTTCCTGGCTTATACACACCCCGGTGGGATTGGCTAGTGAAAGGATCTGAGTCCTCGCTCCTACTCCCTTTACCCAGAGGCCTGCCTGACCTCGAGGGCTCCTCTTCCTCCCTCCCATGTGGCAGAGTCCTCGTAACCCCGGCAAGGCAACCCCGGATCCCTGGGGGCTCCACCTCCCGTCTTGTCATGGTCAGGGGTGAGGGTGTCCCCACTCCAGGGCACTCTCTGCACCCGATGCTTCCCTGACCCACTGATCAGTACATAGAGTTCAGAACACGTACCATTTATTAAACAGCAACTCATAAAAAATAAGGAAAAGATGGGGAAGGTTAAAGGAAACAAGTCACCCTCCCTGTGGGCACGGGGACACCACAAACAGCAGCCTCTGCAAGGGAAAGGAAGTTCACAGTCTCTTCCTCACACGTTCCAGGCCTCCTGCTCAGGCCCTGGCCGCGCCGTGGTGATACCACAGTGTGACAATCTGTACCTCAAAGTAGCTCCCTGGAGCCCCCGTGTTCCCCACTACGATAGAATTATGATTGGTTGGGTACAAAGTTGCCTTGTGAGGCATCATTTTAAAAGTCTTGATCTGTTGAACATTCATGTCTTCTTTCATTGTACAGTAATTCCTCACTTAACGTGGTAGTTCTATTCCTGAAAAATGCTACTTTCAGCAAAACCATGTGAAGTGAATCCAATTTCCCAATAAGAATTAATGTAAATAGGGGGGGTTAGGTTCCAGGGAAATGTTTTTCACCAGACAAAAGACTATAGTTTAGACACACACACACACACACACACACACACACACACACACACACACACACACACAGTATAAGTTTTAAACAAACAATTGAAAACTGGACACAGCAATGATGACTGTGAAGCTTGGTTGAGGTGGTGGAGTCAGAGGGTGGGATATTTCCCAGGGAGCCTTACTGCTAATTGATGAACTAGCACTCGGCTGAGCCCTCAGGGGTTAACACAGTGTTGTTAATGGAGCCTCACACTCTACAACGCAGTGTGAGAGAGAGAGAGACAGAGACACAAACCTCTGTGTGTGTGTGTGAGAGAGAGAGAGAGAGAGAGGGAAGGAGAGACAGAGTGTGACGAGGTGCGGGATTTTCTTGTTTTTTCCTTGTTTTTCCAGTGGGTTGCATGCAGAGGGGGTGGGGTTCAGTGTCCTTGGGTGTTACTGGTTTAACGAGGTGAGGGGAGAGGGAGTTTGTTGTTACAGAGGACCAGAGAGGGAACTTGGGACCCCAGCCAATGGCCTGGAGAATGGAGACCCCAGCGACTGGTGACCTGGTGAATAGCAGGCCCAGCTCGGGAGTCACAGCCGGTTCTGCCCAGTGGGAGGACAATGGGTTGTGGGGACAGGACCCCGGTGACCTGACCAGCCGGTTCCAGCCAGAGGGGGCCAGAGGACAGAAGAGAGGAGAGGAGGCCCAGGTGACCCTGTTTCCCTGGAGAGAAGACAATGGACAGAGGCAGGGCTTGGGGCCGGTGATATCAGATGCCCAGCTGGGAAGCAGGGGGGCTCTGGGCTGGAGAGGGGGAGCAGGCAGAGCCCACCTGGATGCAGGAAAGTCTAAGATGAGCTGTGCTGAGGGAGGCCAGGCCTGAGGCCCTGAGAGTTTCCTGTGCTGTGTTCAGATGCTCAATAACCCGTCCTGTTTTATGCTGGCTGAGAGTCGCTCCAGGCTAGAGAACAGGGCTGCATTATTCCCTCTGGGAGTGGAGACCCCGGGGGTCCAGAGCAAGTGGACTCCCTGAGGGGGCCCACGACAGAGTCAGACATGCTAAGGCTCAGAGAGGTGCGGCTCCAGGAGGTGGAGGGGCTTAACCCCCGAAAGAGAGTGGACCCTTGAGAAGGGCTGTCGCACTGAAGGGGGTTCCCCCCAGGGACCGTACGGGGCCAAGAGTGAGCATGACCTGTGAGTCCATGACACAGAGACACACACAGTGTGTGTGTGAGAGAGACAAGCATTGCCCCTTTAAATACATTGACCCCACTCTAAGTACCTTGTCTTTTTAAGTAGATCAGAACAGCAGCTGCTGCCAGCAAGCTCCCTCCGTCCTGAGCCCTGTAGTGTCCGTCCCCCCCGTGGAGATAAGGTACAGGAGATGGGGTACAGGAGCGGGGGGAGGAGGATAGCTCCAAGGCAGAGGGCAGGAGCAGCACACAGATGTGGGGGGAGGGACAGCTGAATTCCCCAGCAACTGGGAATTTAGGGGAGCTGATGGGGGGCTGCTGGTCCACCCTGGTTCCAAGCCCCCACCAGCTCGCTCCAACGGACTGCTCTTCCTGCAAGCAGTGGACAAAGCAGGCGGCTGCCAAACAATGTTATAAGGGAGCATTGCACAACTTTAAACGAGCATGTTCCCTAATTGATCAGCAACATAACAATGAAACAACATTAACCGGGATGACGTTAAGTGAGGAGTAACTCTCTCCCCCCAGACAGTCAGGTAATTTGCATCAACACAGACAATAGCTTGTTTACGAGTTTTCAAATCCTCAACCTTTACCAATTCCAAGGCTGGACTCTGTCTTATAGAGATACCGTCCATTTTCACTACCACGTTAGATTAAAGGTTCTTTTGTCCTTCCCTTACCAACCTCTGCTTCCACATGGAATCAGATGTCAAGTCCACTAAGAGACTACAAGACATCTCCAAAATACCTAGAGATGAGAGTTTGCCTGCTCTCCCCTGTATTCTCCAGAGATTAACTGCACAACTGTCCTCCTGCTCTGCAGTTTCAGCTCTCCAGTCGTCCCTCTGAACCTGAGATACAGACTGTTCACTCAAAGAATCAACATGGAGACAGTCCTGTCCCAACACCATTGTCTCCCCGACATGCTGGTTAAGCTTATAGGGCTGTTTAAACTCCCTAACAATTTTTATTCCAGCTGAAATCTCCTCAAAACTATTCACAGTGGATATTTTGAAAGGAAATGCAGTGGATTCATTTTCATTTGAAAGACGTTGCCTACTAGGCATCAACACACTTTCCTCAGAAGAGAGACAGTTTACTATCAACAATGGCCCATTAAGAGTCAATGGAAACCATTCCTTTTCACAGACTTCAGGGACTTCACCAAGAAATTCCTTTCCCTCTGCAATATCCTGCACCGCTACAGGTTCTTTCTGAGCTTTATTTATGTCCAGAACTGACTTTGGCACCACAGACAAATCACCAAACTCCTGAGTTTTACATACATCCAGAATCACCCCTGGCCCATCACGAGGATTTTCACAAACCCCCTTTCAGGTAAACTGCTCGACTTCATAGTCACAAGGTTAGAAGCATTCTCTTCCTTGTGCCAAGTTTCTACACTGTCAGTGGGTAACAATGTCCAATCACCTTCATGTTTCCCTTGTGCCCTGGCTAGGATATCACCCTGATCAGACAAGGTTGTTGTATCTTTACCCAGCAACACACTAGCAACAGGTAAAATAGAAGCACCAGAATCACTTGGTCTCTGGGAGCTATTTATGACATCAACTGGATGCAACCTAGTTGCAATGTTATCCCTAGCAGACACAAATTCAGGACCACTTCCTTCCTGAGCTTTAGTTGTATCCAGAATCAGCTCTGGGTTAACAGATGAATTTTCAACCATCACAGGCTGGCAGGCTTTTTCTGTCTGCAATTTGCCCTAAACAGCGTTTACCATTGACTTTTACATTCTCTGCACAAGTTATGGGGTTACCTTCACCCGAGCTCACAGTAAAAGCATTTACATAAAAGGGGCCAGTGTTGGGGTGAATTTGGTTACACACAGACACCGGCTTAGAGTCAAACAACACACCCACATTGTTACAAACTGGAGAGATTCTGTCCCCATCTTTGCTGGTGAGAGGAGCTGGTTTTTCAGGATGATACATTTCCTGTTGTCCCTTTATTCTTTTGAGTTGACGCTTAAGTCTGTCCACTTTTGCCTTAGCTTCTAGTTCTGCAATCGAATATCTGCCATTCTTTGTTCTTGTTCAAAACACAGGCGTTCTCTTTCAGCAGCTTCTCCTTCCAGATCAGCTATTTTTCACTTTTCTTCAAGTTCTAGCTGCCGGTTTGTCATGGCAAGCATTTTCACTGGGGCTGCTTCCTTATCCCTGGCAATTAACAGATTTCTCAGTTCCTGCTCCGGGGCCTTTTGCTTAAAATACAACCCTCTCTGTAAGCACATTTTTTCCAGGCTTTTTCTGTCAGGATCTTGGTCATGGGTCACTCACTGTAACTGATTTTTAACCCTTAAACTCTCCAAGTTCAAGATTAAATTTTGACAAGCGTGTGGTTCTGATCCAAAAACCAGGGTCAAGCTCCCCCCACTTCTGCTGCCCGGGAATCCTTGGGGTTCTCCCCACAGCTGTGAGCAGACACCTCGTGCAGCTCCCACTGCTCTTTAACCCAACAGCCTCCAGCCCGGGTGGGCATCACACAGCCAGACATGGAATGCAGTCACAGGCTGGGGGCGGGGCCGGCTGGGCAGCCCCTGGACCCTGACTCCTCTGTGCGTCCCCAGAGCTGGGGCAGCCGGGGGAGCATCCCCCTGGGAAAGGTCCCTGCTCTGCAGCTCCCCCATGGGCAGGGTTCCCCCCTCCTTCTGCCTCGAACCTCCAGCAGCTGCTGCTGCCCCTTGCTGGGGAACCCACCAGTGATTCCATCCCTGCCCCACAGCCGGGCGTCTCCTCTGCTCGGTCCAGGGCTCTGAGCGCCCCATTGGCACAGAGACCCCCTGATCAGGGGCATGCACAGGAATAAAAATGTGGCCACATTCGGAGGGGCACTTTGTGTGCCCCCCGCAGCCAGAGGAGCTGGCTCTGCTCCCCGGAGGAGTTCTGTGCTCTGGCCCCACTGATTCGGGGGGGGGCCTGTGTCAGCTTGCCCCCTCGCACATGCCCCTGGTCCTGAGGGTCCAGCTGGGTGTGGGGCTGGGAGCGGGGATACTGAGCCGGGCAACGCACCTGCTACCCCCAGCTCCACGGGGTCGCTGGGATGCGACCAGGTGAACAGGTACACTTTATCGTGATGATAGCAGCTGTAGCTCCCGGCGTCTCTCCGGCTCACGTTGCGAATGGGAAACTCAGCCAGGTCCCCAGCCGGCTCCACGTCCTGCAGCGCGTTTGGGTTCCCATCTTTGTACAGAAGGAACCTCATGTTCTGGTGCCGACCCCGACACCGGACGGTCACAGCTCCCCCCAGAGCGACCCTGCCGCTGGGGCGCAGGGAGATGGAGGGTTTGGGGTACCTGAGGTCTACAATGAGAAGGAGACAGGCCGTGAGACAGACCCCAGCACAGTCACTGCGCCCCGTCCTCACTGCGCGGTCCCAGAGACGGGGCCCCTGGGGGAAAACCCAGCCAGGGGAACCTCTCCGAGATCCCAGAGATTCCTGGGAGCTATGACTGAAACTGCCCAAGGACCAAAATCCAGAGCAACCCTCTGTACCCATCTATCTATTTAATGGGCTCCCCCAGTCAGGGAGCCAGGATGCCTGGGTTCTATCCCTGGCTCTGGGAGGGGAGTGGGGTCTAGTGGTTAGATCGGGAGGGGGCTGGGAGTCAGAGGTGCTGGGTGCTGCACAGACACGGTGAGAAAAAGCCCCCGCCCTAAAGCCAAGTCCTGACGATCTAACCAGACACAAGGTGCAGGAGGGATGATTATCCCCCGTTCAGACAAGGGGAAATGGAGGCACAGGCAGGTTAAGTGACACCCCAAGGAGTGTCCCATCTGCCCAGAGACCCCCATGATGGTCTGGCTGGGTGTGGGGCTGGGAGCAGAGACAGTGAGCTGGGCCCCTCACCTACTACAATGATCCGCACATAGTCACTGGGATCCGACCAGTTGGGCGGCTCTGATCTGGAGGAAGATTGGCACGTGTAGACCCTTCTGTCTGCCCATCTGGCGCTGGGGATGGTGAATTCACCCCTGTCCCCAGCAGCATCCAGCTCCCGGATTTGGATTCCACCTTTAAACAGAAATAACCTCCTGGCCTCGCACCAACACTGACAGCGGATGGTGACAGCTCCCCCCAGGACGATCACCCCGCTGGGGCTGACGGAGATGGAGGGTCCAGGCGCAGGGAGCTCTGCGTTCACACACAAACAGGAGTGAGATGGGGAGACACAAACCCCTCCCCGTTACCCCGAGGGTAACCTGCCCTCAGCACCCAGCCCCAGGGACAGCACCAGGGCTAACAGACACCTCACTGCATCCACAGGGAACCTGTGGGCTGGGTTCTGATCTCAGCCCCCCGGGATCAATCCGGAGTCACCCCTGACTGCGCTGGGGGCAGGGCTGGGTTCTGATCTTAGCCCACCAGTGGGGTGACCATATTTCCCTATGCTGAATATGGGACACATGGTAAAATTACTCGTATTCAAGCAAGTTCAACGGCAATCAATCAGAACTACGCTGTACAAACCTTCAAATTAACAGGTTGACTGAGCCCCTGTTGATACTGCATCGATAGATTATTTTTATTTACCTTCTTATCTTTAACGTTTTAGGGTTCACCGGGGGATGGGTGACACACACACCCCAACCCCACCCCCACACACACATTCCCGTACCTGTCTCACCTCCTCTCCCCTGTGGCTGGCAGCAGCTTGTCCCTTCCTGCCCGCACAGTGGCAAAAGGCAGCTAACACCCCCAGGCTGCTGCTGGTCACCCACATAACCCAGCCGCCTCCTGTCCCCCAGCTATGGCGCAGGCAGGAAGAGGTTAAGCCCTAAGGCTGCATTGTGCCCCAGGGCCCAGGGAACCTGACTGCAGGGGCCTCAGTGACCCCGGCCAGAGAGGTGGCTCAGCAGGGGAGGTGCCTAGGGAACCGAGCAGCTGCGCGCTCCCTGGGGGCAGGACCCGGGGTGGGGGGTGAAGAGGGTGCTAAGCCCCTGCCTGGGAGGCTGCTGTGGGGTCTGCAGGTTTGGGGTGAGAACAGACTGGAAATCACCCCCACCCCCACTCCAGAGCTTAGCTGAGGGGCGGAGAGGCTCCCCCGTGCCAGCGCAGTGCGGGGCTTTGGCACACCCAGGGCTCAGCTCCTCCTGGCCAGTGCCCCAGGCCGGAGGGTCTTTGGATTTCCTGGGGCGCTGGCCCAGCCAGAGGCAGTGGGGGGAGGAAGGGAGGAGCCTGCCGGCCAGGCTGTGGGTGAGCTGAGCGCTCCAACCAGGGGCTGGTTCTCCCCACAGCGCTGGGTTGGGCTGTGCCCCGCCGGGGGGATATGGAGAAGCAGCGGGGCTGGGGCGGGGGTGAAGGGGCAAAGCAGGGAGAGGACAGCCAGAGGGGGAGCACGTAAAACGCTGATGGGTGGGCAGCAGAGGTGACATGTAACCGGCCATTGCCTGGCACCTGCCCGCACCCCACGGGGGGTGGGGCCCTGCTGGCCAAGAGACGGAGCAGCGGCTCTATTGGCAGCGGTAGCTCCCTGCATGTCCCCGGTCTGTGGGGCCCCCGGGCTGGGGCTGTGCATTGGGGGGAAACTCTCCCAGGCCCTGTCCCCTCTAAGCCAATCTTGTATCTGTCCAGTGACACCCCCCCACATATGAAATGAGGCCGGGGGGGTTCACATGGGGCATTTGCTGTGGGGATCTGCCCCCATCCCACCCATCCAGCTGTTTGTGACTCCCCCAGCGGGCGGCTCATTGGGCTGCACAAACCTGTTTCGGGGGGGGGGGGGTTGATGTTGAATTCCTGCCCCCAGGCCTGGTACCTGGCCCTGCACTGCTTGGGGAGTTGGGAGCTGGTGTGGTTGCCATTTGAGGCAGGTCAGTTCCTGCTGCAGGAATAGAACCAGCATCTGTGAAGGGCAGGGCCTGGGGGTGAGAAAGCTGGAGCCCTGGTGTCTGTGGTTAGTTATACAGGGACCCCGTCTCCCAGTCGGTAATGGTGGCTCTTCCCCTGGGGAGAGGACGGGACCCAGGGATTCGGGCCGGCTCAGCGCCCCTGGGATCCCAGAACTAGCAAGGGAGCTGCCGGTCCCGCATGCTGCATCTTCGCCCTGCCACAAGCCTTGCATACCCAGCCCCTTCGTCGGCCACTGGACCCCACCACTCACCCTGGGTGGGCAGGCGGCTGGCGAGCAGGGATCTGGCCAGTACTGATGCGGGGAGGACAGAAAATACGGGACAATTTGCCTGTTTTAAAGAAAAAGTCAGGACAGCTGCATGAGGGCTTAAATACAGGACTGTCCCTTTAAAAACGGGAGGTCTGGTCACCCCCTCCCCACCCAGGAGTCACCCCCAACTGCACTGGGGGCAGGGCCAGGTTTTGATCTCATCCCCTGGGATCAATACAAGGAGGTTGAACTTTTTGGGGGTGAAGGTTCAGGGCTCAGCTCCTCGTTTCCTCTCCCGCTTCCTCCCTCCCCTTCCTGTACACTAAGGTTTCTCCTGCCCCACAGATACTCACATCCGGACACCCTGTGCTGCCAAGCCAGCCAGCAGCCTGGAAAGGAGACGGCTCCTTAGGGACCAGATCCCAGAGTGATTCAGATCCCGCCCCCCATGGATACACACTCTAGTCTCAGATCCCCAACATGGGCACACGCCCTGGTCTCAGATCCCCCCCACTCACATGGATACACGCCCTGGCTGTCTCCGATACTCACTGAGGTAGAGGATTATGAGAGCAGAGGCAATGCTGGGGGCAGCGAGGGGCCCCTCAGTGCTGCCTCCAACACCCCGGTGCCAAGCTCCACCGAGCCCCAAATGAGGAACTCAGCTGGTGGCTCCAGCTACAGGAAGTCAACGATTTCTCCGTCTCTTCCTGTGTCCATCACACGTTGTCTCTAATCTGTAGCTTACATCTACTGCGGTCAAAGTAAGCAGAGGTCTTTGCAGAACCCAAGAAACCCAGGGACTGTCACCCTGGCCAAGCGTCATGCAGCTCCCAGCTTGTCTGTGTCTCTGTGGAGAGGGGGGACAGGTCACCTCAACGTACCCTGCAGCCTTGAGGAAGGTGCATCAGACTGAGAGCCAGGCAGCCATGGGGTCTGGTCTTCAATCTTCCACTGACCACGATTTCCATGAAAATTCCATCCCCTTTTCATTCTGGGTTCAAGCCCGGCTGATGACCCATGTAGGTAAAATTAGTACATGATCATGCAATTAAAGGCTGGTGTCGTAATGGAGCTGCACAAAGGGGCAGAGTTAAGGTCGTTCAGAAAACCGTAACTGTGACATTTCCTGGTGCTGGAGGGTTTGACTCTGCAGCCTTCCCGCTCAGCCTGCCAACCTGCCCACCTGCGACATGAGCCGTGGCACTGTGTGAGGAGCGGGCGCGATGGGGGATGCCTGGGTTTGCTGCCCCTTGTGCCATAGCTGAGCAGTGATGATGGGTTTACACTGTAACGCCTGGTTCTAAGGGGCTTTTCTCAGCATGTGAATTAAATAAATCAGGTTCAAAAGAAAATCAGAGAAAGAGAAATTCCATCCCGGGCCCCCAACGGGTCACCAGCCGGGAGAGACCCGGGGACCTTCTAATGCCCCTGCAGAGACCCTGCCCCCCGAGCTGGAGGAGACACTGTCAGTGGTTATGTGGCCAGGACCCTAGAGAGGGATGTGAAACAGGCTTTGTTTATACACCATTGGCTAGAGGGCAGCAGAAAGCTGGGGGTCAGGGGGCTCTATTACCGGCTCTGGGAGGGGAGTGGAGTCTAGTGGTTAGAGCAGGGGGCTGGGAGCCAGGACCTGGGTGTGGTGGTCACCCATCCATTCTCACATGACTCAGGGTCAGCGTTAGAAGGTGGTTCAGGAGCACGGCCAGATGGTCCCAATGGGATTCTTAAATCTCCCACCCCCCTGCTCACCAGCTGCCCCCAACTGCTCAGGAGAGTCCCCCCATAGCTGCTCTCAGCCATAGAGAGCAGGAGGGGGATGAGCACCAGATTCGCTGCCTAGCAGAGTCACCCTCCAGCCTGTCCCCTGTCCCCCATCCTGCTCCCGGCCTATCCCCCTTCGAATCTCCCCGAGTCTGTCCCCCGCACACCCTGCCCTGCCACAGCCCATCTGTCCTCACTCCCCTGTCCCCTGCCCTGTTTCCCCTCTGTCATAACTATAAAGGGAAGGGTAACAGCCCTCCTATGTACCATACTATAATCCCTCCTGGCCAGAGACACCAAAATCCTTTTACCTGTAAAGGGTTAAGAAGCTCAGGTAACCTGGCTGACACCTGACCCAAAGGACCAATAAGGGGACAAGATACTTTCAAATCTTGGTGGGGGGAAGGTGTTTGTTTGTGCTCTTTGTTTTGGTTGTTGTTCGCTCTTGGGACTAAGAGGGACCAGACATCAATCCAGGCTCTCCCAATCTTTCTGAACAAGTCTCTCATATTTCAAACTTGTAAGTAAACAGCCAGGCAAGGCGTGTTAGTTTTATCTTTGTTTTCTCAACTTGTAAATGTACCTTTTACTAGAGTGTTTACCTCTGTTTGCTGTAACTTTGAACCTAAGGCTGGAGGGGGGGTCCTCTGGGCTCTTTAAGTTTGATTACCCTGTAAAGTTATTTTCCATCCTGATTTTACGGAGATGATTTTTACCTTTTTCTTTAATTAAAAGCCTTCTTTTTAAGAACCTGATTGATTTTTCCTTGTTTTTAGATCCAAGGGGGTTGGATCTTGATCCACCAGGAGTTGGTGGGAGAAAGGAGGGGGGATGGTTAATTTCTCCTTGTTTTAAGATCCAAGGGGTTGGATCTGTATTCACCAGGAAATTGGTGAAGAGTCTCTAGGCTACCCAGGGAAGGGAATTAGCACATTGGGAGTGGGGGCAGTGGACCAGATCTAAGCTGGTAGTTAAGCTTAGAAGTTTTCATGCAGGCCCCCACATCTGTACCCTAAAGTTCAGAGTGGGGAAGGAGCCTTGACACCCTCAAATGCCCATCCCCCGCCCTCAGTTTAGATGGCCGCCATCTCCCAGTGGGCTTGGTGCCAGGCTGCCCTCAGGGAAATGGTGCCAACCTAGGCAGGGAGGGGCAGTAAGAAGCAGGGGAATATGGAGGGTGGGAGAATGTGGGGGAACATTGGGGGCTGAGG
The DNA here is from genome assembly GCF_028017835.1 of Emys orbicularis. Classification (NCBI taxonomy): domain Eukaryota; kingdom Metazoa; phylum Chordata; order Testudines; family Emydidae; genus Emys; species Emys orbicularis. The sequence continues at coordinate 21,009,747 of NC_088703.1, forward strand.
GGTGTGGGTTGAGGGGGGCAGGGCAGTGGCGGGTAAAGAGGGACAATGGAAGCTGCCCCCTATGGCTGGGGGGTGCCTGGGTTTCCCCCTTGTGAGCATTTCAGGGTGAACCTGCCCCAATGCCATGGGGGGCACTGGGGGACATCACCTGCCCCTGGCTCCCCATCTCCCCCAAGCTGGCCAGAGGCGCCCCAGCTCAGCCAGAGTTTTAGCCAGAAAACAAATTGCTCCACACACACCCCATCCGCCGACTCCGACTCCATCCCCATCCCCCGTCCTGCTCGCCCCCATTCCCCTTCCAGCTCAACTCCCTCTCCCATCTCCCCTCCAATGCCCATCCCGTCGCACTCCACCACCCACCCAGCTGCCCCCTTTCTGTGTCCCCTCAAATTCCTGTCCCCATTCCCTCCCTGATCTCAGCCCGGCTCCCCTCTAATCTCTTCCCCCGCACCACCCTTGGCCTCTCCCCGCCCCCCCCCAAACTTCCATACCCTGCTGCTCTTTGCAGAGGGTATCACAGGCCCAGAGGGCTCAGGGGGATTGGAAACTTTCTCCTTCACCAGCGTTGCACAGGCCAGGGGCCGGGGCTCATTTCAAACTGAGCCCCTGGTTCTACTCGGCTCCTGGGCAAACCCCCAGCAGCAGCCATTCAAAGGCAAAGCTTTCGGGTTAAGCCCCCAGACAAGGACTCAAACCCGGCCTGTCTATTGAAACGGGGGCTGAGCGACCGCGGCCAACAGCCGGAGTCAGACCGGCTCCAAGTCTCGCTCCTTCGGGAGTCACCGGAGCAGAGCCGCTTGTTTCCAGACCAGCCGGACTTTGGGGGGAGGAACCGGTTCATTTCACTCTCCGGACGGACGGGCAGGGCAGCCGTTGACCCCGCTCCTAGTGTAAGCAGGGGAATGGTCCCGCTATTGTGGGGAACTTTCCTGGCTTATACACGCCCCGGTGGGATTGGCTAGTGAAAGGATCTGAGTCCTCGCTACCACTCCCTTTACCCACAGGCCTGCCTGACCTCGAGGGCTCCCCTTTCTCCCTCCCATGCGGCAGAGTCCTCATAACCCCGGCAAGGCTGGGCCCCAGATCCCTGGGGGCTCGACCCCCTGTCTTGTTGTGGTCAGGGGTGAGGGTTTCCCCACTCCAGGGCTCTCTCTGCACCCGATGCTTCCCTGACCCACTGATCAGTACATAGAGTTCAGAGCACGTACAATTTATTAAACAGCAACTCATAAAAAATAAGGAAAAGATGGGGAAGGTTCAAGGAAACAAGTCACCCTCCCTGTGGGCACGGGGACACCACAAACAGCCACCTCTGCAAGGGGAAGGAAGTTCACAGTCTGTTTCTCACAGATACCGGGCCTCCTGCCCAGGCCCTGGCCGCGCCGTGGTGATACCACAGTGTGACAATCTGTACCTCAAAGTAGCACCGTGGAGCCCCCATATTCACCACTACAATAGAATTATGATAGGCTGGGTACAAAGTTGCCTTGTGAGGCATCATTTTAAAAGTCTTGATCTGTTGAATACTCACGCCCTGTTGCACTGTATGTGCTATCCTTGTATGGGAAGTTCTGAAGCATTGCTGTGTGTGCTACTGAAATATGTTGTGAGGTTGACAAACGCCTACAGCCAACCTTTCAGCTGGGCGCATGTGCTGGTCTCAGATCCAATCCCATGGACACATGCTCAGGTCTTGGACCTCCCCCCATAGGCACACGCCCTCATCTCAGATCCCCCACCATGTGGACATGCACCCTGGTCTCAGATTCCCCCCTCATGGGCACATGCTCTGGTTTCAGATCCTCCTCCCATGGGTACATTCCCTGGTCTCAGATCCCCCCCATGGGCACATGTCCTGGTCTCAGATCTCCCCCCCCATGGGCACACGCCCTAGTCTCAAATCCCCAGCATGGGCACATGCCCTGGTCTCAGATTCCCCCATGGGGACGCGCCCTGATCTCAGATCCCACCCCCTTATGGGCACATTTCCTGGTCTCAGATCCCCTATAGGCACATGGCCTGCTCTCAGATCCCACCCCAAGGGCACACGCCCTGGTCTCAGATCCCCTCCATGGGCACATTCCCTGGTCTCAGATTCCCTCCTGCCCATGGACACAAGCCCTGGCTGTCTCTGATACTCACCGAGGAGGAGGACAGTGAGAGCAGATGCCATGATGGGGGCAGCGAGGGGCCCCTCAGCGCTTCCTCCAACATCCCCGCTACAGGAAGTTAACGATGTTTCGTATCTTCCTGAGTCCATCACACATTGTCTCTAATCTGCAGGCAAAATCTAGCACAGTCAAAGTAAACAGAAATCTTTGCAAAACCCAGGAAACCCACGGGCTGTCAGCCTGGCCAAGCATCATGCAGCTCCCAGCTTGTCTGTGTCTCTGTGGAGAGCACCCCTCTCCCCCCCACCCCGCACAGACAAGCAGGAGGCTCCTGGGAGCAGCTCCAAGGCAGAGGGAAGGAGCAGCACAGGGCAGTGGGGGGAGGGACAGCTGAACTGCTGGCAATTGATAGCCTGCTGGGCAGCTGCTGCACAGGGAATTTAGGGGAGCTGATGGGGGGCTGCTGGTCCACCCTGGTTCCAAGCCCCCACCAGCTCGCTCCAACCGGCTGCTCTTGCTGCAAGCAGTGGACAAAGCAGGCGGCTGCCAAACAACGTTATAAGGGAGCATTGTGCAACTTTAAACGAGCTTGTTCTCTGGCTACGACTTCACTACGGGGGGCGGGGGGTGTCGATTTAAGATACGCAAATTCAGCTTCGCGAATAGCGTAGCTGAATTCGACGTATCTGAGCCGACTTACCCCGCTGTGAGGACGGCAGCAAATCGACCTCCGTGGCTCCCCCATCGACGGCACTTACTCCTACCTGCGCTGGTGGAGTACAAGCGTCGATTCGGGGATCGATTGTCGCGTCCTGACAAGAAGGGTTGGATGGGTCAGCAGTTCTGGGGGGGGGGGTCTCTCAGGGGGCGGGGAGTTGTTGGATGGGGCGTGGGAGTCCCGGGGGTCTGTCTGGGGATGGGGGTGTGGATAAGGATTGGGGCAGCCAGGGGACAGGTAGGGGGTAGGATTCTAGGGGGGCAGATAGGGTGGGGGGGTCCTCAGGAGGGGGCAGCCAGGGGACAAGGAGCAGGGAGACTTAGGTAGGGGGTGGGGTCCTGGGTGGCAGGTAGGGGCAGGGGTTCCAGGAGAGGGCAGCCAGGGGACAAGGAGCGGGGGGGGGGTTAGGCATTCTGTTGGGGGCAGGAAGTGGGAGAGAGTGGATGTGGGTGGGGCTCTCCCCCCTCGTCCTCTTTTTTGATTGTTGAAATATGGTAACCGTAAAAAAGCGGTGCCCTGGCTCGGCAGGGAGGAGCCGCCTTCCAGAGGCACCGGAGAGCCAGAGCGTCGGCTTGCGGGGGTGGCGAGCCCCAGCCATAGAGGAGCCGGCACGGCACAGGCAGCGGCACCGCTAGCGGGGAGCAGCCGCGCCCCCTGCCCCTCCTGCCCAGGCTGCAGCCTGGCACCCCCTCCCGGGGGCTCCTGCAGGCTGCAGCACTTGCATGTGGTTGGCGGCCCCCCGTGCGCCCCCCGGTTCCCCCCTCACCGTGCTCGGGTTCTGCGGCTCCTGGGTGTGTGAGCCACCGCTGCCCCTCCCGGAGCAGGCTCAGGGCCCTGCGACCCGGTAGCTCACATGCCCGGGAATCGCAGAGCCTGAGCACGGCGAGGGGGCAGCCGGGGTCACATGGAGGCCTGCATCCGCTGCAGCCTGTAGGAGCCCCCAGGGGGGTGCCCGGCCGCAGCCTGAGCAGGAGGGGCAGGGAGCGCGGCTGCTCCCCGCTAGCCACGCCACCGCTTTTGCAGGGCTGCTGCCCCCCTGTGCCACACTGGCTCCTCCATGGCTGGGGCTCGCCGCCCCCGCAAGCCGACGCTCTTGCTCTCTGGTGCCTCCAGAAGGCGGCTCCTCCCTGCCGAACTGCTGCAGTGGCCCAAGCCCGGCAAAGTCAGTGAGTGGACTCTGGGCGGGGACCGCCGGGGTGGGGTGCGTGGGGAGGTCTTGTGGGGGGGGCTGTGCACCCTCCAGGGGAGTTCAGGGGGCTGGGAGGGGGGAACCTGGTCTGGGGAGCAGCCCCTGGGCACAGCTGGCCCCTGGGGTGGGGGGGGTGCAAGGTGGAAGTTTCGCCTAGGGTGCAAAATATCCTTGCACCGGCCCTGTGTGCTATATCGGCAGCTGTAGCTTCCTGCATCTCTCCGGCTCACGTTGCAGATGGGAAACTCACCCGACCGCCCCAGCTGTCTCCACGTCCTGCAGCACGTTCGGGTTTCCATCTTTGTACAGAAGGAACCTCACGTTCTGGTGCCAAACCAGACGCCAGATGGTTACAGCTCCCCTCAGGGCGACCCCCCTCCACTGGGGCGCAGGGAGCTGGAGGGTTTGGGGTACTAGGTCTCTGCAGTGAGAAGGAGACAGGCTGTGAGACAGACCCCGGCACAGTCATTGCACCCCGTCCTCACCGCACAGAGACGGGGCCCCTGGGAGAAAACCCAGCCAGAGGAACCTCTCCGAGATCCCAGAGATTCCTGGGAGCTATGCCCGAAACTGCCTGAGGACCTAAACCCAGAGCATCCCTCTGTATCCATCTATCTACTTAAGTGGCCCACCCCAGCCCAGTGTCCCCCCTTCCCATCCCCGACCCCCCATGGGCCCATCTAGCCAGTATCTCCTCCCGGATGAGTGCACAGCAGCCACCAGTAGCTGCTGCCTCTCTGGGTCCCCGGCCAGGTGTCCTGTCTGCTGAGCCCAGGGCTCTGAACATCCCATCAGGGCAGACACTCACCAAGGGTCTGGCTGGGAGCGGGGACGCCGAGCCGGGCCCCTCACCTGCAACAATGATCCGCACGATGTCACTGGCATATGATCTGTTGGGTGGCTCCCATAGGCAGGGCCGGTGCAAGGAAGTTTCGCGCCCTAGGCGAAACTTCCACCTTGCACCCCCCCCAGCCCTGCGGCAGCTCTCTGCCCTCCCTCTGCCCTGAGGCACCCCCCCCCCCCGTGGCAGCTCCCCCCCAGAGAGCCGTGCGGCAGCTCCCCACCCCAGATCACCTCTGCTCTGCCTCCTCCCCGAGCACGCCGCCCCCACTCTAATTCTCCTCCCTTTCCAGGCTTGTGGCATCACAGCTGATTGGCGCCACAAGCCTGGGAGGCGGGAGAAGTGGAGCAGCGACCGCGCGCTCGGGGAGGAACGCTGTAAAAAAAAAATTGGGGGTGTGACGTTGTGCAGTCTATATGCTTTTATAAAAACTTGATAATAAGTCAATATAATGTAACTGGGATAGTTTTAGAGAAAATACGGTAATAAGTGAATATAACGTAACTGGGATATGCTTCACGCAAAAGGTCTCTTGTAAGGTATCATTACAAAGCTTATAATCTACTGAATATGATCATCTGATTTGTATAAATGTACCACTCTTGTATCTAAAACTAGAAATATAAAATGTAATTCTGAGGGCCTATTGTAATTATGTAAAGTGTGGGCCATTAATGATGGTTTGGAATCTTGATGACTCCCATCAACCAGGACCATTGTCTGCAGATGGTTGTGTTTACCTGTTAGTCTTCCTGTATATGGGTGTGCTGGCAAGTGGGCAATGAAGTCTTGCAGTGACATGTGATCATGTCACCTGAACTGGAATCCATCTTTAACCTGGTGCTTTTCCAGTGAGGGGGGTGTGGAAACCCAGAGGGACAAAGGGTTCCCGCCTTATGCAAAAGATATATAAAGGGGTGGAACAGAAGAGAGAGAGAGAGGAGCCATCATGAAGAATCCCCTAGCTACCACCTGAGCTGGAACAAGAGCTGTACCAGGGGAAAGAATTGTGCCCAGGCCTGGAAGGTGTCCAGTCTGAGAAAAACTTACTGAAGCATCTCTGAGGGTGAGATTATCTGTATTTAGTTTGATTAGACATAGATTTGCGCATTTTATTTTATTTTGCTTGGTGACTTACTTTGTTCTGTCTGTTACTACTTGGAACCACTTAAATCCTACTGTCTGTATTTAATAAAATCACTTTTTATTTAGTAATTTACTCAGAGTATGTATTAATACCTGGGGGAGCAAACAACTGTGCATATCTCTCTATCAGTGTTATAGAGGGCGAACAATTTATGAGTTTACTCTGCATAAGCTTTATGCAGGGTAAAACGGATTTATCTGGGTTTAGACCCCATTGAGAGTTGGGCATCTGAGTGCTAGAGACAAGCACATTTCTGGGAGCTGTTTTCAGATAAACTTGCAGCTTTGGGACAAGTGATTCAGACCCTGGGTCTGTGTCTGGAGCCAGACTGGAGTGTCTCGCTCAGCAAGACAGGGTGCTGGAGTCCTGAGCTAGCAGGGAAAACAGAAGCAAGGGGTAGTCTTGGCACATCAGGTGGCAGCTCCCAAGGGGGATTCTGTGATCCAACCCGTCACAGGGGGCACCGCTTTTTGGTGCCCCCAAATCTTGGCGCCCTAGGCAACCGCCTAGTTCACCTTAATGGTAGCACCGGCCCTGCCCATAAGGCGTGGGATCGGCAGCTGTAGGCCCTTGCGTCTTCCCGCCTGGTGCTGGGGATGGTGAATTCGTCCCCATCAGCATCCAGCCATAAGTGCTGACTTTTGGGTTTGCGGGTGGGTGCCCTCCCGAGGCTCCACCCCTCCCTAGGCCCCACCCCCTCTCCACCCCTTCCCCCGCCTACCCATCGCTCACTCCTCTCTGCCCCCTCCTCCAAGCACCTCTGCCAGTTTTGGAGGGAGGCTATTCACATTAGAGCGACAAAGTGAGTGAGGGAATATCTTTTATTGGAGCAATTTCTGTTGGTGAGCGAGAGACAAGCTTTGGAGCTTTCACAGAACTCTGCTTCAGGAAGAAGAAAGAACTCCGTGAAAGCTCCAAAGCTTGTGTCTCTCTCTCACCAACAGAAGTTGCTCCAATAAAAGATATTACCTCACTCACCTTGTCGCTCTAATTTCCTGGGAACAACAGGGCTACACCAACACAGCATACAAAAATGCAGGATTCACATGAACAGCACAGAGTGACCATCACACCAGGGCACTATTTTCAGGATTCATCTTAGCATAATGTCATCATTACACCAAGGAAGTAGCACTACCAGCACAATGAGATAAATATAGCCACGTGTGCACGCCAAAAATTCACAGTACAAGCCCACTGGGATCCACAACAGGAGAGTAATGTCAGTTTAGTGGGGATACACTCAGGGACTGAGTCCAAAGGGTTCAGCTAAACACAAGGGCACCTGCAAATAGCTGTACTAACAGCAGGATCTACACTGGCCCAAGAGGAGGAGTTGCACTTCAGGGCACTAATTCCCAACCCCAGTGCAAGGCAATATGGGATCCAGGCACCAGGTCTTCAGTACCAGAATTTGCACTGCCAGGAGAGTGAGATGGAATGATCGAAGTTACAGGGGGAAAAGCCCTCTGTGATCATCCTGGCTTATCCATCTCCCGGCCAATGCAGGGCTGATCCTTACTGCATGGTTTGTCCAGTCTCCTTTTAAAAGTCCCAAGCCCTGGAGTTTCTAGCTGACATTCTATACCAGGGGTTCTCAAACTGGCGGTCGGGACCCCTCAGGGGGGCATGAGGTTATTACATGGGGGGTTGTGAGCTGTCAACCTCCACCCCAAACCCCCCTTTGCCTCCAGCATTTATAATGGTGTTAAATATATAAAACAGTGTTTTTAATTTATAAGGGGGGTTCCACTCAGAGGCTTGCTATGTGAAAGGGGTCACCAGGAAGAAAGTTTGAGAGCCACTGCTCTATACCTCGGGGGAGTGGTGTGCTGTGCCCCATATTCATCATTTGTATATATTCTTTATAGTTCATATAAAGCCTGCCATGTAAGGTATCGTGGGAAAGGTTATGATTTGCTGAAACCCACTCTTCTGTTGAAATATGTATATCATTAGATCAGGGGTCTCAAACTCAAATGACTGCGAGGGCCACATGAGGACTTGTACATTGGCCCGAGGGCCGCATTCACTGACATCTCCCTCCCCCGCCCCGCCGCCCTCGGCCCAGCCCCCACTCCACCCCTTCCATGAGGCCCTGCCCCTGCCCCACCTCTTTCCACCCCTCCCTGCCCCCATTCCAACCCCTTCCCCAAAATCCTCACCCCAACTCCGCCCCCTCCCTGCCCCCAGGGGGTGCAGGAGGGGTGTGGCGGGGGCTTGGGGCAGGGAGTTGGGGTGCAGGAGGGGTGAGGGGTGTGGCAGGGGGCTCAGGGAAGGGGGTGGGCATGCAGGGTGCAGCAGGGGGCTCGGCAGGGTGTCAGGGTGCAGAGTGCAGCAGGGGGCTCAGGACAGGGGGTCATGGTGCAGCAGGGGACTCAGGCCAAGGGTTTGGGGGTGCAGGAGGTGTGCGGCGGGGGCTCAGGGCAGGGGGTCAGGGTGCAGGGTGCGGCAGGGGGCTCAGAGCAGGGGGTCGGGGTGCAGGAGGGGTGCAGGGTATGGCAGGGGGTAGGGGTGCAGGAGAGGTGTGGGGTACAGCAGGGGGCTCAGGGCAAGGGGTCAGGGTGCAGGAGGGGTGCGGGGTGCAGCAGGGGGCTCAGGGCAGGGGGTCGGGATGCAGGAGGGGTGTGGGGTATGGCAGGGGGTTGGGGTGCAGCAGGGGTGTGGGGTGCGGCAGGGGGCTCAGGGCGGGGGGTCGGGGTGCGAGGGGTGGCAGGGGGCTCAGTGCAGGGAGTCGGGTGCAGGAGGGGTGCAGGGTGCGGCAGGGAGTTCAGGGCAGGGGGTTGGGGTGCAGGAGGGGTGCGGGGGGTGGGAACGGGAACCGTGGCCAATGGGAGCTGCTGGGGGCGCTGCCTGAAGCAAGAGCAACACACAGACCCCTGTGCCCCCCTTCCCCTGCCCCCCCCCGCGGTCGGGCCAGAGCCACTCTAGGCAAATGCTGAGGGAGGGCAGGGGGGCCGCGAGGAGCCTGCGGGCCGCGTGTTTGAGTCCGAGACCCCGGCATTAACGTGTATGAGCTTGGGCTGTATGGTGAATACACTGCACATTTGGGAGTAGCCCCAGATGGCAACTCCCCAGAAACAACAAGGCACTTGACCAAATGGCTGGTGAATGTTACACAGCCACCACCAGCCATTGTGCAGCCAGTGAGTGACAATCAGCAATTCAGTGACTGTCCCCAGAGAATCACTCAACCCCGGGACTCAGCAACGCCCCCCCCCCCATGATGCTTGGACTTGTGTTTGCCAGAGCACATGGACTACACAGGAGATCGTTCCAGCCCAGGATGTACCCCAGGGGTCACACACTGGCCCTTCCCTTGGGAGACTAGTCCAGCCACACCCCAAGGCAGAGATTGCACTGCTAGGACGGTTTCCCCCTCTCCCTTCCCCCTTCCCCGCTGCCTCTTCCCTTCCACTCCCCACACCGGTAAGAGGCAGGCACCCAGATGCCAGGGAGGGGGACCAAGTGCACTGCATGGACATGTGGCAGGCGTCTCTGCCTGGGCAGGGGGGCACCGCACCCCGCAGAAGCCCAGGAGACGTCCCCACCCCCACCATGCCCGTGCTGGTCCACCTGCCCAGCGGGGGCTGGTACTCTCAGTCTCTCTGTGCTGCAGAGGTCCAGGGGATGTTTTTGGAGATGCCCCCTGCCAGATGCAGAGAGCTGGGCTGCAGCCGGTGCCCCCATGCAGATGGACACCCCTCCAGCAGCCAGGTGCCGGCTCTCAGCACAGCCACCCTGCAGCCTGCTGCCCAGGAGAAGCAGGTGGGGGGGGGGGCACCGGTGGGGGTGGGGTCACTCAGCCCCTGCTGCAGGAGAAGAGTCCCCCTCGCTGATTGGCTGGTGGCCAAAAAACAGCTAAACAGCCCTGCTGGAAAGAGCTGTTTTGGCCACGCTGATCAGCGCAGCAGCTCAGAGCCAGAAACAGCTGATTGGCGACAGCCCCGCTAGGGTGACCAGATGTCCCAATTTTATAGGGACAGTCCTGATTTTGGGGCTTTTTCTTGTATAGGTTCCTATTACCCCCGACCCCATCCCGATTTTTCACACTTGCTGTCTGGTCCGCGGGACCCATAAACAGTTGACTGGTGCCAGTGGGTGCAGAGCACCCACTAATTTTCCCCTGTGGGTGCTCCAGTCCCGGAGCACCCATGGAGTCAGCGCCTATGCATCCAGCTCCCAGATTCGGATTCCACCTTTATACAGAAATAACCTCCTGGCCTCACACTGACACTGACAGCGGATGGTGACGGCTCCCCCCAGGGCGATCACCCCCTTGGGGCTGACAGAGATGGAGGGTCCGGGCGCAGGGAGCTCTGCGTTCACAAACAAACAGGAGTGAGACGGAGAGACACAAACCCCTCCCCAGGTGTCTGTAACCTGCCCTTAGCGCCAGCCCCAGGGACAGCGCCAGGGCTAACAGACACCTCACTGCATCCACAGGGAACCTGTGCGCTGGGTTCTGATCTCAGACCCCTGGGGTCAATCCGGAGTCACCCCTGACTGCACTGGGGACAGTCTCCATGGGGTCAATAACAGGAGGTTGAAGTGAGTTTTGGGGTGAAGTCCCAGCAAAACCCCTCTGCAACCTCCCCAGGTCAATACTCCCCACTCAGCATTCAAATAACACATTAAGAACATTCCCACTTCATCACATCTCTCCCCTCTTTGAGACCGAACTGAGCGGGGTCACTTCAGCCAGTGACCTGGGGAAGTTCGAACCTACCCATGTTCCCATGGATGCCCCAGCATCCCCCCCTTCCTGGGTGAGAATTACACCAGGCCCTTCCAGTTTCCTGCCCCCCTTTAGGTCGGAGGTGCTCAATGGCACTCGTAGTCCACATGTGGGAAGGCTTATGTGGCCCGTGCCCTTTTTCCACCCCAATACCCCTGGGGTTCCAACTGGGCTGGGGTCTTCTCCCAGCGCTCCAGTCTGGAGGTCGGTGATTCGGGCTCTCTTGGTTCAGAGCCCCGCTTTTTACCTTGGCCACCCTCTGGAAAGGCTCCTCTATGCTGGGCAAGGGTCCTAAAGCCGTTTTCCCCTTGTCCCAGGCCTTCCTCACCCTCTGACAGGGGTCACAGGATCGGCAGTACTGTCAGACAGTAATAAAGACCCCAGGCCAATGAAAGTTCTGTAGCAGTCTCTGCTGGGTACGCCAGGTTCCCTGGTGCCCTGAGAGGGGAATGTCATGGGCCCAGTACAGCAGCTGGCGGCGATACTTCCGGGGGACCATGAGCTGCCTCCTGATTCCCCATGACTCCATTTCCCCTGGGGAAGCTCATTCTCGGTACAGGAACCCCTTCTCCCACAGGAACCTTTTCCAGCAACCTCTCCCCATGGTCTGTGCCACACTGAGGTCGGCCAGGTCCCTTATCTTCTGCAAGGAGGGATCTTTCTGCAACTCGGCCTGGAACTCAGCAGCTGGGACAGGGATGGGCACCTGCTCTCTCTCGCCGGCTGGGTCTGAAGCCGCAGCCTCCCTGAGCCATGTCCCTGGGCGTTCCCTCCCCACCAGGTTAGGGTCCTGCGCCTCAGGCAAGGCACCCTCCCCAAGGCCAGGGCGCAGTGCCCCTCGCCGGCTCTGACTACGGGTCACAACCAGGGCACCCTGGGGGTTGCTTGGCCAGTCCTCCAGGTCCCCTCCCCCATCAACACCTCAGTGGGCAAATGGTGGTGCACCCCCACTTCCTTGGGGCCATCCTTGGCCCCCCATTTCAAGTGTATCCTCACCATGGGCACCTTGAATGGGGTCCCGCCCACCCCCGTCAGGGTTAGATAGGTGTTGGGCACCACCTGATCTGGAGCTACCACCTCAGGCCGGGCCAGTGTCACCTCAGCGCCCATATCCCAGTATCCATTGACCTTCCTCCCATCCACCTCCAGGGGAACAAGGCACTCGCTCCGCAGGGACCGCCCCGCACCCACTCTGTAAACGGAGAACTTGGTGTCTGCAGCATCCAACTCTGCATAGGACTTGGCCTGGGGCCCTCCTCTCTCCTGAGCAGTTGATAAGCTGTCAGCCCCCCTTGCCTGGGCCGTCTTCCCCTCATCCGGCTGGGTCTCTATCCAATTAACCCTCTGTGGGTTCGGTCTGCTTAGTCTGTCCCTGAGCCTGGGGCACTGGGTCCTAATGTGGCCTCTCTGGCCACAGTAATAGCAGCCCATGTCCCGTTGGTCCCCTCGAGCCGGTCGGTTGGCCCTGACACCAGATGTTCCCCTTGGGAGGGGGTTCTCCATGTTTCCCTTATGGGAGGTCCGAGGGTCACTCTCTTCCTGCATCGTGGTGGGTCTGTTCCTTTGGGACTCCTCCCTGACACCCCCTGACCGGCTCTTCACAAACTCATCAGCCAGCCGCCCTGCATGTCGTGGGTTCTCTGGCTTTTTGTCCCTCAACCACAGCCTCAGGTCGGATGGGCACCGCTCATACAGTTGCTCTAGTACGATCAGTTTAACCAGGTCCTCCTTCGTCTGGGCCTCATCTGCCCACTTGTTGGCATATCCCTCCATGCAGACAGCTAGTTGCAGATCTGAGACCTCAGCGGTTTTACGCTGGTACATCTCAGGAGTCAGCCCAAACTCACATAGCAGGGCCTTTTTGAATAGTTCGTAGTCCCCTTTCTCCGCCTCTTCCAGTTGGCGGTACAATGCCATGGCTCTGGGGTCCAGTAAGGGGATGAGACCCCGGAGCCTGTCTGCAGGATCAACCTGGTGCAGCTCGCAGGCCGTCTCATAGGCATCCAGGAAGTCATCCGTGTCCTCCCCCTCCTTACGCTGGGCCAGGATGCATTTATCAAAGCTCCGTGCAGTCCTGGGTCCCCCCTCACTCACCGCAGCCGGGGGCTCACTGCCCCTCAGCCTGGCCAGCTCCAGTTCATGATGTCTCTGTTTCTCTTTTTTCTCCAATTCATGCTGCCTCTGTCTCTCTTTCTCCTCCAGTTCATGCTGCCTCTGTCTCTCTTTTTTCTCCAATTCATGCTGCCTCTGTCTCTCTTTCTCCTCCAATTCATGCTGCCTCTGTCTCTCTTTTTTCTCCAATTCATGCTGCCTCTGTCTCTCTTTCTCCTCCAATTCATGCTGCCTCTGTCTCTCTTTCTCCTCCAATTCATGCTGCCTCTGTCTCTCTTTTTTCTCCAATTCATGCTGCCTCTGTCTCTCTTTCTCCTCCAATTCATGCTGCCTCTGTCTCTCTTTCTCCTCCAGTTCATGCTGTCTCTGTTTCTCTTTTTTCTCCAATTCATGCTGCCTCTGTTTCTCTTTCTCCTCCAGTTCATGCTGCCTCTGTTTCTCTTTCTCCTCCAGTTCTCTCAGTTTTAGCTCTCTCTCCCATTTCAGCCGCTTCCGTTCCACGGACGCTGAGCGTCACCGGGAGGATCGCCTGCTGGCCGGGGGGGTCATGGTGCCCTCGGTATTTGCTGGGCTCCTCCCTGCCCTTCCCCTATGCATAGGCAGGAGGGGTCTCAGGAAGCCCTCAGTAGCCGGCTGACCACTCCCAGCTGGGACAGACACTGGGGCCTGCGCTGCATCTGCCAGGCTGCTTCCCTCAGAGACAGGGATCAGTTCATTCGAGCGATCTCCCTCCTCCAGCTGGGCAATGAGCTGTTCTTTGGTGAGCCTCCCACTGCGCAGCCCCCTCTGCTTGCCCAGCTCCACCAGGTCGCTCTTAAGCCGCTTGGCAGACATCTTCCTGCTGGCCACTCACAGGCCTGGGTGCTCACCGCTCCCCACACTTTCCAGGGAGACCCCTAGTGTGCCAGCCCTTCTTGAGGTCACCACCTCTCTGCCAGGGTTGAGCGGCAGACTCCTCCGCCCCTGGGACCGCTCACTACAATCCCCTGGGGGATCCTGGTACTGCAAAAGTCCTTCTTGCTGGTTACACACTCCTGGGGTTTAATCGCCCCCTGAAACCATCCCTTGCTGACTCTTCAGCATGCCTGGTCCCTGTCAATCCCCCTTTGTTTTACTGCTCCCCAGTCACTTACTGCAGGAAGCGCCATCCACGGGGTGCAGTAGATCCCACCACTGCCACCAGTTGTCACAGAGTGTGGGGGAGACCAGGCCCTGAGCCCCCGGCTTCCTGAAATTCACCATGACTCTCAGCCAGCCAGTAAAACAGAAGGTTTATTTAGACAACAGGAACACAGTCCACAATAGGTCTTGCCCATACAGACAACAGGACCCTGTTTAGTTAGGTCCATCTGGGGGCCCCAGGGAAGCCACAGCCCTGTTGGTCGGGGCACCCATCTTTATTCTCCAGCCAGCTCCAATACTGAAACTCCCTTCAGCTGTCTCCTTTCTGCCCTTTCCCCAGCTCCTCCCCCAGCCTTTGTGTCCTTTGTCCAGTTTCCCGGGCAGAGGTGTTACCTGACCTTCAACCCCCCTCCTGGGTTCTCATGTTACATGCTCAGGTATGCTCCCGTCCCCCAATGCAGGCAGTCCCAGCAAAACTCCCCTGCAACCTTCCCAGGTTAATACTCCCCACTCAGCATTCAAATAACATATCAAGAACATTCCCACTTCGTCACATTCATCTCTTCCTGAGTCCCTCACACGTTGTCTCTAATCTGCCAGACAAATCTATTGGAGCCAAAATAAGCAATGGTCCCTGCAACACCCAGGAAATCCTGGGGCCGTCAGCCTGGCCAAGTGTCATGTAGCTCGCAGCTTGTCCTTGTCTCTGTGGGGAGTGGGGACAGGTCACACTCAATGTACCCTGCAGCCTTGGGGAAGGTGCACTGGGCTAGAAGCCAGGAAACCATGGGGTCTGGTCTTCAATCTTCCACTGCAGATCCCTCCCGGAACCCATTATTACATTCTGGGTTCAAGCGGCTGGGGACCCATGTAGGTAAAATTAATACGTGATCATGCAATTAAAGGATTGTGTCGTAATGCATGTGCTCGAGGGGGCAGAGTTAAGGGTGTTCAGGAAACCTTAACTGGCATTTCCTGGTGCTGGAGGGTTTGACTTTGCAGCCTTCCCTCTAAGTCTGCAAACCTGCCCACGTGTGACACGAGCCATGGCACAGTGTAAGGCTTGTCCATTGAGAGATTCTCTTCCCTGCACGGCCGGATCCAGGCTCCTGGGGGTGCAGAGAGACAGCGGGTTAGAGGGGCCTGTGTCGCCTTGTTGAATGAATGAGGTGTGAATGAGCAAGGGGTGGAAGGCAGCACTTCCAGACAGCTGCAACAGTTGGAGAGGGGATGGAAGCCACACCCAAGGACAATAAAACTTGTCCAGTGGGCTCACTAAAGAAGATCAGACATACTGAGGGCCTTGTGAGTTAAAACCAGCACCTTCTTTTGAAAACACCCTCTTTGAAAATAAATGTGGCAGCATTAAGACAACACCCAGAAGGAAGCACCACAGATGAGCAACTGACACAGACACAGATTTTGCATCTGGTGTAGATTTGCATGAGAGGGAAGCTGCTATAAATGTGAGGCGTCTTGCAGAGGACCCCGGGTCTCGTCTTGTCAACATGGGAGCATCGATCCAGATCGGCAGAAGCCCAGCTCCACCCCTTCCCCCATGTAACTCACCTGGCCAGTGAAGTTAAGGGGAGCAACTAGTTGGTAACAACAACAAGACGGAGTGTGCTTGTGTCTGTGTATGTGAGTGCATGAGTCTAATATAGATCATATGCATATGATACAGTGTTGATAGATACATGTATTACCAATAAATATGGCGCTTTGCCTTATTCCCCCTGAAAAGACCCTGTGCAGTACTTTAAGTACAACACATGGACCTTTGGTCTGACCCAGTCTGGATGTTCTTATGTTCTTATGATCTGTCAGATCTCCTGTCTAACCCAGACCATAGCCTTGCCCTGAATTAATCCCCCTCTGAACTCCAGCAGATCTTCAGGAAAACAGACAACTTGGATTTAACAAGTGCCAGGGATGGGGAATTGACCGTGCGCTTTGGTACCTGGATCCAGTGGTTAATTCCCCTCCCAGTTAGAAACTGACCCCTTATTTCCAGTCTGAATGGGTCTAGCTTCAACGTCCAGCTGTTGGCTGCGGTTAGACTCTCGAGGCATTGCCTTGCTATCTACAGCAGGGAAAATTCTTGCCCGTATCCTCTTAAACCGATTACTTCCCCTTGCTGAGGAAATATTGCCGGAATCTCAGTGTGGTTTTAGACCATCCCACGGGACAACGGACATGATCTTCGTTGACTGCCAAATCCAGGAAAAAATCTCGGGAACAAAATCAGGAGCTATACATGGCTTTCATCGAAGCCCTGTGGCTGGCCAGATTTGGCTGCCCTCCAATATCTATTAAGGTCCGAAGGCTTCTCCATGAGCAGATGACTGCCACGGTTCTCTGTAATGGCCTTTCATCATCAGAACTGGGGTTAAGC
Organism: Emys orbicularis; assembly: GCF_028017835.1. Lineage (NCBI taxonomy): Eukaryota > Metazoa > Chordata > Testudines > Emydidae > Emys > Emys orbicularis. The sequence goes on from NC_088703.1 coordinate 21,026,120, forward strand.
AAGGATGCGTTGTTGCCCCATTCATGTTTTCCATCTGTGATGAAGTGGGGGATTTTCTTGTTTTTTTCAATGGTTTGCATGGCAAGGGGGTGGGACTCAATTTTCCTAGGTGTTACTGGTTTAATGAGGTGATGGGAGAGGACAAAACTTGGGACAACGGCCAATAGCCTGGAGAATGGAGACCCCAGTGACTGGTGACCTGGTGACCAGGAGGCCCAGCTTGGGAGTCACAGCTGGTTCTGGCCAGTGGGAGGACAATGGGCTGCGGAGAGATGACCCCAGTGACCTGACCAGCCGGTTCCAGCCAGAGGGGGCCAGAGGACAGAAGAGAGGAGAGGAGGGCCAGGCGACCTGTTTACCTGGGACCGAAGACAAAGGACAGGGGAGGAGCTGTTGGGCCCCTGATATCAAGGTCTCTAGACAGGAGAGAGAGAGTAGGCAGAGCCCACCTGGATGCAGGGGAGACTGGGATGTGTTGTGCTGAGGGAGGCCAGGCCTGAGGCCCTGAGGGTTTCCTATGCTATGTTCAGACGCTCAATAAACCCTCCTGTTTTACGCTGGCTGAGAGTTGCTCTGGTCTAGAGGTCAGGGTTGCATTATTCCCTCTGGGAGTGGAGGCCGCGACCGGGGGTCCAGAGTGAGTGGACTCCCTGAGGGGGCCCACAGTGAGAGACAGGCGTGCTAAGGCTCAGCGAGGTGCGGTTCCAGGAGGTGGAGAGGCTTAACCCCCGAGAGAGATTGTGACCCCCGAGAAGGGCTGTCGCACTGAAGTGGTTCCCCCCAGGGACCGTGGGGAGCTGAGAGAGCACAGACCTGTGAGTCCATGACCACTTGGGAACAGCGTGGAGATGACCTATAACCATCTCCTGAAGAAGGACATTGTAGAGCTGTGCAGAGAGACGGCCGCGCATTGGAAAGCTCACCAAGGCACAGCTGATTGCTGAGTTGGAAGAGGACGATCACTTTAAGGAGCCAGTTCCTGACCCAGCTGGGGCTGAGAGAGAGGCTGGGAGCAGCCGGGCCTCCCCGAGACCCATGTCCCTGACCAGCAGGGGGTCTCTACCCAGCTCCCCGTGGGTGGATCTGAGCCGGATGGAATTGGAGCGGAGATTGAAGGATCAGGGGACCAGGAGAGACAGGGAAGGCAGGAGGCAGAACAGCAGGAGATGACCTGGCGATGGCAGAGCTGAGAGGCAGAGGGACCCGTCCAGGGGTGAGTGGGGATGGACCCTGGGGTGCCAATTCCGCAGGGAGCCTCGACACTACATTGCTGCCCCAGGTTAAGGACAAGGGAGATATAGTGTCTGTCTCGCAGCCTTTGGGAACGCTGGCAATTGGAGCCAAGCTGACCCTGCGGAAAGGCTCCAGTGTCTACCCCCTTTTCTGGGTCCCAAGGCCATAGAGCTGTTTAGCCAGATGGGCGGGGTGGCAGACTGGCTCCCATTCCCGGCCCCAGCATACAGGGCTGTCCTTAGGCATACGTGGCTGCATATGGCACCCGAAAATTTGAGGCACCACCCTCGCTGGCTGTGGCGCGGACCCCTCTCCAGCCCCTGCCCCATGCTGAGACCTGACCCCCCTGGCACCTCCCCTCCGCCCACTCACTCCTTAGCTGGCCAGCTGAGGGCTCAGCTTCGGGTGGGGCCTCACAGGGCCAGGAGCGAAAGTTTGCATGTGAGTGAGCAGGTGGGAACAGAGCGGGGTGGGAAGGGAGGGGAGCCAAGCTCGGGGGAGTAGAGCCGTGGGTCTTCTGGGAGCGGAGGAGGAACTGGGCTGGGGATGGCTGGGGGAAGCTGGGGTGGGAAGGGAAAAGAGCAGGGGATTCTTTGTCTGGCTCAGTGAGCGACCAGCGAACGTGCTAGGCAGTGGTGTAACCAGCTTCTCAGTGCAGGGGGAGCAACCATAAAAAAGGGGCCCCCGCCTTGGCTCCTCCTCTGGCCACGCCCCTCCTTGGCTCCTCCTCCGGCCGCTCCACGACCCCCCCCCCTGGCTTCTCCGGCCACACTGCGGCCATGCTGCGCCCCCCCTCGGAGGGGCTCAGTGGGGGGGGGCGGGAGCGGGGGAAGAGGTGGCGGGCGGGCGCTGCTCCCTTCTCCCGGGGGCTGGGAGAAGCGGAGCAGTGGGGCGGGCAGCAGCTGGCGGGGAGATCCCCTCTCCCCGGCAGCTTCCTGGTTCCCTTGCAGGAGGCGGCCGCTCTGAGTGTGGGGTGCGATGGCTGAGGAGCCCGGCCGCTTCGCTCCTCCAGCCGTGCCTGCCGCCCCCTCAAATGGCTCCTCCGGAGTCCGGCCGTGCTGCCCCCCCTTGCCTGCAGGAACGGGTACAGAGAAGGGCCACTAGGATGATCCGAGGAATGGAAAACCTTTCCTATGAAAGGAGACTCGAGGAGCTCGGTTTGTTTAGCCTAACCAAAAGAAGGCTGAGGGGGGATATGATTGCTCTCTTTAAATATATCAAAGGGATTAATACCAAGGAGGGAGAGGAATTATTTCAGCTTAGTAGTAATGTGGATACGAGAACGAATGGATATAAACTGGCCGTGGGGAAGTTTAGGCTTGAAATTAGACGAAGGTTTCTAACTGTCAGAGGGGTAAAATTTTGGAACAGCCTTCCGAGGGAAACGGTGGGGGCGAAGGACCTCTCTGGCTTCAAGATTAGGCTTGATAAGTTTATGGAGGGAATGGTTTGATGGGATAATGTGATTTTAGTCAATTAGGCATTAACGTGCCATCGCAGGTAAAATGAGGGTCCGGCTGTAGAATCTTGCCTGTATGCTCGGGGTTCTGCTGATCGCCATATTTGGGGTCGGGAAGGAATTTTCCTCCAGGGTAGATTGGCAGAGGCCCTGGAGGTTTTTCGCCTTCCTCCGCAGCATAGGGCAGGGGTCGCAGGCTGGAAGATTCTGTTGTGGGTGGGTCAGCTTTTGTGGCCTGCATCATGCGGGAGGTCAGACTAGATGACCATATTGGTCCCTTCTGACCTTAAAGTCTATGAGTCTATGAGTCTATGAGACCCCAGCGGCGGCCCGGTAGGCGCCGCTTTTGAAAAATGTACTGAGGGGAAGCGGCTGCTTCCCCTGAACCCCCCTAGCTATGCTACTGGTGCTAGGGTCTCCTGAGGAGCAGGCTGGTGGCCCTGGGGGAGAGCAGCTGTTCTGAGTAGCCCCACACTGTACCTGCCCCTCTTCCCTCTTCTGCCCACGTGCCCTGCCCTGCCGACAGGTCCCTGCAATCTCTCTCCTCGTCTCCTTTTCACTCCTCTTCCCTCTTCTCTGATGTTTAATCCCAGGCTCCGAGGATCTCCTTTGGTCTGTCACCTTTTCCTCTCCTCCCTTCCCCAGCGGCGATCAGCCGGGCTGGGAGGAGGGAGAAGCACACACACAACCTGGCTGGGGAGGAGGGAAAGTTAAAGGAAACTAAAAGCAGGGGGCATTTGCTTTTCCTGCCCATTCACAACATCCCAGTGTCAACAGGAGGAAACTGCTACTAAAACAATGGGAGGAGGGGGATGTAGAGAAGCAGCAATGCAAGGGAGGGAGCGACCTCTTAGCTGGGAGGAAGATGGACTGGCACTTGACAAGACCGGAGTAGCTGAACATTTTTATTTAGGGGAAAGGGACATGTTTTTTTTTCTTGTGGCTCCAAGTATCTCTAGGGCTGTCTCTCAAGCTGGCAGCATTTTGAACGAGGGAGTGCAGAGTTGAGCGGGATTTGAAAGGTCCCTTCAAGAACGCGGCACCTTCTTCCTCCCCCGTGGGAAAGACCTTTAAAAACAGCCTTAAATCATCCAAAACAAGAGCCACTGTTCACATGAGACTTGGCTGGTTATGGCTCCAGCCCCCCCTGTTGAAGCATTGTTGAAACTGCGTGCTGAGTTATACCCAGTACCAGGGCCGGCTCCAGGCACCAGCCCACCAAGCTTGTGCTTGGGGCGGCACCTGGAGGGGGGCGGCGCGGCGCTCCGGCCGCCGGGGAGAGCGGGGCCACAGCCGGGCTCGCCGCCCTGCCCCCTGCGCTCTGGCCGCCGGGGGGAGAGCCGAGCCCCAGCCGGGGCTCGCCGCGCTCTCGCCGCCCTGCCCCCTGTGCTCTGGCCGCCGGGGGGAGAGCGGAGCCCCCACCGGGGCTCGCCGCCCTCCCCCCGGGGCTCTGGCCGCCCTCCCCCCCGGCGCCCTCCCCCCGTCCTCCGGGGGGAGAGCGGAGCCCCCGCCGGGTCTCGCCGCCGGGGGGGGGGCGGCCGGAGGCTTTTTTGCCTGGGGCGGCAAAAAAGCCAGAGCCGGCCCTGCCCAATACAATCCCACTGAGCCGAGCGTGACAAGCAGGGGTGTAAATCAGGGCAGGAAAAAAGCCTGGTGCCTGCCTACAATTCCTTTTCTTATTAAACTGCACCTCCCAAGCACCTCTTCACTTGTCAGGATCAGAGGGCCACGCTCTGTTTTAGGGAGAAGGAAAGGCCATTCGGGAGTTGATGGCCCAGAGCGGTGGCAGGCCAGGGCCTGGATGGGGGCTGGACTCAGCCATGGGTATCAGCTCTTTCTTTTTTGGCATTCAAATGGCTTTGGGGGTCATGGCTGACATCCCAGCCATACTGTAAAACGCTTCCCTGTGGCCTTTTGATCTGCACACCGAGGTGTCTCACTGCCAAGGCCCTATCCGGGGAGGAGAGGGGAGGGGAGGAGAGGGGGAAGGCTGCAGAGTGATCTCCCACCTCCAGGCAGACAGTGGCCTGTGCTCCCCACTGCCATGACAAAATTTGCAGAATTTTGCAGAATTGTGCACAGAATTTAATTTTTTGGTGCCAAATTCCCTTGGGAATATGGGGTGCTGGGCAGTGTGGGGGGGGGGGGGATGTGGGGGGGAGATCGCTGGGCATAGGGATCTGTGCTGGAGATCTCTGAGTGAGGGGCCACTAGGCATGCGGGTTGCTGGGCATAAGGGAGTGGGGAGTACTGGGCAGGGGGTGGTGTGGGGGGGCACACTGGCAGCGCAGAGCTGGGGTTGGGGGTGCAGGTGGGAGGGATGCAGGGATTAGGGGTGAAGGCGGCAAAATTAAACTGTTTTTAATAAAGTGCATGTGGCAAGTTTTCCAATACTGTCAGCTTCTGTTTGTGTTGCTAAGAGCAAGTTGGGCACAGGGGCACCAGTTTAATAATACTGCCTAGGGCCCCATAAATCCTACGGCCAGCCCTGCCAGCATGTATGTCTGCATGGACTCTCCTGGGCTCAGGCCTCTCGGACCCCCAGTGGGAGCGGAAGGTGGTGGTCAATGGGGAGAAATTCCTGGGGTGGCTAGATCCTGGGACAGAGAGACCTGTTGTCAGGCCCTGGGTGGTGTAGCAACGGCCATCATTAGGATCCAGAGTTAACTGTCACATGGAATTGGTAGGTTACAGAGTTAACACGGTGTCTATCTGGGTTGGTAGGTTCCAGGGTTGACACACCCCTGGGCAGCACCCCTGTGAAGGGGGAGCCCTGCTTCTGAGCCATTCCCCCAGGCTGTCTGCAGACTCAGGCAGACAGACAGGATACACGGGATCATTATCCCCGGCTCTCCGTCCCTGGCCCTGCTTCCAAGGTGGCCATTCTGTTCTCTTGCCCATGCCATCCGGCTAGCTCTGCCCCTGGGCCCGCCCAGTTCACAGCAATTGACTACTTGGGTGGAACAGCTGCCACACCCTACTCCAGAGGGGTTGCATCCCAGTGCTTGGTGAGGGGTCCCTGGATACCAGCCCCCCGTGCCCCACCCCAGAGTGATCCCATCTCCCCCAGGTGTAACACACACTGCCAGCGCGGTACAGCGGGGCTGTGGGTCACCTGGGGGGGGGGGGCTGGTTTGTGGTTCTGTTTTTATTACAAATCTGGAGATTAACAGGATGCAAAATAACACAAACAGCTGCCTTGGTGCGTCTCTTCCCCCTCCTGGTGCTGAGCCCTCCTGGCCCCCCACCCGTGGGGCTGGGTGCGGCAGCACCAGCTGAAGGGAGGGCTACGGGGGGGCTGTAAACCAAGCCCATTCTCTGGGTGGGGAATCATGCTGTCACCCCTGGTGGCCGAAGCTCCCTGTCCCATCGCTCCAATGACTCCCCCTGGGTTCACGCTATGGGGGTGGGTAGGTGGGTGAGGGTGCCCTTACACCCCGGGGGCTCTGCTCATGGGGCCCCCAGTTCACATTGATGGCAGCGTACACACTGGGCTGGGCGGGCTCAGGGGCAGGGGCTGGGCTGCTCCGCTTGCCCTGCAGCGCCTGGTGGTCCAGCTCGGTGTAGGTGAGTCCCTCGGCGCCGGGGTCGGGCTCCTGGGGCTGGGAGGGGAGAGAGTCATGTGTGTGTGCGCGCGTGTGTGTGCGCACATACCAGACAGTTCCACCAGGGGGCAGCGATGCCCCCCATAGCCCCTTGGCACCCCCCATGCACAGTTGCTCTGACACCCTCTGTCCTCTCCAGCAGGGGGCTCCCAAGAGCTGCCCCGCTCCCCCCGGAAATCCAGCAACGCCCCCCCGCCACCCAGTCCAGCCCACAGAGCCCACGGGGCAGAGATCAGGGAAATTCCCTACCCCCCCCAGCACCTGCCCCCCATGGAATTCCACTGACCCTCCACAAATCTCAGACAAATGCGAACATTTGGAGGAAGGTTTGAGGGGTGAAGGTGAGTTGGGGGGTGCAGGGTCAGGCTCTTATTCTCTGTTTTCTGGGTCTCCTGCCCCTCTCAGGGGGGAAGCCCCCTTGTTGATCCCCAGCTCCGGTGTCTGCCCTGAGGGGGCACGGGGGGCAGGCAGAGTCTGAGGGTACCGGCATCAGAACATGGCTCTAGTGGGACCTGTGCAGGGCAGGATGGCGGGTGGGGGGGGGACTGGATGGTCCATTGGTGCTGGGGGGGGTTGAGGAGTGGGGGGCACTTACCAGGACATCCAGCTGCTTCCCTTCGCTCATGAGGGCGTCTGTGGAATAGAGACACCCCCCCCCCCCCCCAGTGAGCGGCTGGGCCCAGATTAAGGCCCCAGGCCCACCCCCGCCGACTAGCCCGCCTGACCCCAGCGCATTGGGGTGGAGCAGGGTCACTAGCCTAGGGTTACCATCCGTCCGTATTTCCCCGGACATGTCCGGCTTTTGCGTCTTTAAATAGCCGTCCGGGAGGAACTAGTAACAAGGTTAAAAGGTCCGGGATTTCCCCCCCTTCTCTGCAGAGTGCTGCACGGCTGATTGGGCGGCTGGGCCTGATTGAGCCGCTCCCATTGGCCTCCAGCAGCCAGAGCCCCTCCCCTGCTCCCCCCCCTGCTGCCTGCAGCCGGGTGTAACAACACAAACAGAACCCTCCCCCCCCGCAGCGTGTTTTGCCTACACGTGGAGCCAGCGGGGGAAACCGAGGCACAGAGCAGGGCCGGGGCACCCCCAAATGCATGCAGTGAGTCAGAGCTGCACCCACATCAGCATGCCCCCCCCCAGGACACTCGCCCCTCCCCTATGGCTGCCCCCTCATGAGTGACTTACGGACTGTGGCTGCAGCATCGGACTCCCTACAGGAAGAAAGAGAGAGATAGTAACAGAACTCAGGAGTCCTGGCTCCTAGCCCTCCTGTTGTAAGCAGTAGACCCCACTCCCCTCCCTGAGCCAGGGAGAGAACTCAGGAGTCCTGTGTCCTGGGACAGGTAGATCGGGGGTGGGGAGCGGAGCTGGGGGTCTCACCTGCTCTGTCTCAGGGCTGGTCTTTTCCCTGCAGAGACATGAAGCAGAATCGTCCATGAGTTGACCCAGATCCCGTGTACCAGCCCTGCCCCACAGCCCTATAGGGCAGCTGGGATATCCTATCCTATCTCATAGAGCTGGAAGGGACCTTGAAAGGTCGAGTCCAGCCCGCTGCTTTCACTAGCAGGACCAAGTACTGATTTTGCCCCCGATCCCTAGGTGGTCCCCTCAAGGATTGAACTCACAACCTTGGGTTTAGCAGGCCAATGCTCAAACCACTGAGCTATCCCTGGGATGGGGGTCCTGGGACAGAATCCCTCCCACCATGCTCTGCTGGGGGAGCCCCTCCCCCTCCAGCTGCTGAGCCTGGATACCCTAGAGACAGATTGAGCCCAGCCCCCTGTACCACAGAGCCCCCTGCTGAGCACCCACCCTCTGCAGCACAGCGCCCCCTAGTGCTGCCCAGGGGCTTTGGGGCCAGCTCTCACTGCCAGGGGAGAGCGCCCCCTGCTGGGCCCCTGACCCACCCCCTGGGTTTCCTTCCCTGTCTCCCATCCAAGCCGTGACCCCTTCCCAGCCCGGCTTAGCAGCGGGTTTAACGCTTCCATCGCTGGGCGGGGCACTCACTTCCTCGGGTTCTTCTGTAGCAGAGGAAGATCAGGAGGAGGAGCAGGAAGCCGGCGGCCACCGCGCTCACCCTGCCGATGATGGGGCGGGTCAAATCCGGTGCTGCGCTTGGTTCTGATCCCCCTGGGAAGCAGCACCAGGCCGTGAGCACCGTGAGCAACTGGTTCATTACCTGCTGCCCCAGCCCCTCCCCCTCGAGGACCCAGGGACCCACAGAAGAATATTCTATGGGGCTAGTGGGGGGGCAGGAGCAGAGGGGATTCTGGGTAATAGTGGTCAGGGGGTTCACTCCCAATGGCAGAGGGTTGTACTGGTGTGGGGGCAGTGTGTGTGGGAGGGGGATTTACCTCAGGCCCCTTGCTTGCGAAGCCAGCTGTGCCCAGATCCTGCAGCACCCGCCCCCCCTCAGGTCCTGTCCCGTCCTGGGAATTTCTCAGCAGCTTCAGCTCACTTTTATGTAGGAATTATATGGGTACGGGGATGGCAGTGGAGGGGGCTTCTGGCCAGGGAGAGCTCCTTGAGATCATTGGGAGAGCCATGCCCTGCTGAAGTGATCAGCAGCAGAAGAGTTAACGGTGCTGTCATCACAACAGCCATCATTAGGTTCCAGAGTCAACCATATGTCACTCTGAATCAGTGGGTTCAAGTGTTAACACCATGTCTATCTGCATTGATAGATTCCAGGGCTAATACTCCACTAGGCAGCACTCCAGCAAAGGGGGAGCCCTGCTTCTGAGCCGTTCCCCCAGTCTGTCTGCAGACTCAGGCAGACAGATGGGATACACCAGATCATTATCCCCAGCTCTCCATCCCCGGCCCTGTTCTCCCAGGGGGATACGCACCGAGCTGTGCCCCACACGGGTGACTTTGTGGTGCCAGTGGGCAGCACAGCACCCCGGTTTCTGGGGGCTGGGGTAGGGCTTTGCATTGGGGGGAAGCTCTCCCAGGCCCTGTCCGCACCAAGCCAATCTGGCATCTGTCCAGTGACACCCCCCCGCATATGAAATGAGGAGGCAGGAGTTTCAGATGGGACATTCACTGTGGGGATCTTCCCCCATCCCACCCATCCAACCATTCACTGCTCCCCCCGGTGGCGGCTCCTTAGGCTGCACAAAGCTGTTTTGGGGCATGGGGGGGGGGGGGGGGGGTTGATGGCAATTTCCTGCCCTGGTACCTGGCCTCGCACTGCCTGGATGGGTGGAAGTCGGTGCCGTTCCCGGCTGAGTCGGGTCAGTTCCCCCTGCAGGAATAGAACCAGCATCTGTCAGGGGTGGGGTGCAGGGGTGAGAAAGTAGGAGCCCTCTTGTCTGTGGTTAGTTATACAGGGAACCTCTCCTCCACCCAACCGGCAATGGCGGCTCTTCCCTGGGCTGAGCCAGTGTCCCCAGAGCAGGGCAGACCAGGGCAGCATCCCCCTGGGAAAGGCCCCTGCTCTGCAGCTCCCCCTGGGGCAGGGATCCCCCCTCCCTCAGCATCGAACCTCCAGCAGCTGCTGCTCCCCCAGGCTGGGAAAACCCCCAGTGATTCCGTCCCTGCCCCCCAGCCGGGCATCCCCTCTGCTGGACCCAGGTGCAGAGCCCACCAAGCGTCCCATTGGCGCAGAGACCCCCTGATCAGGGGCGTGCACAGGAATAAAAATGTGGCCGCGTTTGGAGGGGCACTTTGTGTGCCCCCCGCAGCCAGAGGAGCTGGCTCTGCTCCCCGGAGGAAATCTGAGCTCCAGCCCCATTGATTCGGGGGGCCCCTGCTCCTGTTTGTCCCCCTTGCACATGCCCCTGCCCCTGAGGGTCTGGCTGGGTGTGGGGCTGGGAGCGGGGATACTGAGCCGGGCCACTCACCTGCTACCACCAGCTTCACGGGGTCGCTGGGATGTGACCAGATGAACGGGTACAATTTGTGGTGATAATAGCAGCTGTAGTTCCCGGCGTCTCTCCAGCTCACGTTGCGAATGGGAAACTCAGCCAGGTCCCCAGCCGGCTCCATGTCCTGCAGCGCGTTCGGGTTTCCATCTTTGTACAGAAGGAAACTCATGTTCTGATGCCGACCCCGACACCGGACGGTCACGGCTCCCCCCAGGGTGACCCCCTCGCTGGGGCTCAGGGAGATGGAGGGTTTGCGGAAGATGAGCTCTGCAGTGAGAAGGAGGCAGGCTGTGAGACAGACCCCAGCACAGTCACTGCGCCCCATCCTCACCACTCGGTCCCAGAGACAGGGCCCCTGGGGGAAAACCCAGCCAGAGGAACCTCTCCGAGATCCCAGAGATTCCTGGGAGCTATGCCCGAAACTGCCTAAAATCCAGAGCACCCCTCTGTAGCCCTCTATGTATTTAATGGGTCCCCACAGCCTGGGAGCCAGGACTCCTGGGTTCTATCCCTGGCTCTGGGAAGGGAGTGGGGTCTAGTGGTTAGATCAGGAGGGGGCTGGGAGTCAGAGGTGCTGGGTGCTGCACAGACAGACACGGTGAGAAAAGGCCCCCACCCTAAAGCCAAGTCCTGACGATCTAACCAGACTCATGGTGCAGGAATGATGATTACCCCCCGTTCGTACAAGGGGAAATGGAGGCACAGGCAGGTTAAGTGACTCATAGATTCATAGATTCTAGGGCTGGAAGGGACCTCGAGAGGTCATCGAGTCCAGTCCCCTGCCCGCATGGCAGGACCAAATACTGTCTAGACCATCCCTGATAGACATTTATCTAACCTACTCTTAAATATCTCCAGAGATGGAGATTCCACAACCTCCCTAGGCAATTTATTCCAGTGTTTAACCACCCTGACAGTTAGGAACTTTTTCCTAATGTCCAACCTAAACCTCCCTTGCTGCAGTTTAAGCCCATTGCTTCTTGTTCTATCCTTAGAGGCTAAGGTGAACAAGTTTTCTCCCTCCTCCTTATGACACCCTTTTAGATACCTGAAAACTGCTATCATGTCCCCTCTCAGTCTTCTCTTTTCCAAACTAAACAAACCCAATTCTTTCAGCCTTCCTTCATAGGTCATGTGACACCCCAAGGAGTGTCCCATCTGCCCAGAGACCACCATGACGGTCTGGCTGGGGGTGGGGCTGGGAGCGGGGACACTGAGCCGGGCCCCTCACCTGCTACAAAGATCTGCACAATGTCATTGGGATCCGACCAGTTGGGCGGCTCCGATCTGGAGCGAGATCGGCAGCTGTAGACCCCTCCGTCTTCCCGTCTGGCACTGGGGATGGTGAATTCACCCCCGTCCCCAGCAGCACCCAGCTCCCGGATTTTGATTCCATCTTTATACAGAAATAACCTCCTGCCTTTGCTCCGACACTGACAGCGGATGGTGACGACTCGCCCCGGGGCAATCACCCTGGTGGGGCTGACGGAGATGGAGGGTCTGGTCGTAGGGAGCTCTGCGTTCACACACAAACAGGCGTGAGATGGGGAGACACAAACCCCTCCCCGGGTGTCTGTAACCTGCCCTTAGAGCCCAGTGCCAGGGCTAAGAGACACCTCACTGCATCCACAGCCGGGGTCTCAAACTCAAATGACCACGAGGGCCACATGAGGACTAGTACATTGGCCGCATTACTGACACCTCCCCCCCGCCTCTCTCAGCCCCGCCCCGACTCCACCTCTTCCATGAGGCCCTGCCCCTGCCCCACCTCTTCCCACCCCTTCCCTGCCCCCATTCCAACCCCTTCCCCAAAATCCCCACCCCAACTCTGCGCCCTCCCTGACCCCAGGGGGAGCAGGAGGGGTGTGGGGTGTGGTGGGGGCTCAGGGCAAGGAGTTGGGGTGTGGGGTGCAGAAGGGGTGAGGGTTGCAGCAGGGGGTCAGGGTACAGGGTGTGGCAGGGGGCTCAGGGCAGGGGGTTGGGGTGCAGGAGGGGTGCAGCTGGGTGTTCAGGGCAGGGGGTCAGGGTGCAGGGTGCGGCAGGGGGCTCAGGGCAGGGGGTCGGGTGCAGGAGGGGTGCAGAGTACGGCAGGGGGTCGGGGTGCAGGAGGGATGCAGCAGGGGATTCAGGGCAGGGGGTCGGGGTGCAGGAGGGGTGCGAGGTATGGCAGGGGCTCGGGATGCAGGAGGGGTGCGGCGGGGATTCAGGGCAGGGGATCGGGTGCGGGGTGTGGCAGGAGGTTCAGGGCAGGGGGTCGGGGTGCAGGAGGGGTGTGGGGTACGACAGGGGCTGGGGTGCAGGAGGGGTGTGGCAGGGGATTCAGGGCAGGGGGTCGGGTGCGGGGTGCGGCAGGGGGCTCAGGACAAGGGGTTCGGTTGCAAGAGGGGTTAGGGGGTTGGGCTCTGGCCCAGCGCGCACAAGGGGCAGGGCAGGCTCCCTGCCTGCCTGCCCTGCCTTACCCCTGCACCGTCCTGGGAAGTGGCCGGAACCTGGGGGAGGAGGGACACAAAGGTCTGTGTGTTGCTGTTGCTTCAGGCACCACCCCCAGCAGCTCCCATTGGCCGGGAATGGGGAACCGCGGCCAATGGGAGCTGCTGGGGGCGCTGCCTGAAGCAAGAGCAACACACAGACCCCTGTGCCCCCTCTTCCCCACGTTCAGGCCGCTTCCCGGAGCAGCGCAGGGGCAGGGCAGGCAGGCAGGCAGGGAGCCTGCCCTGCCCTGCCCTGCCCCCGGTGCGTGTTGGGCCAGAGCCATCTAGGTAAATGCTGGGGGAGGGCGGGGGGCCACGAGGAGCTCACGGGCCACAGAAAATAACCCCATGGGCCACGTGTTTGAGACCCCTGATATACAGGGAACCTGTGGGCCGGGTTCTGATCTCAGCCCCTTGGGGTCAATCCGGAGTCACCCCTGACTGTACTGGGGGCAGGGCTGGGTTCTGATCTCAGTCCACCAGTGGGGTGACCATATTTCCCTATGCTGAATATGGGACACCTGGTAAAATTACTCGTATTCAAGCGAGTTCAACGGCAATCAATCAGTACTATGCAGTACAAACATGCAAATTAACATCAAGTTGACTAAGCCCCTGTTAAAAAGAAATTCTGCGTAGCTGGATTCTTTTTATTTACCTTCTTATCTGTGAGGCTTTAGGGTTCACATGGGGAGGAGTGACACACACACTGCTAACACCCCCCTCACGGGGAGAGGTTACACACACACACACACACACACACACACACACTCCCGTACCCCTCTCTCACACAGGGGGGGTGTCTGACCGAACTGAACCTCCCTGCCCAGCTTTCTCCACCCTCCATGCCTGGCTGGGCCCCCGGGGATGGACCCGCCTCTCCTGGTACCTGGCGCCATGTCTTCCTGAGGCAACACGTGGCGGGGGGTGGACACAGGGTCACATGTCCCCCCTCCCCAGATTTCTGCCAGGGTTCACAGCAGAATGATGCCAGCAGCAGCCTTTAGACACTGTGCGGGAGGGAAGGGACGGGAGCTGCTTCCAGCCACCGGGGAGGTGTGGGGGTGGCGGGGGGAAAGGGATGACCTGGCCCATGTCTTTGCAGAGCTCATCTCTCCCCCAGCGATGGAAGCAGCTTGTCCCTTCCTGCCCGCACAGTGTGGAAAGGCAGCGAACACCCCCAGGCTGCTGCTGGCCACCCACATAACCCAGCCGCCTCCTGTCCCCCAGCTACCTTGCGGGCAGGAAGGGATTAAGCCCTAAGGCTGCATTGTGCCCCAGGGCCCAGGGAACCTGACTGCAGGGGCCTCAGTGACCCCGGCCAGAGAGGGGGCTCAGCAGGGGAGGTGCCCAGGGGATGGAGCAGCCCCGCGCTCCCTGGGGGCAGGACCCAGGGTGAGGGAGTGGGGGGTGAAGAGGGTGCTAAGCCCCTGCCCTGGGGCTGCTGTGAAGCCTGCAGGTTCAGGGTGGGAACAGGCTGGAAATTGCCTCCTCCCCACACTCCAGAGCTTAGCTGAGGGGTGGAGAGGCTCCCCCGTGCCAGCGCTGTGCGGGGCTTTGGCACACCCAGGGCTTGGCTCCTCCTGGCCAGTGCCCCAGGCCGGAGGGTCTTGGGCTTTCCCGGGGCGCCGGCCCAGCCAGAGGCAGTGGGGGGAGGAAGGGAGGAGCCTGCCGGCCAGGCTGTGGGTGAGCTGAGCACTCCGACCAGGGGCTGGGTCTCCCCACAGCGTTGGGTTGGGCTGCGCCCCACCGGGGGGACATGGAGGAGGAGCTGGGCTGGGGGGGGCAAGGTGGCAAAGCAGGGAGAGGACAGCGAGAGGGGGAGACATAAAGGGCCGATGGGTGGGCAGCAGAGGCAACACGTAACCAGCCGCTGCCTGGCACCTGCCCACATACACTAGCCACCATAGTTCACACCAGCCAGAAATGGGATGGGGGGTAGGGCCCTGCTGACCAAGAGCCGGCACAGCGGGGCTGCGCTGATGGACCAGCAGGGGAGCGACTGGCCCCGCACGCTGCATCTTCGCCCTTATACCAGCCTTGCACACCCACCCCCATTGTCGGCCGGCCACTGGACCCCGCCACTCACCCTTGGTGGGCAGGCGGCTGGTGAGCAGGGATCTGGCCAGTATTGATGGGGGGGGGGGGGAACAGAAAATATGGGACAATTTGCCTGTTTTTAAGAAAAAGTTGGGACACCTGCAGGAGGGTTTAATATGGGACTGTCCCTTTAAAAATGGGAGGTCTGGTAACCCCCCTTCCCCACAGATACTCACGTCCGGAAAGCCCTCTTTGCCCAGCCAGCCAGCAGCCTGGAAAGGAGATGGCTTGTTAGGGACCAGATCCTTCACCCTGGTCTCAGACCCTCCCCCGCATGGACACACGCCCTGGTCTCAGATCCCACCCCATGGGCACACGCCCTGGTCTCGGATCCCACCCCATGGACACACACCATGACCCTGGCTGTCTCTGATACTCACCGAGGAAGAGGACGGTGAGAGCAGATGCCATGATGGGGGCAGCGAGGGGCCCCTCAGCGCTGCCACCAACACCCCCGTGCCCAGCTCTACCAAGCCCCAAATAAGGAACTCAGCTGGTGGCTCCAGCTACAGGAAGCCAACATGGCTCGCATCTTCCTGCGTACCTCACACCTCGTCTCTAATCTGCAGGCAAAATCTAGTGTGGTCAAAGCAAGCAGAGGGCTTTGCAAAACCCAAGCAACCCAGGGACCTTCAACCTGGCCAAGCATCATGCAGCTCACAGCTTGTCTGTGTCTCTGTGGAGAGGGGGGACAGGTCACCCTCAATGTACCCTGCAGCCCTGAGGAAGGTGCATCAGGCTGAGAGCCAGGCGACCACGGGGTCTGGTCTTCAATCTTCCACTGACCATGATTTCCATGAAAATTCCATCCCCCTTTCATTCTGGGTTCAACCCCGGATGGTGACCCATGTAGGTAAAATTAATACGGGCTTTGGGGGGAGGAACCGGTTTATTTCACTCTCTGGATGGACAGGCAGGGCGGCTGCTGACCACACCCCTGTGGGATTGGCTAGTGAAAGGATCTGAGTCCTCGCTCCCACTCCCTTTACCCGGAGGCCTGTTTGACCTCGAGGGCTCCCCTTCCTCCCTCCCGTGCGGCAGAGTCCTCGTAACCCCGGTGTAGCCTGATTTAGGGTGTACTGATAATATTAATTGGGATAATATGGGAATTTAATTTATTACTTTATTTTTATTTGATCTTAATAATAATAATAATAATAATAATAATAATAATAATTATTATTATTATTATTATTATTATTATTATTATTATTATTAGCATCAATATTAATTAGTATGGGTTTAGGCTTGCCAATCTGTTTGATCAGAAGATAAAAGTTCTTGTCCTGAATCAGGCTCCACAGAATTTATAAAGGACCCTTGGGGGTATGACAGGAAGCTCACACTGAGACAGATATAGTCTTAAAGACTTTTTATTAAAATCAATAATAGTAAGTAAATGGTAAAATACCCAGAGTTGCAAAGTTACACTAGCAGTACTGCTATTCAAAAGATACATGTGGTAAAATAGTATGATATGTAACAAAGCTTTGGTTAATACTCACACCCTTCCTTGGTAACCTGGTGGTCAGAGACACAGGAACAGCTTTGCGGTTCAGGTTTCTCAATTCTTGAGTGAGGGATGCAGTGCTTAGAAAATGCTAAGCGCTATCAAAGCTGACTAGGGTTTACTTGACTAACTTAAACTTAAATCAAAACCTAATAATCAAACTAAGAATAAAACTTAGGGAAACCGAGCTTAGCCTAGTTCCCTTGAAACTTAAAGTTTAAGAAGAACAAGTATAGCCTACGAATAGTAGCAGTCATCGTGGATAGATAGAGTGGAGGAAGTAAATGAAAATAGAGTAAAGTGAGAACGGAGATAGTGAGAAATGGAGATGGAGTAAAGTAAGAACAGAGATACTCTATTGAGGTGGGTTACCTCTTTTATAGGGCAAATGCCGGACCTCCTTCCTCTTATGCCCAAATTTCATTCCTCACCCATAGGCTAGTATGTATGTGTGTATTGATGACAGGTATGTACACACATCAGTCTCTGGTGGTTTACTTGTTAAGTCTGTGGGAAAACCCCCCTATGCCATTTTCCATTGTCTATTGGTCTAGATAAAAGGTCATAGACATAGGCGTGGGTACTCATCTATTTAGGTAACAAGCTATAGGTCAACTTCGCTTTCTGAGTAAAAGGTCTTAATATAGATTTCCTAACTTTGCCTTAGCTTAACATACAGGATATGGCCTGTAGGTCTCTTGCATTACAGCCGAACTTTAATATAAATCTATAAACCTATCACAATACATCAAATACTTAAACTATAAGAATATATATATATTCAAAAGCAAGCAGGTTAGTCCTATAGGCTACACCAGCAAGGCTGGGCCCCAGATCCCTGGGGGCTCGACCCCCAGTCTTGTTGTGGTCACTTAGGACAGGGGCAAGGGTGTCCCCACTCCAGGGCACTCTCTGCACCCAATGCTTCCCTGACCCACTGATCATTACACAGAGTCCAGAGCACGTACAATTTATTAAACAGCAACTCATAAAAAACAAGTAAAAATGGGGAAGGTTAAAGGAAACAAGTCACCCGCCCTGTGGGCACGGGGACACCACAAACAGCCGTCTCTGCTAGGGAAAGGAAGTTCACAGTCTGTTCCTTACATGTCCCAGGCCTCCTGCTCAGGCCCTGGCCATGCCACAGTGATACCACAGTGTGACAATCTGTACCTCAAAGTAGCACCCTGGAGCCCCCATATTCACCACTACAATAGAATTATGATAGGTTGGGTACAAAGTTGCCTTGTGAGGCATCATTTTAAAAGTCTTGATCTCTTGAACATTCATGTTCCTTTGCATTGTACAGTAACTTCTCGCTTAACGTGGTAGTTCTGTTCCTGAAAAATGCTACTTTAAGCAAAACCATGTGAAGCGAATCCAATTTCCCCATAAGAATTAATGTAAATGGGGGCGGGGTTAGGTTCCATGGAAATTGTTTTCACCAGACAAAATTTGCCCTAAACAGCTTTTACCATTGACTTTTACATTCTCTGCACAAGTTATGGGGTTACCTTCACCCGAGCTCACAGTAAAAGTATTTACATAAAAGGGGGCAGTGTTGGGGTGAATTTGGTTACACACAGACACCGGCTTAGAGTCAAACAACACACCCACATTGTTACAAACTGGAGAGATTCTGTCCCCATCTTTGCTGGTGAGAGGCGCTGGTTTTCAGGATGATACATTTCTTGTTGTCACTTTATTATTTTGAGCTGACGCTTAAGTCTGTCACTTTTGCCTTAGCTTCTAGTTCCTGCAATCGAATACACCTCTACCTCGATATAACGCGACCCGATATAACACGAATTCAGATAGAACGCGGTAAAGCAGCGCTCCGGGGGGGTGGGGGGGAGGACTGCGCACTCCGGTGGATCAAAGCAAGTTCAATATAACGCGGTTTCACCTATAACGCGGTAAGATTTTTTGGCTCCCGAGGACAGCGTTCTATTGAAGTAGAGGTGTACATGTCATTCTTTGTTCCTGTTCAAACCACAGGCGTTCTCTTTCAGCAGCTTCTCCTTCCAGATCAGCTATTTTTGGCTTTTGTTCGAGTTCTAGCTGCTGGTTTTTCACTACAAGCATTTTTGCTGGGGCTGCTTCCTTATCCCTGGCAATTAACAGATTGTGAGCAGCTGGGCAGAGCGAGGGGGACCCTGGGCAGTGAGGGCCCAGCGCAGGGAGATGCCCCCAGCCAAGAGGCCCTGCAGGCCGCAGTCGGAGAGGAATCGTAACCCCGACAGGGCAGAGCCGACACTGGGAAGAAGGGTCCTGCCACCTACAGCCACAGCAAGTGTCTGACCCACAGCATCTCTGCAGCATGGCCAAGCTGTGGGCAGGGGGCCTGGGATGTGTGAGGAACAGACTGTGAACTTCCTTTCCCATGCACGGGGCGGATGACTTGTTTCCTTTAACCTTCCCCATGTTTATTTATTTTTTATGAGTTGCTGTTTAATAAATTGTACGTGCTCTGAACTCTATGTAATGATCAGTGGCTCAGGGAAGCATCTGGTGCAAAGACAGGGCCCCGGAGTGGGGACACCCTCGCTCCTGATCTAAGTGACCATGACAAGACTGGGGGTCGAGCCCCTAGGGATCCGGGGCCCAGCCTTGCCGGGGTTATGAGGACTCTGCGGCATGGGAGGGAGGAAGGGGAGCCCTCAAGGGCAGGGAGGCCTCTGGGTAAAGGGAGTGGGAGCGAGGACTCAGATCCTTTCACTAGCCAATCCCACCGGGGCGTGTATAAGCCAGGAAAGTTCCCCACAATAGCGGGACCATTCCACCGCTTACACACTGACACGGTGAGAAAAAGCCCCACTCCCGCCCTAAAGCCAAGCCCTGAGGAGCTAACCAGACATGAGGTGCAGGAAGGAGGATTATCCCCAGTTCTTACAAGGGGAAATGGAGGCACAGGCAGGTTAAGTGACAGCACAAGGTCCCCTGGGATCTGGGATTCCCGTCCCCTGCCCCAAATCTCTAGTGACTGGGAAACCCCCCAGTGACTCCATCCCCACTCCCTGGCTGGACGTCCCCTCTCTTGGGACCAAGGCTCAGGTCAGAGCTGGCTCTGAGGGTCCCATTGGCCCAGAGACCCCCTGTGGGTCTGGCTGGGTGTGGGTCTGGGAGCAGGGACAGTGAGCACAGAAGCTGGGAGGACGACAGGGGATAGATCACTCGCTGATTACCTGTTCTGTTCATTCCCTCTGGGGCTCCTGGCATTGTCCACTGTCGGAAGACAGGATACTGGGCTAGAGGGACCTTTGGTCTGACCCAGTCTGGCCGTTCCCATGAGCCAGGCCCCTCACCTGCTACAACTATCCACACGTAATCACTGGGATCCGACCAGTTGGGCAGCTCCGATCTGGAGTGAGATCAGCAGCTGTAGAACCCTGCGTCTTCCCACCTGGCGCTGGGGATGGTGAATTCACCCCCGTCCCCAGCAGCATCCAGCTCCTGGATTTCGATTCCACCTTTATACAGAAATAACCTCCTGGCCTCGCACCGACACTGACAGCGGATGGTGACGACTTGCCCCAGGGCGATCAACCCGCTGGGGCTGATGGAGATGGAGGGTCCGGGCACAGGGAGCTCTGCGTTCACACACAAACAGGAGTGAGATGGGGAGACACAAACCTCTCCCCGTGTGTCTGTAAACTGCCCTTAGTGCCCAGCCCCTGGGGCAGTGCCAGGGGTAAGAGACACCTCACTGCATCCACAGGGAACTTGTGGGCCAGGTTCTGATCTCAGCCCCCCACGGTCAATCCGGAGTCACCCCTAACTGCAATAGGTGCAGGGCGGAGTTCTGGTCTCAGTCCTCCAGGGTCAATACAAGGAGGTTGAATTGATTTTTAATGGGAACATTCTGGGGTCAGCTCCTCCCCACCCCCACACTTAACAATAAAATTTCTCCAGCCCTAGAGATACTCACGTTCCGACAACCCACTCTGCCCGGCCAGCCAGCAGCCTGGAGAGGAGACGGCGCATTAGGGACCAGATCTTAGAGCAATTGGATCCTACACCCTGGTCTCAGATCCCCACAACACATGGGCACATGCCCTGGCTTTATCCAATACTTACCAAGGAAGAGGATGATGAGAGCAGTGAAAGCAGATGCCATGACGGGGGCAGGAAGGGGCCTTTCAGCGCTGCCACCAACACCCCTCTGCCCAGCTCCACTGAGCCCCAAATGAAGAACTCAGCTGGTGGCTCCAGCTACAGGAAGTCGACGATGTCTCGTCTCTTCCTGCGTCCCTCACATCTTTTCTCTAATCTGCAGGCGAAATCTAGAAGAGCCAAAGTAAGCAGGGGTCCCTGCAAAATCCAGGAAACCCTTGGACCGTCAGCCTGGCCAAGTGCCATGCAGCTCACAGCTTGTCCGTGTCTCTGTGGGATGGGAGGACAAGTCACTCTCAATGTACCCTGCAGCCTGGGGGAAGGTGCACCAGGCTGGAAGCCAGGAGGCCACAGAGTCTGATCTTCAATTTTCAACTGACCACTATTTCCATGCAGATTCCCCTGCCCCTGCTTTATTGCATTCTGGGTTCAAACATGGCTGGCGACCCATGAAGGTAAAATTAGTAAGTGATCACAAAATTAAAGGATGGCATCGTAATGCATGTGCACAAGGGGGCAGAGTTAAGGGTGTTCGGGAAACTGTGGTTCTGGAGGGTTTGACTCTGCAGCCTTCCTGCTCAGCCTGCAAACCTG
Source organism: Emys orbicularis (assembly GCF_028017835.1). Lineage (NCBI taxonomy): Eukaryota > Metazoa > Chordata > Testudines > Emydidae > Emys > Emys orbicularis. Next base: position 21,047,072 of record NC_088703.1, read on the forward strand.
CCCACGTCTGACAGGAGCCGTATTCCTGTCACAGGCAAGGCACCTTTTCCAGCCTGGGCTCAGTCCTTCTCTGCTCCCCCACCCCCCTTTGTCTTTGTTTCTTACATGTTCTCAGCAGTCATCCTGGGTGGGGATTCAGCGAAGAATGAATCCTGATGTCAAGGCTAATTCCCCACTCCGGCACTTCAAGTGCAGAAGGTGGGGCCCACAAGGTTTCTAAACATTAACACTGGCCACTCCAGGCTGGTATTAAACTCCCAAGGTTACAACTTCTCTCTGACCTTGGCTGGGTAGATGCTGCCACCACCCAAGTGCAGAACCCTTTTGAGAGCCCAGGAAGGTGCACTTGGGAATTCCTTCCTGTGGGGTACCCTCAAGCCCTTTCACCCCCCCTCTGGGGAAGAGCTGAGAAAGAAAAACAAAGAAAATCAGCTGTTGCCACCAGCTAATTAAACAAGACGTGTGCAAACCTCTTAGGACACAACAATCCAATTCTGTTCTTAAAAAAGGTAAATTTTATTAATAAAAAAAGGAAAGAAAATACATCTGGGAACTCAGGCTATTGCTAGATTTTAAAAAAAGCAGCTACAAGGATTAAGCACTCAGAATAGCTTTTTGGAGGTCCAGCTTAAAGGTTACAAGCAAAACAAAAGCAGCTGGGGTTAGCCCAGAAGAATCCACAAGCCATAATGAAATAAAAGGAATAAACCTAATCGCGTCTTCCTAGACATTTCCTGATCTACTTACGTATCTGGGGTTTTAGATGAATAGTTTCTAGGTATGATTCTGATGATTTGTCATACCTGGCCCAAGCTTCTTACAGCATAACTGCTCCCTCTCTGCCTCTCCCCGGAGAACCACCACAGACAAAGGGGAGTCGTTTTTCAATTTTAAAAAGTTCTAGCCTTCCCATTGGCTCTTTTGGCCAGGTGCCCACTCACTTCCTTTTACCTATGCAGAGCAGTGAGACTTTTTAACCCTTTAGAGGTAGAGCAATTAGTGAACAGCTACTAAGAGGGATTTTATAGCTGGGTGCCCATAAAAGGGAGCTACCCCACCCCTTCATTTATCACAACTGATTATCTCACCTCTCACTGTTAAATAGGTTTAACATATGGCGGGAACGCTTTGTTTCCCAGTGTGGTCCCCCGCCACGTCAGTGGAAAAATACTGGTATTCCATCATGGAGTCCAGTACCAGGTGAATTAATCACATGACCCTGCAGGGATAAAGCAGCCATGAGTCAGAGTTTGTTTGAAGCATCCCAAGAAACTTCTCAGGAAGGCGGGAGATTAGCATATTCAAAGACCTATTCCCCCTAATAGTTCAGTTTCCTCCCAGGTTGGGGGTTCAGCCGGGGGAAGGGTGATGGTATCGGGGTCCCTTTCTCCAGCCGCTCTGCTCAGAACGTCTCCATGGAGCAGGGTCTGGACGGCCCAGGGGGGCCAGGAGACGGGGGCGGCAGCCACGACAGTGAAGTGAGTCTCTTTAAGGCCCCAAAGGGTGGTGGGAAGCACAGCCCATCCCCGCAGTATTTTGTCCATCAATGAGGCCTTGTTTCCAACACCCCAAGTTTGATTTCTGCTCCCCCACTTCACCCCATGTCCCAGGCAGGCCCCAGCCCGGCCCGTGGGTTCTGTCCGGCGGCCGCTCGAGTTGGAATAATCCCGTCTTTATGTCTCGCCAACTTTCCCCCCAACATTCATTCATCCAGGTTCTCATGACGCTGCCTGAACTTCTCACTCACCTTCGTCGGCTGAACCCACCACGAGGGGACATTTGGAGACTCCGGTATCACAGCCGCCCCTGGGGTGGGGAGATTTGGGGGGCAGGGGAGAAAGAAGCTCTGGGGGTCTGTAAAATAGAAATACAGGGCAGGGGAGATCTAGAGAGAAAGGGGGGAAGAAAAGGGGCTGGGGGACCCTGCTGCAGAGAGAGGAGGGGGACAGACACCAGGGGGCAGTAAGTGCCGTTATTCCAGCGCCAGAGTCAGACGCAGCGTCCCCGCTCCCCACTGACAGCCCTAGGCAGAGACTGGCCCATCAGGGCCAGCGAGTGGGACCCCGACACCCTCCAGGGGCTGCTCTGTGGGGAGCCTGATGCGCCCAGCGCTGGGGCAGCTCCTCTAGCTGGTGCCAGAAGTCCGGGGTTCAATCCTGGGATGCAGCAGTTGGGTCAGGAGCAGTGTGGGGGGCGGGATTCTCCGAGGCAGGGGTGTTTGGGGGCAGGAGATTTGTGCTGACGTCTCAGCTCCCCACGGGGAAGCGGCTCTTCTCCATAAGGCCAGATCCAGGCTCCTGGGAGTGTAGAGAGATGGTGGGTTAGAGGGGCCCGTGTCACCCTGGGCTCAGACGCTGGAGGGAGCAAGGGGCACAGAAAGGGGGGGGTCACCTCACCTAGGGTGCCTCCCTCGGGTGGCTGTAATAGGTCTCAGCCAGGATCAACTCCAGGACGAGCAGGACCACGGCGCCCAGCACCAGGTGGGTGATGTTGGTGTGGATGAAATCTGGGCATCCCGAGGGGGCTACTGTGGTGGGAAGGGGAGAGTCACTCAGGGGCTCAGACGGGGAAATGAGCAGCTGCTGCTGCCCCGGGAGCAGAGTCCTCGGCCTCCCTTCTCCAGCAGGACCGGCCCAGCCTCCTTTAGGAGGTCTCTGAGGCACTGCAGCCCTGGGGCCGGACCCCTCACAGGAGGCTGTGTCCTGCCCTGGGGGCTGAGCCTCAGCTTCCCTGGTGAATGGGGCACCTGGGCAGTTGAACTGCCCCCTGAGCCACCCGGCACCCCTGTAGTGCCCCTCTGTCCACCCCCACAGGTACCTCTGCCCCGGCCTGTCTGCTGCGCAGTGAGCCCATCCCCGGGGTATCTAAGCTCCTGCCCAACTCAGCCACGCAGTGCGTGCGGGGGGAGGAGGCTGGGACACCACCCGCTGCCCCTCACATCCCAGCGGTGCACAGCGCCCCAGCCCCTGCCCAGCCCCTGGGATCACCCACAGCTTCCTGGCAGTGATCTGCAGGGCAGGAGGCTCTAGGGGAGCTGGGGCCTGGCAGTGGGGGAGGTACAATGGGGCCTGGTTCAATCGTGATTCCCCCGCAGCCCCGGTACCTGGCCCCGCGCTGCCCGGGCGGGTGGGAGCCGGCGCCGCTCCAGGCTGGGTCAGGTTGGTTCCCCCTGTGGGAATAGAACCGGCATCTGTTGGGGCGGGGATGAAACAGCGCCTCAGTGATCACCCCCGCCCCTGACTCAGCATCAATCGTCACTGTCATTCCTGGGAGGGGAATTTTAGAGGCTAGGGAGTGGGGACCCCCCCCTTCCCTCGCTGTATGCTCAAATAAATTTGTTAGTCTCTAAGGTGCCACAAGTACTCCTGTTCTTTTTGCGGATACAGACTAACACGGCTGCTACTCTGAAACCTGTATCAAATCAGGAGGCTCTAATTCTGACAGCCCAGACATGATCTGAGATCACCAGTGGGGATTGGGAACCACACAGATTTGTCATTTCGGGTCCAGTTTTCATGTAGACAAGGTCTTAATCCATCTTTCTATCCCTCACCAGACGTGCTCCCATCTGTCCAGCGCCCTACATCCCCATTGACCCACATTCCCATGGACCCACTAGGACTGCCAACATTCTAATCACACAAAACCAAACATCCCTGCCCTGCCCCGCCCCTTCTTTGAGGCCCCACCCCCGCTCACTCCATCCCCCCTCCCTCCATCGCTCACTCTTCCCCACCCTCACTCACTTTCACTGGGATGGGGGAGGGAGAGGGGATTGGGGTTAGGGAGGAGGCTCCAGGCCCAGGCTGAGGGGTTTGGAGTGCGGGAGGGGGTGCAGGCTCTGGGGTGGGGCCAGGGATGAGGGGTTTGAGGTGTGGCAGGTGGCTCCGGGCCTGGGCCGAGGGGTTCAGAGTGCAGGAGGGTGCAGGATCTGGCTGGAGGTGCAGACTCTGGGGTGGGGCCAGGGATGAGGGTTTGGGGTGCAGGATGTGGCTCCAGGCTGGGGCAGGGGGTTGGGGTGCATCCAGTTTTGGGCCCCCCACTACAGAAAGGATGTAGACAAATTGGAGAGAGTCCAGCGGAGGGCAATGAAAATGATCAGGGGTCTGGGGAACATGACTTACGAGGAGAGGCTGAGGGAACTGGGCTTGTTTAGTCTGCAGAAGAGAAAAGTGAGGGGGGATTTGATAGCCGCCTTCAACTACCTGAAGGGGGGCTCCAAAGAGGATGGAACTCGGTTGTTCTCAGGGGTGGCAGATGACAGAACAAGGAGCAATGGTCTCAAGTTGCAGTGGGGGAGGTCTAGGTTGGATATTAGGAAAAACTTTTTCACTAGGAGGGTGGTGAAGCACTGGAATGGGTTCCCTAGGGAGGTGGTGGAATCTCCTTCCTTAGAGGTTTTTAAGGCCCGGCTTGACAAAGCCCTGGCTGGGATAATTTAGTGGGGATTGGTCCTGCTTTGAGCAGGGGGTTGGACTAGAACCTCCTGAGGTCTCTTCCAACCCTGATATTCTATGATTCTTTGATTCCATGAAGGGGTTCAGGGTCCCGTAAGCACTTACCGGGGCTCAAGGAAGCAGCCCGATCGGCAGTGCCGACTGGAGTCGCCAGGGTCCCTTTTCGATGAGGTAACCCTAGTCCCCACCGACCCGTGGCAGTCCATCCCATGGATCTGTCCATCACGCGCTATATAGAACATTTGAACCCATCAGTTCTGTCTGCAGGGACCACCCTCCTCCAAACGGCCCGAATGGCCCCGTGGGCGTCTGAGCGGGGAGCCCTGTTCCCTCAGGGATGAATTGTTCCATTTCTCTCGCTCACCTTCTCCCGCCAGCTCCTTCAGGGGGGGATTCAGATGCTGGGACCCAGCTGGGTCAGTTCACTCTGTGGGATAAAAACGAGAATCGGCTGAGAAGGGGGAGGGAGGGAACCGAGCACCCAGCCATTGGCCCTGAAACTCCAACAGCTGCTGCTGCCCTCTGGCTGGGGAACCCCCCAGTGACTCTGTCCCCACTTCCCATCTGCTGGGCCCTGGACTCAGGGCAGAGTCTGGCTCTGAGCGTCCCATCGGGGCCAAGACCCCCTAAGGGTCCGGCTGGGTGTGGGGCTGATTCACAGAGTCGCTGGGCTCCGACCAGAAGGAGAGGTCAGATTTGGTGCTATATTGGCAGCTGTAAATCCCTGCATGTCCCTGGCTCATGTTTCGGATGCGAAACTCAGCCACGTCCCCAACAGGCTCCATCACGGGTCTGCGTCCGGGTCTCCAACTTTACTCAGAAGGACCCTCACTCCCTGACACCGACACTCCCCACCCCAGCTCACCTCTGCTCCGCCTCCTCCTTGAGCACACCGCCCCCGCTCTAATTCTCCTCCCCTCCCAGGCTTGCGGTGCCAAACAGCTGATTGGTGCTGCAAGCCTGGGAGGCGGGAGAAGCGGAGCGGCGACCGCGCGCTTGGGGAGGGGGTGTAGCAGAGATGAGCTGGGATGGGCAGCTGCCGCACGGCTTCCCGGGCCGGGGGGGTGGGGAGCTGCCGAACGCTGTAAAAAAAACTGGGGGCAACGCTTTTTGGCACCCCCAAAACTTGGCGCCCTAGGCAACTGCCTAGTTTCCCTTAATGGTAGCACTGGCCCTGGCCTCCAGCCCAGGTGGGCATCACACAGCCAGCCATGGAATGCAGTCACAGGCTGGGGGTGGGGCCGGTTGGGCAGCACCTGGGCCCCGACTCCTCTGTGCATCCCCAAAGCTGCTGCTGTCCCTTGCTGGGGAATCCACCAGTGATTCCGTCCCTGCCCCCCAGCCGGGCGTCCCCTCTGCTGGGCCCAGGGCAGAGGCTGGTTCTGAGCATCCCATTGGTGCAGAGACCCCCTGATCAGGGGCATGAACAGGAATAAAAATGTGGCTGCTTTTGGAGGGGAACTTTGTGTGCCCCCCGCAGCCAGAGGAGCTGGCTCTGCTCCTCAGAGGAGCTCTGTGCTCCAGCCCCACTGATTTGGGGGGCCCCTGCGCCTGTTTCCCCCCTTGCACATGCTTCTACCCCTGAGGGTCCGACTGGAGGTGGGGCTGGGAGCAGGAATACTGAGCCGGGCCCCTCACCTGCTACCACCAGCTCCACGGGGTCGCTGGGATGCGACCAGATGAACGGGTACCATTTGTCGTGATAATAGCAGCTGTAGCTCCCTGCGTGTCTCCGGCTCACGTTGCGAATGGGAAACTCAGCCAGGTCCCCAGCCAGCTCCACGTCCTGCAGCGTGTTCGGGTTCCCATCTTTGTACAGAAGGAACCTCACGTTCTGGTACAAACCCCGACACCGGATGGTCACAGTTCCCCCCAGGGCGACCACCCCACTGGGGCGCAGGGAGATGGAGGGTTTGGGGTAGCTGAGCTCTGCAGTGAGAAGGAGACAGGCCGTGAGACAGACCCCGGCACAGTCACTGCGCCCCGTCCTCGCCGCACGGTCCCAGAGACGGGGCCCCTGGGAGAAAACCCAGCCAGAGGAACCTCTCCGAGATCCCAGAGATTCCTGGGAGCTGTGCCCGAAACTGCCTAAGATCCAGAGCACCCCTCTGTACCCATCTATCTACTTAATGGGGCCCTGCAGCCTGGGAGCCAAGACTCCTGGGTTCTATCCCTGGCTCTGGGAGGGGAGTAGGGTCTAGTGGTTAGATCAGGAGGGGGCTGGGAGTCAGAGGTGCTGGGTGCTGCACAGACACGGTGAGAAAAAGCCCCCGCCCTAAAGCCAAGTCCTGAAGATCTAACCAGACACAAGGTGCAGAGGGATGATTATCCCCCATTCGTACAAGGGGAAATGGAGGCACAGGCAGGTTCAGTGACACCCCAAGGAGTGTCCCATCTGCCCAGAGCCCCCCATGATGGTCTGGCTGGGTGTGGAGCTGGGTGTGGGGATTCCAAGCCGGGCCCCTCCAAGCAGGGCTCTGATCAGAGCTGATAGCTGCAGCTGTAGCTCCCTCCCTGGCGCCGGCCCACTTCTTCCTGATACCTCACACATTGTCTCTAATCTGCTGCCAAATCTAGTGCCATCAAAATAAGCGGAGGTCTCTGCAACATCCAGGAAACCCAGGGGCCGTCAGCCTGGCCAAGTGTCATGTAGTTTGCAGCTTGTCTCTGTCTCTGTGGGGAGGGGGGAAGGTCACCTTCAATGTACCCTGCAGCCTTGGGGAAGGTGGAGCCCAGAAACCACAGAATCTGATCTTCAATCTTTGGCTGACCATTGTGAGTATTTCCATGCAGATCCTCCCCCGTGTTACATGCTGGTTTCAAACCCAGTTCATGACCCATGTAGGTAAAATTAATACGTGATCATGTGTAACCTTCTGCCGGGGGAGTCGGCAGCAACCAGGGCCGGGTTCAATATCCAGGGGTCCCTCCTAACAATACAACACAGACCCGGCTCGAGCCTCCATCCAGTCATCTGGGAAAATGAAACAGCCCCCCCGCGTCTCTGTAAGAGACGACCCTGCCCCACGCGCAAGCCCTGAGTCTGTCCAGAGCAGAGAGAACTGGGAATAAAAAGGGGAAAGGAACCTGGCATTAATTTGGGAAAACACCCCAGCCATGATTCGCCACATCTGACCATGAGCAAAACTCCCGGGTTGCCTGGGCCTCCTCTCCTCTCACCTTTGCACCCCTCAGCTGGAACCGGCTGGTCAGGTCACTGGGGTCCTCTCTTCGCAGCCCATTGTCCTCCCACTGGCCAGAACCGGCTGTGACTCCCGCGCTGGGCCTCCTGGTCACCAGGTCACCAGTTGCTGGGGTATCCATTATCCAGGCCATTGGCTGGGGTCCCAAGTTCCCTCTCCGGTCCTCTGTAACAACAAACACCCTCTCCCTTCACCTCGTTAAGCCAGTAACACCCAGGGGTACTGAGTCCCACTCCCTCTGCATGCAAACCATTGGAAAACCACAAAAAAATAAAAAAAAAATCCCCCACTTCGTCACATCTCTCCCCCCTTTGAGGCTGAACGGAGCAGGGTCACTTAGCTAGTGATCTGGGGAAGTCCAGGGCCCCTGCCCCGTGATACAGCAGCGGCTATAATATTGGCACTCCCACTCCCCCTGGCACAGTCCTCTCGACTGCACCCCCCTGGACCGGTAATGCCCCCTCTCGGTGGGCTTCCACCCAGTTGACACCCCGCGGGTTCTGCTTGGCCGCCATTTCCTTCATCTTCAGGCACTGTGGCACCTTGTGTCCCTTTTGGCCACGGTAATTACATTTCAGGTCCCTCAAGTCCCACCTTGGAGAGGTCTCAGGGTGACTCCCCTTCTGAGTCCCCGATGTGGGTCTTCCTCCTGCCCCCGAATTGCTGTCCACGAACTCATCTGCCAGCGCCCCTGCACGGCGCAGATCTTTGGGCTTCCGGTCCACTAGCCACATCTTAAGGTCCGGAGGGCAGATGTCATACAGCTGCTCCAACCCCACCAGGTTATACACATCCTCTGCGGTAGTGGCCCCTGTGCCCCTGTGCCCTTCCCCCACTTGCGGAGATATTCCCCCAGCAGGTTGGTGACCTCCTTGTAAGTGACAGCTGGTGTCTTGCGTACACCCCAGAATCGTTTCCTGTACGCCTCGGGGGTCAGTTCAAACTTCAGCAGCAAAGCCTGTTTGAACAGGTCGTAGTCCCCCTCTCAACACCATCCATTTGGCTGAACGCCTCTATGGCCTTGGGACCCAGCAGGGGGGTCAGACAGCAAAGCCTGTCTGCGGGGTCAATCTGGTTCAGATCACAAGCCTTCTGAAAGGCTGTGAGGTAGGCATCAATATCCCCTCCCCCTCCTTAAACTGGGGCAGCAGTTTGGTGTCTAGAGTCCCCCCAACACCGGCATCTCGGGGCCCTTCCCCACTTATCCCCCGGCAGGCCCTCTTGGCCCGCCTCTCGTCCATCTCCAACTCGTGCTTCTGCTGTTCTGTATGGTGCACCAGCCTCCGATACTCCAGCTCCAGCTCCTTCGCTTTCAGCTCCAGCTCCAGTTTCTGCAGCTCCTCTAGGGAGGAACCTGACTGGGGTCTCCCTGTGCCAACCGGGGATTCGGGCCTGATGGACTCCTGGTCGCTACACAGACTGCCCCACGGGTACTCCCCGGCTTCCCGGGAGCCCCCCTGGGGTCTGGAGCTTGTTCCTCAGACTGGTCATTCTCTACAAGCTGAGCAATCAGCCGCTCCTTAGTGAGCCTCCCCACGCTCAGCCCCCTCTCCCTGCAGAGACGTGCCAGGTTGCCCTTACAGAGCTGGTTCTAGGCCATTTCCAGGCTGGTTCCTTTCAATACCCTCGTTCTATCGCTGGCAGCCACTCACTGCAAAGCGCCTGCGCCCGCAGCCAACGTCTACAGGGTGCATCCGCCAACCATCCTCTGCTACCACATTGTCATGGACTCACAGATCGTGCCCACTCATGGCCCCGTGCAGTCCATGGGGGGTGCCCCTTTCAGTGCAACAGCCCTTCTCGGGGGTCCACTCTCTCTTGGGGGTTAAGCCCCTCCACCTCCTGGGATCGCACCTCTGAGCCTTAGCACACCTGTCTCTGCCGTGGACCCCCTCAGGGAGTCCACTCGCTCTGGACCCCCGGGGCCTCCACCCCCCGAAGGGGACGATGCAACCCTGTTCTCTAGACCGGAGCAACTCTCAGCCAGCGTAAAACAGGAGGGTTTATTGAGAGTTGAACACAGCACAGGAAACTCTCAGGGCCTCAGGCCTGGCCTCCCTCAGCACAGCACATCCCAGTCTCCCTGCATCCAGGTGGGCTCTCCCTGCTTCCCCTCTCCAGCCCACAGCCCCCCTGCTTCCCAGCTGGACATCTGATATCATCGGCCCCAGGCCCCGCCTCTGTCCATTGTCTTCTTTCAGGTAAACAGAGTCGTAAACTGGTCGCCCAGACCTCCTCTCCTCGCTTCTGTCCTCTGGCTGGAACTGGCTGGTCAGGTCACCGGGGTCTTCTCTTCACAGCCCATTGTCCTCCCACTGGCCAGAACTGGCTGCGACTCCTGAGCTGGGTCCTCAGGTCGTCAGGTCACCAGTCGCTGGGGTATCCATCCTCCAGGCCATTGGCTGGGGTCCCAAGTTCCCTCACTGGTCTTGTGTAACAACAAACTCCCTCTCCCCTCACGTCGTTAAACCAGTAACACCGAGGGGCACTGAGTCCCACCCCCTCCGCATGCAACCCACTGGAAAACCACGAAAAAAATAAAAAATAACCCCACTTCGTCATAGACGGTGCATTATGACTGGTAACCATTGTCGTTGTACTCCTGGGTGCTCTTTTAGCTGACCTCAGTGAGGTCGGTCAGGGGCGCCTGGGCAAACATGGGAGTGACTCAGCCAGGTCATTCCCTTTTTAAGTTTTGTCTCCTGGAGATGCAGTCCTGCCGGCAGTCGTACTGCACCGTCTTCTGGTGAGCACCCAGGAGATGATGATGGCTAGCAGTCATACTGCACCATCTGCTGCCAGCCTAAGTTGTATAAGATAGATGGAGTGGATCAAAACAAGAAATAGACGCAATTTGTTTTGTAGTCATTTGCTCCCCCCTCCCTCCCTCCCTCTGTGAAATCAATGGCCTGCTAAACCCAGGGTTTTGAGTTCAATCCGTGAGGGGGCCATTCTGTATGACAGTTGTTTGTGTTTCTCCTTGATGCAAGGCCACCCCCTTTGTTGATTTTAATTCCCTGTAAGCCATGTCATCAGTCGCCCCTCCCTCCATCAGCGCAATGGCGGACAATTGTTTTGTGCCTTTTTTCAGCGCAGATGCCATAGCCCTGGGAACATGGAGCCTGCTCAGATCACCGCGGCAATTATGAAGACTGTAAACACCACGCGCATTATCCTGCAGTATATGCAGAACCAGAACCTGCAAAAGCAAAACCAGGCGAGGAGGCGACGGCAGCGCGGTGATGAGAGTGATGAGGACATGGACATAGACTTCTCACAAAGTATGGGCCCCGGCAACATACACATCATGGTGTTAATGGGGCAGGTTCATGCTGTGGAATGCCGATTCTGAGCCTGGGAAACAAGCACAGACTGGTGGGACCGCATAGTGTTGCAGGTCTGGGATGATTCCCAGTGGCTGCAAAACTTTCGCATGCGTAAGGGCACTTTCATGGAACTTTGTGACTTGCTTTCCCCTGCCCTGAAATGCCAGAATACCAAGATGAGAGCAGCCTTCACAGTTGAGAAGCGAGTGGCGATAGCCCTGTGGAAGCTTGCAACACCAGACAGCTACCGGTCAGTCGGGCATCAATTTGGAGTGGGCAAATGTACTGTGGGGGCTGCTGTGATCCAAGTATCCAATGCACTCAAAGAGCTGCTGATATCAAGGGCAGTGACTCTGGGAAATGTGCAGGCCATAGTGGATGGCTTTGCTGCAATGGGATTCCCTTACTGTGGTGGGGCGATACATTCATAGATTCTAGAATTGGAAGGGACCTCGAGAGGTCATCGAGTCCAGTCCTCTGCCCTCATGGCAGGACCAAATACTGTCTAGACCATCCCTGATAGACATTTATCTAACCTACTTTTAAATATCTCCAGAGATGGAGATTCTACAACCTCCCTAGGCAATTTATTCCAGTATTTAACCACCCTGACAGTTAGGAACTTTTTCCTAATGTCCAACCTAAACCTCCCTTGCTGCAGTTTTAAGCCCATTGCTTCTTGTTCTATCCTTAGAGGCTAAGATGAACAAGTTTTCTCCCTCCTCCTTATGACACCCTTTTAGATACCTGAAAACTGCTATCATGTCCCCTCTTAGTCTTCTCTTTTCCAAACTAAACAAACCCAATTCTTTCAGTCTTCCTTCATAGGTCATGTTCTCTAGACCTTTCATCATTTTTGTTGCTCTTCTCTGGACCCTTTGCAATTTCTCCACATCTTTCTTGAAATGCGGTGCCCAGAACTGGACACAATACTCCAGCTGAGGCCTAACCAGAGCAGAGTAGAGCGGAAGAATGACTTCTCGTGTCTTGCTCACAACACACCTGTTAATGCAGCCCAGAATCACATTTGCTTTTTTTGCAACAGCATCACACTGTTGACTCATATTTAGCTTGTGGTCCACTATAACCCCTAGATCCCTTTCTGCCATACTCCTTCCTAGACAGTCACTCTGGGCTAGAGATCAGGGTTGCATTATTCCCTCTGGGAGTGGAGGACCCGGGCAGGGCTGCCCAGAGGATTCAGGGGGCCTGGGGCAAAGCACTTTTGGGGGCCCCTTCCATAAAAAAAAGTTGCAATACTATAGAATACTATATTCTTGTGGGGGCCCCGGGGCAAATTGCCCCACTTGCCCCCCCTCTGGGCGGCCCTGGCCTTGGGGGTCCAGAGCGAGTGGACTCCCTGAGGGGGCCCACGGCGGAGACAGATGTGCTAAGGTTCAAGAGAGGTGCGGTTCCAGGAGGTGGTGGGGCTTAATCCCGAGAGAGAGTGGACCCCCGAGAAGGGCTGTCACACTGAAGGGAGTTCCCCGCAAGGGACCATACGGGGCCAAGAGTGGGCACGATCTGTGACAGCCGGCGCTCGCTTGCTGTTTCTGCTACTGCCAGTGAAACTCAGCATAAACCTGATTCCCCGGCAGTGACCCATCTCCCCCAGGTGTGACACACTCTCCTGGCACCGGGAAAGGGGGCTGGGGGCTGCCCCGGGGGGCTGGTTTAATGATCTGTGTTTATTACAGATTTGGAGGTTAACAGGATGCAAAATAACATCAAAGCTGCCTTGATGTGACCCCTCCCGCTCCCGGTGCTGAGCCCCCTCCACCCCCCGCACATGGGTCTGGGTGGGGCAGGGGAACGCAGCTCGATGGGATGGGGCTGCAGTGGGGGGAGGGCAGCATCCCCCCTAAATCTTCCCTAGAAGCAGAGTTCTCTGGGGCTGGCGCTGTAGTGGCATGAGTCTGGCGCCCCCTAGGGGCTGGTGTCCCATGGCTGTGGGGGGGTCTCATTGCAGGGCCCCCCAGCTCATGTTGATCACGCCGTACACGCTGGGCTGCAGCGTCTGGACGTCCAGCTCCGCGTAGGTGTCGGGGTCCGGCTCCTGGGGTGGGAGGGGAGAGAATCACTTGTGTGTGTGTGTGTGTGTATGTGCTCGTGCGCATGCACCAAACACCCCCCCACACACACACACACACAGAGCAGGGGCCATCCCCTCAGCAGGGGGTGACAGGGAAACACACACACACCCTGCAATCCCAGCGGGCAATTCCATAAGCCCACCCCCATCCCAGCAGCTTGACCCCCACCCCAAACCACTGAGTGTGCCAGGAAAGGCGAGGGGGGGCTATGAGCGGGCTGCTGGGCTCATGCGGGTCAAGGTTGGGGTCAGGCCCCATGGGGGAACAGGAGACACTTACCAGGTTCTGCGTCTCTTTCTCTTCATCGATGGAGGCGTCTGCGGAACAGAGACACCCGCTGAGCTACACCCCCGGCCAGCCCAGAGCAGAACCCCACACCCAGCTCCGACCCCTTTGTCTAGCCAGGGGGCTCAGAGCCCTGCACAGCCACCCCCTCCGCCCCACAGCATGGGCCAGGGTCATTAGCCCCGTGTTACAGAGAGGAAAACTGAGGCACAGAGACAGCAGCAGAGTCTAGGGGGTTACGGCAGGGTGGGAGGGGGGCTCAGAGCCAGGACTCCTGGGTTCTCTTCCTGGTCCAGAAGGGGAGTGGGGTCTAGTGGTTAGAGCAGGGGGGGCTGGGAGCCAGGACTCCAGGGTTCTGTCCCTGGTCTGGAAGGGGAGTGGGATCTAGTGGTTAGAACAGGGGGCTGGGAGCCAGGAGTGGATGGGCATTCTCTGCAGGTCACTGGCTGGGAAGGTCTGATGGAGAAGTGAAGGGGGGGACACAAAAGTGCCAGGCCTGGGATGGGAGCATAGGTGGCCCACAGAGGGAGACCCTGAAATAGAGGGGGAGGGGAGCCCCCAAATGCCCCTCCCTTCCACAGGTGTCCTGTCCCACCCTGGTGCCCCCTTGGGTGTGTTACTCACAGATGGGGTCTTCCTGAGCTGGAGACTTCAACACCCTCAAACGGCTGGCAATAAAAGAGAGAAAATCCCTCTGTAAATGTCATATCCCCCAACCCACAGGGAGATTCCACAACACACCCAGAGAGCCCCCCATTCTGAACTCTGTTCCCTAACCCCCCCCCCACTAGACCCCACTTCCCTCCCAGACCAGGGAGAGAACCCAGGAGTCCTGGCTCCCAGCCACCCTGCTCTAATGACTAGACCCCACTTCCCTCCCCGAGCTGGGACAGAGCCCAGGAGCCCCGTGACCCCGGCAGGTCGAGCGGGAGGGGGAGGAGCCGGGTTCCTACCTGCTCGGTCTTGGTGCGGCTCCTTTTCCTGCAGAGGGACACAAACCAGAATCCCCCATGAGCCGATCGGGATCCCCCGGTCCCAGCGCCCGGCCACTCACCCCCCACAGGGCAGCAGGGATGGTGCTGAGCCTGGATCCCTGCTGGGGTGGGCCAAACCAGCAGGGGGCAGCACAACACCACAGCATGCGCCGGGGGATGGGGCAGATTAACTCATGGGGCTTTTCCTGTTCCCAATCCTCCCTCGTTAGTGACTCGTTATAACGAACCTGATCCACAGGCTGGTGACTCCCCTGGCATCGCAGGGACACATTCAGCGCTGAGATGTGGCCACCTCTGGGGTGGGACAGCTGTGTGTACAGGGATTACACATGCAACAGTGCCCTCTGCTGAGTCCCCCTGCTCCTTGGCTTTCCCAGCACAGTCCCCCATCCAAGCCGTGACCCCATCCCGCCCTGCTTAGCCGCATGTTTAACCCTTCCCTCGCTGGGTGGGGCACTTACTGGCTCGTTTTTTTCTGAAGCAGACGAAGGCAACGAAGAGGAGGAGGAAGAGGACGGTGGCTGCTGCGATGATGAGGACGGGAATCAGAACCGATTCACTTCTTGCTACCCATCCACCTGGGAAACAGCAGCAGCTGTGAGTGCCGGGAGCGGCAGGTCTGTTCCCTCCCCAGCCCCTCCCACCTCAGGCGGCGCACAAGAGGCTGGGACACCGGAGGGCAGAGGCAGCAGAAAATTCTGTGGGGAGGATGTTGGGGAGCCCTGAGAAATCAAGTGGGGTCAGAGCCAGCAAGATTTGGGTGATTTAGGTGCTAGGGGGCGCTGGGCTGCAGGGGGCTCATTAAGGGGCGCTCTCCCCTGGCAGTCAGGCCTGGCCCCAATGCCCCAGCGTGGCACAAGGGGGTGCTGTCTGAATAATCATTTACCCTCCCCCACCCCTCACAGTACCATGGCACCAGCCAGGCCTGGCCACACCAGCTGAGGCCAAGGGGCCCATCTAGCCCGGCATCCCGCCTCCCATGCTGGCTGCCCCTGGCTGCTTCGCTGGGAGCTCCAGGACAGCCCCCCTCATGGCCACTGATGGTCCCAGCTCCCCCAGAGGAAGCCTCCGGCTGCCCTGTTAGCATCCGGTTTGTGTCTGAGAAGGTTCGTGTCCGTCGGCGGGGGGGGGGGGTAAATCTCCCTGAGAACAGCCTCCATCCCTCCCCCTGGGCAACCACTGGGGGAAGCTGCCCCATAATCTGTGACTCAAGAGATTCCCCCCGGTACCTGGCCCCGCGTGACCAGGTGGTTGGGAGTTGGCACCGCTCCAGGCAAGGTCGGGTCGGTTGCCCCGGGCAGGGGTTTGGGGTGCAGGCTGCCCCAGGGCTGCAGCGGGGAGAGAGGACTCCCCCCAGCCCTTTCTTGCTGCAGCAGCCTGGGGTTGGGGGAGAGGTGCGTCTCCCTGGCCACGGCAGCTTAGCGGGAACTTAGGGGCAGGGATCCCCCCTCCCTCGGCCCCGAATCTGCAGCAGCTGATGCTCCCGCATAGGTGAGGACAACCCCAGTGACTCCTTCCCCTCGCCCCGGCCGAGCATCCCCTCTGCTGGGCCCAGGGCTCTCGGAAGTGCCTGGTTCTGAGCGTTCCATTGGCCAAGGGTTCGGCTGGGTGTGGGGCTGGCAGGGGCGGCTCTGGCTTTTTTGCCGCCGCAGGCAAAAAAGCCTCCCGCCGCCCCCCACCCCGAGCGCGGCATGGGATTCAGAGGGGGCATCCCGGGGTTCCCCCAACATGGACTGGGCTGAAAGTCACTGATTTCTGTGCTAACAAGCTGTGTTCTACGCTGTGTTCCTATCGACTAATAAACCACCTGTTTTACAACACTGGCTGGGAGTCACTGCTGGCTGCGGAGTGGGGGTGCAGGGACCTCTGGTCCCGTCCAGGTGGACCCGCCAAGGGGAAGTGCACGGTGTGAACAGGGATGCTGAATGCTCCAAGGTCAGACCAGGAAGGCTGTAGCCCAGGATGCTTTTTGCCCTGGACAGCGTGCCCTTAGGGGAGTTGCACCACCCTACAGTCTTGGCTGGCTGCATACAGAGCAGTTCCAGAGCATCAGACCTGTGACTCCATCACTACTGGTGGCAGCGGTGTGATCCACTGCATCCCCTGGACGGAGCATCCTGCAGTAAGTGAGTGGGGAGCAGTAGAAGGAAGGGGGATTAATGAGAGACAAGCATGCTGAAGGCTCAGAGATGTTCTGTTTCTGGAGGCAGAGGAGCCTATGGCTTAACCTCTGAGAGAGATTGTGACCCCCGAGAAGGGCTGTCGCACTGAAGTGGTTCCTCCCAGGGACCGTGGGGAGCTGAGAGAGCACAGGCCTGTGAGTCCGTGACCACTTGGGAACAGCGTGGAGATGACCTATGACCATCACCGTAAGAAGGACATTGTAGAGCTGTGCAGAGAGACGGCTGCGCATTGGAAAGCTCACCAAGGCACAGCTGATTGCTGAGTTGGAAGATGATCACTCTAAGGAGCCAGTTCCTGACCCAGCTGGGGCTGCGAGAGAGGCTGGGAGCAGCCGGGCGTCCCCGAGACCCATGTCCCTGACCAGCAGGGGGTCTCCACCCGGCTCCCCGTAGGTGGATCTGAGCCGGATGGAATTGGAGCGGAGATTGAAGGAGTCAGAGGACCAGGACAGACAGGGGAGGCAGGAGGCAGAACAGCAGGAGATGAACTGTGATGGCGGAGCTGAGAGGCAGAGGGACCCATCCAGGGGTAAGTGGGGATGGACCCTGGGGTGCCAATTCCGCAGGGAACCTAGGCACTAAATTGCTGCCCCAGGTTCAGGACGGGGGAGATACAGATTCCGGTCTCGTGGCCTTTGGGAGGCTGGCAATTGGAGCCAGGCTGACCCTGCAGAAAGGCTCCATCGTCTAGCCCCCTTGCTGGGTCCCAAGGTGTGATGAACTGGGACTGTTCTTACTGTGGTCTTTAAATGCTGACAGGGGAGTGTGGCTAGTATGGTCTGCATTGGGGGATGGGAGACCAGCCAAGGGAGAATACCTGAGCATGTAACATGAGAACCCAGGAAGGGGTTAGAGGCCAGGTGACACCTTTGCCCGGGAAACTGAACAAAGGCTAGAGAGAGAGTTCAGAGGTGGCTGGTGACATGGCTGGGAGGCAGATGGGGCTCTGACCTCCCAAGGGGGCTAGGGTGCCCTGGGACCCCAAGATGGACCTAACTGAGGGGGGTCCTGTTGTCTGTGCCTGCAAGACCTGTCTTGGACTGTATTCCTGTCGTCTAAATAAACCTTCTGCTTTACTGGCTGGCTGAAAGTCATAGTGAATTGCAGGAAGCCGGGGGTGCAGGGCCTTGTGCCCCCCCACTCTCTGTGACAACTGGTGGCAGCGGTGGGATGTACTGCACCCCGTGAACGGCGCTTCCTGCAGTAAGTGACTGGGGAGCAGTAAAACGAAGGGGGATTGATGGGGACCAGGTGGGCTGAAGAGTCAGAGAGAGACGGTTCAGGGGGCGAGTAACCCCTGGGAGTGTGTGACCAGAGAGAAGGACTTTTGCAGTAACAGGGTCCCCCAGGGGATCGCAGCGAGCGGTCCCGGGGCGGAGGAGTCTGCAGCTCGACCCTGGCAGAGAGGTGGTGACCTGAAGAGGGGCTGGCACACTAGGGGTCGCCCTGGAACGGTGGAAAGCGGAGAGCACAGGCCGGCGAGTGGCCAGCAGGAGGATGTATGCTAAACGCCTCAAGAGTGACCTGGTGGAGCTGTGCAGGCAGAGGGGGCTGCGCATTGGGAGGTCCACCAAAGAACAGCTCATTGCCCAGCTGGAGGAGAGGGATCGCTTGGATGAACCGAGCCCTGTCCCTGAGGGAAGCCGCCCGGCGGATGCAGCGTGGGCCCCGGGGCCTGACATGGCTGGGAGGGGTCAGACTGCTGCCGAGGACATCCCGAGACCCTGCCTACCTATGCCTAGGGGAGGGGTTGGGGGAAGCCCAGCGAATATCGAGGGCACCCTGACCCCGGCGGCCAGCAGGGGATCGTCCCGGCAGAGCTCCCCGTCCCGGGAGCGGATGCGACTGGAATGTGAGAGGGAGCTGAGACTGAAAGAGTTCGAGTTAAGGCAGCAAGAACTGAAGCAGGAGCGGGAAGAGAAGGAGAAACAACATCAGCATGAGGAGAACCAACGTCAGCATGAGCAGGAAAAACGGGAAAAGCAGCGTCAGCATGAGCTGGACCAACGTCAGCATGAGCTGGAACTGGCCAGGCTGAGGAGCAGTGGGGCCCCAGCTGCGGTGAGCGAGGGGGGACCCAAGACTGCAAAGAGCTTTGATAAGTGCTTCCTGGCCCAGCGTAAGGAGGGGGAGGACATGGATACCTTCCTGACGGCCTTTGAGAATACCTGCGAGCTGCTCCAGGTTGACCCTGCAGACAGGCTCCAGTTTCTCATTCCCTCACTGGACCCCACAGCCAGGGAGGTGTACAGCCGACTGAAAGGGGCGGAGACAGGGGACTACGAACTGTTCAAAAAAGCCCTGCTCCGCGAGTTTGGGCTGACTTCTGAGATGTACTGGAAAAGGTTCCGGAGTCAGCATAAAACCTGTGAGGTCACATACCTGCAACTAGCCAACCGGGCGCAGGGGTATGCCCGCAAGTGGACAGCTGGGGCCCAAACTAAAGAGGACCTGCTTGACCTATTCGTACTGGAGCACGTGTATGAGCAGTGCCCATCCGACCTGAGGCAATGGTTGATGGACCAGAAGCCAGAGAACCCGCAGCACGCAGGCCAGTTGGCCGACGAGTTTGTGAACAGTCGGGCAGGGGATAACAGGGAGGAGTCCCAAAGGAACAGTCCCACCACAACGCAGAGTGAGAGTCACCATGGGACCTCCCAGCGGGGAAATATGGAGAACGCCCACCAAAGGGGAACATCCAGCATCAGGTCCATCCGACCCACTCGAGGGGACCCACGGGACATGGGCTGCTATCACTGTGTCCAAAGGGTCCACATAAGGGCCCAGTGCCTCAGGCTCAGGGATAGACTGAGCGGACTCAAGCCACAGAGGGTTGACTGGGTAGAGACCCAGCCGGACGAGGGGCAGCATTCCCAGACCAGGGGAGCTGGCAGTGTACCACCTGCTAAGGAGGGAGGAGAGCGCCAGGCCAGCTCCTCTGGGGGGCTGGATGCTCCAGACTCAGGGTTTTTGGTTTACAGGGTAGGTGCGGGGCGGTCCCTGCGGAGCGAGTACCTTGTTCCCCTGGAGGTGGATGGGAGGAAGGTCAATGGATATTGGGATACAGGCGCAGAGGTGACGCTGGCCCGGCTCGAGGTGGTGGCCCCAGATTGGGTGGTGCCCAACACCTACCTGACCCTGACGGGGGTGGGTGGGACCCCGGTCAAAGTGCCCATGGCGAGGGTACACCTGAAGTGGGGGGCCAAGGAGGGCCCCAAGGATGTTGGGGTACACCGTATTTGCCCATTCAGGTGTTGATGGGGGGGGATCTGGAGGACTGGCCAAGCAACCCCCAGGGTGCCCTGGTTGTGACCCGTAGTCAAAACCGGCGAGGTGCACTGCGCCCTGACCTTCGGGAGGGTGCCTTGCCTGAGGCGCAGGACCCTAACCCGGTGGGGAGGGAACACCCAGGGACACGGCTCAGAGAGGCTGCGGCCTCAGACCCAGCCGGCGACAGAGAGCAGGTGGCCATCCCTGTCCCAGCTGCTGAGTTCCAGGCCGAGGTGCAGAAAGATCCCACCTTGCGGAAGATAAGGGACCTGGCCGACCTCAGTGCGGTACAGACCATGGGGAGAGGTGGCCGGAAAAGGTTCCTGTGGGAGAAGGGGTTCCTGTACCGAGAATGGGCTCCCCCAGGGAAAATGGAGTCAGGGGAGATCAGGAGGCAGCTGGTGGTACCCCAGAAGTATCGCACCCCAGTTTGTGGGGGCCCCTGGGGTTGGGCTGTGCATTGGGGGGAAGCTCTGTCAGACCATGCCCCCACCAATCCAATCTGGCATCTGTCCAGTGACACCCCCACTCGCAGGGCCGGCTTTAGCAAGAGTGGGGCCCGATTCCTGGGGGCGGGGCTTGCAGCAAGCCCCACCCCCAGGAATCGAGCCGCGCTCCGTCCGGGGTCGCCGGGCTTGGGTCCGGCCTAGAGCTGCTCGGCGGCCGGAGCCGCGCCGCACCGCGGGGGCCGGGCCGGACCAGACTCAGACCCAAACTGCGCCGTGGGGGCCGGGCCGGACCCGAGCCGTGCCACGCCGCGGGGGCCAGGCCGGGCCAGACCCGAGCCGCGCCGCGGGGCTGGGCCCGAGCTGTGCCGCGCCGCGGGGGCCGGGCCGGACCTGAGCCGAGCCGTGCCACGGGGGCCGGGCTGGAGCCAAGCCGGCCCGGAGCCCTTCTCGTGCCCCCTGCCACCCTAGCTTACCTGGTGCTGCCTGCCCGCCCCTGCTTCTTTTCAGACTTCCCGCAAAGCTCTGATTCGCGGGAAGCAGGGGTGGGGGAGGAGCAGGGGGTGGAGCATTCAGGGGAGGGGAGGAGGGGGAAGTGAGCTGGGGGCGGGGTGGAGAGCTGCGGCGCGGGGCCCTCTTAGCGCGGGGCCCAATTCAGCCGAATCAGCTGAATCAGCCTAAAGCTGGCCCTGCCCACTCGCATATGAAATGAGCCCGTGGGGGGGGTTAGATGGGGATTCGCTGTGGGGATCTTCCCCCATCCCACCCAGCCAGCCCTTCATGGCTCCCCCCGGGGGCGGTTCCTTGGGCATCACAAACCTATTTCTGTGGGGGTTGATGGCGATTTCCTGCCCCCAGACTCGGTACCTGGCCCCACGCTGCCTGGGCGGGTGGGAGCCGGCGCCGTTCCCGGCTGAGTCAGGTTGGTTCCCCCTGTGGGAATAGAACCAGCGTCTGTCAGGGGTGGGGCGCAGGGGTGTGAAAGCTGGAGCCCTGGTGTCTGTGGTTAGTTATACAGGGACCCCCCCGTCCCTCAGTCGGCAATGGTGGGTCTTCCCCTGAGGACAGGACGGGACCCGGGGATTTGGGCCGGCTCAGCGCCCCCGGGATCCCAGAACGGGGAGGATCGGACTAGCGAGACCCTCACCCAGCACACCGTGGGGGCTGCGCTGATGGACTAGCAGGGGAGCGGCTGGCCTCGCATGCTGCATCTTTGCCCTGCCACCGGCCTTGCACCCCCACCTCTGTCGTCGGCCATGGGATCCCACCGCTCACCGTTGGTGGGCAGGTGGCTGGCAATCAGGGATCTGGCCAGTACTGATTGGGGGGGAAGGGGGGAGACAGAAAATATGGGACAATTTGCCTGTTTTTAAGAAAAAGTCAGGAAACCTGCAGGAGGGTTAAATACAGGACTGTCGCTTTAAAAATGTGAGGTCTGATCATCCTGCACCCCTGCCCTCAACCAAGAGTCACCCCCGACGGCACTGGGGGCAGGGCCAGGTATCAGAGCTCCCTGGAATCAAAACAAGGAGATTGAACTGATTTTGGGGTGAAGGTTCAGGGCTCAACTCCTATTTTCCTTCCCCCCTTACCTCCTCCCTGTCCTGAACACTAAAGTTTCCCCTGCCCCACAGATACTCACCTTCTGACACCCCGCTCTGTCCGGCCAGCCAGCAGCCTGGAGAGGAGACATGTTGTTAGGGATCAGATCCCAGAGTGACTGGATCCTACACCCTGGTCTCAAATACACTCCCCCGCACCCCATGGGCACACGCCCTGGTCTCAGATCCCCCCCCCCCATCCCCATGGGCACACACCGTGGTCTCACATTCACCAGCCCCATGGACGCACACCCTGGTCTCAGACCCCCATCACAGACAGAGGCCCTGGTCTCAGTTCTCCCCCCATGGGCACATGGCCTGGCTGTCTCCGATACTCACCAAGGAAGAGGATCATGAGAGCAGATGCCATAATGAGGGCAGTGAGGGGCCCCTCAGTGCTTCCTCCAACACCCCGGTGCCCAGCTCCACTGAGCCCCATATGAGGAACTCAGCTGGTGGCTCCAGCTACAGGAAGTCGATAATGTCTCGTCTCTTCCTGCGTCCATCACACATTGTCTCTAATCTGCAGGTGAAATCTACTGTGGTCAAAGTAAGCAGAGGGCTTTGCAAAACCCAAGAAACCCAGAGACTGTCAGCCTGGCCAAGCGTCATGCAGCTCCCAGCTTGTCCATGTCTCTGTGGGGAGTGGGGAGAGGTCACCCTGCAGCCTTGTGGAAGATGCACTGGGCTGGGCTGTGAACCAGGAGACCACAGAGTCTGGTCTTCAATCTTCGACTGACCTCTATTTCCATGACAATGCCATCCCCTTTTCATTCTGGGTTCAAGCAGCTGATGATTCATGTAGGTAAAACTAATACCTGATCATGCAATTAAAGGCTGGCATCATAATACATGTGCACAAGGGGGCAGAGTTAAGGATGTTCAGAAAACCTTAACTGTGACATTTCCTGGTGCTGGAGGGTTTGACTCTGCAACCTTCCCTCTCAGCCTGCAAACGTGCCCTCCTGCGACACAAGCCGTGGCACCGTGTGAGGAGCGGGCACGATAGGGGACACCTGGGTTTGCTGCCCCTTGCACCATAGCTGAGCAGTGATGACGGGTTTACACTGTAACGCCTGGTTCTAAGGGGCTTTTCTCAGTGTGTGAATTAAATAAACAAGGAATAAAAGAAAATCAGGGAAAGAGAAATTCCATCCCGGGCCCCCAACGGGTCACCAGCCAGGAGAGACCCAGGGACCTTCTAATGCCCCTGCAGAGACCCTGCCCCCGAGCTGGAGGAGACACTTGTGATGGGTTGGATCACAGAAACCCCCTTGGGGCTGCCAATTGTTGTGCCAAGACTACTTCTGCCCCTGTTTTCCCTGCCAGCTTCGGACTCCAAAGCCCTGCCTAGTTTGAGCCAGACACGCTTGCTGGCCACAAACACAGACCCAGGTTTGAACCACGTCCCACAAGCTGCAAGGTTAACTGAAAGCAGCTAACAGAAATGTTCCTGTCTTTAACACTTAGATGCCCAACTCCCAATGGGATCCAAACCCCAAATAAATCCGTTTTACTCTGTATAAAGCTTATACAGGGTAAACTCATAAATTGTTAGCCCTCTATAACACTGATAGAGAGATATGCACAGCTGTTTGCCCTCCCCCCCCCACCCCCACCCCAGGTGTTAATACATACTCTGGGTTAATTAATAAGTAAAAA